>NC_090449.1:289568954-290225684 GCF_031143425.1 Pleurodeles waltl | reverse complement strand
TGACCTGAAGTGAGCACCTGCTTTCAGAAATCTCGTTCGTGGCCGCCAACATAGCGATGTCTCTCGCTCACCAACTTAACGTTGGCAAGCCGCACGAGAGAAAAAACTCTGCTCCGCTAGTTTTTTCAGAACTGCTCACAGAGTGGGCAAAACTCCGCAAACTCCACCGATGGAACGGAATTCTTTGCTCACCCCTAGTAAGGTGAGTAAGGCATGTTTTTTTTCTAAAAATCATATCAATTAAAGGACTATTGTGCTAGGATAGACATTTTCTAAGTTTTCAGGAAGAAGTAGAATTGTATCAGAAACATTTTTCTATTAGGTGATCCATTTTTTCTCATTTTTGTGTTTTCTGCCTGCTTGCAGTTTGCGGTGGAAAAAGAGTTGAAACCCATGGGCTTATCCCAGAAAGCTAAACATTTCTGAAAAGTGGACAAAATTCTGAATTCAGCAAGGGGTCATTGTGTAAATGCCTCCAGGTTTTCACAAAGATACTAACCATTGAATTAAAAAAATAATGAAAATGAGAATGAAAATTAAACATTTGTGACATTTTCATCTGAAATGTCTTGTTACCATGTTCGATTCACAAAAGCAATATACTGTTATGCCCGTCTGACTCTTCTGGTTTCAGTGATATTTATACATTTTTATTGTGCACCAACTAAACAGCAATTCATATGGTAAATTATAAAGAATGAAAAATGGGTATGATGGAAATTTAAGTTTTTCTGAAATTTACAAAAGATAAACATTAGTTATTTGGACACCTCTTAATTTGTGGTTACTCATGCCATCATGTAAGATGCAAGCCACACCCAGTATTTCCCCAAGTCTCTCAATACTACGACCGTCACAGAAAAGGGTCCAAAACTCAACATCAACAGTTATTATTTTTCCACTGAAAACCTATCCTTTTTTTACAAGTCAGGTAGCTGAAGATTTTGGCAAAGCTGCTACCGAAGGAAACCTACCACATCCAGTCATTCCCGATAAATAGACAGTCTGGGGAGTTCAGGGTGCTTTGATTTAGGGGGATCTAATGGGGTTTCCTATTCAAAAGTCTTTGCAAACCTCAAACGTTTAAAAACACATATTTTCTTCAAATTTCTGTGAGGAAAACTTCTGGAATCTGTGGGGGTGTTACAACTTTCCTACAACCAGCATTCCTTCACGTCTCCCAGTGAAATGGTGGGTGGGCCTAGCACCTGCGACAGGATAGGACCCAAAGTAAAACCTGGATAGATCAAGATCTTCCACTGAAAACCAACCTTTATTTACAATTTCGGTAGCTGTGGATTTTGGGCTCTAGCTCAGGACGCACCATTGCAATCCTACCAAACTCACATTTCTGAAATCTAGACACCCATAGGAGTCCAGGGTGGCATGATTTCTATGGATCTCAAAAGGTTTTCCTACCCAAA
This sequence comes from Pleurodeles waltl, assembly GCF_031143425.1. Lineage (NCBI taxonomy): Eukaryota > Metazoa > Chordata > Amphibia > Caudata > Salamandridae > Pleurodeles > Pleurodeles waltl. The sequence goes on along the minus strand of NC_090449.1, from coordinate 290,224,260 downwards.
ATCACTTGCAAACCTCAAACATTGGATAAAAACGCACATTTTCTTCATGTTTTTGTGAGGGAAAGTTGAGGAATCTATATATAGTGTAGTGTAGTCACAATTATTGTACCACCCAGTGCTCTCCTAGGTCTTCCAATAAAAATGATGTCTCACTTGTGTGAATGGGCTTCGCACCCACAACAGGAAAGGGCCCAAAATTCAACAAAACAGACCATATTTTTCCAATAAAAAATGATCCTTTTTTTACAAGTACAAGTAAACCTAAAAAAAACTGCACATTTCCGACAACGAGACACCCAGGTGAATCCATGGTGGCATGACTTGCATGGATCTGATGATGTTTTCTTACACAGGGCCCCATGCAAATCTCAAACTTTGGCTTAAAACACTCATTCTCCTCACATTTCTGTGAGGATAAGTTCTAGAATCTGCAGGGAGCCACGAGTTACATACCACTCAGCATTCCATCTTATCTCCTGATAAAAAATGGTACCTCATTTGTGCGAGTGGGCCTAGCACCAGCAAAAGGGAAATGTGCAGACATCAGCAGTTCCTATTGAACATGTGGGCTGATTTTGGCAACTGGGAAGCTGAGGTATTTGGGCCCAGCTTCAGCAGCCAACCGAGGAAGCCCACCAAACCCAGACATTTCTGAAAAGTAGACATCTGAGGGAGTCCAGGGTGGCATGCCATGCATGGATCCAATTAGGTTTTCTTACCCTGCTGCCCTTGCAATCCTCAAACTGTGGCTAAAAACACAAATTTTCCTCATATTCTGTGAAGGAACATTCCAGTGGGGATCTACAAATTTCCTGCCACCCAGTATTCCCACTTGTGAAACCTGGTGCCCACAACATAAAAGGCCCCAAAAAGTAATGTGGAGACATCTGCAATGGTGATAACTGCAGTAACAGGGCTCAGGCCAAGCCACTACCTTAGGAAACCTACCAAAAACAGACATTTCTGAAAACTAGGCACCAGAAGGAATTTAAGGTGGTGTGTCTCTAGTGGATCCCATAATGGTTTCTTATCCACAGTGCTCACAAACTTTACATTTTGACTAAATTCATTCAAATTCCTTACAATTCTGTGAAGCAAATGTCTGCAATCTGCAGGGATCCTCAAAATATAAACCACCCATAATTACTCTGCTTCTTCAAATGAAAATAGTACCCCACTTTTGTGTTTGGGCCTAGTGTCCATGACAAGAGTGGATCAAACTAGAGTGAATAGGAGTCCTCCAGGGCTGGGGTCAAAAAGACTGGTTTGCCCCTTTTGAGGTGAGGGTATAGCCCAATGCCATTGTGTGATACCTGGACCCCTTTCTTTTGTCCCCTGGTGTCTAGTGGGCCTTCTACCCCTGTTACCCAGGGGGCAGATTTAGGCCGACCAAACCTCCAATTGGAAAGACACTTCTGAGGTCAGGTTTTTGTTCAGTGCTAAAGTATGGCACCCATCCCCCTGGGGCAAATTGGAGGCAAACCCCCTCTGCCACTGTGGGTGGTGGAAACATTGGTTTGCCCTTTTTGAAGTAGGGTATGGCCAATGCCAGGGTCGGGTGCCCACATCCCTTTCTTTTGCCCTAAATTCACAATCTTTGGTGTTGAGTGGGCTTTTTTCACCCCCAGGGGAGTCAGATTGAAGGCAAACCTATAATCCAAACTTCCAGAGGGGCAAAAAGACTGTTAATCTCTTTTTTGGGCTTTGAGGCATAGTTAAGCCCATAGTGGCAGCCCTCACACTTTCATTTTATTTTATTGCAAGCAATCCCTTGTGTCTCCTAGGATTTATGCCCCTCCAGATGAGGCAGATTGGGGGCAAATCTCACGATCTGCTACACCGGGGGGGGGGGGGAGGGCAGAAAGACTGTACTGCCTTTTTGTGGGGTATGGCTCCGTGCATGACAAGCCGCCCTATCCAGTTGTTTTATTCTTTTATTTGTCCCTGGTGTCTAGTAGTTTTTCTGACCCCTGGGAGACAGTTTGGGGACAAATCTACAATCTGCCCCCAGGTGTTGGAAAGGCTGTGGTGGACAACCTGCACCCCTTCAAACTCAAGGGGCCTCTTCTTCTGCATAACATCCCTGTCGTCTAGGGCAGGCACCAGGTGTTTACATCCTACTGTGACTACCTGGTACTTTTCAGAGAAAGGGAGTTGATTGAAAGCTGAGATTCTCAGCTTTCATATGACACCCCCTTTTCATCACAATTCCCTGGAAATTCATAGAATAGGTCAGTTTTCAGCCCCCTCCGTGATCCCAGGGAAATTTTGAAGTGCTTAGATGGGTGCTAACCTACCAATCATGTGTCACTGAGATGATTGCATTATTGGTAGGAGAGTCACACCTCTGTGGGTGAAGTGGGAGAGTCTCCCACTCCAACCCATGGGGGCGTGGTCGAACGGAAGGACCAAAGAAGCACACAGTAGCTGCTGTTCCAGTGCCTTGCCTGCTGAAGTAACCTCCACATCCATAGCACTCGATTGGGAGTGCTGTTGACATGGAGGTGTAAGAGGCTGGCCCTCTATGTAGAGTACAAACTAGGCACACTGTGTAGGGGGGTCCAGGCAACCACACATTGGTTTCCAGAGGCAAAAAGTAGATCGCCTAATGCTCTAATTTATTAGGTAGATTGGTCGAGCAGTTAGGCTAATCTTGGAGAAGTGCACAGCATTGACTGTACTCACAGTATCAATCATGCGACTCACACACTCAAAGGAATAACTCAAGATCAATTCATAAAATATCAGATTTCTATATAATTTATAAGACCAAGATTAATAAAATTGGTTAAGTACTTTTTAAGATATGAAAGTTTGAACTTTTATTAAATGCAGTCTTTCTGTGCGTAATTACGCACCATAGGAATCAATAGGCAGTCACTTTTAAAAGTTCATATAAAATCTCACTCTTATGTTACCAGGTTCTGCTTTTGCAGGTTTGTCAAGGCCATCAGTGGGCACACTGTGCCAGCTGGAGAGGCTCGGGCGGCTCCCGGTTCTGGTGGGAGCAGCATTGGAAAGTCTCTTGGAGCAGGTACAAGGCTCCTCAGCGGGACCACTTGGAAAAGGGTGGTTCTTGCAAATTTAAGGACGGTGCCTTGGGACCCCTTGGGGTGTCGAGGTTGCAATGGTTGTGGGACCCTGTGTGCACAGCTGGTTCCTCGTTGCAGAGCGCTGGGCTGCCAGGAGCAGGGTGAGTTGTTGATCCAGGAGTTGTGCGCAGTGGAGTCCTCCTTGGAGCAGGAGGTGAGTCTCTTGGAGGGCGGCTTACAGGACAACGGGGAAACTCTGGTGGGAGGTCCAGGGTATTCTTGAAGTCCCTTGACTGGGGCTTCCTCATGGTTGTTTTTCAGTTCTAGGGGAGCTAGTTTTCTTGGTGCCGGACGTCCACTGACCAGTACCTGGGGTACTGGCATGACTCAGCCACTGGAGAGTGCGGTGCCACTAAACTTGGCACAATTGTGAGGTTTGACCTGGTGGTTTTTGGCGTGTTGTTGGGTTGGGCTGCAATTTCCAGTTCTGGTGATATCGGCCAATCATTGAAATGACCCTCACTGGCTTGTTGGTTCCTGTTGGTTTGCAGAGTGGAACCTCCACGCAGAGGGGAGATCTTGGGCTATTGTTGAAGCCTGGAGGTCGTCTGTGTTTCTTGAGGTCAATCCAGTATCCAGCTTCTCTGCACCGGCGAGTGTTGAGATCTGGGTGCAGCAGGCAGGGTTTGGTGCCTTTTCTTGAAGCAGCAGGTCCACAGTTCTCTTGCTTTGGATCTTCTTTGGTGTTGGCCTTCTTTGTCCTTTCAAATTTGATTATCTGGTCTAGGGGTGCCCACTAAATGCTAAATTTAGTGGGCGTTTTAGGGGGAACCTGATTGGTGATTTTCCTCTATTCCAAGATGGAGGGAAATGAAAAAGAGGGTCCACCCCACAGGCAACACCTTAGGGGTGGTGCATGCTAAATGAGACCACTCCTCCTACTCTTTGTTAGGTTTCCCGCCTTTGCTCCAGCCAAAAGTAGAGGTTTGCAAAGGGAGATGCCAGCTGCTAGCAGCAGGCTTGGGGTTCGAGTTTCAAGGGCATTAAGCCCTTTGAAGCTTACTGCCAGGACAGTGCACATTCCATAGCGAGGGGGTTTTAGCTCCTCCACCCAGCAAGGGCATTGTCCTACAAACTAGAGAGGCAGGCCTCTCTCCAAAGCTTTGTATATTGGCTATCTGGAGGTGGCAGCTAGATAAGACCAGATAGCAACCATGCCAGAATAGTTAGCTTTTGCAGGGGGCATCTCAAAGGTGGCCCCTGGGTACATTTAGGGATAAATCCAATACTGGCACCAGTATGGGTTAATCATTCTGAGTTGTTTGATACCAAACTACCCAGGGTTCAGAGTGGCCATCATGTAGCTGGGAAACTTGTCTTGACCAGTGTCCATCACATGTATTAAAATGGCTGCCCTGTTCATTCACTATGTCCCAGGTTTGGCAGGGACACAGTGGGGGCATATTGCTCATGCAGCTATGCCCTCACATAGAATATGGAACACCATGCCTTAGTGCTGAAAGGCCTGCCAGAGGGGTGTTTTACCCATAGTAAATGCAGTGTATGGTGGACAGGCACACAGGCAGTGTACCATGTCAAGTTTGTATTTTAGGTTTGCACCAGAACACTCAGTCTGCAATGGCAGTGCTGGGTGCATCTGGATGCATGGCCCTAGTGGGTGGCACAATCAGTGGTGCTGCCCTCAGGGCCTACCCATAGTACCCCATGCCGTGGGCACATAGGTGTCCCTTTACTAAGGACTTGTAGTGGTAGCTAAGAGCATTTCCAATTGTGCCATTGCATCACAACAGAATAAGGGAAAGAGCTCTAGCACAGGGAACCTGGTAAGCTGGGGCCCTGGGCACTACAATTTCTAGGACACATCAACATCAGGCAAAAAGTGGGGGGGTAACCATGTCAAAAAGAGGCCCTCTCTCACAGGAGGTCATGTACTTACCGTCCAAATGGTTAAATTGCCTAATTGTGACACCTGTTAGTTGCAGTACAGTAGCAAAACTGAAGCATGATGTGCGAAATACATAGGAAGTTGTTATTATTTTCGCTGTTGTTTCAGGAGAGAGCCTAGATTTCCCGACACAAATTCGAAAATACTTTCATTAATTTTCACTTTTCCAAAACTTTGGACTACTTCTGAATATCGACCTTGTTATTTAATATGTCAAATATGATTTGTAAATGGTTTCACGTGATTTATATAGAAATATCGTATCATGCTTTCATAATACAGCCCTATAAATCTAGATGGCGCTATGGCAATGACTGCACTGCATGCTAATGCCAAAAAAGTCTCCTGTTCTAAAGTTGTTAGACACAGAAGTACACCAAACAAACTAGGTTCCCAGGCTACAAAGGCTGCATCTATAATGATGTTAGTCAGAATAACACATAATTCTCATAAAGCTCCACCCAGCATATTTGAAAGTCATGTTCCCTAAAGCAGCCTGAAGCAATTGCAAGATTGTTTTTACAGATCAACTTAACTGGGTTTGGCACCACTTCAGCAGTCTGAGTCACCTTTTTGAGTCTGAAGAAAGCTCAAATTCATAATGCAGACACTACCTTTTTCTTTGACTAGGGCACTTTCCCATGCCTAGTCATCATATGGTATGGTGTTAGTATTTATATAGCGCATACTACCCCCAACAAGATGATGAAGAGTTTTGCGAGCAGGTGACACGTTGCTCATTTGGAGCCTAGTTTAAGTGATTTAGTCATGCATGCATACTGGTTTTAGTTTGCCTAGCTGGTTTCATGAAGTGTCATTCCTTTTGCAATATGCATCTCATGCAAATGTATTGTGCAATGTCTCATATATAAAGGCTCAAATTGTTGTGTTTTCAATTATGTGGACTAGTTCACACCATTAAGGACTTTTACTTGCATGTAAATGCTACAGTTGTCATGCTGTTTGTCTGCTAGTTGACATGCAATTCATGAAAAATGCTTCATGTCATTAGTTGTGGAAATAGATTAGTTGTGGTGGTAAGTCAATGAGGTCAATTAGTCTGATAACTATGGTTGTCTTTAACAGCTCGTATTTAATTGCGTAGCTTAACTTTTGGAGGTAAGAAAATCACTCAAGGATGCATTTGTATCTTAAAGCTCATGCTTAGTGTGCGCGTTGGCAGGACTTCATGTAGATCAGCCATGCAATGGTCATGCATTTATGTAAGAATAATTTGCATGTATTCCTCTGGGTTGGATGACAACTATAGGAGCTAGATAATAGGAAGTTGTGGCTTGTGAAAATCACCCTTACCTTTTGTCATGTAATTGTGCCTGTAATTGGCAATCTGAGGTAATTCAAATTTTCCACTTGCATTGATCTTGCCGTTTAAACGTGTTTTCTGTAGGCTCCTTTGTCTTTGATAATAACAAGACGGCGCTTGAACTGAGTTGCATGTGTTGGAGGTTTCTGATTTTTCTAACTGCGATTATTTGGTCTCCATTCTTTAATATCTTTGGTGCTTTTCACCTGCCATTCACATCAAGCACTCTACATCCATTGTACAGTATGCTGACATTGATTATCAATTAGCATCTACTGGTTTCACTGTGAACTGGGCAGGGGAGGCACATCTCAGCCCCCCTGAGCACCGATCAAAGCAGAAGAACTACTGGTGGAAAGGGGATAATTTCCTCCTTCTAGCTGTATTTCTTCCTAGGGGATCCCTGCTTGTGGACTGCTAGAAGACTGCAACCCCCAACCATCGATTTACCCACTAGACACCAGGAATGAGGGAGGAGCTCCCAAGCATAGCAAGTGCTCACCAAGTTAAAAAAAGAAATAGTATGTCTCTCCCTTGAGGATGGTGACTAAGGTGGTTTACACCCAATCACCCTCACAGGGGGCGGTATGCCCAGCAGGCACCAAGGGCTATTAATTAAAAACAAGAAGAGGTGGGAGCAGCCCATTCAGGAATCTGGCTACGTACCAAACCCAAAGCGGACCTAACGGTATTGTTACCTGCCATGGGAAACAGATTGAGGAGGGTTACCCCAATATGCATTAGGAGTGGCAGTAAACCCACTAGACACCCCAAATGTTTTTTAAAACAAGGGGTAGAGGCAGCTCACCCAGGCATCAGGTCGTGCCCCCAGCCATAATGGCCCCAGCAGTCCTCCTCCCTCCCCCACTGAGCTAGTTGAAGGTATTTACCCCAGTCTGTCACACCAGGTATGAAGAAAGCCCACAAGACACCATGGCTATTGTTAAAAAAATAGGGGGTAGTTGCGACCCAACCAGGCATTGGCTCATGCCCCCACCTCATATCAGACAAACAGTCTTTCTGCTACCTCAGGTGGGTGCAGCAAACCCACTAGACATCAGGGGAAACAGTCAAAAACAAAAGAAGTGGTAGAGCGTCCCAGCTAGACACTGATTTATGCCTCTGCCTCATGGTGGGATTTATAGACAAGGAGGGGGTGGAATGCCCACTAGACACCATGGAAAAACCAAAGAAAGGGGTACATAGGGCCGTGTCCTCACCCAGTAATGCTCCCAAACAGTCTTTCTGCCCACCTCAGGTAGCTGATTGGGTGGGGGGAATACCTTCCTTCTGCTACCCATTGGGAGCAGTAAGCCATTTAGATGCCGAGAAATTGTAAACAAAAAAGAAGGCAGGTCAGCCCACCCAGCCATCAGGCCGTGCCCCCACCACATAACAGCTCAACCAGTCTCGCTGGCCTTTGGGAGAACAGTTTTGAAGTTTCACTCAATCTTTTCCCCAGGAACAGAGAGCCCACTTGACACCAGACATGTTATTTGCAAAAAGGGTGTAGGACCGGCACAGCAAGGCATCAGGCCATGCCTCCACTCCATAATAGCCTCACCTCTGTTTCTGTACCACAAGGGGATTCAAAGTGGGTTGTTTAAATAAGCCCTAATCTGCCCTCAAAGGAAAAAGGCCTACTAACCCCCAGAGACATTATTTAAAGAAAAGCAAGTTGTTGAGGATATCCCACCGATGCAATTGGCCATTTCCCACTCCATTAAGGCCCCACTATGTCTTTGTTATCCAGGGCAAATGAAGGTGTTTACCCCAGTCATGGTCCAGAGGAGCAGAAAGCTAGACAACAGGGAAAGATCAACAACAAAAGGAGTAGATATGGCCTACCCAGGCTACGGGGTGTGACTCAACCCCATAATTGGTCCTACAGCAGTCTTTGTGCCCCCCGGAAGGCAAATTTGGAGGATTTGCTCCCCAGCCCCCAGCCGTGTAGTAGAAATCCCATTACACCCACTGATGTTTTATTTTTACAAAATAAAGGAATTGGACACATAACCTGACCCTAAAGCCCCAACAGTTGTTCTGTTTGCCAGGGGTATTTGGAGGATTTACCCCGGTCTGTGCCCGAGGCAGGTGCAGAAAGTCCACTGGATGCCAGGGATATCTAAAAAAAGTGGGTGGGGACCGGCCTGTCCGGACATCAGCCTGCACCATACCCACTAAGGCCTCAAAAATCTTTCTGACCCCATCCTCTGAGGCTTGGAGCTTACCCAGGGCAAGTGAGAGGAAGTTTAGATATTTTTGGGTATAGTTTTGACATATGAGCTGGGAGAGAGTGGGGGTAAATACCAATTTCCTCAAACATGCCATGAGGGGCTCTGTGGTCAGCCGGCAACCAAGGAATTCTAAGAACGTTAGAAATTTCTGAAAACTAGTAACAGAAATAAATCCTAGATGTGGCATATTCGAGTCTCATTAACTTTTCTTATGCAGAATACCCTGAAAACATCAAACTTTGGCTAAAATCACGCATTTTCCTGAGAAAAAATTCCAGAATCTGCAGGGAGCTCACAAACTTACAACCTACAAGTGTTTTAACACATCTCAGAATAAAAACGTATACCACTTGTATGGCTAGGCCGATTACCTGGGAAAAGAAGGTACAGAGCCAGGAACCATACAAAGAGTACCTCAACTCTATATGGTCACAATGTTTATCCGTTCCTGCTGTGGATGATAGACCCCCACACACAAGTGGTGTTGACCATTAGATGACGAAAGGTCGTAAATGAGATTGGGGGCATATGGTAAATCGAGGGTAGTGATTGGACGAGGTATACAAGAGACACTATATGGAAGAGGGGATGGATTTAGGTGAGAACCTTTTAGTCCAGGTGAATGGAATATGGATTTCATCCATGTTGGTTACTGGAGGAAAGATAGATGTGAGGTTTAGAAGAGGATGGTGTGAGTAATTGGGGCTCCATATAGGGAACATAGTTTTGTGGTTTGTGGAATGGAAGGATACTCAGTAGGAGGAAGTAAATAGGGGTGGGTAGTGGACGAATTCTAGTTTGATAGAAGGAGGAGCCAGACACCTAGGAAAGGAAGGGTGTGCTACTACTCAAGTGATGGGGTAGGAACCAGAAGGGGGTTGAAAGATATATATTGAGAGTTATGTACGGTGAGACAAATGTATGGTCTGCAGGTCAAGGGAGGAAAAAATCTGCCATGTATCCTATATAAAGGTGCATAATTGTTTTGTTGACTGGTTAGTCTAACTAGATACTGAGTTATAGCAACTAAGGTACCTTGAAATTACCATGAAAGTCAGCAGGAAAGACTGGGTGGACCTTGATGGAATATCTGGGTGGCTAAGAGGAGCACTCAGAAATGAAGTTTGCAGGGACAGCTGGTGTTCAAGGGCTAGGGGACTGGGCCCCCAGCCTCCTATGGCCTCTCTAGTGAAGCATATATTTAAATACAATTTTTAAAGTAAAATATTTTCTTCGCAACATTTTCTGAGTGACAGTCGTGCACTTTCAAAAGCCCCACTGCACCTGCGTGAGTATGTGCCTGAAAGCTGCACAGTAAGGCTGACAGGGCTTTCCCATGCAAAGCACTTGTGTTTTCTCAGAACACAGTGATGTCCCTGGCTTCCCTCCTCCTCCACCAAGATCGCTGATAGAAAACAGCCCAGAGTGTTTTTCTGTCCAGCCTGGGCTTCTAAAGACTTCACGCCACTCAGATGTTATTACTCCACCCTTTCCTATATGCTCAAATGGTGGGGTGTGATCAGAAGGCATTGCTGACCACACCCCACTCTATGACGAAATAGGTAAGGGTTGGTTGAGAAGCATGTCACCAGAGGTCACATTTTATTAAGAGAATGTGGCATTGCTCAAAAGAAATCAAATTTTCCTGCATTGCAAAGAGTCTGTGGCAGAGGAACAAAATAAATACAATAAATAACTTCATCCAGAGCTCTCTGGGAGACACGAGTGTGACCTGACGAGACCTCAAGCCATAAATATGCCAAAGACAACCGGGCACACAAGTAAGTTGTGTAAGTAAAAAGTCTATCTTTTTACAGAAAATAAGACAATATCTGTTCTCTCAGCTCTCCCGCCCCTTCCGTTCACTGCCTGTCTAGGTGCTTGTGTCTCTCGTAGGCAGTAATGGTTTCAGTAATTTATCATGGCTAGTTATGCTCGTTTTATTTCTTCTGCAGACTAATGACATGTGATATGTCATTAAACAGATGTAATCTGCAGCTCAATAAAAGTGTAGCTTGTAGCACTGAAACTGCTGGATACTGGATGGGTGAGACTATGGCCCTCATTATGACCCTGGCGGTGAGTGATAAATTGGTGGTAATACCGCCAACAGGCTGGCAGTAATGTCCGCCAAATTATGACTATATCGGTGATAACTCCTATAGACAGCCAATGTACCACACCAACTGCCAGGGTGGAAACAACACTCACCATGGCGGTAGCCAACAACAGCCAGACGGAAGACAAAGTATGGCCGACCATATTATGACACAGGAAACCTTCACCTTTTCCGGGGTGGTACCAACGGCAACAAAAGCCTGGCGGAAACAGAGCTCAGAAGTGAAAGGACTTACCATTGGAGACACAGGGAAGAACTACGCCGCCATGTAACCCGAACTGCAAGTTTTCCCAGTGATCTTCTACTTTATGCTCCACCTGGAACACCAACACCGACGAAGACGACGACGGTGAGTACAGCCACCTAGCACACAAGGGAGGTGGGAGGAAAATGAGAGTGACATACACACGCACAACACACACCATAAGCACACACACCATACACACAACCAGCTGCACACGTAAACCAATGGCACAGGACACACGGCATAGTAAAACACGGACCAGATTGCTGGAGTACAGACAATGTATTAGCATAGCAAAACCCACCACACAAACCAAATATATTTACAGATGTGCATAAAGGGCCAATGCCCAGTCTAAAGTCATAAGGGCACACAAGGCCACACGGCAAAGTCCAAGGCCCAACCTGTATCCTGACACATCCGTAGAGAACACTGCAGGAGCATCATTTTGCAAGTGGGAAGGCACCCAAGGGTATGGGGGGGTGGCACCTCAGCCGAATACGGGAACTTCCCCACTGGTTCTGGAGGGGGCTCCATGCCCATTGCTGTGTCCTGGGGAGTGCCAGGCCACAGTTTCTGAAGTGGGTGACTTGCCCACTGTTTCTGGAGGGGGCAACATGCCCATTGCTCTGTCCTGGAAAGTGCATGGCCACAGTCTCTCAGGTGGGTGACTTGCCCACTGGTTCTGGAGGGGGCAACATGCCCATTGCTCTGTCCTGGGGAGCGCAAGGCCACAGTCTTTGGAGTGGGTGACTTGCCCACTGGTACTGGAGGTTGCAACATGCCAATTGCTCTATCCAGGGGAGTGCCAGGCCACTGTCTCTCAGGTGGGTGACTTGCCCACTGGTTCTGGAGGGGGCAACATGCCCATTGCTCTGTCCTGGGGTGTGCAAGGCCACAGTCTCTGGAGTGGGTGACTTGCCCACTGGTTCTGGAGGGCGCAACATGCCCATTGGTCTGTCTGGGGAGTGCAAGGCCAAAGTCTCTGGAGTGGGTGACTTGCCCACTGGTTCTGGAGGGGGAAGCATGCCCATTGCTCTGTCCTGGGAGTGCAAGGCCACAGTCTCTGGAGTGGGTGACTTGCCCACTGATTCTGGAGGGGGCAACTCACACAGCAGCCCCTGGAATACATGGTATCCGCTGGTGGTGACGGCTGCAATGTGGTGGTGGATGGAGGAGCCTCCTGGGCAGCCTCTGCACTCTCTCATGGCTGCACATTGGTGGTGGATGGAGGATCCTCCTGGGCAGCCTCTGCACTCTCTGATGGCTTCACTTCCTCAGCTGGTGGTGGGTCCCTGTGACAGCTGGTGGTAGAGGAGGTGTCTGCCTCTGCTGGCATAGAGTGCTTCGTCTCCTCCTGCACATGGGGCGTGGATCCCTTAATCTTCATGGAAAGGGTGGATGGGATCTTCCCCTCTCTGCCTGGTGGTGCAGGCTCCTTCCCCTTCTTCACAGGTAGTGCAGGCCCCTTCCCCTTCTATCCAGACAATGCAGGCTCCTTCCCCTTCTTTACAGGTGGTGCAGGCTCCTTCCCCTTCTTTACAGGTGGTGCCTTCTCCTTCTTCCCTGGTGGTGCTAGCTCCTTCCCCTTCTGCGATGGAGGTGTGGTATCCTTTCCACCATGAGTAGGTAGTGCTACCACTGACCCGTGGACTGTTTGGCTGAGGTGCTGGGCTGTGTCCTTGGTAACCTGCCAATACGAGCAGGATGGGGGGGTAGGGGAAAGGTCAAATTGGGGAAGGAAAAGCTTTTTAGGGACAGTGGGACGGGAGGAGGGAGGAGTAATGGGAGTGTAGGATGAGGGAGTGGTTGTTGGAGGTGTAAGTCTGCTGGACTTGGGTACAGGTGCATGGGCAGTATGCTGATGTGAGGATGATGACTGTTGGGTGAGTGAATGCTTGCATTTGTGTCCTTTAGAAGGGGGGGACAGACAGGGTGGGAGAGGACATAGAGGACGCATGCTTGGCTGTTGTGGAGGTGTCTGCCAGTGAGGTGTGTGCTCTGCTTGGTGTGGTGATGCTGGTAGTGGATGTTGATGTAGTGCATGCAGGTGTGAGTGTGGACGTGACTGGGGGGCAGTGGAGGAGGAGGGGGAGACAGTGGAGGCAGTGCATGTTGTCGTGGCTGCAACTGTATAGTGTTTGCGTGAGTGCCTGTGGGGTGAAGTGTGGTGCTTGTGTTTGCCTGTGCCACTCTTGTGTGTTGTCTTGTGTGCATGCTCGTCTGTATGTGTGCCTGGGATAGGTTGGGGTTGAGGAGAATGGAACTGGGGAGTGGTAGTTGGAGGGAGGACGGTAGAGACAGGGACAATGTCTGCCATCAGAGAGGAGGCCAAAGCCTGAATCGATCTCTGTTGGGCCGCTAATCCACTGAGAATGCCCTCCAAGAATGCATTGCATGGCTGTCTCTGGGATGCCAGCCCCTGGATGGCATTCACAATGGTTGATTACCCTACAGAGATGTATCTCAGGAGGTCAATAGCTTCCTCACTCAGGGCAGCAGGGCTCACTGGGGCAGGGCGTGAGGTGCCTGGGTTGAAGGAGATGCCCACCCTCCTGGTTGAGTGGGCACGGGCAACTTGCTGAGGGACTACTGGGAGAGCGGCGCTGGTACGGAGTGTGACAGCTGTACCTGAATCTGGGGTGGTCACAGAGGTGTCCACCACCACCAGGGAGCTCCCATCAGAGGAGGTATCAGAGTCGGTGTCATCTCCTCCAGTCTCCGCCATAGTGGTCCCCTCGCCCTCCGTCAAACTGGTTCCCTCGGTGTCGGTGGACTCTGCCTCCAGGGTCTTGTGAAATGCAGCTCCCTCTGTCACCGGTGCCCCTGCTCCTGTGCCAGATGATGCTAATGCACACAAGGATAGGATGAAAAAAACAAAAAAGGGGGAGGGAGACAAAGGATACACTTGGTCAATGACTGCACCAACACCGCTATTGGCATGCACATCACTGTCACACACAGGGAACAGGCCCAAGTACTATGCATTGCACTACCAGTGATATGGCTAGTCACCAAGACAAGATGAGGAGCACACGCTGCCAACTGCAGCACACCGTGGACCCACGATGCCCTGCCTGAAAGGGACTACTAACAAGTAACTAGGTTACCTGTATTTGCCATGCAACCATTACCTCGGGGGAATGACCCACGCTGCAATATCTGGCCTGGCCTTAGGGACACCCACTAACACACAACCACCACCCGGATATCACCCCACCAGCCAAAATATGTAATGAAACACACTGTACTCACCCCCTTGTGGCTGCTGTGATTCCCTCAAGCGCCCATCCTACTCTGGGTAGACCACCGCAAGTATGCGGGCCATCAGAGGGATCAGGGTCTGACGGGCACCCCTTCCTCGTTGGGAGGCCATCCACAGCTGGGCTTCCGCGGTCTTCCGTGCCCATCGTCTCAGGTCCTCCCACTGTTTCTGATAGTGGGTGCTCCACCTGCCATAAAGCCCCAGGGTCCGCACGTCCATGGCAATGGCAAGCCATAATCCCTTCTTTTGATGGGCGCTGACCTGCAGAGGTAATACATACAAGAGAACTCCATTAAACTAACAGTCCAGCCTGTCACACACACGACCCACCATACCCGATTCCATCACCATTGGCACACACATAGGCCATCTCACAACATGTACACCAACGACAGAGAATCCCACCCCCACCCTTACCCGATGCCTTCACACACATCTCCATGCATCTAGGCCACATGCATCGTGCCCAAAGTGTACTCACCTGTTGGTCTGGAGGCCCATACAGCTGTCCGTACTGGGGTAGGGCCCTATCCACCAGTCGCTCAAACTCCTCTGAAATGAAGGCTGGGGCCCTTTCCCCGGTCACATGGGCCACTGTAAGTTCCAGACACAGATCCCAGCAGCACACGCTGTGTAGGTCTTCTCCTGTTCCTGGTCAGGAAACAAGTGAGGATTGAGTTAGAAAATGGCAGTCACGTCCGCGGCGGTGTACACGTCACCACCGGCGTACATCCCCATTGGCCACTGTACTCCATAGGGCCCAATATTATCCAATGAGGAATTGCACGGCGGTGCAAGACTGCCTACCGCCACGATGCCCAACATTGGCGGAATTACCTCACTTCCACCTGTCCCTCCGTACAGGGCAGGCTGTTGCCATTTCAGGGGGGAGGGAACAGGCCTATTGACATTTACTGTGTCACAGGTTAAATAGGAACATACTTCAATATTTACACTGTCCCAATACATAGGTGCCCCATGTGGACTGCTGTTGTGCTTTAGTTGTTCAAATTGTGACAGCCTACTCACTCTTGTGTCCCTTAGATACCTACCGCTGCGGATGAATAGGAGGTGGAGACACAACCCCGTGTACAGACCCCTGATGGACTTAGCTACACTGGAGGACAGGCACATTATCCTCACCTATAGACTGGACAAGGCCACAATCACAGAGCTGTGTGCCCAGTTGGAGCCTGACCTGATCTGATCTATTCGTCATCCAACTGGGATCCCCCTTCTTGTGCAAGTGCTATCAGTGCTCCATTTCATGGCGAAAGGTTCTTTCCAAGTGACAGTGGGCTTGGCAGCAGGAATGTCATAGCCAAGGTTCTCAATCATGCTGCCAAGAGTGCTGTCTGCCCTGATAAAACACATGTGCAGTTACATAGCTTTCTCCCAGGTGGAAGATTTGGCCACTGTGAAGGCCGGATTCTATGCAATGGGACCTATCCCCAATATTATTGGGGTGATTGACGGGACACATATTGCGTTTGTCCCCCACCCCGCCAGAATGAACAGGTGCACAGGAATAGTAAGAGTTTCCACTCCATGAATGTTCAGATGGTGTGCCTGGTGGACCAGTACATCTCCCACATCAATGCTAAGTATCTTGGGTCAGTGCATGATGCCTTTGTCCTGAGAAATAGCAGCATCCCAAATGTGATGGCCCAACTACAGAGGCACAGGGTGTGGTTTATAGGTGAGCCTTGGTCCCCACCCAGTGTATGTTAGTGTATGTCTCTGATGTTAACCTCATAGGATAGTGTGTGGCTAAATGTTGTCCCTCAATACCAGCATGTGACTCTGGCTACCCAAACCTATCGTGGCTGATGACTCCTGTGAGGAATGCCAAGATAAGGGCTGAAGAATGTTATAATGAGGCACATGGGCAAACCAGGAGGATCATCAAGAGAACCTTTGGCCTCCTGAAGGCCAGGTTCAGGTGCTTCCATCTGACAGCTGGATCCCTGTGCTACTCACCCGAGAAGGTCTGCCAGATAGTCGTGGCATGCTGCATGTTGCATAACCTGGCCCTCAGACGGCGTGTACCTTTTCTGCAGGATGAGAAGACTGGAGATGCCCCTGAGGCTGCAGTAGACCCTGATGACAGTGAGGATGAAGAGGCTGAAGATGAGGACAACAGAACCACAGTTATCCGTCAGTACGTCCAATGACACACAGGTGAGTCAGTGCAACTTCACATTTGAATGACTATTGGTGTATTCTATGTGGCTGTGTCATGATGGCATTACCCACTTTTTATCTCTACTTACTGTTGCCTATGGATTCTCATTTTACAGATGTTAATGCACTGACATCTGTGTACTGATGTGCTGACTACAGCCAGCTACAGGTTATTATTTCTATGCTCTCAAACTGCACAGTTCATTTGCAACGGATATAACAGTTTCCATTAATACACTGTTTCAACACATGACATACAAGTATTTGAGTTGTGTTCAATGGTGTTTATTGTAGTGCTAAGAAATTGATGGGAAAGTACAATGAAATGGGGTGATGATGGAGGAAAGTCCAGGGTATTGTTCCAGTCTGTTTGTAGCACAGGTGCAGTGTCCAAGTGTCCATAGGAAGGGGAGTAAAGGCAGTTCAAGGTGGACAAGGTGACAGTGTGGGACACAAGAGGGACAATCAGGAGAGCCTCATTTCCTGGCAGTGGCCTTGGCAAGTGTCTCTGGCTTCTGTCTGGGTCGCAGGGAATGTGTGCGGGGTGGTTCACCTTCTGCAGGGGGAGGGATTCTGGTGGCCTGTGGGTCCTGTGGCAGGACCTCCTGGCCACTAGCGACAGCGGCAGTGGAGGGCTGTTCAGTTGACTAGCTAGTGGTAGGGGCCTGCTGCTGTGCTGTTGCCTCCCTCATGATGTTGGCCATGTCTGTCAGCACCCCTGCTACGGAGATAAGGGTGGTGTTGATGGCCTGCAAGTCCTCCCCCGATCTCCTGATACTGTCCCTTCTGCAGCCGCCTGTTCTCCTGCACATTGTCAAGAATCTAGCCCTTCGAATCATGAGCTCCCAGAATCTCGGAGAGTGCCTCCTGGAGAGTCCGTTCCCTAGTCCTGTCCTCCCCCTGGTGCACAGCAGTCCTCCCAACTTTCTCTGTTGGCCTGTGCCCCTGTCCCCGAACGGTGTGCCCACTGCCACTGACCCCAGGTCTGTTATTGTCTTGGGGGCGAGGTGTGGCCTAGATACCCTGTAAAGGTGGGCACACTGCTGATTGATGTGTCCTGGGGACAGAGGTATGGGTACTCTGGGTGGGTGCTGTGGTGTTGGATCCTGATGGGGGAGGCTCTGTGGTGGACTGTGATTGTGCTTGGGTGACCGGCTGTCCAGTAGTCCCTGATGGGCCAGGTACGTCATCGAGACCCTGAAGTCTACAGTTACTGTCATCACTGGGGGCATATTCTGTTGGGGGACTGGATAGTGGTGGCAGCTCCTCTCCACTGACATTGTCTAGGGTACCTGTGGGGATGTAAATGATGTATTATGCTTCATGTGTATGACATATTGTACATCCGTGGCTTCCCCTCTATCGTTGGTGTTGCCCTGCCACCTTTTGCTTGCATGCTTTAGTGATGGGTGACCGTGCAAGGTTTGGAGGGTTGTCCATGCATTGGTCCAGGGCATGCAGGGCTTGGCATTGTGGTTAGTCATTTGGGTAGGTGCAGTGTGTGGGATGGAGTGGAGTGATGGGAGTGAGGGTGAGGGGGTGTGATGGCATGCAGGTATGGGGGCGATAAGTGTTAAATGTTGACTTACCAGTGTCAAGTCCTCTGCCTACTCCAGCGAGTGCCTCAGGATGCAGGATTGCCAAGACTTGCTCCTCCCATGCTGTGAGCTGTGGGGGAGGAGGTGGGGGTCCACCGCCAGGCCTCTGTATGGCGAGCTGGTGTCTTGCTGCTATGGATCGTACCTTCCCCCGTAGGCCGTTCCACCTCTTCCTGATGTTGTCCCTTGCCCTCGGGTGCTGTCCCACAGCATTCACCCTGTCCACGATTGTCTGCCATAGCTCCATCTTCCTTGCAATGGATATCTGCTGTACCTGTGCTCTAAACGGCTGTGGCTCTACCCTGACAATTTCCTCCACCATGACCCTTAACTCCTCCTCAGTAAAACGAGGGTGCTTTTGTGGTGCCATGGGTTTTGTGTGGTGTGTGTTGGTGAGGGTGTGTTGAGTAATGTGGTAGGGTGTGTGATGTGGAATGCGTAAGGGATGTATGGGTGTTAGTGGTGTGTGTGTCTAGTTGTCTCCGTGCTGTTCATGTCAATCTCCTGGCAGTAATTGTTGTTGACAAAGGGTTGTGGGTAATGTGGTTGTGTATTTTATATTGGTGTGGGTGTAGTGTGTGTATGGGTGTCCGGTGTGTGTTTTTAGTATTGGCCTATGTAGTGTTGTTTTGTGTGTGGGTGTCCATTCTGAGCGCGGCGGTGTGTACCGCCAATGGTTTACCGCTGTTGAATGTCCGCTGTGGTGATTTGTGGGTCATAATGTGATGGGCGTTGTTTTGTTGGCAAAATGGTATGGGTATTGGGTCCATCTCTTTAGCACTGACCTTTGGTCTGGCGGATTTGTGTATGTGGCTGTATTCTGTTGGATTGATGTGTGTGTCATAATATGGTGAATGGATATCCACCACCGCGGCGGTATGTTGGCGGCTGTCAGCGTGGCGGTAAGCGGCATTTACCGCCAATGTCATAATGAGGGCCTATGTGTGTTTGTTGAAATAAGTGTCTGCAGAGCTTGGCTGAGAAAATGTGGGTGTCTGTGTGTAAGAGTTGCGTGAATGGCAGTGGATGGCTTAATGTGGATGAGTGAATGGATAGGCGACCAGAGGCAGTGAGTGAGTAGGTGAATGGAAATAAGTGGGTAGTGAGGCTCACTCACAAGGTGCAATTCCGTCTTGTATTTGTGCCCCAACACTGCTTTCAGTCACCAGCCACCGCTGGAAGTTTGTGCAGTTCAGTTGAAGGCTGGATGTCAAGAACAGTGGCTCTTGTTAAGTCTATACAGTTCTGATTTT
This sequence comes from Pleurodeles waltl, assembly GCF_031143425.1. Taxonomy (NCBI): domain Eukaryota; kingdom Metazoa; phylum Chordata; class Amphibia; order Caudata; family Salamandridae; genus Pleurodeles; species Pleurodeles waltl. The sequence continues at coordinate 290,205,038 of NC_090449.1, read as the reverse complement.
ACAGCAACACAAGGGAAAGGTGGGATGCCACAGTGATGGCCCCTGTTTGAGAGTGGAAGGTAGGACCTCAGAAATAGGATTGAATAACACAGTAGTTGTCTCTGATTAGTATATCAGTGATCTCCCAGGGCCTACCTGAAGGTGGGTAAGGACAATGATGGCAAAGGCCAAAGGAATCCCAGTGGCCACCTTAGTAGTACGTCTGAGGGGCAGTGAGGCTTATCCAGAGATGTAACTAGAGCAATTTAGTAAAGTGTTTGAGAGTAAAGTATTGGTAAAAATATTTTGCAGGAATAGAGAGACCCAAGAGTTAAGTAACAGATGGTGGAGGGCCTCAAATAGGTATGTAGGAAGAGAAAATCAGCTGGAATTGCACACTGGGCGCTGAATAACTGGTTCGGGAACACATTCCAGTTAGATAACCCTCATTTGTGCAGCAGGGTGTGGTTCGGTATGGGGTGCAGGGCATGACTGAAGGGCATGCCCTTTCCCCAGACTCTTGGTGTAAAGGCACATGCCATCCCAAGCGAGCTCTGGGCATCACTGTCACAAACGTGAAGCCTGTGTGGCTGAAGACTGTGCCCTGTGTCATTGGCTGCTGGACATGATGGAAAGTGCAGAAATCATGATTTGTTAAGCAAACATAACTCACATTAATTCCATTAAAACCATAACTCACACCATACAGACTCTCATGAACTCACAACATTTATACCAATGAGCAACCGGAATTAACAACACATAAGCAATTAAAAGCCTACAGCCAAACAAAGAAATTATAATTACTGCATTCATATTGATGTCATCCATATTGTAAATGATAAGATATGTGAATTTTCCACATTGATGCCTGTGATGTGATTTACAGTGACATCTGTCACGTATTATGTGAATCATTAGCAGTCGATTGTGGGGGAGAGTTGTGTTGTAGATGCATATGCTAATTATGTGCCAGGTTTCGTGCAGGGTTTTCAAACAAGTTAATAGCAAAAATGACAGTTTCAGTAGTAAATAAAGCTATAACTACAGTCACTGTTGTCTTCTCTTCAACATATAAAATATATAAATTCCTTGTAAAAACAAAGGATTCAACTATTTGTACCTACTATTCGTCCTGTGTTTCTTTTCATAAAATCATATCACTGTGCACTGTAAATTATCAATCTAAAATGAGGATGAGTAGAAGGCTACTTTTTATGAAGTTCTTGCAGTTGGTTCCTGGAATACACTGTCTTTATTTCTGCCTAGCAGTGGTAAGGAATATTTATGTTTCATTTCACATCTGATATGATTCACGTTGCACTGTTTGCACTGCCGCTGTCAATTACTTTCACTTGATGTCTGCCTCTGCTAAATGTGCTCAGCTAACCCATTCAATCTAGCAAGTGCGGTAGGGTCCTCCACCTAAAGCATTTTGGAAAAGGACCCTATACAATGGCCTGATTTAATTAACTTTTTTTCTATTGGTAGTGGTCTTTGCTCCTAAAATCGATGTGAATTACACCTGAATATCCAGACAAAATTCACAAAACATTTTCTGTGAATACTGTTCTTTCTCTAGGCTTAGGTATAAATTACACTTGAATTTTCAAAAAGATGTCATTTTGTTAACCTGATATACTCTGTAGGATGAAGGTATTAACTGTTCAGTTTTGGAGCTGATACCCTGAATGGGGGGGGCCGTGGAGAGAGAGACTCGTTCTAGTCTCTCCGCGGGTCTTTTCGGGAGGACAGGAAGTGGTGAGGGCACGCCTGATTGGTTCAAGGTAAGTGGGGGTGGGTTTTAGGGAGGAGGTTTATAAGGGGGTGGAAGGGTGGGGTCGGCCTCTTTTCCGGGCCGACCTAGATAGCAGAGGTGTAGCGTGACCACCCACCCGCCCGGCAGATAGGTAAGGTTTTAGAAAGGGTTCCAGTTAGAGGGAGCTCAGAAGTTAGGTTTGGGGAAAAGGGCTTTAACGTCAGTTGGGGCAGGTGATGTTGTTCAAAGTCTGGCAGGAAATGGGGGAGGGGAGAGAGCCAGATGCTGGCTTGTCCCCCTTCCAAGGGGAAAAACCAGGGGTAGGATCAGAATGGGGGGGTGGGATCTTACAAACAAGGAGGGCATGAAAGGAATAGGGGAGTGCCTAGGGGAGGAGATTTGAGGAGAACCATTGGAAGAGAGAGTGAAGGGCATAGGGAAGCGTTTTAAGTCAAGGTTGGGCAAAAGGGAGTTATACAGTTATAAGTTATTGATGTTTATGTTAAATCCTGTCCTAAATAAATGACCTTTTACACCAGTTACGAGTGTCACTGTATGTGTATCCCGATGGGGGGGCCCGCGGAGAGAGAGACTCGTTCTAGTCTCTCCGCGGGTCTTTTCAGGAGGACAGGAAGTGGCGCGGGCGCGCCTGATTGGTTCAAGGTAAGTGGGGGTGGGTTTTAGGGAGGAGGTTTATAAGGGGGTGGCAGGGTGGGGTCGGCCTCTTTTCCGGGCCGACCTAGATAGGAGAGGTGTAGAGTGACCACCCACCCGCCCGGCAGATAGGTAAGGTTTTAGAAAGGATTCCAGTTAGAGGGAGCTCAGAAGTTAGGTTTGGGGTAAAGGGCTTTAACATCAGTTGGGGCAGGTGATGTTGTTCAAAGTCTGGCAGTAAATGGGGGAGGGGGGAGAGCCAGATGCGGGCTTGTCCCCCCTTCCAAGGGGAAAAACCAGGGGTAGGATCAGAATGGGGGGGGTGGGATCTTACAAACAAGGAGGTCATGAAAGGAATAGGGGAGTGCCTAGGGGAGGAGATTTGAGAAGAACCATTGGAAGAGAGAGTGAAGGGCATAGGGAAGCGTTTTAAGTCAAGGTTGGGCAAAAGGGAGTTATACAGTTATAAGTTATTGATGTTTATGTTAAATCCTGTCCTAAATAAATGACCTTTTACACCAGTTACGTGTGTCACTGTATGTGTATCCCGATGGGGGGGCCCGCGGAGAGAGAGAGACTCGTTCTAGTCTCTCCGCGGGTCTTTTCAGGAGGACAGGAAGTGGCGCGGGCGCGCCTGATTGGTTCAAGGTAAGTGGGGGTGGGTTTTAGGGAGGAGGTTTATAAGGGGGTGGAAGGGTGGGGTCGGCCTCTTTTCCGGGCCGACCTAGATAGCAGAGGTGTAGTGTGACCACCCACCCGCCCGGCAGATAGGTAAGGTTTTAGAAAGGGTTCCAGTTAGAGGGAGCTCAGAAGTTAGGTTTGGGGAAAAGGGCTTTAACGTCAGTTGGGGCAGGTGATGTTGTTCAAAGTCTGGCAGGAAATGGGGGAGGGGGGAGAGCCAGATGCGGGCTTGTCCCCCTTCCAAGGGGAAAAACCAGGGGTAGGATCAGAATGGGGGGGTGGGATCTTACAAACAAGGAGGGCATGAAAGGAATAGGGGAGTGCCTAGGGGAGGAGATTTGAGGAGAACCATTGGAAGAGAGAGTGAAGGGCATAGGGAAGCGTTTTAAGTCAAAGTTGGGCAAAAGGGAGTTATACAGTTATAAGTTATTGATGTTTATGTTAAATCCTGTCCTAAATAAATGACCTTTTACACCAGTTACGTGTGTCACTGTATGTGTATCCCGATGGGGGGGCCCGCGGAGAGAGAGACTCGTTCTAGTCTCTCCGCAGGTCTTTTCAGGAGGACAGGAAGTGGCGCGGGCGCGCCTGATTGGTTCAAGGTAAGTGGGGGTGGGTTTTAGGGAGGAGGTTTATAAGGGGGTGGAAGGGTGGGGTCGGCCTCTTTTCCTGGCTGACCTAGATAGGAGAGGTGTTGCGTGACCACCCATCCGCCTGGCAGATAGGTAAGGTTTTAGAAAGGGTTCCAGTTAGAGGGAGCTCAGAAGTTAGGTTTGGGGAGAAGGGCTTTAACGTCAGTTAGGGCAGGTGATGTTGTTCAAAGTCTGGTAGGAAATGGGGGAGAGCCAGATGCTGGCTTGTCCCCCCTTCCAAGGGGAAAAACCAGGGGTAGGATCAGAATGGGGGGGTGGGATCTTACAAACAAGGAGGGCATGAAAGGAATAGGGGAGTGCCTAGGGGAGGAGATGTGAGGAGAGCCATTGGAAGAGAGAGTGAAGGGCATAGGGAAGCGTTTTAAGTCAAGGTTGGGCAAAAGGGAGTTATACAGTTATTAGTTATTGATGTTTATGTTAAATCCTGTCCTAAATAAATGACCTTTTACACCAGTTACGAGTGTCACTGTATGTGTATCCCGAAAAATCAGAGTTCACACCCTAGAAGCACAAACTCCTCTTTCCTCAAAGCACATCTGCAAAATTAACTAGTTCTCAGGTTTTTCTGGGAAACCAAGGACATTTTCATTACCATGGCTATGATGGAACTTGACTTGTTTAGAAGTGGCATGGAAGTTGCTGCCAACAGATACTTTGACATCTTGGCTAGAAATGGAATGTTGAACAATAAGCCAGGAGCTGGATAAAGAAGATTAAGATGAAGACGATTTAAATTAACTAAAATTGTTTCATCACAGCAGACAAACAGGCCTAAGCAAAATACGTATTGAAGTACTGATTTGTTGTGTATAAGCCCGCAGCCAGTAACTAAGTCCAGATCAAATGTATATTGAACCGGTGTATTCTTGCGTAAACTAATTTAATGAATTCAGCATTATTCCCTGGATGCGAAATTGCGCCAGTATAATGACACGTAGTTCAAACATTTAAGGGCGGGAGTGTGAGAAAAATACAAATGACCAGAACGTGTGTGGTTGTTGTGCATTGTAATTGTGTTTTTGGTGTTTTTTAGCTCAAAATGCATTCTTGTGTCCAAAATGGATGCAGACACCCATTTTGAGCTGAAATATACCCCGAAATGTCAGTTTTTGCATCACCTAATTTCATTAAAGCCAGTTACGCAACTTTCGCTCACCATAACCAGTAACTACCTGGCGGGACAGGGGTCATCTTTAAAGAATGAGGGATTCATAGTAGATAGAGTAGCACTGCGTGACCTCAGTTGACCTGAAACCAAACTCAAAGAAGAGCTGTTATATTATAATATGGCATATTATTTGCCTCCGTAGAAGCTTATAGGTGTAATGGCTTCCAATAGGATGAAGCAGGCAAATATGGCATGCATTGAACAATATTAAACATTTTCTCGTTAAAGAAAATTGGGTGATCAAGCAAAAGCTGATTGCTGCTGTATACTTCTTGAAAAGAGAAGGTAATTTTTGGACCTACATGGAAATTATGAAAACATCTTTGGCAGAGTTGAAAATGTAACTCTTTTTATAGTTAAAACATAGATAGTTGCTATTGACAAGATTTCATTTATTGGCTGTTCTGCTAATTGTTAAATTAATGGTGCTGTTGACATTCTGGCTGAAGAAGATTGAGTTAGTAATCTGGATGTAAACAGCGACTGAGTTCCAGCACTGGCCAAAAGTACACAGATTTCATTAAGGCTAACTTCTGCTCTCATTGACCGCAATGGAGTTAGCAGAAAGCATTCTACAGAACAAATGTGTGAGGCGCTCTGTGTTTAACACAAAAATAGAGTTTAAAAAATAAAGAACTGAAAAATCCAAAGAAAGTTAAATCAGAAAACATAACCAAAGAAGTGTAATGAAAATCGGCCCTACGGATCAAATGTTTTGCAGAAAACAAAATACTTTATTGGGGAAGGATGGTCCAATGTTAAGTCTTTGGGATGTAGCGAACTGTGACATAGGGCACTTTCAGTCCGCATGTGCAGTCTGTTTGAGCGTGATGGTTTGGCCTTTTTCACCCTCAGAATTTCAGTACTTTTGTGAGGAAAATATTTCCAGTTGGGCAAACTTGAAGGCTTTGTCTGATGAAGGGTACACAAGGTTGGTTACGCTGATGGTCTTGTCCCACTGTACCCTCAAACCTGGTGCCAAGACCTCTAAATGGGACAGTGTAGAGTGCAGTCACTAGGTCCTGATGCAATATGATTAGAAACTACTGCTGCCTTTGTCTACTCTGGTTGTCTACAGATGCACAGCCAGATTCTAGGACCCACCCCCTCCGCCTGGGACGACTCCTGGTGGCCTACCGCACTAGGAAACCCACCGACACCAACCAACCACGCACGCAACCTGGGCTTCGTCCTCGACTCCTCCCTCACCATGTCTAAACAGGTCAATGCAGTCTCCTCCTCCTGCTACAACACACTCCGCATGCTCCGTAGGATCTTCAAGTGGATCCCGACAGAAACAAGAAGAACGGTGACACAGGCCCTCGTCAGCAGCAGGCTAGACTACGGCAACGCACTCTACACAGGCATCCCAGCAAAAGACCTACTACGCCTCCAACGCATCCAAAACGCCTCCGCCCGGCTGATCCTCAACGTACCCCGCCGCAGCCACATCTCCCACCACCTGAGAAGCCTTCACTGGCTCCCCGTGGACAAGAGGATCACTTTCAAGCTTCTTACCCACGCTCACAAAGCACTCCACGACACCGGACCAACCTACCTGAACAACAGACTCAGCTTCTACACCCCCACCCGTCAGCTCCGCTCCGCAAACCTCGTCCTCGCCGTCGTTCCCGCATCCAACGAAAGACCTCCGGCGGCAGATCCTTCTCATACCTTGCCGCCAAATCCTGGAACACGCTCCCTACCAACCTGCGACATACCCCAGACCTACTCACCTTCAGAAGACTCCTCAAGACCTGGCTCTTCGATCAGTAACAACAGCACCCCCCCCCAGCGCCTTGAAACCCTCACGGGTACGTAGAGCGCTTCATAAATTCAATGATTGATTGATTGATTGATTGATTTGCAATGGGTTTTAGCGTTCACAACCCCTCCAATTCAGAAAATCAGTGATTTTGTAAATGCTAAAACCGTTTTTCTTGCATACTAAACACATTAAGCATTTTGGAAAAGTTTTCCAGAATAGCTAAATGTATTTAGAAATGCATACTGTTTTGGTATCGAGAAGGGGAGTGTAGTAGGCATCTCTTTCAAATATCAATCGATAACATATGTATCAATATTTTGTGACCAAAATCCTGTCACAAAACGCTCATACTTTGCCATCCCCAAGTTAGGGTGCTAACCAGTTTGCAAAAAGGAAGTAGTCCGTTTGGGATCCCTTCCCCTTTATAATGTGCAAAAACAACGTTGGTTTAAAAGGAGGCAGTGGTCCATGGGACACAAAAACTGAAAAAGGAAGCTTCTTTTTAAGTGGAACCCCGTTTCCTTTAGGCAAAACAGGCATTTAAAAAAAGTTAGCTCTATTAAAAAACAATCACAGAGAGAGTGGTCTGCAAACCCCAGCTGACCACCAACCCTGTGATGGCTGTGAATGTAATGGGTCGTAATTTGCGACGTACCTCTTTAATATTAAAAGGATAGGTCAAATTGCAACCAGTATTAGATTCAGTCTTAGTACGTAGGTCAGTTCACAAAACACTGCATTGGTTGTAAAAAATACTGAGCGCAACGGGCAATCAGTATTTTATAACAAGTGCCCTAAGTCTTCTGGAGTGTTTCCAAGTTCCTCAGTGCAAGTTATCCAATGACACACCTGCAAGACACCCATAGGGTCAGATTCACTCAGTATGAGATTCCACTGGCACCTTTAATTTGGCACCAAAATGTTTGAAAAATAAAGTTGAGCTGTGAGAAGCCATGCCTTCTGTTTTTTTAATAGGGTGACAGGTGAATCCGTGCCTCATGACAACAAGTTTTTGCAAAGTACAAAATAGGCTTCCTGCTGTAGTACTTACTTAGTAAGTACTTGAATCTTGAGGATGGACCACTAACTATTCTTGTTGAGGAACCCAAAAATCAGCCCACAGGTTCACAAGAAATACCAAAACCTCCCACAACGTCAAATATATACATTTCACATTAACCGAAATGTTTGTTTGAGAAAGTCCTAGTTTATCCTTAGTCCCTTGGTACAGTCAACAAAATCTTCTTCAGAGAAATGTGCACAACACCAACTCAATATTACAATTAAGGTATAAAAAGTCAAAATTCCACAGCAATATAAAACAAATAACGACTTATAATGACCAAAATAATACAAAAAAGAGGTTTATGATATGATGTGGTGTGCACCCTCACTGTAATAAATTCGCAAACCTGTCTTGAGTCCAATCAGTTTTGTTTTCAGGTTCGTTAGCCCAAACCTGGATAGCATTGCCTTTGAGCAGCCAGGCTTTAACAAAGGAACAACTACAATGGTTCTATAAGTACCAAAACAGTTGAACAAGAAAGAAACACAGCACAAACAAAGTCTGAAACCAATTTATAAAAAAAACTCTTCTTTTTATGAACTTTTAGAGACCAAGAGGGTCCTGGAGATATAAATTATTAGGATAAATAATAAATCTCTACTTTTCATTCAAATCTCAAACAAGCACCAGCAACTACCGCAGTTACTTGGAAAGCTTTTGAAAACTTTTGTAAACCCACAAACGACTACTCTGGGCTGCTTTGGGCAGCCAGTTCTGGAAGGGAGTGAGTCACAGGGGCCAAATGAGAAATTCCAGTGCTCAATCAATTGTGGCTACCAGCCCACACAGGCAGACTTTGTGAGCTTCTGTGGCCCTTTAACTGAAACAGAAGTCAGCCAACTAACTCTTGGAGCCACTTCTTCTGTCTGGGACTCAGGACAACTTTTTCTTGAGCAGAGCACCACAGACCTCTCTTTGCTACCCAAGGATCAGCAGGTGCAGTCTTGTCTTTGGTGTGACATCTCTTTGCGGGGCAATACTTTGGTACTCTGGCCAGTGCAGACTGAATCTGAGGTCTGGGTGCCTTGGGTGCCACATTTAAACCTAGAACCTTCCCTTGGGGGATGGAAAGGCTACTAACCAGTGAGCTACCAGCCCCTCTCTCTCCTGATGACAACTTCATGTTGTGTGGTATCTAACTGTCCCAGAATTAAATTTTCTGCCACTCCCAAGGAGGCAGAATTCTTTTCTTGGTGTCTGGAGCCCAGTAGCCCACCCTAGAGGTGTGGCTTCCTAACGGTTACACGCCTATAGGAAAACTGGTGTGGCAAAAGTTTCTCCTCTCTGCACCTAAAGACAACATGTCTAACAGAACAAACAAGCAGTCCCTCTCATCTGAACCACCATATTCACTTCTAAGGTGACTTCCCCTTTAAAGCTCACCTTTGGGGCTCACACCCCATTTGACCTTCCTGCCTCGAAGAGATAATGCCTCTTCCAATGGCAGGCCCTTTATGTTCCCCTTCCTGAGAGTCATTCACACCTTCCCCCAAGAGGGCAGAAGACTTGCTTCTGGCCAGCAACCATAAATGGTCACCAGAAACCTTAAGCAACAGAGTGGCAACTTTCTAAAGTTGCCATTTAATGAAGAATTGCATTATATTCGACTGGGCATCAAGTTGGGGTTAATGCAATGATTTTTTGATACCTTGAATTACCAACTTCTGTAATAACAATCAGTAGTTAACACATTTGAGTTGTCAATGTTTAACCAATGTGGCTGCTAGCCTCTCTACAGCACAAATGAAATTTTTTTTTTTTTTTTTACTGCTAGGACTTGTAAAAACACGTCTCACTTTTAGGGCCAATGAAGAGCTATCATACGTATGTTCACCGAAAAAAACAAAGGTTACAATGACGGTATAGTTAGGAAACAGAATTTTAAAAAACATAGAAGTTCACAAAAAAAAAATTAAAGTTACATGGTTATTACAGTTAGGCTCACATTTTAAACGTACAAAACCATAGAAATTCACCGGTTATAGTTAGAGTTGTCTCAAATAATTATAACTCATGCACTAAGGTAACTATAACTCGCACCCCCGCCATGCACATTTTTTTCATAAGTATTGTTACATTGATATTATCAGTGATGTTACCAAAGATGTCATGAGTGCTGTAATTTGTGGGGTAATTAGCAGTGCATGGGGAGGGTATGAGTTGTAGTTACCTTAGGGCACGAGTTATAGTTACTTGAGATACCTCTAACTATAACAGGTGAATTTTTATGGTTTTGTACATTTAAAATGTGAGCCTACGTATAACATCCCTGTAACCTTTGTTTTTTCAAGTGAATTTCTATGTTTTAAATTCAATTTCCTAACTATAACATCCCTGTAACCTATGGTTTTTTAAGTGAATTTCTTGTTTTTTAATTTTATTTCCTAATTATAACGTCCCTGTAGCCTTTGTTTTTTTTCAGTGAATTTCTCTGTTTTTCTCTGTCTGTGAGTGGGTGTGTGAGTGTCTGAGTTGATCTGTGAGTGGGTGCATGAGGGTCTATTGGGGCTGTGAGTGGGTGCGCAAAGGTCTGAGTGGGTCTATGAGTGGGTGCATGAGTGTCTGAGTGGTCTGTGAATGGGTGCCTAAAGGTCTGAGTGGGTGTGTGAGTGGGAGAAAGAGATTGAAATAGAAAGAGAGAGAGAAAGAGAGGGAGAAAGATAAGGATGTTTTAGGCTTTGATGGATGATATACTTAGAATGAAATATTACTGTACAAATTAAAAAAATATATATTTATCAACTAAAAAGAGTGAGATACTTTTCAGTATGAACCTTAAACTTTTGAAGTTTAAAAGAATTTAAACAAGGAAAACGACCAAAGGCACAACTGGAGTGGAACCCTCAACTTTCAATGCATGCGCCTGTGACTGTAACTTTCAATGGCTTCCTTGTTGAAGTGTTGTCAGCCAATCAGATCTCAGCACGAGATCGGAAGAAGTTGTGAATCCTTTGCGTCACCTTTGTATACAAATTTGTGTTCCTCTTAATTTCTAAAAAACTACTGAACAGAATAACAGAAAAAAAAGTCACTTTCTGGACCACCTCCTACCTACTTTCTTACAAATGTGGTGTAATTCTGTGCCGTAGTTTAGGCACTTTTCTTGTTCAAAATCCCTATGGAAAAATGAATGGGGAAAAGGTGTTTTGGTACCTTTTTCCTGCCCCTCCCGGACAGATCACTTTCCAACAGCAGCTGTATCTGATCAAACCCAGGAAGGCAGAACAAAGGATTTCCTTTGGGAGAGGGAGGTAACACCCTCTCCCTTTGGAAATAGGAGTGACTGGCTTGGGAGAGGTAGCCTCCCCAAGCCACTGGTTTTGCTTTGAAGGGCACATTTGGTGCCCTCCATGCATATACCAGACTACACCGGTTCAGAGACTCCCAATTCCTGCTCTGGTGCAAAACTGGGCAATGGAAAGGGGAGTGACCACTCCCCTGTCCATCACCACCCCAGGGGTGGTGCCCAGAGCTCCTCCAGAGGGTCCTGGGTTCTGCCATCATGATTCCAAGGTTGGCATAGAACTCTGGGAGCATCTGAGTGGCCAGGCCAGGCAGGTGATGTCAGAGGCACCCTCTGATAGGTAGTTACCTGGTTGTGTGACCAAGCCCCCTCTTTGGGCTACATAGGTGGGGTGGGGTGGGTCATCAGATTCAGCTTGCAAGATTCCAGCAGGACTCCTCTGCAACCTCTTCTTCGACTTCTGGCCCATGAAACCGCAACTAGACCCTCCAGGAACCTACAAGCTGCAGATCCACGAGGAAGACTCTTCTGCAATATTGTATCCAAAATTCCTGCCAGATTTTCCCCAGCTGTGCATCCTCAGAAGACTGCAACTCTTCAGCATGCACAAGAAGAAGAAGGAATCTCCCTTTGGGTGAAGGCATCACTTCCCTGTAACTACAGGTACCTGGCTGCAACGATGACCGGCTGCGTGGATCTCCCCTCATCCTGAGTGGCGTGGGTCCTGCATCACAGGTGGTGGGTCAGAGAGTCGCCCTTGGTCCTCTCTACCAGCTGTTGGTGGTGGTAAGTCCTTTCCCCTCCACGCAAGACAGTATCCCATGTACCCCGTCCTTTGCAGCTGCCAAGGCTTGTTTGCTTCACCTCCAAGAAGAACTTCAGGCGAGGTGTAGCTCCAGCCCCCAGCACTCCCACCTGCAACTCCTGGGCCTCTGTGTGGTCCTCTGACAACGTGGGAGCAACTTCTGTGGTGCAGCGTGGGCTGCTTCTACGACGTCTGTGTCCCTGTCCTGTTGGACACCTATGGGTGCTACCTCTACTCCTGTGGGCCTTCTGTGATGCAGAGGGTCAATTGTGACTCCCCCTCCTGGGTAGAGTCCTCCTGGACCTTGCTGGTCCCTGGCAGCCCCCTTTTTTTCCTACCACAAGTTTGCCTTTGCCAAAGCTTGTTGGTGGAAATCCTTCATCAACACCAATCTGCAATCTAGCTTCCAGCGTGGGACATCTTTTGCATGCATCAGGAACTCTTCTCCTGCTTCTGTGCTGCAGTGCTGACCTGTCTTCCTTCTTCGTTGACCATCTCCAAAAGGTACCTCTGGGTGGGTAGTATCTCCCACTCCCCCCAGGCTCCACAGACACTTCTAGACTTGGTCCCCTCTCTCCACAGGTCTTCATCTTCGGCAATCCACTGCTGGTTCCTTGAAGGCTGTTCTAGGTGTCTTCTTTTTCTTCTTTTCGTCCTTTGGGGTGGTTTGGGGGAAATCCAGTGTTTTACTCCTGCATTTCTGGTCACTGGGGGGTACTGCATTACTTACCAGTGTGGTTTCCTAGTACTCCTAGCTCCCCTCTACACGACTTACTTACCTAGGTGGGGGCCCTGTGTTCACATTCCACTTTCTTAGTATATGGTTTGGGCTCTCCCTAGGGATACTATTACTTATTGCTATTTTCCATCATTTTCTAACACTTTAATGCCTCTTACTGTTTATTAGTGCAGATTTATTGTGTGTTTACTTATCTCCTATTGGAGGGTTGCCTCTCTAGTATTTTCTGATACTGTGTTCCAAAAATAAAATAACTTTATTTTTGTACAACCAAGTGTTTTCTTTCTTGTGTGTAAGTACAGTGTGACTGCAGTGGTATTGCATGAGCTTTGCATGTCTCCTAGATAAGCCTTGCCTGCTCATCCACAGCTACCTCTAGAGAGCATGTCTTCTAGACACTGCCTACACTTCCTCGAGAGGGGATACCTGGACCTGGTATAAGGTGTAAGTACCATAGGTACCCACCACACACCAGGCCATCTTCCTACACAGGGGATCACCACTTCCTCAAGGCTACAATTCACTCATGGAGCCACTGATGGCCCTGGGACCACCAGTCCCCAGGCCCAGTCCTGCTATGTCCCGGGGTGCTTTGCACCTGCAGCCAAGCCACAGCAAACACTTGGGGACAAAGAGGAAATGCTCAGCAAGCAACTCCGTGCCTGCTAAAGCAATGGCACCGCGAGGGAAGCCTTTAGGGCTTCCCCCATGATGCCAGATAGCCAGTAAGGGGCAATTCAAAAAGTAAAATAAAAGAATAAATAAATAAGGTGGGACCGCAGGGGAGCCCATGAGGAGTCCCTTACTGTCCCAGAAAGCCAATAAAGGGCTGAAAAAAATATAATTCATTTTTTTTATATAGCTCAGTGTGAAGTTTGCAGACTTTCACACTGAGCACTCTGATTTCGAGTCCAGCCGGACTCGCTTCTCTCTTTTTTTTTATTCTTTAGAGTACAAATTCATTTAAGTTATAAAAATGACAGATACATTTTTTTTATTGTACAGAAGTATCTCATTCTAAGTATATCATACATCAAAGCCTAAAAAACTCTCCATCTCTCTCTCACTTTCTTCCTCTCTCTCTTTCCCTCTTTCAATTTCTCCCACATGCACTGAGACCCTTATGCACCCACTCACAGACCCACTCAGGCACTTAAGCACCCACTTACAGACCCACTCAAAGCCTTGTGCACCCACACACAGCCCTAGTCAAACCCTCAGGCACTCACTCACAGACCCACCCAGACAGTTACGCACCCATTCACAAACCCATTCAGACTCTCACACACCCAATAACAGACTCACTGACAGCCTCTTACACCCACTCACAGACCCATTGCCAGCCTCATACATCCACTCACAGACCAGCACAGACACTGACATACTCACTAAAACACTGATGTATGCACTCTCACACCCAGACAGAGACTCTCACAGCCACTCTCACCCTCAGACACACCCTCACACTTATTTTACCACAGAGAGGCCGTTGCCAACTTCTGCTGTGCACAGCCAAAGGCCCGTGCACAGCATGGGGTTGGGTGGTTAGGGGGTTGGACAGCTGCAGGCCAGGTCTTGTGGGCAACCTCTGCTGCGCACGGGCAAAGGCCGAGCAGGGTGTTAGGTTGGGTGCTTATAGGGGGAGGCCTTAGGGCCTGGCTACAGGCCAGGACCTGTGGCCAACTGCCGCCATGCACGGGAGAAGGCCAGGCATGAATGTTGTTGGATTAACGTATAGTAATGTAAATTACTATAAGTTAAAAAAACATAGGAATTCACTGGGAAAAAACAAAGATTACTGGGACGTTATAGTTAGGCTCACATTTTAAAATATACCAAACCATAGAAATTCACCAGTTCTAGTTAGAGTTATCTGAAGCAACTATAACCCATGCCTTAAGGTAACTATAACTTGCACTCTCTTCATGTACTGCTAATTACCCCACAAATTACGGCACCCATGACAATGTAATATTTGCCGTAAAATCTTTTATGAAAAAAACTGTGCATGGGGGGGGCACAAGTTATAGTTACTTGAGATAACTCTAACTGTAACTGCTGAATATCTGTGGTTTGGCACATTTAAAATGTGAGCCTAACTATAACGTCCCTATAACCTTAATTTAAATGACAAAGTCAGGTTAGAAGTTCGAAAACTGCTCTGCCAGGCAGCTATTGAAGGCTGCCACTCGTGGTGGCACAATAAGTTCAGCAGTCTGCAAGGAACACTGTAAGTTGCAGGCCCTGGGTACCCGGTACTATCTACTAGGGACTTATAAATAATTTACCTTAAGCCAATTGTGGGTGAGACAATCAGAAACACACATTTTAAGAATCAGAGCCCTGGCACTGAGGCCTGGTAGGGCAGGCTTGGTGCACTCTCAGAGTCAAAGAGCACAGCAGCATCAGTCTAAAACCTTGGGGGTAATTATACAAAAATAGGCATTTCCTTATATGGGCCCCCCTCCAGATGAAAGGTAATAATTAACCAACCCACATGCTGGTAGCCATCATCGTTAAATTGGAGAACCTGGAAAGGCAATCTGTATAGGCATGGTCAGTCTCAGGGCTGTAGGGAAATGGACCACTGAAACAGTATGAGGTTTCCTCCTCTCATCTGCATCAGCCACCTGAGAGGTCTGTGGTCAGTTTCATCTCTAAAGTGAGTACCAAAGAAGTAGGGTCTCAACTTCTTCAGGGACCAAACCACAGCAAAGGTTTCCTCTCAGAGGCACTAACTACACTGTTCTCTGGGAAGGAGACATCTACTAATAAATGTATCTGGTTGATCCTGGCCCTCATCATTTACCTGTGACAACAGTGTCCTAATCCCATGCTCAGAAGCATCTGTCCCTTTACTGAAAGCAGGTGCCTTTTGGGCAGGTGCCAGGCACAAAGCTTCCTTTAGGGTATCAAAGGCCTTTTGACACTGCCCAGTCAAGATAAAATTCCTGGGCTGCTTCGTGGATGTGAGTTCTTTCAATGGTGCCACAATGGTACCATATCCATTCACAAACCTCCCATAGGACACAGTCAAGCCAAGAAAAACTCTGACCTGTGTCTGTGTCTTAGGTGTCTCGCTGGCCAGAAGGGTCTGGATCTTAGGCTAGGGAGGTTGTACATGGCCTCCCCCTACTTGGTGGCCCAAGAACACTACTGAGCCTTGCCCTATCTGGCACTTACGCGCCTTGCTAATCAGGACTGACTGCTGCAAGGCCTGAAGCACTTCCTTCAGGTGAACCAGGTGTTCCTTCCAGGTGGAGCAAAATACAGCAATGTTATCTAGCTATGCTGCGCTGAAATGTTACTAAACTGAAGGACTTTGTTCACAAATCTATGGAAGGTGGCAGGTATATTTTTCAACCCAAAGGGTGTCACTTTAAACTGAAAGCGGCCTTCAGGAGTTGAAAAGGCCAACATCTCCTTAGTTCCTTGTGCGAGGGCTGTCTGTCAGAGTAACCTAAAGTCAACTCAAATGTGCGTAGGTACGTGGTAGCCCCCAATTTATCAATGATTTGATCAGCTCTGGGGATTGGGTGGACATCAGTCTTGGGGACTGCATTTAGGTCACTGTAGACTACACAGAACCGCATCGCAGGTTTATCCTTTTTTGGTTTGGCTTGAGTACCGGCAGTACTGGGCTTTGAACTGATCTTATTATCTATAAATCTATCTTTTGACAGGCAAGCTGCCACCTGTGTTCACATCATGGATACACCAAGTGGTAGGCCTGGAGTGAAGGAGAAAAGACCTGCAAACTGTTTCAACAAGTTATAACAGTCCTTTTGCTGTTGGTCTGTTAAAGTGGAGGAGAGCACTATCTTTCCACAGAGCCATCTTTGGCATTGCTTGGCAGTAAGTCAGGAAGAGGTTCACCTTCCTTTTCTTCCCCTCCATCTGTCACCTTAGCAGCGAGGTCAGGTCTGCTCAGTTATGGTAGGCTTTTAGCCTATTAATGCGGATAACCCTGTGAGGGCTTTTTGGGGTACCCAAGCCTACCAGATAGATGACTTTGCCCTTCTTTTCCAAAATTGTATGGTGCCCAGTCCACTGGTCCTGTAGGGCCCTATGAACCACAGGCATTAAAACACATACCAGTTGTCCTCATTGGTAATCTACCAGTGAGGACTTCTGATCATACCTGTCCTTGACAAGCTCCTAGCTGGCTTCCAAGGTTTTGTTTGCCTTCTTTATACTCTCTGCTATCTTGGAGCGAAGGCCTTGTATGTAATCCATAATATCTTGATTAGGTTTTTTGATGGCGCTCTCTTGCCCTTCCTTCACTAAACTCAGGGGCTTTCTCACTGCGCGAACAATTAAGAGTTTAAAGGGGCTAAAGCCTACTCTTTTCTGGGGTACCTACTTGTAGGCAAACAGAGGGAATGGTGGGAGAATATTCCAGCTCCTTTTGATTTTTCTGGCAAACTCCTTATCATGTCTTTCATAGTCTTGTTGAACCTGTCAGCTAGACCATTTCCTTTGGCATAGCAGGGGGTGGTGAACTTATAGGTACCACCACATTGTTCCCACATTGCTTACAAATAGGCATACATAAGGCTGGTGCATCTGTCTGAGAAGACTTCTACGAGAATCCTACCCTGGTGAAGATACCAAGGAGCTCCTTAGCTACTGCAGGAGCAGTGATTGTCTGAGTGGAATTGATTTTGGATACCTGGTGGCATGATTTACTATCACTAGGAGGAATCTATTTCCAGATACAGTTTGCTGGTCTAGGGAACCAACAACGTTAATCCCCACCCTCTCAAAGGGAGTCCCCACCACAGGAAGTGGCATCAGGAGAGTTTTTGACTTACCCTCTTTCATGCCAATGGCTTGATAGGTGGAACAGGAGCGACAAAACTCCTTCACCTTTTCTGACATCTGAGGTCAGTAGAAATGGTTGACCAACCTCTCCTTGGTGTTAGTCTGCCTAGATGCCTAGCTATGGAGATGTCATGGGCTAGGTTAAGAAGGAATTCTTGGAACTGCTGGCTGCCCTGGTTTTGGGTTCCATGGCTCACTGTAAAGGACGCTTTTTTCCAGTTTTCCCAGTGGATAAAACATTCAACCCCCAGTGCTTGCCTTTCAGAAGATTGCCTTAGGCCTTCAAGAGTAGGGCAAATCTTCTGCCCCTGGCTTAAGTCATTTCCAGAGGAACCTCCTGCTCCCTGAAGCTCTTCCAGCTTTGACAAGTCTGGCAGGGGAACATCCTCCTCTCTAAGCATCAGAACATTCCCATCAGGGTTGTGGACTCTGTAATCTGGCTAACTAGAGATCCTCCTCTGTCTCTTGTCCTTAGGGAACTATGCAAGACTTCCAGGGACCAGAGGTCCCATGTATTCTCTGTAAGGCTGGTTGTGCTCTAGTTGGCACACACTTACTCAGAGAGACCCAGAATTGCTGCATGATTCTCTTTTCGACACCTGCCCAGGCAGAAGTTTCTAGGTCATTTTCCAGCAGACACTTCACTGGGATTGGATGACAGCTACCTTCTTCAGGTCAGTAACCCCTCTCCACTCAAATTCCACCATAGCCATGGGATATGACTTAGTATAATTTTCAGCTTTTCCACGACCATGGATTTGCTGGCACCTGTCTCCTTCAGAGCCTTCACTTATCTCAGTGATTCTTGACCACCGCCTGTACTTTTCCATGCTTGGAAGCCAGTGATCCAAGAGTCATATTCCTTTCCCAACCAATGACTCCTGGGTGACCTCAGTGTACCCTCTGGAATTCCCATGGACAACTTCCATCACCATCCCTTCACTGGCAATTCCCTAGAGATGTCACCTGTAGGTGAATTTGTGGTGCATACAGAAACCCCCTCTTGTGTCCTGGCTGGTGCAGTCATAACACACCCAAGCCTTAGAAGGGTCATTGTTTTTTCCTAGGTAGCCCCTCCCTTTGGGCTGCAATGGGACTTGGGTTTTATGGCTCTTTAGAGGGCTCTCCAGTTTTATCTTTGACAGCTTTGTTCCCCAAAATGGGGTTTGTCCCTCTTTCGTAGGATCACATCAATGGTACTTCTTGGGCACCCTAGTGTGTACCCATTCATCAGTCATCTTGCTCAGCTCTTTAGGGCTAGACTGCTTAGCATCTACCAGATCCTGGTGTAATTTCTCTGGGGAACAATTAGTGGGTATGTGATTTTTGTACCATCAAATTGTAGAGCTCTTTATAAGTATCCATCTTGTTACCTTTAATCCAGTCATCTAGTGACTTTACTGATGTGTCCACAAGGTCCACCAATGTCTGTGTTGCTCCTTATGTGTGTTTCTATACTTCTGCCGAAACTCCTATGGGTAAGATCAGCTAGCTCTATATGTGCTGAAACATGTGGATGTAAGGGTGTAAGATTCTGCCACCTCATCTTCTAGTGTCAGGAGCCTCTCTTCCCCCACCAGTGGAACCTGTTTCCTCCCTAAGTACCCCCAGTGCTGTGCACCCACCCTTCTCACCCTTAGACCTCTATAATAGGATGACAGTCACTTATGTATGTCATCACGCTCAACATATTTAGGCACAACTCCTTGGGCCAATTTAGGAACATAAAGACTCCCTGCAGTTACCTCAGTGTCTTTGTTGCTGCCACCATTCTCTTGAGACTTCAAGCCCAGCTTGAAACTTCTCTCCTCAAAGCCAGTCTCTTCTCCTTCATGGCTCTTCCTATCCAATTCCAGGAGGCTTACTTGGACCTCAAGATCTCTTGGCCTCCTCTGTGACAGTGTGCTCCTCTCACTGTCAGATATTCATGGGAGCCTATGGCCGATGCTGGGGGTCAGGGTGTCATTATCTCCCTCATTATTGATGACCCTCCTGTCATGGTCTACTTCCGCATTGCCTGTGGTGAATATTTGGTGCTCTCACTTTCCAAAAGTGCTTGGGCTCTGCAGGCCTCTTCCCAAGCCGTGGTGGCTCTCTTGAGATCCTCCTTCTTTGCTGAAGCACACAGGCTGAGATTACTGTCCTTACACAGGACTCTCATGTTGTAGATCCTGAGGGTGGACAAGGTGGTTAATTTGATCTGCATGTTTCTGAGCCTGTTTTGTGACTTAAAGAAACTTTGCAAAAACATTGGCAAACGTTCACAAAGTTTTTCTAAACTTTTTCAAACATTTTCAAAAGTCTTAAAAGTTTGCAAACTCTGTGAAGCAGTGCCTAGGAGGCTCCAAGGCCATTCAGGAGGAGGGCAATGTTATCAACCCATTTCATTAGAAAGGTTGAAATTATGGGTGAGTGAAAACAATGTGCTTTCTGAGCTTCAGTTTGGTTTCTGAACTGCTCTTGGGACAATGCCTAAATCTATATTTACAAATCAACAAACACACAGTGGCCAAGGAAGGCAAAATCTATCTAGACTTCATGGATTTGAGCTTGGCCTTTGGCTGTGTAAATAGGTCAAATCTTTGGGCAATTATGACAGACTTAGGGGTAGAGCCCTTATTCTGAGTTTCACAAGGGAGCTCCACCTAGAGGTAACAGCTAATGTGTTATATGGTCCAGCTGCAAAAACAACTGAACCCCTCAGGTTTGATAGAGGTGTGGATCAGGGCTGTGTTTTGGCCCCTTCTATTTTCTATGTATGTGAGTGGCCTGGAGAAACATTTGCTGAATTCTAATATTGATTGCCCTAGGGTAGGCAGCTGTAGTATATCTGCTTTGAGATATGATAATGATACGGTTTTACTGGCCAGAACTGTAATTGGCTTGCAGTGACTATTAGATCAGTTTTGTGTCTTCATGAATAGCCTGGACATTGTGGTCAATCTAACTAAAACATGCATAATGATTTTTCAGCCTCAGGACAAAAAAGTAAGGTTTCTTCGTATCCACATTTAGAAATACTGTTTGATGATAGGCTCACCTGGGGCAATTTGAAAGCTGGCAGGTCTGCCACCCTGGCAAAAAGTATTGAGGCAGTCTTTGGCTTTGAGTCCAAACTGGGAAATAAACTGATCATACAATTAGTAACAGATTACAAGGCTAAGTACAGTTCAGGTTGCTAAATATGGGGCTAGTGTATGGGGCTTTCACGATCAACCCAGGCTGGAGAGGGTGAAAAATGGGTTTACAAAAAGACTGCTAGCAGTACAAAAATCCACTAGTAGTTATATATGTCATACTGAAGTTGGGATTGGAAATATTAATGACATTGTGAAGTTACAACCCCTTTTGTTATGGTTAAAGATAGGGACTAAAAAGGAAACTTCATTGAATCAATCAATACTCGCCAATTGCCTCAAATTGGAAAAAAGCCTAAAAATACCCTGAAAACTTATATACATATATATATATATATATATATATATAAAACTTGCAATGGTTAGGACCTGAGTAGCTTGTATGAGAATCCGGGTATTATTTTCTATCAGATTCTCCAGAACTGTTTTTAAAATGGACAAAAATGCTGGTAGATCCACCATTCTTGCCCATGCAAAAAATTGCACATGCCCTGGTACTGAGCCCTATTTAATCTGGCTCAAAAACATACACCACAGGTTTTGTTAACAAGGCTAAGGCTGAACATTGTACACATCCTTGTTGCAATCCCCAGACAGGGCACGTAGCCAACTTATCACCCTGTTTATCTGATGGATGGTCTTCACAAAGCAAGTTGCACTTTATTTTATTTTGTAAGTACTATTCCTCAATAAGGAAATTGCTCATTTTCCTTTTTTTTTAAAACAGTCTAATTTCAGACAATGTAGGGCTGTGATGAAATTTCTACAGTCACTGCCAATAATGAGGATATGCCATTTAACTGCAATTCATGTACAACAAGCTATACCCCTAAGGTCTGCAGCTCTTGTATGACTTGTTATCTTAACTATGGTGGTCATTACAACCCTGGCGGACGGTGTTAAAGCGGCGGTAAGACCGCCAACAGGACGGCGAAAAAAAAATTGAATTACGACCGTGGTGGAAACCGCCAACAAAGACAGCCACTTTAACACTCCGACCACCATGGTGGTACAAACAAATAGCATGGCGGTCACTGCCAACAGACAGGCGGAGGACAATGTACCGCCCACAGTATCACAACCTACCAATCCGCCACCTTTTCCGGGGCGGATTCACTGCGAACAAAAACACAGCGGAAACAGGACTTTGAAGGGAAAACGCTCACCTCTAGACACCCCACAAGGAACCAGGACGCCATGGAACCAGAGCTGCACATTTTCCCTGTCTTTATCTTCTTGCTCCTCTACCAGGAGCACGAACGCCAGCGGCGAAGACCACGGTGAGTACTGCACCTACGACACGGGGGGGAAACAGGGGGACACACACACGCAACACACAACACCCCCACCCTCACCCACTACAATACACACACTAATACAGCATGATACATTACAGTTACACCCCCCAAACCCCCTTGAAGAATGCAAAGACAAAAAGAAATGAGTGTTACCATTGTAATATATTAAAATCCAGTACGCAAAAAAAAATATATATACTATTAACAAATATATACACCAAGAATAGTAGTCCAGGTATTGCTCCATTGAAGTCCATGGAACACTGGGCTCACACAGCATGGGCGAGGCCCACACCCAATACCCGAACATGACAGAGAGAACACTGCAGGGGCATCAGATAGGAATAAAAAAAGCACCTCAGGGGGAAGGGAAAGGGGGGGGCACCTCAGCCGGTTGAGTGCACAACACAAAATCCACGAGGGGGCCCCATGCCTCCTGCGCAATCCTGGGGAGTGCAAAGCCACAGTCTCTCAAGTCTCTACAGTGGGTGGTTTGCCCACTGTTCTATCCTGGGGAGTGCAAAGCCACAGTATCTCAAGCCTCTACAGTGGGTGGTTTGCCCACTGTTAAATCCTGGGGAGTGCAAAGCCACAGTCTCTCAAGTCTCTACAGTGGGTGGTTTGTCCACTGTTCAATCCTGGGGAGTGCAGAGCCACAGTCTCTCAAGTCTCTACAGTGGGTCGTTTGCCCACTGTTCAATCCTGAGGAGTTCAAATCCACAGTCTCTCAAGTGGATAACAGTCTCCACTGGTTCTGGAGGGGGCTTTGTGCCCAGAGTGCTTCATCCTGCCAAGGACTGTGTGAGTGGATGTAAATCTCCACTGGTTCTGGAGGGGGCTTTGTGCCCAGAGTGCTTCATCCTGTCAAGGACAGAGGTAGTGGATGCCTTTCTCCACTGGTTCTGGAGGGGGCTTTGTGCCCAGAGGGCTTCATCCTGCCAAGGACAGAGGTAGTGGATGTAAATCTCTACTGGTTCTGGAGGGGTCTTTGTGCCCAGAGTGCTTCATCCTGCCAAGGACTGAGGTAGTGGATGCCTTTCTCCACTAGTTCTGGAGGGGGCTTTGTGCCCAGAGTGTTTCATACTGCCAAGGACTGAGGTAGTGGATGTGATACTCCACTGGTTCTGGAGGGGGCTTTGTGCCCAGAGTGCTTCATCCTGCCAAGGACAGAGGTAGTGGAAGCCTTTCTCCACTGGTTCTGGAGGGGGCTTTGTGCCCAGAGTGCTTCATCCTGCCAAGGACAGAAGTAGTGGATGTTAATCTCCACTGGTTCTGGAGGGGGGCTTTGTGCCCAGAGTGCTTCATCCTGCCAAGGACTGAGGTAGTGGATGCCTTTCTCCTCTGGTTCTGGAGGGGGCTTTGTGCCCAGAGTGCTTCATCCTGCCAAGGACTGAGGTAGTGGATGTGAATCTCCGCAGGTTCTGGAAGGGGGCTTTGCGCCCAGAGTGCTTCATCCTGCTCGTGGCGGACACAGTAGCGTCAGTGCCCTTGGCGCTCATGGGCCAGCGATGCTTGTGGCGGCAGTGTCCTGTTCAGCGGTGCTTGTGGCGGCGGTGTCCTTGTTGTGGCGGCGGTGTCCTGTTCAGTGGTGCTTGTGGAGGCGGTGTCCTTGGCAGCGGTGCTTGTGGCGTCGGTGTTCTGTTCAGCGGTGCTTGTTGCGGCGGGATCCTTGTCAGCGACTCAGCTGCTGGCGGTCCTGCCTGGCCCAGCGACTCAGCTGCTGGCGGTCCTGTCTGGCCCAGCGACTCAGCTGCTGACGGTCCTCTCTGGCCCTGCGGGGCTGGTGCTGGCTGTCCTTTCTGGCCCTGCGGGGCTGGTGCTGGCGGTCCTTTCTGGCCCTGCCGGGCTGGTGGTCCTTTCTGGCCCTGCGGGGCTGGTGCTGGCGGTCCTTTCTGGCCCTGCCGTGCTGACGGTACTTTCTGGCCCTGCAGGGCTGGTGCTGGCGGTCCTGTCTGGACCTGCGGGGCTGGTGCTGGCGGTCCTGTCTGGCCCAGCGGGAATGAGAGCGGTGGCCTCCTGGGCAGCGGGGATGATGGCGGTGGCCTCCTGGGCAACGGGGCTGATGGCGGTCTTCTCCGCCGTGCTGCTCTTCCCAGACTTGCTGAGTTTCTTATGCCCCTTCCCCACCTTGGAAGGTGTCGCAGCTGAATCCACACTCCCACCTGTACCCCTGGGAGCGGCTTTGGTGGCTGGAGTCTTCCCCCTCTCCCGCCGGGCACTGGCCAACTTTTGGTGCTTGACAGGTGGGGGACTGTATGTGATGTGGCTCCTTGCCACACTGGCTGCCCTGCTGCCTGGTGCACTCCAGAATCTGGTGACTACTGGCACCACTGGTCCTGGAGATGTTCTGGCTGAGGTGCTAGGTTGGGACCTGGAGAGTTGGTCCCTAGGAGACTGACGGGGTGGGGGAGGTGAGGGAAAGAGGTCAATGGTGGACAGGAAAAGTTTTTGGGGAACACTGGGATGGGTAGCTGGAGGGGTTTGGGGAGTGGAGGAAGAGGTTGTGGTTGTAGGAGGTGTTCATTTGGTGACTTTGGGTGAAGGTGCATGCGCTGGAGGCTGTCATGAGGTGGATGGCTGTTGGGTGGGTGTGTGCCTGCGTTTGTGTATCTTGGGAGGGGGCGTCACAGACACACTGGGAGAGGACACAGGGGACGTGTGAATGATAGTGGGGGTGGTGACTGCATGTGAGCGGAGTGTGGTGGAGTGTGTGCTGGTGATGGAAGTAGTGGCTGTAGATGTAGTTCATGCAGGTGTGAGTGGAGACAAGACTGGGAGGGAGACGAAGAGGATGGGGACACAGTGGAGGCAGTGGATGTTGGTGTGTCTGCATGTGTGTGATGCTTGCGTGAGTGCCTTTGGGACGTGTGGTGCTTATGTTTGCCAGAGCTTCCCTTGTGTGTTGACGTGTGTGCTTGCTGGTCTGATGGTGCGCTTGGGGTAGGCTGAGGTACAGGGGTGTGGGTCTGGGTGGAGGTAGTTGGAGGGGGGAGGCTAGAGACAGGGACAATAGCTGCCATCAGTGCTGAGGCCAGAGTCTGAAAAGCCCGCTGAAGGGCTGCCTGACCAGAACGAATGCCCTCCAGGAATGCATTTGTTTGTTGCAACTGCCTCGTTGCACCCTGGATGGCATTCAAAATGGTAGACTGCCCAACAGTGAGGACCTGAGGAGGTCAATGGCCTCCTCACTGAGGGCAGCAGGGTGACTGGGGCAGGGCCTGAGGTGAGCGGGCACGGGGCAAAGGCTGAAGGGCTGCTGGGAGGGTGGTGCTGGTGGGGGGGTGGCGGCTGTACCTGTAGATGCGGGGGGCACAGATGTGGCTGCAACCACAAGGGAGCTCCCATCAGAGGACGAGTCCGTATCACTGGTCTCAGCTCCAGTCCCCGCCGTGGAGCTCCCCTCGCCCTCCGTCCCACTGGTGAATTCCGAGTCCGTAGTCTCGCCCTCAAGGGACATGTGGGATGCAGCTCCCTCCTGCTCCGGTGCCACTGCTCCTCCGCCTGATGATGGTAATGCACACAAGAACAGGGAGACCACAAAAAGGGGGGGACGACAGAAGAAAGACATGTTGAGTGCATGCATTACCGCTACCGTTGACGGACATGATGGACACAGAAGCCCCCTGCACTACGCCGCGCACTTGGGGTCCACTGTTCAATCCCTGGGACATGGCCTATAAGGTTAGGAACGACATCTGCACACATGGATGTCACAGGAGCCTGACTAGGTGTAGTTGGCACTGTACACAGGTGGGGTGGGGTGCCACAGGGTCTGCCAGAAGAAGGGGACCTAATTAGCACACTCGCCCTGGCCTAGGGAAACCCACAGCCCACCTCCCCCACCGAGACACCTCCACTGCGCACTGAATCAGCTGAATGAGAGTGTACTCACCCCCTTGTGGCTGCTGTGATGCCCTCAAGTGCCCATCCAACTCCGGGTACGCCACCTCCAGGATCATGAACACCAGGGGGGTCATGGTGCGACGGGCACCCCTCCCACGTTGGGAGGCCATCCCCAGCTGGGGCTCCGCCGTCTTCTTGCTCCAGTGGCGAATGTCCTCCCATCTCTTACGGCAGTGGGTGCTCCGTCTGTGATAGACCCCCAGGGTCCGGACGTCCTTGGCGATGGCACGCCAAACATCCTTCTTCTGGTGGGCACTGACCTACAGGAATTGTACAGGGGAAAAAGAAAAGTTATTACCAACTGCACCGTCACAGTCATTGGCCCCCATCTTTACCCTTGCCATGTGGCACATGCACTCACCGTCGTTTCATGCACGCCTCAATCTCCCCCCCCCATCTTTCATCCACCCCACTTCACACAGGCATAGCCCATATAGCATGCTCCCAGTGTACTAATCTGTTTGTCTGGAGGACCGTAGAGTAGCGTGTATTGGGGGAGGACCCCATCCACGAGTTTCTCCAACTCCTCAGATGTGAAGGCAGGGGTCCTTTCCCCAGACGCACAAGCCATTGTCTCTTCCAGACTGAGGTCACAGCAGCACTTGCAGTGTAGGTCCTCTCCTGTCGAAGATCAGGTATTGAGTGATTGAACAGATAGAAAATGGCGGTCACGTCTATGGCAGTGCGTACCGTCACCGCCGGCGTACATCGTCATTGGCTTCTGGGACCCATAGGGTCCAATGGTAACCAATGCAGAATTGCGCCGCGGTCTTCGACAGCCTACCGCGACGGTGTACAACGCCAGCGCAGTTACCTCACATCCCATTGTCCCACTTTACAGGTCAGGCAGCCGCCATTTCAGGGGCCCACATGGCTTAATTCTTAACTGCATCACACATACCTAGGCCTTGCCTCAACACTCATACAGGCAAATTTCAGATCATGAATCGTGTTCTGTGTAAGCTGTGTGTACGTACCTCTGAGTTGGTTGACTCTGTGTTTGCTGTTGTCCTTCATAGGTACCGTCCGCTGGGACATGTGAGGAGATGGCGGCATCCTCCGGTGTACAGACCACAGGTGGACCTGTCGACAATGGAGGAAAGACATGTGATCATCACCTACAGGCTTGATTGTGCACACAATCCTGGAACTGTGTGCCCAGTTGGAGCCAGACCTGATGTCAGCTATCCGCCATCCCACAGGAATCCCCCCTCTAGTGCAGGTGCTGTCAGTACTCCATTTCCTTGCAAGTGGGTCATTTCAAACAACAGTGGCCATAGCATCAGGGATGTCCCAGTCTATGTTTTCCAACGTGTTGTCCAGAGTGTTGTCTGCCCTGCTGAAACACAAGCGGAGCTACATCGTTTTCCCCCAGGTGGAGGATTTGCCTACATTGAAAGGTGATTTCTATGCCCTGGGACATATCCCCAACATCATAGGTGCCATTGATGGGAAACATGTGGCTTTGGTACCCCCCGCAGGAGTGAATAGGTGTACAGAACCCGGAAGAGTTATCATTCGATGAATGTGCAGATGGTGTGTTTAGCTGACCAGTACATCTCCCATGTTAATGCCAAAATCTCTGGCTCAGTGCATGACGCATACATCCTGAGGAATAGCAGCATCCCTTATGTGATGGGGCAACTCCAGAGGCACCGTGTGTGGCTATTAGGTGAGTACCTGGAAGCAAGTCAGTGGGAATGGTTGTCTGGGGATATCCCTACAACACAGGTTAGTGTGTGTCTAACAGTTGTCCCTCCATATTTGCAGGTGACTCTGGTTACCCCAACCTGTCATGGCTACTGACCCCAGTGAGGAATCCCAGGACAAGGGCAGAGGAACGCTACAATGAGGCCCATGGGCGAACTCGGAGGATTATAGAGCAGACCTTCGGCCTCCGGAAGGCCAGGTTCAGGTGCCTCCATATGACAGGTGGATCCCTATTTTACTCACCAAAGAAGGTGTGCCAGATCATCGTGGCCTGCTGTATGCTTCACAGTTTAGCTTTGTGATGACAGGTGCCTTTTCTGCAGGAGGATGGTCCAGATGGAGGTGTTGTGGCAGCAGTGGAGCCTGTGGACAGTGAAGATGAGGAAGCAGAAGAAGAGGACATCGACAACAGGAACACGGTGATCCTGCAATACTTCCAGTGAGACACAGGTAAAAATACAAACCTGCCTTCTACATGTACTTTAACACTACTACCTCTCTACTGTTTGTCGTTTTCACCCAGTGTATGGTCACTGAGTTGTCACTTTCCCTTACAATTTCACAGATGTGGGTCCCACTGTGTGACATCTGCTTTGTTTCCTCATGGACTAGAGCTCTGTGACATAGGTATGTTGACATTGCAATTGAAAGAGCATTTTGACACTGTAATTGCAAATACACTAATTTGAAATCACAGACAGACTCCAGATTGTTTTGTGCTTTAAGGGTGTTTATTTAAGTGCTAAATAGTGGAGGGGGTTGTTAAATGGTCAGGGATGATGGTGGAGGAATGTCCATGGCAGAGTCCAGTCTATTAGTCTCACAGGTGCATTGTCCAAAGGGGCATAGGAAGTGGAGCCGGCGCAGTTTAAGGATGGACAGGGTGACAAGGTGGGACAAAAGGATGACAATCAGTGTGGTCTCATTTCTTGGCGGGGGTCTTGGCATCATTCTCTGTCTTTGTCCTGGATGTCAGGGACCGTTTGCGGGGTGGTTCTCCCTCTGCAGGGGGTGGGGTGCTGGTGTGGTGGTCCTGTGGCAGTGCCTCCTGTCCACTAGCGCCGGTGGAGGTGGTGGGCAGTTCATCGTCCAGGCTAGTGTCAGGGGCCCCTTGTTGTGCCACAGTGTCCCTCCTGGTGTTGAGGACTTCCTTCAGCACCCCTACGATGGTGCCCAGGATGGAATTGATGGATCTGAGTTCCTCCCTGAAGCCCAAATACTGTCCCTCCTGCAGCCGCTGGGTCTCCTGAAACTTGCCCAATACCATTGCCATCGTCTCCTGGGAATGATGGTAGGTTCCCATGATGTTGGAGAGGGCCTAGTTGAAAGTGGGTTCCCTGGGTCTGTCCTCCCCCTGTCGCACAGCCTCCCAGTTCCCCTGTGTTCCTGGGCCTCTGTCCCCTGGTCCGTGTTCCCATTGCCACTGCCCCCAGGTCCCTGTTGTTGTTGGGGTGGTGGGTTAGTCTGGGTTCCCTGTAGTGGTGGACACACTGCTGATTGACGTGTCCTGGGGACAGAGGTATGGGCCCGCTGGGTGGGTGCTTTGCTGGTGTTTCCAGAGGGGGGAAGCCCTGTGGTTGCCTGTGCCAGTGTGTGGGGAACCGACTGTCCCAAGGTCCCAGATGGTCCGGGCTGGTCATCTAGATCCAGTTGGACAGAGCTGCTGTCATCACTGTGGGCCTCTTCTGATGGTGGTGTGGACATGTGTGGACCCTCCTGTCCGGTGACGTTGGGTAGGGGTCCTGCAGGGGTATAGAAGGATGTTTATTGCATCTGTGTGTGCCATGGTGTGCAATGGGTGGGTGACCGTGTACCCCAGTGCTTGCATTCCTGTGTGGGTCCTTGTGTGATGGTGGTTTAGGGGGGTGTATGAGTATGTGCAGTGGCCATGCTTTGGGGATGGGTGTCCATGTTTTGGTGTTGCATGCAGGGCTTGGTGTTGGGATGTGTGGTTTGTGATATTGGGACATTTGTGAGGAGTTGGAGTGATGGGGGTGAGGGCGAGGCTGCGGGTATGTGATAGCATGCAGGTAGGGTGGGGGATATAATAGTTAAGAATTGACTTACCAGAGTCCATTCCTCCATCTACTCCTGCGAGGCCCTCAGGATGCAGAATCACCAAGACTTGCTCCTCCCATGTTGTTAGTTGTGGGGGAGAAGGTGGGGTCTGCCGCCAGTCCGCTGAACCGCAAGGTGGTGTCTTGAGACCACGGAACGCACCTTCTTGGGTGCTGTCCCACTGCGTTGACCCTGTCCACTATTCTTCGCCATAGCTCCATCTTCCTAGCTATGGAGGTGTGCTGCACCTGTGCTCCAAAAAGCTGTGGCTCTACCCGGACAATTTCCTCCACCATGACCCTGAGCTCCTCCTCAGAGGACCTGGGGTGTCTTTGCGGTGCCATGGGGTGGTGTGGGTGAAGTGTGGAGTGGGGTGGTGTGTGTTGTGATAAGTGGGGTGATATTTAGTGGTGTGTTGTGTGAAGTGCGTGAAAGTTATGTGGGTGATGGTATTGTGTGCCTGTGGATGCTTGGTTGTAGTTTGTAGTGTCTCTCTCTGGCCTTCTTTCGGTATCTTGGTCGTAGGGGTTTGTGGGTGATGTGGGTATGTGTTTTATATTGTATTGGGTGTGTGGGAGTGATGTGTGTATGTGTATCAGGTGTGTGTATTTCGATTTGTCCAATGTGGCAGTGTTTTGTAAATGTGTGTGTATTTTGAGCGCAGTGGTGTGTACCGCCAATGGAATACCGCGGTTGAAAGACCGCCACGTGGATTCGTGGGTCGTGATAGTGTGGGCGTATTTCTGTTGGCGTGACGGTGGAGGTTTTGTTTTTGCCAGTTTATCACTGACCTTTGGTGTGGCGGACTTTTGTGGGTGTCTCAATTTTGGCAGATTCCGAGCAGTGGGTCGTAATTGCTATGGCGGAATTCCGCTGCCACGGCGGTGTGTTGGCGGTCTTCTGCACGGCTGTAAGCGTCTTTTACCGCCAATGTTGTAATGAGGGCCTATGTCTGTTATTAGGGTTTACGTATTTTTTAACAATCACTCTGTATCTCATAGAATGTTTTATGTATGATTTTATGTTTCTTATATGGTCACTGGATGTCTGAATACAGAAATTCGATTTGAAAACCAGAACATGGCAACATGGTTGGAATTTACTAGAACTTCCTTCTAGGTGTCAACTTAGTGGATTTTTGGCAGTTTCAAACTTATAAAACACATGGCACTGAAAAACACAAATTCTGGATCTTACGCGAAGGCAACAATGTGAGAAAATGGTTGTTGGAAAGTGGATTATTGGTATGGGTAGGCAAACACTTAGTAATAGGCCACTAACCCCCACTGGGTCCAGTTACGTCTCAATAAATTAATCCCAGCTCAACCCTTGGTAACTTGGCAAAGAGCAGTTAGGCTTAATTTAGGAGACAGGTGTGTAAAGCATTTAAAAATCACAAAACAGTAAATAAGTAAAACACAAAAGACAATAAAAATCCAACTCCAATTTATACAAATAGATTATATTTGTATCTTTAAAATGTCACCAACATGATTAAAATCGGAGAAGGGGAACCACAGATAAGAATAAATGTTTTTAGCACATAGAAACTTAGGCCCATATTTATACTTTTTTTGTGCCACATTTGCGTCATTAGTTGACCCAAATGCAGGGCAAACTTACAAACTATAGTTGTATTTTGTAAGTTTGAGCCGCTCTTTGTCAAAAAATGACGCAAATGCAGTGAAAAAAATATATAATGAGTGGCCAAAGAGCGCCAATCTGGACATCTGGGCGCACTCAACCGGGGCAAAATCAAAATTTGAGGCCAACCGCGATGAAGGCCTTCTGGGCAACAGCAAGCAGGAGGCCTCGGTCAAAAGTTTACTTTCGGACCTAACCCCATATTTATACTTTTTTTCTGCCACTTGTGCATCATTTTTTTATGCAAAAGCAGCGCAACCTTACAAAATATAATTGTCAAACAATTACGCAAATGCGGCACAAAAAAAGTAGAAATATGGGCCTTATTCTTTTTTGTGAAGATTTTCTAAACTGGGATGAAGTCGTAGATTAGATCCGACCTCCCTGGAGACCTCTTGGGATACACGTCGCAGGAGACCTCAGAGAAGAATTCTACCTTTAGACTTAGGCGGTCATTCTGACCCTGGGGGTTGAAAACCGCCAGGGCAGAGTGCCGCGGAAGCACCGCCAACAGGCTGGCGGTGCTTCATGGGCAATTCTGACCGCGGCAGAAAAGCCGCGGTCAGAAAAGGGCAACCGGCGGTTTCCCGCCGGTTTACCCCTGCCCCAAAGAATCCTCCATGGCGGCGCTGCTCGCAGCACCGCCATGGGGATTCCGACCCCCTTTTCGCCATCCTGGTCCTGGCGGTAAAAACCGCCAGGAACAGGAGGGCGGGAACGGGTGTCGTGGGGCCCCTGTGGGCCCCTGCACTGCCCATGCCACAGGCATGGGCAGTGCAGGGGCCCCCTAACAGGGCCCCATAATGATTTTCAGTGTCTGCCTAGCAGACACTGAAAATCGCGACGGGTGCCACTGCACCCGTCGCACACCAGCAACTCCGCCGGCTCCATTCGGAGCCGGCTTCATCGTTGCTGGGGCTTTCCCGCTGGGCGGGCGGGCGGCCTTTTGGCGGTCGCCCGCCCGCCCAGCGGGAAAGTCAGAATGACCGCCGCGGTCATTTGACCGCGGTGCGGTCTTCTGGCGGTCTCTGCCCGGCGGGCGGCACCCGCCACCCGCCGGGGTCGGAATGACCCCCTTAGTCTATTTTTGGGACGGAAATCTTCATCTGGGCCAAACTTAAAATTGGATCCAATGGCCCTGGTGCCCACCTCGGATATGCTGTGCAGGAAGCCTCTGTCATCTTTTTACGTTCGGACTTTGTCACTTTTTTTTACTTTTTTCTCTCCGCCATTGAATAACCTTCCATAGCAAGCTGATTTCGAGTCGACATCGTCGGATTGCCTTTTCAGGAGCCTCCGGTGAAATCCTGGAAGTCTGAGGCTCTGGAGCTTTTCAGAGGGACAAACCTGCAAGTCAGGCAGTCGATGTAAGCCGGCTTGACTCACAATGTCGGGTTGGTCCCATTATGGATCTTTTTACCAAAAGTTGTCCAATCTTTTCTGGACTTCTGGATCTTCTTCCACAAGGTCTTTGAAGGTCCTTTAGGTGTCCACAACTCACCCCAAGGTGCCAGAAGCTCACAGTTACTCCTTGAAGGTTAGGACTCCAACTCCCAGAATGCACCTGGCTCAAACTTAAAAATGACAACTGGACAGTAGTCAGTTTCTTCAGGCTTTGATGCAGGTGACTCTGGTTGGCTATTTTCTACCTGTAGCAAACATGGAGTCCCTTCTTGAACCAGTTGAAGCCAGGCAAAGTCTATTTTGTGGTGAAGCACAAGTATGTAGCTTGTGCAGTCCATTCAGAGCGCAGTATCCAGGTGCAGGTCAGGGGTCCAGCAGGGAAATCCTTCTTCTTGTCATTGTTCCTGGTAGCGATCTGAAGTGTGGGTGCAGCTCTGACATATTTATCCTTGTTCCTGGGGTGGAAAGCAGGGGTGGGCAACTGTCCAATCACAGGCAGGCACCACCCTCTTGAATGACCACTTCCTATGAAGTGTTGCAAAAATCAATCCCAGCGAGTAACATTCCTCAAAAATCCAACATAGCAGAAATTCAATCTTGGAGGTTAATTGTGGCTGAGCCCACCCACTGTTGTGGCTAAAATCCCTTAGCAGACCCCTTTCCTATTCTCTCCTAATCTAATCGGGGGCACCTGGTTGTCTGGGTTTGCAGGAAATGGGGGAGGCTCTAGCTCCCCTAAATGTCCTTCCCTCCATTGAAGTCAGGATGCTCTCCTTCCATCCTGTTTCACCATCTGCTGAGGCAGATCTCCTCCCCCAGACACTTCCTTTGTCCACAGCCCAGACCACTGCAGGGCTGGCCAGTAAGAGAAGGGTACTGCAAAGCTGAAGTTGGCAACTTTCAGGTAGAGTTCTAAACCTCTTTCCCTGAACTAGTTATATTAAATTCAACAATGGCAAGTTGCCGGATTTATTATAACAATATGTTTGATACCAAACTTAAAATATTTAGCTCCTTTTGAGACCTTATTAATTAAAAATAAAGTCTCCCCATGTTAGCCTATGGGGCCCATTCACTACAGTGAGGGAAACAAATTTGGCTATTTTTCCATCACCAGGGCTTATAAAACATATTTTATAAAGTCTTTGCTTATAGTTACATAACACACAGCCATAGGGGCACTTAGGGCACACCTTATGGGTGACATAAGTAAAAAATAAGGTAGTTTAGGACTTTTGAAGTACTTTTAATTCCAAAGTCGAATTTGTGGTTAACTTTGGCTTAAAAGCAGCCAGCACTACCTATGCTGGGGCCCCTAAACCTATATGCCCTCCAAGCCTAGGGATTTATAGTTAGGTTGGCACAACCAATTATAATTAGCCTAATTTACATAATCATTTTAATCAGAGCACAGGCCCTGGGGCTGGTTAGCAGTACCCAGGGTACCATCACGGTCATGAAAACAATAGTATAAGTGAAAAAGGGGGCAAAAAGTTAGGGGACTTCTGCAATCAGTCCAGTTTTCCCACAATGGTTTATTATATGGTGTGATTTTGTGACCTCAACGGGTAATAAGTTCACATACCCACCTGGGCTCTAGACAGGTTTATTTCCAAATCTCTAGCTCAATCCTGGGCAGCTGTGGCATAAAGGAGTCAGGCTTTGTTAAAGGAACAAGTGCAAAGCATTTAGAAGAACCAAAACAATTTAACAAGAAAGAAATTCGACACAAAGGAATTCAACCCAATTTAAAAAATAGCTCCTGTTTTTATGAATTTTAGACACCGCCACTGGAGGTTTCCGGAGATATAAATTATTAAGCAAATAATAAATCACTGCTTTTCATTCAAATCACAAACAACTATCGGCAACTACTGCAGTTGTCATTACTTAGAAAGCTTTTAAAAACTTTTATAAAGTTGTAAATGACTACTCTGGCTTGCTTTCAGTGGCGCCCTCCAGCAAGAAGTGAGTCACAGAGGCCAGAGAGGCATGGCAGGACAGTTACCTTGCAGTTAAATCAGTCTTGAATCCAGTTCCAAGCTCTATTGGTGAACCGCCATAGTCATCAATGGAGTGGTCCTGATGCAAAGGATACAGGATGCTGAAGATGCTGAAGAATGCTGAGTGTGCTGATCTGGTGATGGAGGTTTTCCTAGGGACAGTCCTCAGCCCACAAACATGATGGGGTGACCTTGGCTACATAGGTCAATATTCCTCGAAGTCTGGCTGAAGTACAGCCAAAAACCATTTGCCACTGGTCTACTGCTCTACTGGTCTCTGGTCAAAGTGAACCCAGTGGTTTCCTTTTACAAAGACTAGTGCCATCTTGGGGGCTAATCTGCACTCTGCTGACTCTCCTGGGTCCACCAGACTTGTGTGCAACTTTTTAGATTAGGGACTCAGTCTCCTAGGCTGCACTTTGTCGGTCAGCGGCAGTCAAGCAATTGTGGCTACCAACTCACCATGTCAGGCTTCGTAAGCCTTCATGGCACTATAGCTGGAACATGAAGTCAGCCAACTGACTCTTGGAACCACTTCTTCTGTCTGGTCTTGAGGATTAATTTTCCTTGAACAGGGCACCAAAGGCGCAGTCCTCTCTTTGCTAGCCTAAGGATCTTCTTATTGCCAGTTCCGCGGAACAGCTGGTCAGTCCTTCCTTGACACTCTCTTCAGTGCAGACTTGATCTGGGTGCCACAGGTTCCATCTTTATAACAAAAATCTGCCCTCGGGGATGCGGTAACCACTAGCCAATGGGCAACCAAACCCACTCCCTCCTTATAACAATTTCACAGGGCACGAAAAACAAGTTGACTAGCTCAATTGGTCTAAAACATTGAGCACTGTGAGGAAAGTTCTTCAGATTTCACTTCTGTCTTTTTTGAATATTTAAGACTAATCTTTAAAAACATCAGAAATTATTATCTGCCTACACTATCCACTTTAAATTGTCCAACGTTGCCATAAAGTTGCCATTTACTTAAACGTTACATTAGTAAGGTTTAATGTAACCATTCTGTTGATACCTTGAAATACCAGTTTAAGTAGTCCAATCAGACTTTAGCAATACTGAATTGCCAGCGTGTAACATTGTATTCGTCAATGGAACTACTACCCTTTCTACATCAAGAACAACAATTCAGGGTTTTTACAGTTAGGACATGTAAAGCACATGTCCCATTTTTTAATATACAGCACCCTGCCTTCGGACTCGATAGACCTGCCTTAAGGGCTATGTTCCCTATAAGATGCACTTGTGCAGAAA
Source organism: Pleurodeles waltl (assembly GCF_031143425.1). Lineage (NCBI taxonomy): Eukaryota > Metazoa > Chordata > Amphibia > Caudata > Salamandridae > Pleurodeles > Pleurodeles waltl. Next base: position 290,169,278 of record NC_090449.1, on the reverse strand, counting down.
TATGCACCCTACACATTCACAGCACCCAGTGCCAGTGCAGCAGCATGCATGCATCACATTATAGGCACCAATAATTCCCTAGCTGCTCATTTAAAAAGAATGCAGCCGCGTGGAAGGAAGCTTTCTCTTTGTGTGCAGTGCAGAAGGGATTCCAGTTGACAAGAGAACTTGCAGGGGTCCAATAAGGATTCTGATGGGCCCCTTGGGGTGGCAGTTTGATGAGGTTACTCTTATATTTATATGCTGATGCACTTAACACCTTTACAAGCCCTTTGCTTTATCTGTTTGCATGAAAGGACTTGACAAGATGTTAAGTGCATTAACAGGTCAAAAGGCTGGAGGGGAGATCCACAGGTTCACTGGTCTATAGGGCAATCAGGCTAGTTTTACAGCCTGTTTTTGCCTGTTTGGGAATGTTGAATGGGCTGGTGCTACTGTTGATTTTCTTGATATTATCACAAGCACTGCATGCAGTAATCACGAATGTATGCAGTCACCCATACCTTGTAAGACACTTATACAGCTTGTCTTTACAAGTTCAAAACTACCCTAATTTGAAAATACATGTCCATTTTTTTTAGCTATCTCATTTCTAATGGGGACCACTTGCTGTCTAGTCCGAACCTGAAGATGCATGGCTACAATAACAAGCATTGTCAAAGCCAATATGTTTAACCTACATGAGATCTATTGGCTTTGTCAATGTTTTAATAAACATGTTGCGCAGCAGTGTGGGCTAAAAGTAAAGAAAAAAGTGCTTTGACACAGCCAGCGTTGACCATGCTTTAGACCTTTTTTTTCCTCTTTAAGCCATGTTGCTTAGCAGTCCACGCTGCTGTGCAACATGTCTAAAAAGCATGCAAGTGCTATTTATCTTTGTTTAATGTTTTTGTGACAGCCGGGAGGTTGGAGGGGGCAGTAGGTATTGTGGGAATGGAGAGCATCAATGTAACAGAGGGATACAGAGGGAAACATGCATCATTTACCAGGCATGCCTTTATCACATATATGCTTCTTACCTTGCAAGGTAAGTGTAGTTAAGGTAAGTATATATATATATATATATATATATATATATATATATATATATATATATGTGTGTGTGTTTATATTTCTGTTTTTGTAAATGTAAGTTAAGATCTTATTACCACACCCTAACTGTAATGCTATAACATCATCTAAACCTATTTTTTAAACAAAAGTGTGTCTCCGCTTTTGTCACTGTCAGCTGTGTGTATGTATATATACATATATATATTATACATCTATATATATATATATATATATATATATGTGTAGTGTGGGTGTATTCACCAAAAAAGTGGCTTTCATGCACCACTATAAACTAGCTTAAAATTAACCTTTCAGCTGCAACATATCTGTGCAATATTAATCTGCAATAAGGTTCTGATCTAACCCCACAATGCATATTTTTCCTTCAATAATTTGACTGCTAATGTTTCATTGATATGTTTAATCATGTTATAAAAGTTGTCATGATTGCTGTAATATCTGGGGTAATTAGCAGTGCATGGCGATGGTGCGAGCTATAGCTACCTTAGGGCGAGAGTCATTGTTACTTGAAATAACTATAACTATAACTGCTGAATTTCTATGGTTTTGTAGGAGTAAATTCAGAATGTAACTATAACCCCCCTGTAATCTTTGTTTTTTAAAATGAATTTCTATGTTTTTATTTAATGTAAAGTATTTTAATTACTAATCCAACCACCGATGCACATGGCCTTCGGCTGGGCACGGAGGGGGTTGGCTGAAGTGCCTGTGGCCATCCATCTATAACCACCCAAAACCAAGCCGAGCACGACCTAAGTACGTGTGGGTTGGCTGCAGGACCTGGCCTACAGCCCGGCCCTGCAACCAACCCCATATAACCATCCAACCCAGCACCATGCACAGCCAAAGCGCCTGTCTCTCTGGGTGTGAGAACAGGTGTGGGAGGGTGTCTCTGGGTGTGAGAGTGTCTGTCTGGGCGTGAAAGTGAGTGCATGAGGGTCTGAGTGTTTCTGTGACTGAATATGTGATGGTCTAAGTGGGTCTGTAAGTGGGTGCTTCAGGTGTCTGAGTGGGTTTGTGAGTGGGTGAGACAGTGTATCAGTGGGTCTGTGAGTGGGTGCATGAGGGTCTGAGTGGGTTTGTGAGTAGGTGCGTCAGTGTCTGCGTGAGTCTGTGAGTGGGTGTGTGAGTACCTGAGTGGGTCTTGCAGTGGGTGCATGAGTCTCTGGGTGGGTCTGTGAGTGAGTGTGTCAGTGTCTCATTGGCTATATGAGTGGGTGCGTCACCTTTTGAGTGGGTATGTGAATGGGTGTGTGAGGGTTTGATTGGGTCTGTGATTGGGTGTGTCAGGGTCTGAGTGGGTCTGTGAGTGGGTGCGCAAGGGTCTGAGTGGGTCTGTGAGTATGTGCGTGAGAGTCTGAGTGGGTCTGTGAGTGGGCACATGAGTCTCTGAGTGGATCTGGGAGTGGGTATGTCAGTGTCTCTGGCTATGTGAGTAGGTCAATCAGTGTTTAAGTGGGTCTGTGAGTGAGTGTGTGAGACTCTAAGTAGATCTGTGAGTGGGTGCAGGAGGGTCTGAGTGGGTCTGTGAGTGGGTGTGTGAGGGTCTGAGTGGGACTGTGAGTGGGTGCATGAATATCTGAGAGGATCTGTAAGTGGGCGTATGAGTCTCTGAGTGGGCCTCTGAGTGGATGCGTCAGTTTTCAGTGGGTGTGTGAGTGGGTGTGTTGGTGTTTCAGTGGGTCTGTGAGGTCATGAGAGTCTGAGTGGGTCTGAAAGTGAGTGCAGGAGGGTCTGAGGGGTTCTGTGAGTGGGTGCATTGGGTTCTGAGCGGGTCTGTGAGTGGATGCGTGAAGGTCTGAGTGAGTCTGTGAATGGGCGCATGAGGGCCTGAGTGAGTCTGTGAGTGGGTGAGTAATGGTCTGAGTGGGTCTGTGAGTGGGTGCATGAGGTTCTGAGTGGGTCGCTGAGTGGGTGCTTGAGTCTCTGAGTGGGTCTGTGAGTGGGTGCGTCAGTGTCTCAGTGGCTATGTGAGTGGGTGCGTCAGTGTTTCAGTGGGTCTGTGAGTGGGTACATAAGGGTCTGTGTGGGTCTGTGAGTGGGTGCCTGAGTGTCTGAGTGGGTCTGTAAGTGGGTACATGAGTGTCGGGTCTATGATTGAGTGCATGAGTGTCTGAGTGCTTCCATGAGTGAATGATTTAATGTATGAATGAATATGTGATTTGTTAAAAACATTTTCACAGATATTCGTGAATTTGTTGCGATGTTGCATGGGCGGCTATGCTGAGCATAGCAATGTAGTCACAAATATTGGGCAAAATGAAAAAAATACTTTTAAGGGCATAATTTTACCCTCAAAGACCCCCTATAGTACAGCCATGGGGTCAGAGTACCTGCACCCTGACACCTTATGCCACTTTCCATTTTATTTTTCAGACCCAGGGACTGTGTCCCATTACCTAAAATGGTGGCTGCAACTTTCTGATCAGGTTGCAGAAGAGCCAATCACAGCATTCCTGTTGGTGTTCGCATTCGCAAATATGCCGCAATTGCTGCGAAAACTTTGAGATGGATCTGCGGCCTTGGATATACAAATTTATTTCCCCTTTAATATCCTAAAAAACACTGAATGGATTTACACAAAATAACAAAAAGCATAATCTGCATACCAAAACATACCTTTCTGTCAAATTTGGTGCAATTCCACCCTGCAGCTCAGGGTGTAGTTGTGTTCAAAACGTCTATGGGAAGCAACATGGGAAATGCACGTGTCCCCCCCCTTTTTCTTCTCGGACCCCAAAACTTCCCCTGCACAACAACAATCACCGGCATGTGAGGTAATTAGCAGTGCACGGTGAGCGTGCAAGTTATATTTAACTTAGGGCACCATTTTGCCACAGGTGACTTCATAGTGTGCTGTGAAGTCATTGCATACAGAGACCATTGCAATGACTATGGCCCTCATTATGACATTGGCGGTAAATCCCACTTACCGCCATGCTGACTGCTGCCAACATACCGCGCCGGCGGCGGCGGATATCCGTTTACCATATTATGACACGCACACACCAATCCATCACTATTCAGCCACACACACAAGTCCGCCACACCAAAGGTCAGTGATAAACTGGTGGTATCCAAATCCACACTGTTACGCCAACAGAACAACGCTCACCACATTATGACCCACAAATCACCATGGCGGACATTCAATGGTGGTAAACCACTGGCAGTACATACTGCCACACTTAAAATACACACACACACAAACAAAACAACACCACATTGGACAATTCAAACTACACACACCTGACACTCACACCACACCCACAGCACTATAAAACACACACACACACTACCCACAACCCTTTACGAATACAATTCATTGCCAACAGAGAGAGACAGCAAGAGCATTCACACAAGCAGAGCCACATACCACCATCACCTATACACCACCCACGCACCTTACATTACACACCCAAACGCATCACCCTACACACCTTCACCCACACCACTCACAATACACACATGGCACCACAACGACATCCCAGATTCTCTGAGGAGGAGCTAAGGGTCATGGTGGAGGAAATCATCCGGGAAGAGCCACAGCTATTTGGATCACAGGTGCAGCAGATATCCATTGCTAGGAAGATGGAGCTATGGCGGAGGATCGTGGATAGGGTCAACGCCTTGGGACAGCACCCCAGAACAAGGGATAACATCAGGAAGAGGTGGAACAACCTAGGGGAGAAGGTGCATTCCATTGCAGCAAGACACCAGCTTGCAGTACAAAGGACTGGCGGTGGACCCCCACCTCCTCCCCTACAATTAACAACATGGGAGGAGCAAGTCTGGGCAATCATGCATCCTGAGGGCCTGGCAGGAGTAGCAGGAGGACTGGACTCTGGTAAGCCAACTCTATTACTATCACCCCCCATACCTGCATTCCATCACATACCCTGACCCAACACTCACTCCCATCACTCCACTACCTCCCACACACCCCACCATCACATCCCACTCATCCAGTGCCAAGCCCAGCATGCACCACCAATGCATGGACACCACTCACAGCCCTGCATTGACACCTATCACTAAAGCATGCACACTAGAGAATCACCTAGCCCACCACATAACAACTCACATAAGGAAAATCTACCAGGGCAATAATAACCATAGATGGCAACCCACCCATGCACAATATGTCACACACAGAAATAATAACACTGCATATACCACCCCACGGGTATCCCAGCCAATGTCACCGGAGAAGAGGTGCCAGCAACATCCAGTCCCCCCACAGAAGAGGCCCACAGTGATGACAGCAACTCTGCTCACCTGGATCTGGATGCCCTACCTGGCCCATCAGGGACCTCTGGACAGTCGGTTACCCAGGCACAGTCCCACACCACCACAGAACCTCCCCCCTCAGGAAACACCACCACATCACCCACCCAGCGTGCCCATACCTCTGTCCCCAGGACACGTCAATCAGCAGTGTGTCCACCACTACAGGGACCACAGGGCACACCACAAACCCAAGACAATCAGGTTCCTGGGGTCAGTGGCAGTGGGCACACGGTTCAGGGGACAGAGGCACAGGACAACAGGGAAGCTGGGGGGACTGCTGTGTGCGAGGGGGGACAGGGCCAGGGAACCGACTCTCCAGGAGGCACTTATTGCGATCCTGGTAGCATACCAACATTCACAGGATACGCTGGGCCAGATCCTGGACAAGTTGCAGGAGAACATGCGGCTGCAGGAGGGACAGTACCAGGGGATCAGGGAGGACTTGAAGTCCATTAACACCACCCTGGTATCCATTGCAGGGGTGCTGGCAGAAATGGCCAACATTATGAGGAGGCAGTGTCACACCAGCAGGCCCCTGCCACTATTCAGACTACTGAACAGCCCTCCATCTCCGCTGTCGCTAGTGGACAGGAGGCCCCGCCACAGGACCAACAGGCCACCAGCACCCCTCCCCCTGCAGAAGGAGAACCACCCTGCAAACATTCCCTGCGATCCAGGCCAAAGCCAGAGACTATTGCCAAGACCCCCGCCAGGAAATGAGACTCTCCTGATTGTCATCCTTGTCCCACTCTGTCACCCTGTCCACCTTGAACTGCCATTGCTCCCCTTCCTATGCCCCCTTGGAGAATGCACCTATGCTACCTATGGACTGGACTCTACCCTGGACTTTCCTCCATCATCAACCCAGCCCATTGCACTTCCCACTTTTCTTCAGAGCACTGCAATAAACACACTTTGAAAAATACAAGTATGGAGTATGTCAAATGATGTAAGTATGTATTTGTTTAACAAGGTAAACATTGCAATTCAACTGTATAGTAATGTAATGAATACATAGGAAAGACCTGTAGTTGGCTGCAGTGAACACACCAGGAGAGATAGTGGGGCACCAACATCTGCAAAAAGATTTGCCAAATGGTACAGTGAGTGGGCATAGAAGTGGGAATTCACAGCCTGACAGTGACAATGTCAAACACAAAACTGTAAATGAAATGTGAAGTTACACTGTCTTACCTGTGTGTCATTGGAAGTATTGACATATCACTGCAATTCTTTTGTCCATATCCTCATCCTCTGCCTCCTCATCTTCACTGCCCACAGGGTCCACAGCTGCCACATGGCCATCTACAGCCTCCTCCTCCTGCAGAAAAGGCACATGGCGTCTCAAGGTAAGGTTGTGCAACATGCAGCATGCCACGATTATCTGGCAGACCTTCTTGGGTGAGTAGCACAGAGATCCACCTGTTAGATTGAGGCACCGAAACCTGGCCTTCAGGAGGCCAAAGGTACTTTCTATTATCCTTCTTGTTTGCCCATGTACCTCATTGTAACGTTCCTCTGCCCTTGTACTGGCATTCCTCACAGAGGTCAGTAGCCATGAGAGGTTGGGGTAACCAGAGTCACCTGCAAATATCGTGGAACAACTATTAGCCACACACTAAGCCATATGGCCCACACCATACCCATACACCAACATCCACTGGGTGGGAACCAGGGCTCACCTATTAGCCACACCCTGTGCCTCTGTAGTTGGGCCTTCACATTTGGGATGCTGCTATTCCTCAGTATAAAAGCATTGTGCACTGAGCCTGGATACTTAGCATTGACATGGGAGATGTACTGGTCCGCCAAACACACCATTTGCACATTCATCGAGTAAAAACTTTTTCGATTTCTGAAGACCTGTTCATTTTGCCCGGGATGGGGGGGACAAATGCAATATGTGTTCCATCAATCGCCCCAATGATGTTGGGTATATGTCCCATCACATAGAAATCAGCCTTCACTCTGGCCAAATCCTCCACTTGGGGGACAACAATGTAGCTGCACATGTGTTTAATCAGGGCAGACAACACTCTGGTCAGCATTATTGAGAAAATTGGCTGTGACATTCCTGCTGCCAAGCCCACTGTCACTTGGAAAGAACCAGTTGCCAAGAAATGGAGCACTGATAGCACTTGCACAAGAGGGGGGATCCCAGTGGGGTGATGGATAGCAGATATCAGGTCAAGCTCCAATTGGGCCCACAGCTCTGTGATTGTGGCCCTGTCAAGTCTGTAGGTGAGGATAATGTGCCTTTTCTCCATTGTTGCCAAGTCCACCAGGGGTCTGTACACGGGGCTGTCTCCATCTCCTATTCATCCGCAGCAGTTTCAATCTGTGGGGCAAAAGAGTGAGAGCCAGTCATAATCTGTACATTGTAGCCACTGCAGTTCAATGCATGATGTGATTTTTTTATGTATTAGTGGCTTATGTCTTGAATGTACAATTGTGATCTGTGATGCAGTTATGATCCATGGCCTACCCCCCACCCCCGAAATGGCGTCCGCCTGTTCTGAATGGAGGGACCGGTGGCAGTGTGGTAATTCCACTGATGTTGTGCGCCGTTGCGGGAGGCGGTCGGGAACTGCTGTGCAACTCCTCATTGGTTATCATTGGGCCCTATGGGGTACAGTGGCCAATGGTGATGTACGCCGGCGGTGACGGTATGCACCGCCTCGGACGTCACCGCCATTTTCTATCTCTTCACTCACTTGCTACCTGACCTTCAACAGGAGAGGACCTACACTGCATGTGCTGCTGCGACCTGTGTCTGGAACCTACCATGGCCCGTGTGACTGGAGAAAGGGCCCCTGCTTTCACCTCGGCGGAGTTGGAGAGATTAGTGGATGGGGTCCTACCCCAGGTCAGATTGCTGTATGGGCCTCCAGACCACTGTGGGCATGATGCATGTGGCATGAATGCATGGAGTGGTGTGTGTGAAGGCCTCGTGTAGGGGGGGTTGGTGGATGGGCTCTGGGAAGCGTGCAGCATGTATGCTGGGCCATGTCTGTGTGGAAGAGTATGGGAAGGCTATGGTGGGCCATAAGTGTAACAGGCAGGACGGTCTAAATAATACCTTTTCCTGTGTATATTTCCTCTGCAGGTCAGCACCCATCAAAAGAAAGGCAAATGTTGTGCCATCACCAAAGACGTGTGGACCCTGAGGGTCTATGGCAGGCAGAGCACCCACAGTCAGAAACAGTGGGAGGACCTGAGACGCTGGGCACAGAAGACAGCGGAGACCCAGCTGGGGATGGCCTCCCAACAAGGAAGGGGTGCCCGTCGAACTCTGACCCCCGATGGCCCGCATATTGGCGGTGGTCTATCTGGAGCTGGATGGGCGCTTGAAGGCATCACAGCAGCAACAAGGGTGTGACTACAGTGCCCATCATTACTACTTACTCCTGGTGGGGTGGTATCTGGGTGGGGGAAGTGTGCCTGTGGGTGCCCCTAGGCCAGGCCTGACATTGTAGTGTAGGTCCCATGTTGGGCAGGGTTCTGATGTGATATTCCTCCTACCTAGCTTGTACGCATCCACTACTGGGCAGGGCTGTGGGGGTCCCAGGTATGCTGCAGTGGGCAGAATGTGTCCCTCCCCATGCCCTGGTGACCAGCATTGTTACTGGTAGTGCATTGCATAGTGCGTAGGGGTGTTCTCTGTGCGTGAGGGTGCTGTGTACGCCAACTGTGGTGTTGGTGCAGCCATTGACCAAGTGTATCCCTTGTCTCTTCCCCCCTGTTTTGTTTTGTTATCCTGTCCTTATGTGCATTAGCATCATCTGGTGGCGGAGCAGAGGCACCGTCGACGGAGGGAGCTGCATCCCACAGGACCCAGGAGCCTGAGTCCACCGACGGTGAGGCCACCAGTGGGACGGAGGGCGAGGGGAACACCACGGCGGAGACTGGAGGGGACAGTTTGGACACAGATACCTCCTCCGATGGAAGCTCCCTGGTGGTGGCGGACACCTCTGTGCCCACTCCAGCTACAGGTACAGCTGCCACCCCCGTACCATCACCGCCCTCCCAGCAGCCCCTCATCGATTTGCCCGCTCACCCAGGAGGATGGGCATCTCCATCGCCCCAGGCATCTCAGGCCCTGCCCCAGTTAGCCCTGCTGCCCTGAGTGAGGAGGCTATTGACCTCCTGCAATCCATCACTGTTGGGCAGTCAACCATTGTGAATGCCATCCAGGGATTGGCAGCCCAAATGCAACAGTCCAATGCATTTCTGGAGGGCATCACACTGGCTTGGTGGCCCAACAGAGATCAATTCAGGCTCTGGCCTCCTCTCTGATGGCAGCCATCGTCCCTGTTGCAAACACAGGCACCACGCATCATCCCACAGGCACTCACACAAACACCATCCAGATGCAGACATACCTACATCCACTGCCTCCACTTTGGCCCCCTCCTCCTCGTCCTCCAACTCCCTCCCAGTTGCATCTACACTCACACCTGCATGCACTACATCCTCATCCTCTACCTCCATCACCAGCACACCTATCAGAACACACACCTCACTGGCAGTCATCATCCCAGCATCCCCTGTGTCCTCTCCCACTGTGTCTGTGCCCCCTCCTCCCAAAGTACACAGACGCAAGCACTCAGACACCCAACAGCCATCCACCTCACAACAGCATCCAGCCCATGCACCTGCACCCAAACACAGCAGACAGACACCTCCTACAGCCACTCCCTCTTCTTGCACTCCCAGACCTTCTCCCTCTCCTGCCCCATGTCCCTAAGCAGCTTTTCCTCTCTACCGTTGACCTCTTCCCTATCGCCCCCCCCCCCAGTCCTTCACGTCTGGCCCGGGTATGTAAAACCCAGGGAAGCACCTCAGCCACCCAGTCCACGGGCCCAGTAGTGTCCCCAGCAACTCGTGGTGGGAAGGGATCCCGGGGACCAGGCAGCCACACGGAAAGGGTGCCTGCCCAAGTGCTGCCAGGAAGGTCAAGGTGCCACCCCCAGCTGCTACCATGAAGGTAAAGGTGCCACCTCCAGCTGCTGCCAAAAGGAAGAAGGAGCCATCCCCAGCTGCTGCCAGGAAGGGCAAGGGGCCTGCACCCACCGGCAGAAAGGACAATGGGCATGGTGCTGGGACTCAGTCGGCGCCCCCACTGCCAACCATGGTGGTGCAGCCGTCCGAGGCTGCAGGGGATGGGCAGGATGTTACCCCCACAACCACCACCAGCAGCAGCACCAGCACCACCACCAGCAGGGGGCAGCCATTCAAGGCTGCAGGGGATGGGCAGGAGCTTCCCCCCACAACCACCAGCAGCAGCAGCACCACCACCACCACCAGCAGTGGGCAGCCGTCCGAGGCTGCAGGGTATGGGCAGGAGCTTCCCCCCACAACCACCACCAGCAGCAGCACCACCACCACCAGCAGTGGGCAGCCGTCCCGAGGCTGCAGGGGATGGGCTGGAGCTTCCCCCCACAACCACCACCAGCAGCAGCACCACCACCACCAGCAGTGGGCAGCCGTCCCGAGGCTGCAGGGGATGGGCTGGAGCTTCCCCCCACCACCAGCGGAAACATCACCATCACCACCACTAAGCAGCGGTCACCGCCGGCGGATAGTGTGTAGTCCTGCAGCCATGTGCTGTTGTGCGGGCTGCCCCTGTGGGATTGACACCCAGCTGAGAGACTGTGACCTTGCACTCCCCAAGACCTGCATAACAGGGCACAATGCCCCCTCCAAAACCAGTGGAGAAGCCATCCACTCACCCCATCCTCCCCAGGATGAAGCTCACCGGGCACGATGCCCCCTCCAGAACCAGTGGAGAAGCCATCCACTCACCCCATCCTCCCCAGGATGAAGATCACTAGGCACGAGGCCCCCTCCAGAAGCAGTGGAGAAGCCATCCACTCGAGAGACTGTGGCCTGGCATGCCCCAAGACCAAGCAAAGTGCATGTTGCCCCCTCCAGAGCCAGTGGGCAAGTTACCCACTCGAGAGACTGTGGCCTTGCACTCCCCAGGACTAAGCACAGGGCATGCTGCTCCCTCCAGAGCATTTGGGCAAGTCACCCACTAGAGAGACTGTGGCCTTGCTCTCCCCAGGACCAAGCACAGGGTATGTTGCCCCCTCCAGAACGAGTGGGCAAGTCACCTATTTGAGAGACTGTGGCCTTGCACTCCCCAAGACCAAGCACAAGACATGGTGCCCCCTCCAGGACCAGTGGTGTTGTTCCATCTGCCGGCTGAGGTGCCCCCGTTTCCTATCCCCCTGGGGTGCCTGCCTATTTTTGAATTGATGCCCCTGCAGTGTTCTCTCTGTGTTGTTGCAGGAGTCAAGTGGGGCCTTGGACTTTGTGATGTGGCCCTGTGGCCCACGAACATTGAGGATTGGGCAGTGACCTTTGATTTGTAAATATGATATACTTTTAGATTGGATGCACGCATTACTATTTTATTTATCTTATTACACTCACTCTTATCTATTGCATTTTTCCAGAGGGCTACGGGGTGTATATGTTTTATTACCGCATCTGATTGTGTGTATGGTGTTGGGGGGGTAAGTGTGTTCCGTGTGTGTATGTCACTCTCTTTTTCCTCCCTCCCCTCCCCTGTGTGCTAGGCAGCTGTACTCACCGTGGTCATCTTCGCCGTCGATGGTGTTCGTGGTGGAGCAGGATGTAGAACAGCATTGGTAATATATGCAGTTCGGGTTCCATGGCGGCGTGGTTCTTCCCTGAGTCTCCACAGGTGAGTCGTTTCCTTTCAGTGCAGTGTTTCCACCAAGCTTTTGATGTCGTCGGTACTGCCGAAAAAGTGGCGGTCTAGAGGGTCTTAATATGGTGGGCGGAACATTGACTTTCGTCTGGCTGTAGGCGGCTACCGCCATGGTGCCTGTTGTTTCCAGCCTGGCGGTCAGTGTGGTAAAGTGGCTTTCTGTCTGAGCTCTTTCCGCCATGGTCACAATTTGGCGGTATTTACCGCCAGCTTGTTGGCGCTATTACCACCACTTTATCACTGACCGCCAGGGTTGTAATGAGGGCCTATCTCTCTCTCTCTTTGTCTCTCTCTCTCTCTCTCTCTCTCTCTCTCTCTCTCTCTCTCTCTCTCTTCCAACCCATTAGGGGATGGAAGGGAGAGAGAGAGTGACAGAACCGCAGGGGAACCCGAAGGCCCCTACAGTACTAGCTGGCTCCCCATGTCCTGTGCAAGCCCCATTGCTCCCAGAAGCAGGGAGAAGCTTTAAGTACCATCTTCCTGCATGTGGGCGCAATGTTTTCATCTGTTTCCCTGCACACATATTGGGTGCTCCCCAAGGGGAGAGTTGTGAAACTGATTTACTGGATTTCCATAGGAACCTGCATGAAAATGAGGTCAGTTTGAAATTCAGTATGCAGTATAGCCAGAGTACAATCAAATTCCAGGATTTGAAAGTTGAGGTTGAGAATAGAGTATTGAACACTGAGTTATTTAGGAAGAAAACTGTGGGAAACTCAATCTTACACGCTGTTGTTTGTCATTCACCGAGCACTGAGAAAAATTGTTGAGACAAGACCCAGTTTAAGAGACAGAATGGGAAGTACTCTTCTGATAACTTACCAGAGAAATCGGCCCATGAGGGACATATTGGTGCATAGCCATTTGAGTTCACCTAAAACTAAGTGGCTGGTACAGGAGAAAGGATTTGGAAAATGTGGGCATTGTAAGGCATGTAAGAGCGGTGGGAACATTCAAGAGGTCACCTTACAGAGAATACACAGGAAGGGGTGCATTCCTAGGGTAATCCAGTGTATTACAAATGTTGTGGTTTACGTTATAACATGTCCATATGAGAAATGGTATATCGGGTCCACCACTTTTCCACTGAAAAAACAAATACTTGAACATTGGAGGGCCATCTCCAATAATGAACGAAGTTATGCGACAGCTAAACATTTTTGGGAGGCCCATAATGTAGACTGGACACTGGCAAAGTGTTTGGGGAATGACTCAGACCCTAAAAATCCAAGGGGTGGTGACCGGATCTCCAGTTTACAGAGATTAGAATCTCTTTTTATATTGCAGGCTGGTTGCATACTTCCACAAGAGATTAAGAGTTCAATTCCCATTTATAGACTGAGGCTGGGGGTCTCTTTGGGGAAGTAAACTGTATGTCCTAGGTAGCAGGAGATGGTAAAGGAAGAGAGAAAAGAAAGAAAAATAATTTTGGATTATTTTATATGAATTATGAGGGAACATAGAGATGGTACGAAAAGTATTACTTTATAAAGTTGAGCCCATTTGAGGGAGGACGTCTTAGGATCATTTAAGACCTACTTTTGGTGTATTGTGAGATGCATAGTTATTTAGTGGCACCTTTCTGTGACATAGAAAGAATGGATCATACAATCAGGTACTATACCCTAAATGCTGAGGAATTTAAGTTGGCCTATTGACCTGGCCCAGGAGTTCGGGCTGGACTGTTCCTATGGGGAACAGGGTCAAGACTGATTTGCACATGGCTGGGTCCAAACTGCGGTGGCATGGTGAGCAAGAGAACAATGGATTAAACCCAGATCTGTGACTGGGGGTGAGTAGTACAAAAGATTCAGCACTCCATCCATCATCCTTTTGTGTTGCTGAATTTAAATTGGTCAGTTGGTCACCATTGGGGAGTGTGGACTCATGGTCATGGTACGAGATTATGTGCGTGATCTTTTTGTAAAATCTCCAAAGATACAAGTGCCCATGGATTGTTGGCGGTAGAAGAAGATTACTGAACAATAACAATGGACTAACTGTTTCTTAGGATTTGTTTATGGAAAGGTATATTATGTATAATCATGCAAAGTTGTGGGTTTTGGATTATGATCATTAATTCTGTTGTGATTTTCCATATGGATTCAATAATCAACAAGATGATTTGGATGGACTAATTATTTTGATTCAATGTATTGTGTAGAGATGGTTAATTTTGTCTTAATAAACATTTTTTCTGTAAATTAGTTTGCATGGAGTGGTGCAGTGAATATTTCTTTCCTTTTGATTCCAAGTTACACAATAAGACTTTTTACAATCTCCTTGACGGCGACGCTTTGAAACGTATTAATGACAGAGTAAACGGACTAAGAAAATAAGTGATCAAGACCCCGTGAGGTATACATATATATATATATATATATATATATATATATATATATATATATATATATATGTATACATATTACCTACTGACCGTCACCAGTAGGTAGGTCTAGTTAGGCCCCATTTTCTATAGAAAAAGCTGTTTTTTGCTTGCCTATATCTTTGGCGCAGCTTGACGAATCTTCACAAACTTTTCTAAACGTATTCGACAGTCGCATGAGCTGCTGTCTGGAAAATTTCAGGGTGATTCATCAAGCGGGAGCAAAGATAAAGGGGGGAGTAACTTTAGAGTTTTTCCAATGTTAATTCACAAATGAAAAATTGAACAGCAATAGTACAAAAGACCACTGGTTGGAATTACACCAACTTTTGCAGAAAGGTAGCTCTTGGTCCAGAAAGAGTCCTTTATCTTATTAATTGTAAATCCGATCAGTAGTTTTTGAGGAATTTAAAGAAAACCAAGAGCCATATATATACTTTTTGCAGGTTTGCGTCAAAAAGTATACCACTGGCTTACGCCATTCCAAGACGCAGACCGGCCTCCATATTTAAGGAATGGCGCGCGCTGGTCAAAATACATTACGTTAACCGGGCATGGGCGGCGTAGGGAAAACTGGAGGTTGTGCGGGAAAGAATGGCGCTAGTAAGGTTAGAGTCCAAAAAACGACTCTAACCTGACTAGCGTCATGTTTTTGAAGCACAACCCCCATGGACATGACTCCTGCCTTAGTAAAGACAGGAATCATGCCCCCCAGCCCAATGGCCAGGCCCAGGGGACTTATGTCCCCTGGGCCTGGCCATTGGGCACAGCAGTGTCATGTAGGGGGGCCCACGTTAGGGCCCCGTATGGCACTTTAAAAAAAAAAAAAAAATACTTACCTGGACATACCTGGGACGGTCCCCCCATCCTTAGGTGTCCTCCAGGTGTGGGTGCGGTGGGTGGGGGTGTCCCTGGGGGCAGGGAAGAGCACCTGTAGGCTGTTTCCATGCTCTCTGACCACGGAAAAAGGCCCACAGGTCCCCTAACACCTGCCTTGACCCCGGCATAAAATAATGGTGCTAAGGAGGCTTAGCGCCATTATTTAAGGCCCTCCTCCTCCCGTGAGTGATTTTTGCATGGGAGGACAAATAAGGCGCTGGGCCATTTAGTCATTTTTTCCCTGGGAATGCCTACCTTGCATCTCATTGACACAAGGTAGTTTTCTGCAGGCAAAAAATGACATTAACTTCAATATTTGGCGCTAGACATGTCTAGCGCCAACATTTATATATGGAGTTAAGTTTGCGCTGGATTTGCGTAAAACAAAAATATGCAAATCTGGCCCAAACAGAGTATAAATATGCCCCCAAATTTGCATATATAGGGAAGCAAATGATTCGCAACCCCTAACGATCTCGTGCAGAGATCTGGTTGGCTGATAATACTTCAACAACAGAAGTGTTGTCAGCCATTTTGAGAGTTGGCTGAAGCCGAGTCCCACAAAACAAATTAAAAAATACAAAAGGGACCAGGGTATGAACACCCTGACCCCATAGCTCAGGTGGTCCCAGAGCTATAAAGCATTTTGTTGGGGGATTCTACGGATGCTTTGTTATCATGAAGCCCTGGGAGGGCCAAATCCCACAGGCATTTCTTTAGAACAGTGGGGAGGGGCACCTCCCTGAGGCGGCTAACAAATTAAATGCGGGGGACCTGTGTCCCCCAGGTACCCCAAGGACCACCACCCCGGGGCAAATATATAAAAAAAGAGAAAAGGGGGGTCCTCTTGGGACCCCCAACCCCTGGGGAACACTACTACCTGGGGCATCTATATATATATATATATATATATATATGTGCGGGGGCCGTTAGCCCCGCCCCGCGGTGGGAAAACCACCCTGGGGCAAACAGTAAAAAATTTAAAGGGGGTCCGTTTCGGACCTCCACTCCCAGGGACCACCACCCCTAGGGCTATCTTCACGTTGGAGGGGGGCCGCTCAGCCCCCCTCGTGGAGCCACAGATTGCCCTGGAGTCTGCCACCCCCAGGGCCTCCTCCTGCTATGTCCTGGAGGTGCCCTACCCCGGGATATAGCTGTTTGCTGTGGCTTGGCTGCAGCGCAGCAGCTGCAGCCCAGACATAGCAAACACTCTGATGTTTGACAGCGGGACCTTTAAAGCAGGTCCCGCTGTCAAACAGCAGAGATGAAATGCTTCAGCAAGCACAGAGCTGCTGTCAAAGCTCTAGACCTTCACACTGAGCTTTGGGGGTTTGAGTCCAGCTGGACTCATAACCATTTTTTTTCAAATAAAAAATTATTTTATTTTAATAATAAATACATTTTTTAATTTAAAATTTCCATCTCACTTTCTTTCTCTTTCTCTCCTTCAATAAATTTCTCCCACTCATACACTTATGCACCCACTCACACTGACTCAGACACTCACACACCTACTCACAGACCCACTCACATGCTCAGGTACTCACTCAAAAGACTTGTGCACACACTGACACACCCACTAAAACAGTGATGTATGCACTCTCATTCCCAAACAATCTGACAGCCACTCTCACCCTAGATACACCCTCTCACATAAATTCTCACACCCAGAGAGGCCTTGGCCAACTCACAACGTGCACGGCCAAAGGCCCATGTACAGCATGCGGTTGAGTGGTTAGGGGGAGTTGGCTGCAGGGTCTAGTCTTGCAGGTAACTTCCCCTGTGCACGGCTGAAGGCCTTACACGGTGCAAGTTTGGGTGCTTATAGGGGGCTGGCCTCAGGGCCTGGCATCATCAGTGATGTCACTGACCATGTCATGAGTGATGTAATATATAAGGCCATAAGCAGAGCATTATGGGGGTGCAAGTTATAGTTAGCTCAGTTAACTATAACTGCAGAATTTCACTGGTTTTCTAGGTTTGAAGTGTTAACCTAACTATAACATCCCTATAACCTTTGTTTTTTCAGTGAATTTCTATGTTGTTTTTTTAAATCTATTTTTTAACTATAATGGCCCTCTAACCTTTGTTTTTTTCAGTGAATATATGTATATATATATATATATATATATATAGATTTATATCTATATATATAAAAACAAAGCCCTTTCAGGGTTTGAGCGACACATAAATTAAGCAAAAAAGAAGAGAGAACTCTGGGTAGTTCCCAGGTTTAGGTGGAGAGAAGCTCCAGTAAGGAGCACCCTACATAGGACTGACACAGTGCCATCCTCGCCGAACTGTAAAATGACAAAAGCCATTCACCTCTCCAGGCACAGTATTACAGCTTTGGACTGATAAAATAACAACCAAGCCAAGCGGAATGAGTAACAGCAACCCCTGACTGTGTTTTGCTATCATTATAGCTCTTTAGAGGGGTTTAAGCTTTGTCCAGACACAAGGGAGCACCCAGTATAAGTCGAAACAAAGCCCTTTCAGGGCTAGAGTGACACATAAACTATGCAAAAAAGAACAGAGAACTCTGGGTAGTTCCCATGTGGAGAGCAGCTCTAGTACAGAGCACCCTGCAACATCAGTGACACTCTAGGTTTGCTCACCTCAAATGTCTGCTTATCTAGCAAAGTTTTTAAGCATAGGGTCATCACAGTGCTATACACGCTGAGCTAGATAGGGACAAAGTATTTTGCCATTTGTACAGTAAAATCTTTAAGCATAGGATTGACACACTGCCACAGGATTGACTTTGTCCCTATCTATCTCAGCGTGAGCTTCCAAAACCGTATCTACAGCAGTGTATGGCGCAGGGATCTGGGCTTTTGGGGACAAGAATGACTTACAAACAATAGAAGATGTCCCTCTACGGAAACTTTTGTCAGTACCTCCTTCTACCCCAGCATCTGTAGTTGATTGGGCACTGGGTGTTCATTTTTTTATCAGACACCCTTGAAACTAAGCCACTATTATAATGGTGATCAGTCTGGTCCAAAGAAGAAACTGTGTTCACTAAGTTAATTCTCAAGGAATCGCACCCTGCCATGCACAGTTTTCACATCAATAATTTTATTGAAAATGTTGCAGTGATATCAGTGATGCCATAGAAGATGTCATCAATGATGTAATATATGTGCGGATTAGCTGTGCATGGCGAGGGCATGAGTTATAGTTACTTTGGGGCACGAGTTGTAGTTACTTGAAATAGCTCTAACTATAACAGTTGAATTTCTATGGTTTTGTGCATGTGAATTCGGACCCTAACTATAACGGCCCTCTAACCTTTGTTTTTTTCAGTGAATTTCAAAGTTAAAAAAACAAATCTATTTCCTAATTATACCATCCAGTAACCTTTGTTTTTTCAGTGAATTTCAAATTTTTTTAACGTTAACTAATATTAAATTATCTTACGTTAATTCAACCCTCGCCATGAATGGCCTTCAGCCATGTGCTGCAGGATTGGCCACAGGGCCTGGCCTATGGCCAGGCCCTGCAGCCAACCCCTGCAGGCAACATACCCCGTGCTATGCAAGGCTTTTAGCTGTGTGCATTGGGAGGGTTGGCCGTAGGGCCTGGCATCCCCCAAAAGGCATCCAAGCCCACGCCAGGCACTTCCTTCGGTTAAACACATGGGGCCTCTAGGTCATTTTGCGCATTAGCATACTCATAGTAGTTAAAAGGGTGACTGATGTGCTCTATTCTCAACAGGAGATGACAAGAAAAAACACTTGTCACAGTCACTACAGAAGATTTTGCGCTCTGAAAGAGCAATAATGCACTCACCTCCTTCAAGGATTTCATATAATTTTTCATGGTGGAACTGCAGGAAAAATACACTAGTCTTGCCTTTGCCAAGAGCAAGAAGTTAGGATAACTTGTACTTTACAGAAGTAGAGCTTCAACTGTGGCACCTCTGTTGTTTATATTTGGAAGTGCTTCCTGTTGAAGCTTAATTTCTGTGACATGAGCATCACTGCCAGATTGGATCACGACTTGCTTAGAAGAAGCCAGAGTTTTGTGCAAAATGTCTTCCCAACTGGAGTACTTTCTACTAGCTGATTAGTAAGTGCTACCTCATTGGGTAAAATGTATAGTACATAGTCTACTCTACAGGGGTGTACAGGACAATGATGTCATGTCTCCAGTTACCTTGTGTGTTGGTAATTTTGGCAATGTAATTGTTCCTCCGGTGTCTTCATTCAGTAATCTGTGATAACATATTTCCTGGTAAGGTCAATTTGACCACACTTCTCTACTGGGGGCCTCAGGGGGAGCCTAAAAACCCCACCCATCCCTGCTAGCTCTCTGCCTTCAGTGGGAGCTGCATTGGTCCTGCACACATGGAGCAGCAAAAAACGCTGCTCCCTGCATGCAGGGCAATTCTTTCATCTCTTTTCCTGTCAGCTTAACAGCAGTCAGCGAAGCATATGAAAACTTTGCATCCAGAGGGCGGGAGCAGTTTTCCTGCTCCCAGCCACAGAGAGCAAAGTTACTGCTTGCTTTCACCTGGCGGGTGAAACTTCTGTTCCTGAGGGTGGGCACTTTGGGAGCTAGGGAGCAAGCCCTCGGGGTGGTGGTCCCGAAGGGTCATTAATGGCTAAAGGAGAGGGTCTGCACAGCTCCCCTCTTTTTCAAATGCACAGCTTTGCCCCAGGGAGATGGTGATCCCTGGGGTTCTTAAGATCCACAGGAGGGGGGTCTGCATAGCCCCTGTCCAATTTTTCAATTCAGCACCGGGGTAGGAGGTGGTCCCGGGGCCCTAATGAGCATGAGTAGGAGGGGTCCATGCAGCCCCCCTCCAATTTGCAAATGAAGCCCAGGATACGTAGTGGGCCCCGGGCCTCTTTATTGCCTAAGGAGGGTCCGGCATGCACCCCCTCCCAAAAGGTTAAGTTTCATCATGCCTTTGGGATCTGGCCCACCCGTCAGCTAATCTTTAAACAAGCATGGGAGACCACTTTTTTGTTTTTCCTGGGATTCACGGATCCTCTGCGGTTTCACTGGATATTTTTTTACAAAATCTTCTTGGCCCTGACAGGGTCCCTGGGGGTCCCCAGCACCAGGCCTATGGGACCAGGGTATTCCTATCCTGCCACCTTTCCTTTATTCTTAAGTATGTTTTTTGGGGACTCAGCTGATTCTGAGTTCCAAAATGACTGCCAACACTTCCTGGTTGAAGTGTTGGCAGCCAAACAGTTATGAGCACAGGGACTGTCTGATCTATGCCCCTAGATATCTATATTTCTGTTTCCTTTAATACCTCAAAAACGACTGAATGGATTTACGCCAAATAACAAAAAGAGTTATTTCTGGGCCAAGACCTACCTTTCTCCCAAATTTGGTGTAATTCCGTTCAGTGGTTCGGGCTGTAGTCGTGTTCCAAACACCTATGGGAAACTGCACGGGGATAACTAATTTTGGGACTTTCTCTTTTTCTCAGCCTCCACTTGATGGATCACCCCAAAACTTTCAAGACAACAATGGTTTTGAAAATTTTGTGGAGATTCGTCAATGGCACCAAAGTTATGGCAAAACAAAAATGCTTTTCCTATAGGAATCTAGGTCCTAATTATAACTACCTACTGGGGACTGGGGGGTAGGTTTTGATATTTATATATATATATATATATATATATATATATATATATATATATATATATATATATATATATATATATATATATATATATATATAATAATCTACCATCAGTCACTACTAGTTAGTTATAGTTAGGACCTAGTTTCCATAGGGAACCATATGATGACATTTGGGATATATATATATATATATATATATATATATATATATATATATATATATATATATTTGCTGTTTCATTGTAAAGACATGTGTGGTAAAGGCATATGCGTGGTAAAGGCTTGCTCGTTCCCATGTATTAGTAGATTGGTTTACAAAATACTGAATCGCAGTGGATCTCAATTCAAACTACCTTATGAATGTTAATGTGGTGGGTCACAAACTGCAAACCTCTATGATTCGCTACTATCAGAGTGATAGTGGTCTTCTGAACCCCATCACGGTGACTGCTTTTAAATAAAGCAGTTTTTTTAAAATGCTGCCCATTTTCTTTTGAGGACAGCATGCCAAATTTACAAAAAAAAACTTTCAAAAACCAAGAGTAGGCATTGGTCCCAAGAATCAGTGCCTACTCCAACAAAATGTTTTTTTGACCATTCAATAAGGGGAAGGGCTCTTTGGACCACTTCCCGTTTGCAAATGGGTTACCACTACCTTTCAGTAGTCAGTAAAATATTAAAGTTTTACACTCAGAATTCATTAGCAAAACATTAGTGCATGCTATAAAGAATTGCTTTTTGTAAGCGACGACCTAAACATGCCCCTTTCAATAAGAGATTCCAAAGCCCATTTGGCCCTTCAGTAACATGTTACATTTTTCCAGTCAGGAAGGCGTTAAAGTGACAATCCCATTGTTTCCAATGTGCCTCCCCATGCATTGTTGGATTAGCGCTGTAATGTTTGACGCTGGTCAACCAATGCGCCACAACAGAGTCAAAAATGTTGACGCTATTGTGCTAACGTCCACCATGGTGTGCTGTATTGTAAATACAGCACTGCCATGGTGACGTTGCAGGGGGCACGGGGGGCAAGAAAAGTGGTGCATCATAGCTGATGCACCACTTTCTTGTAAATATGCCCCACATTTTCCTGGCGCAAACCTTGCAATTTACTTAACTGCAGTTTTTGCGACTGAAAAATGTATTTGTACATCAGAACCCTTGACCCTAGTCAGCGCCAGTTAAACTCTGTGAAGGACCCTAGATAGTCGAAATGTCAGGGGGCCCCCCCATGCAAATTATCTCCTAATAGTTTTTAATTTTACCAACCAACAATTTTAATACACCAATTTTATTACACAAAACTAAATATTACACCTGTGTAGTTTGCACTGAATTTGTTTACAAACTGACAGCTGACAGAAGATTAAGTTTTAACTTTCAGGTTTCCTGGCCCCCCGATCGCAGCACAGCTGCGATCGGGGGGCCAGGAAACACTTTCAGAAGGCCTCGTAAGAAAGGGGAGACTGTTTCCTGGCCCCCGATCGCAGTACAGCTTCACAGCACAGCACAGTTTCAGGAAGGCCTCGTAAGAAAGGGGAGAGTCTCCCCTTTCTTACGAGGCCTTCTGAAAGTGTTTCCTGGCCCCAGGAAACACCACTAGACGCCAGGGATTTCACTTGGGGGGGTCGGCCCCCTCGGAAAACGGGCCGCCCCCCCACCCTGGGGGCATATATTTTTTTTTCTTAAAAAAAAAAATACAAATAAAAATAAATGGACAGGGGGTCGCCCGTGGGCAGGGCGACCCCCAGTGGGGGCAATATTTTTTTTAGATGTTGTAGGGTTTCCCTGGGGGCCATTTTGGCCCCCAAGGAAACCATACAACAACTAAAAAAAATAGATCTATATATAGATCTCTATATATAGATAGAGATATCTATGTAGATATATCTATGTACATGGATATATCTATAGATATATCTATGTATATAGATATATATAGAGATAGATCTATATATATATCAATCAATCAATCAAAGAGATTTATAAAGCGCACTACTCACCCGTGAGGGTCTCAAGGCGCTGGGGGGGGGGGGGGGGGAAAGGGGCTGGGAGGATCACTGTTCGAAAAGCCAGGTTTTGAGGCCCTTCCTGAAAAGAAGTAGGTTTTGGGTCTTGCGAAGGTGGGTTGGGAGGGCGTTCCAGGTTTGGGGTGCAAGGTAGGAGAAGGATCTGCCCCCGGTGGTGGTGTGTTTGATGCGGGGGACAGAGGCGAGAGAGAGGTCAGCTGAGCGGAGGTTTCGTGTGGGGGTGTGGAAGGTGACTCTCGTTGAGGTAGGCAGGGACTGTGTTGTGGAGTGATTTGTGTGCGAGGATGAGGATGATCCTTTTGTCAATGGGGAGCCAGTGGAGGGATTTGAGGTGTGGAGAGATGTGTTTGTGTCGGGGGAGGTCGAGGATGAGTCGTGCTGCTGAGTTCTGGATGCGCTGTAGTTTGCGCTTGAGTTTTAGAGTGGTGCCGGCGTAGAGGGCGTTTCCGTAATCAAGTCTGCTGCTGATGAGTGCGTGAGTGACAGTTTTTCTGGTCTCTGTGGGGATCCATTTGAATGTTTTTTTCAGTATACGGAGTGTGATGAAGCATGAGGAGGTGAGAGCGTTGATTTGTTGGGTCATCGAGAGGGAGGAGTCTAGGATGATGCCGAGGTTGCGTGCGTGGTTGGCGGGGGTGGGTGCAGGGCCTAGCGTGGTGGGCCACCATGAGGGGTCCCAGGTGTTTTTGTGTGGGCCAAAGAGGATTATTTCGGTTTTGCTTGAGTTGAGTTTCAGGTGGTTGGCTATCATATATATATCACTTTTGTCAATATGTGTGTGGTTTCCCTGGGGGTCAGAACTGTCTAGTGGCAGTTTTAGTGCCATAAAGAAGCGCAGAAGGTTTATATGCCTACTGCAAAGAGCAAATCTGTATTTTATGTAAATAGCTGAGTACATTAGTAAAGTCAGCCATTACCTGCGCTATAATACCAATGAAATGTATGTGCGGGGTGGAGGGCGGCTATGGAGAGATGAAGGGCAATTTTGCTGGGTGGTAATGAGGGAATCCGAGGAGGAGGGAGTGGGAGCACCAATAATGATTGTTGGACTGAGCGCAGGAGGTGCTAAAGACTGTGACGAATGGTATGTGACAAGGTGTTTTTTGAGTGTCTTGAAAGAACGTGCTGATTGAGGGAAGAAGCACAGGTAAGGTGGCCGCTACTGTCGCACGTATCTCACACACACCATCGATTTTGTGACTGTCTACGTAGGCTAGTGTTTTAGAGCAACAGTTTAGCCAATAGCAGAGATGGCATCTTGATGGATGACTGCTGCCGGCACTCGGGTTATAGAGGACAGCTCTGACACAGGATCAGAGACTGAGACATCAGATACTGAGGGATGGGACAATGGCGCAGACTCTGGGAGTGATTTTTCAGTCGGAGGAGTCCCATTCGATAACTCCTCTTCCAGTACATTATGAGGGAGGTGATGAGGACAGTCCTGCTGTCCCTTCGCAAGCTGTTTGTGCAACTGGGTAATAGTGGGTTAGCCCAACCCAGAGAGCAGGTGAATGCGGCAGAAAGCAGAGAGAGAGAGAGTGCTCTCTTGGGAGCTCCCCAATTTAGTTCAGCCCCAAATTCCACCACCCAAATCGTATTGTGGAGACATCAAAATTATCTATGGCAAAACAAACTGGTTTTGTAAGGCAGGCACCTGTGTTTTTGGTCCTGGGTTCGGCGGCCATATAGAGAAACACACTAAACCCAAACATTTCTGGAAACTAGACATTCGGGGGAGTCCACAGAGGTGTGACTTGTGTGGATTCCCCAAAGTTTTCTTACCCAGAATACCCTGCAAAGCTGAAATGTTGAATAAAAACTCTATTTTTCTCGCATTTCTGTCACACAAACTACAGGAATATGCTGGGATCCACAAAATTCCTACCACCCAGTGACTCCTCACCTGTCCTGATAAAAACACTACCCCACTTGAGTGCCTACAACTAGTGCCTGCGTCAGGAATGGATCACCCCAGGGTCAACAGCTGCCTCATGTAAGGACCAACATTGACCGTTGTGTGATCTATTCCTGTCGCGGGCACCAGACCTACCCACACAAGTGAGGTATCATTTTTATCGGGAGACTTGGGGGAACGCTGGGTGGAAGGAAATTTGTGGCTCCTCTCAGATTCCAGAACTTTCGGTCACCGAAATGTGAGGAAAACGTGTTTTTTTAGCCACGTTTTGAGGTTTGCAAAGGATTCTGGGTAACAGAACCTGGTCAGAGCCCCACAAGTCACCCCATCTTGGATTCCCCTAGGTCTCTAGTTTTCAAAAATGCACAGGTTTGGTAGGTTTCCCTATGTGCCGGCTGAGCTAGAGGCCAAAATCTACAGGTAGGCACTTTGCAAAAAACAGCTCTGTTTTCTGTCAAAAAATGGGATGTGTCCACGTTGTGTTTTGGGGCATTTCCTGTCGCGGGCGCTAGGCCTACCCACACAAATGAGGTATCATTTTTATCGGGAGACTTGGGGGAACGCTGGGTGGAAGGAAATTTGTGGCTCCTCTCAGATTCCAGAACTTTCTGTCACCGAAATGTGAGGAAAACGTGTTTTTTTAGCCACATTTTGAGGTTTGCAAAGGATTCTGGGTAACAGAACCTGGTCAGAGCCCCACAAGTCACCCCATCCTGGATTCCCCTAGGTCTCTAGTTTTCAAAAATGCACAGGTTTGGTAGGTTTCCCTATGTGCCGGCTGAGCTAGAGGCCAAAATCTACAGGTAGGCACTTTGCAAAAAACAGCTCTGTATTCTGTCAAAAAATGTGATGTGTCCATGTTGTGTATTGGGGCATTTCCTGTCGCGGGCGCTAGGCCTACCCACACAAGTGAGGTATCATTTTTATGGGGAGACTTGGGGGAACGCTGGGTGGGAGGAAATTTGTGGCTCCTCTCAGATTCCAGAACTTTCTGTCACCGAAATGTGAGGAAAACGTGTTTTTTTAGCCACATTTTGAGGTTTGCAAAGGATTCTGGGTAACAGAACCTGGTCAGAGCCCCACAAGTCACCCCATCTTGGATTCCCCTAGGTCTCTAGTTTTCACAAATGCACAGGTTTGGTAGGTTTCCCTATGTGCCGGCTGAGCTAGAGGCCAAAATCTACAGGTAGGCACTTTGCAAAAAACAGCTCTGTATTCTGTCAAAAAATGTGATGTGTCCATGTTGTGTATTGGGGCATTTCCTGTCGCGGGCGCTAGGCCTACCCACACAAGTGAGGTATCATTTTTATGGGGAGACTTGGGGGAACGCTGGGTGGAAGGAAATTTGTGGCTCCTCTCAGATTCCAGAACTTTTTGTCACCGAAATGAGAGGAAAACGTGTTTTTTAGCCACATTTTGAGGTTTGCAAAGGATTCTGGGTAACAGAAGCTGGTCAGAGCCCCACAAGTCACCCCATCTTGGATTCCCCTAGGTCTCTAGTTTTAAAAAATGCACAGGTTTGGTAGGTTTCCCTATGTGCCGGCTGAGCTAGAGGCCAAAATCTACAGGTCGGCACTTTGCAAAAAACAGCTCTGTTTTCTGTCAAAAAATGTGATGTGTCCACGTTGTGTTTTGGGGCATTTCCTGTCGCGGGCGCTAGGCCTACCCACACAAATGAGGTATCATTTTTATCAGGAGACTTGGGGGAACGCTGGGTGGAAGGAAATTTGTGGCTCCTCTCAGATTCCAGAACTTTCTGTCACCGAAATGTGAGGAAAACGTGTTTTTTTAGCCACATTTTGAGGTTTGCAAAGGATTCTGGGTAACAGAACCTGGTCAGAGCCCCACAAGTCACCCCATCTTGGATTCCCCTAGGTCTCTAGTTTTCACAAATGCACAGGTTTGGTAGGTTTCCCTATGTGCCGGCTGAGCTAGAGGCCAAAATCTACAGGTAGGCACTTTGCAAAAAACAGCTCTGTATTCTGTCAAAAAATGTGATGTGTCCATGTTGTGTATTGGGGCATTTCCTGTCGCGGGCGCTAGGCCTACCCACACAAGTGAGGTATCATTTTTATGGGGAGACTTGGGGGAACGCTGGGTGGAAGGAAATTTGTGGCTCCTCTCAGATTCCAGAACTTTTTGTCACCGAAATGAGAGGAAAACGTGTTTTTTTAGCCACATTTTGAGGTTTGCAAAGGATTCTGGGTAACAGAAGCTGGTCAGAGCCCCACAAGTCACCCCATCTTGGATTCCCCTAGGTCTCTAGTTTTAAAAAATGCACAGGTTTGGTAGGTTTCCCTATGTGCCGGCTGAGCTAGAGGCCAAAATCTACAGGTCGGCACTTTGCAAAAAACAGCTCTGTTTTCTGTCAAAAAATGTGATGTGTCCACGTTGTGTTTTGGGGCATTTCCTGTCGCGGGCGCTAGGCCTACCCACACAAATGAGGTATCATTTTTATCAGGAGACTTGGGGGAACGCTGGGTGGAAGGAAATTTGTGGCTCCTCTCAGATTCCAGAACTTTCTGTCACCGAAATGTGAGGAAAACGTGTTTTTTTAGCCACATTTTGAGGTTTGCAAAGGATTCTGGGTAACAGAACCTGGTCAGAGCCCCACAAGTCACCCCATCCTGGATTCCCCTAGGTCTCTAGTTTTCAAAAATGCACAGGTGTGGTAGGTTTCCCTATGTTCCGGCTGAGCTAGAGGCCAAAATCTACAGGTAGGCACTTTGCAAAAAACAGCTCTGTATTCTGTCAAAAAATGTGATGTGTCCATGTTGTGTATTGGGGCATTTCCTGTCGCGGGCGCTAGGCCTATCCACACAAGTGAGGTATCATTTTTATGGGGAGACTTGGGGGAACGCTGGGTGGAAGGAAATTTGTGGCTCCTCTCAGATTCCAGAACTTTTTGTCACCGAAATGAGAGGAAAACGTGTTTTTTAGCCACATTTTGAGGTTTGCAAAGGATTCTGGGTAACAGAAGCTGGTCAGAGCCCCACAAGTCACCCCATCTTGGATTCCCCTAGGTCTCTAGTTTTAAAAAATGCACAGGGTTGGTAGGTTTCCCTAGGTGCCGGCTGAGCTGGAGGCCAAAATCCACAGCTAGGCACTTTGCAAAAAACAGCTCTGTTTTCTGTCAAAAAAATGGGATGTGTCCATGTTGTGTTTTGGGGCATTTCCTGTCGCGGGTGCTAGGCCTACCCACACAAGTGAGGTATCATTTTTATCGGGAGACTTGGGGGAACATAGAATAGCAAAACAAGTGTTAGTGACCCTTATCTTTCTCTACATTTGTTCCTTCCAAATATAAGAGAGTGTGTAAAAAAGACGTCTATTTGAGAAATGCCCAGCAATTCACATGCTAGGATGGGCACCCCGGAATTCAGAGATGTGCAAATAACCACTGCTCCTCAAAACCTTATCTTGAGCCCTTTTTGGAAATGCAAAGGGTTTCTTGATACCTATTTTTCACTCTTCATATTTCAGCAAATGAATTGCTGTATACCCAGTATAGAATGAAAACCAACTGCAGGGTGCAGCTCATTTATTGGCTCTGGGTACTTAGGGTTCTTGATGAACCTACAAGCCCTTTATATCCCCGCAACCAGAAGAGTCCAGCAGACAAAACGGTATATTGCTTTCAGAAATCTGACATCGCAGGAAAAAGTTACAGAGTAAAACATGAAGAAAAATGGCTGTTGTTTTCAGCTCAATTTCAATATTTATTTATTTCATCTGTTATTTTCTGTAGGCAAACCTTATAGGATCTACACAAATGACCCCTTGCTGAATTCAGAATTTCGTCTAGTTTTCAGAAATGTTTAGCTTTCCGGGATCCAGTATTGGTTTCACACCCATTCCTGTCACTAACTGGAAGGAGGCTGAAAGCACCAAAAATAGTAAAAATGGGGTATGTCCCAGTAAAATGCCAAATTTGTGTTGAAAAATGTGTACACATGGTTCAAGTCTGCCCGTTCCTGAAGGGTGGGAAGATGGTGATTTCAGCACCAGAAACCCTTTGTTGATGGTATTTTCAGGGAAAAAACCACAAGCCTTCTTCGGCAGCCCTTTCTTCCCATTTTTTTGGAAAAAAACGAAATTTTCACTGTATTTTGGGTAATTTCTTGGTCTCCTCCAGGGGAAACCACAAACTCTGGGTACCATTAGAATCCCTAGGATGTTGAAAAAAAAGGACGCAAATTTGGTGTGGATAGCTTATGTGCACAAAAAGTTATGAAGGCCTAAGCGCAAACTACCCCAAATAGCCAAAAAAGGGCTCAGCACTGGGGGGGGGAAACGGCCCAGCAGCTAAGGGGTTAAGAGACATTTTTATCCTTTGTGCGGGGCCCCTAAAAAGAGTGGGACCCATAGGCAGGTGCCTACTTTGCCTATTTGGTATTCCAGAAATGATCCTAGTGTTGAGCAATATTTAGGTGCCAGATTTATACTTTTTGATGCAAAACTGCGCTAACGCAGTTTTGTGTAAACAATTTTTGCGCTGGCTAGCGTCATTTTTTAACGCCACTAAATTTATACTTTGGCGCTGGGTTGTGCTAAGAACAGGTTAGAGTCATTTTTCCTGATGCTAACCATTGCGCCTTGTCGTAAGGGAAAATGACGTTAACACAGGAAAAATTACTCTAAGCCGGTTTGCGACATGGAAAAATGTTGCAAAACGGATATTCGCCATTTTTCACCACAATAGCGTAAAAAAGAGACGCAAACGCAGCAAACAATGCTAAGGAGCCCCCAAAATGGATCCCAGAAGCCAGGAGAGACCCCAGGGATACCCCACACATCAAGGAACAAGCCAGGAGGACACAGACAAGACCCAGGGGAGAGACAAGAAGACGAGGAAGTGTCGCTTCAGTGCAGAGGAGCATGACATTCTGTTCAGAGAGGTGATGGAGCACCAGCATCAACTCTTCATCACCTCTAAATTGCCAATTAAGAGGAGAGAGGCAATTTGGCAACAGATTGTGTACAACATTAACAGTGTGGCAGAGGTCAGAGAATTGTCACTGAGTGCAAGAAACGTTGGCATGACTGCAAGCGCAGGACAAAGGAGAAAATGGCAAGGAACAGGAAGGCAGCACTGCACACTGGAGGTGGGAGTCCAGCACCGCAAGAGGACCTGGACAAGATGGAGAAGATGGTTGCAGCCATCATCCCGGAGGAAATCGTCACTGGTATCGCAGGACAGGACAGCACAGACTACAAGGAAACAACACATATGCAGGGTAAGTTGCATGGGGGACAAAAATGCCTAAATGTCAAGTGCAAGAATGTCGAGGCAAATACCTACCACACAATGCATGTTAGCCCCGCAAATCAGGCAGTGGAAAGGGCAAAGGAACACGGCACGGGACTCCCTGCACTGCCCATGCCAGGTGAATGGGCTGTGCAGGGGATCCAGGAGCACAGCACAACACAACACCAGCAACCTGTGCATGGGGATACACCGCCATGTCAAGGCTGCTGGAAATGCTGAAACAGACCAGGAGGGTAGGGTAGAACGTAAAACTGGTCTGCTGTGACAGGACAGCTGATATTGTCAGAATGTAAACTAGAGGACAATGCTCAGTCTCAGGCCATTGGCTGAAACGTCATTTACCATTGACAACACTTGCCATTACTACGTGTGCTGGTCAATTAGGAAATGGTAGTTAGGTACCCATCGCACAAATACACTCAAAATGAGGGTTTGGTATGACTACGTGATCAATCCCCATCAATCCCTATCCAAGTGCAACTCCTGTCAACTGCTCATGTCCATAAACTCAATAACCATCGGACACTGTCACATACATGATGATGTACACAGCAGTAATCTCATACCTATGCTGCCCATTCCAGGGTTTACCCCTGTGTCACAATAGCTGCAATGTCACTATGCAACATCTCAGGTGTCATAGTGTTAAGAAAATTGCATTGAGGGGGAGGACATATGTGTGTAGGTAGGCAAACACACCCACACAGTCATAAGAGGAAATGGAACTCTGCCAGGCCCATCTGTGCAATGCAATGTAGCACACAAGCAAACATCAACATGAGAAACTACCAATGATGACACCTGTTTCGTTTCATAGAAATCCAACACATGGTATGGTGCTAGGTCTCAGCACCGCATAGGTGTATGTGAAAAATGATAGACTGAGACAGGGCCATATTGTTATGTATGGTGCATGTGGCATCAGCACACCAACAATCATTACAAGGACTCACCATGCTAAGGGAAGCAGAGGGAGGGTTGATGAGGACAAGAAGGTGGCAAGCCACAATTTGGACAGAACCCACACCTAGAAGATGTGATGCAGACTATTCCCCAAACTGCCCACATAACATGTGACATGCAGGTGGGGCCTAGGGCTGAGACACTGCAAACATTAATGACAGGAACTATGCATGGGCACCGAGATAACAATGTACCACCAATAGGAAGTCAGTGACATCACATTACAACTGGCACAACACACACACAGTAATTGTACATTATCTCATTGCAGAGGACGATGGATCTCCTGTGGATCCGTCTGTTCTGGACTACCCTGATGACCTGGATGACCAGCTGACAACCATCAGCCAGGAAACCCTCCAAGATGTCCTGGGAACCCCCTCCAGACACCACCTCCAGTCGCAAGGTGGAGCACACATGTAGCAGCCATCCCAGAGAAACTATCCCACCTCCCCAATAGTACGACCTGCCAGCTCAAACACAGCTGAGAACTCTGATGATACAGGGACCACCTTTGAGAGGACAGTAGTGGGAGTACAGCGGAGCTGGCCAAGGAGGTGCGGGTGGGGATGCAAACTATGGCCGCCAGCCTTGAGGGGATGCGCATGTGCATGATGACGTCCGCACAACAGTCAGCAGCCATAGAAGTCACACAATCCCTACTGCAAGGAGTCCAGCAGTGTGTGAGGGACCTCACCACTGCTGTGAGGGAGTTGCCACAACACCTGCCCTCCCAATCTTGCAGCTGCATGCATGACAACAAGCTGGACTCCATGCACCGGGAACTGGCCTCCCTCAGGGCAGACATGGCTGCCTACCACAGTGATGTTGCTGCCATACTCAATAACCAGCAGCTCCTCCTTGCTGCAGTTATGCCATATGTAGTTCCACAGATGGCAGCTGCCGGGAATTTGGAGTCCACTTCTCCAACCACTGAAGTGTGTGTTGACCGCTCAAACCCACCTGCACCACCATCAAGGGCAGAGGAGACAACACACACATCAGAGAATGAAGATGTGGAACAGATCATCTTCACCCGTAGGAGTACCCGGTAGCACTAGCCCATGCCACATGGGCTCTGATTTTCCTTTGTCCTGTGCTTGACAACATCCAGTGTTGCTACAGTTGGTGACATGCACTCTTCACAGGGCACACTGTTAATCTTTCCACTTTGGACTGCAATTGTCTCTCACTACTCAATTTGGCAATTCATGTTCCTCTGCACTGAATGATACTTCATCTCAGCATGTCCAATGACATGTCCCTCAACCTTGCAGTTGTGTTGCGTCACAATGGAATGCTTTACACAAACGGGGTCACAAACCTGGACTATGTAAATATTGCACTACAGCACTTTAAAATAAACAGCACCTACACACCCTCTTTGTCTCTGTGTAATGTGACAGATCTACTTTGCTGGAGATTTGTGATGCATGTTACATGTCTATGGTCACACAGTATCAATACCAGAATGCAAGGGCCCTGATTTCTAATTCTTCAGCGCTGCATTTGCATCATTTTTAAGCAAAAGCAGCACAAACTTACAAAATATCATTGTATTTTGTATGTTTGCACTGCTTTTGCGTCAGAAAATGAGGCAAATGCATTGCAATAATAGTATAATTCTGGGCCAAGGTAACTACAAGATGAAACTCAATGCTGGCCACATTCCCTACAAGAAAGTAATTGTGTATGTGACATTTGCTTTAAAACATACATGCCTTACGCACAACCTACAGCAGGAATGGCTGTGTAAGAGTGTTTGGCCAATAACGTCAGCTGGGAGTACAAGTAAAACACATAGGTGTGAAATTTGTATGCTTGACCTCATCTGAAATTGACACTACTCAGTTTAGCAGTGTTCACATGAACATCAGGCTGCAGGCAGACGTCCCACAGTGCCCAACATTCCGACACAGGACTCAAACGATGAAAGCTTGAAAACCACACCTACCTGTCCAATACATGGGAACCATAGTCACATTGAGTGGTGGGTACAATGGATGGCAGATGCATTGATATTTAGATTTGTTGTAGCTGCCAATGTGACAGCTCAGTTGGAAGTGGGAATTAACATGTCAAGAGAGGGATGTGGATGCAGGACGGAAGACACAGACCAACAGACAATTGGCACTGTACACTCATGCAAAGACTCTGCGTCCCAAGCATATGACACATGCAGAAAGGGAGTACCTAAATCTTTAATAACTAAGTAAAAAACAGAACTTAAAACTATGTATGTAACACACCTATACTAACCTAATTTATCCTAACTATACATTACACACAACTGGCCCTAACTACCCTATGCTAAGCTTACTTACCACATTTAACAACACACTCTAAACATTTGCCCCCCACCCCTCTTATATGACGAGACACAAGTAGGACAACATATACTAACCTAAACAGATACTAATACTAAACAAATCTATATTTTTATTTATTTTTTAATTAAAATACACACAAGCCCCAACATTAACTCCCACCACCCACAAACTAGCATGTAATCATATGAAACCCTCCCACCCCCCAACCTACTTATCCTATCTAAACTACTACCCTACTCTAACCTATCATTAAACCCCCTAAACCCACTAAAAAACTGGTTGAGGAATGAGGAGGCTGAATTAGGGATGAGGGGAGGGAGGAGTTCAGAGGTTTGCCCTCCTAAGTGTCTTCTTTATAGATTTGAGCCTCCGGGTATTTTTGTCCACGTCCCTCTGTAGAGTGTCAAGTTTTCTCAAAACTTTTCTCATGTCCCTCTGGAGCTCGGAAATGGCCGCATGTCCAATGCAGCAGATGTGGTGGTCTCTGTTGCAGAGGTTGTTGCTCCTGCAGGTGTGGTGGTCGGTGGTGCTGACGTGGAAGGTGCTGCAGGTGTGGTGGTTGGTGGTCCTGAAGTTGAAGGTGCAGCAGGTGGGGCTGATGTGATGTGGCCACTGTGCTTCTGGGTGCCGTTGTGGTGGTGGCTCTAACCGTTGTGGCCAATGCCGGTCCCCCTTGGCTGAAAGCCTGCCATTCTCCTGTTGCTCTCCCTCACTCTAATAGCGTCTTGCCATGCTCCGGTACCCAGACTGGACATCCAATATGTGTCTGTGGCTCACTACCCGCTTCTGGAAATTCCTGATCTCAGCTACATTCATGTTGGCAGCTGTAAAAATTAGACAGACAACCATCTGTGTCATCATTGTGTGACGCATGTACAGATGATAATCAAACACTCTCCCTCAATTTGCACATGCAGTCCAAATCACAGTACAGATGATATAATGTCCCTGACTAATGAAATGGCAACGCTGCCTACCCATCAAGTATTTAACAGCACATCAAAGCACAACAAGAGGTGTACCAAATAAAGTGACCTGTGCCTTGATGTAGTGCAATGTGTCATAATGCAGATGTAGCAGGTACTTCACATGGGCCAGGCCGACTAATCTTCATCATCTGAGTCAACTTCAAGGCACCCTAGATCAGTGATTTGTAGATGTCATTGGCAGGATGGTATGCCATTGCTAATCATAAGGGGTAAGTGTTGTTTGGGACACAAGCATGCTTGAATGAGATGACTGTCATCTACACTGTGACCATCACCTACCCACATCAGCTACCTACATATATGTTCTTCTCTACCCCTGTGCTCTGGGCATGCAATACATCATCACAACTGTTGAGGACAACCAAAAAGTCATGTCCACTTGTGCATAGATTTAGTGAGTGGAACACATGTGAGGAGGGCTGCCAGCTAGGAATGAGGTATCCATAGGTCAATCACATCTACATTCATGTGTCCAGTTGTGGACAACCATCAACTCCTGATCTGCCAACACAATTCCAAAATTACCCACATTGATGACAGCACACGTCTGGCCTTGACCTGTATCCACGCCTATTACATACCACATAAGTGTGACATAAATGTAGTACAACTTATGGGGCTAGATGCTGGGGGACAGTTACCCATACAGTCCTACATTACAAAACAGGGATGCGCAATTTTGTGCGGAAAAATTATGCATCACCGTCTTGTGAAAATGAGGGTATGACTCGTGACAATATTCTGACACTGGAACACTTCCAAGTCACATGTGGGCCTTCATGTGGCTACTAATCACCTTGTTTATATGCTGTTGCCTATTGCACAGCACAACACTCCCAAGATATGACTCTGTGAATGTCGAACCCTTGAATGGAACACTATGTCAATATACTGTACAGTCAAGTAATATATCAGATCACGTACCAACTCATCATATCTTGCAATGAGTGCAACACACAAGAGTCACTCACACAACAGCTGCAATCACTACACAGGACAGACATTATCACACTTACTGGATACGTCTGGGTCCTGAAATCGAGCCACTTCCCCGATGGTATAGGGGGACGGTCCACCTATAACACAGGTAAAGGAAATATAGGCTCAATGTCAGATCACTGTACAAATGTGTGGACAACATATCACAGTTTGTCACATTTTATATGAGTGAGCTGCTGATCCTGCATGTAGACTGCAAACTCACATTGACACTGACACTCCAGTGACTGACAGATACACATCTGCACGCATGCACTGGGCATAACAATCATGTGGTGCTAAACCTGACTACAAACATTTGTGGCTAATCCATTTCAGATGGTACTCCATGTCATGATTTGTAATTGGATGACAATTTCAATGGCACTTCCCTGGTGCACCGCAATACAAGTGACTCAGGTATTGTGGTTTGTGCATCAAGGGACACAGAGTTACTGTGTGATGGACATGTGACTCAATTATCATGCATTCAGTGGTCCATAACAGATGTGGCACAGTTGTATGTAGGTAACAAATGCCCCATTGTCAGTGTCCCCTAAGCCGTATATGCCCTCTTTCCCAACATGAGGGCAGGAACCGTGTGTGTAATGATGACAATGTAGCGCTAAACATGGATTGCCCACTTTGCTGTCCCAATACAGTGAAATGTGGTATGCTGACAGTGTCTTACTGGATCATCATTGACAGAATGCACAGGCACCGGTGTTGTCATTGCACCTGAAATGTGTTATTAAGGGCCACATTTACCAAGATCAGGTTTTGTGAGTCACACATTGCGAGACTTAGCAATTCGCAATTTGCAAGTAGGATGATCGGAGGTACAACACTGTCAATGACACTGTTTGCAAATCATAAATGGGGTAGCAAATGACCTACCTCGTGAATTTTGATGAGGTAGGTCTCATTTTGCAAACCCCTTGGGAATGGCGGCACTCACAGGGATGCTGGCCTGCTGGGCTCAGTAGACCACCATGTCTGTGACTGCCTTCAAATAGAGATGTATATTTTCATTTAAATGCCGCCTTATTTCATCAGGGGTAAACGGAAAGAATTTTTTAAAAAACAATATTATGACTAATAATTTTTTTGAAGCAGTCAGTGGTCCATGGGACAACTTCCTGCTCAGAAACAATTTTTGGGCATGCATTCACAAAGAGGAAGGGATCCCATGGGGACCCCTTCCCTTTTGCAAATGGGTTAGCACCAACTTGAAATAGCTGGTAACTGCAATTGTTTAGTGCCAGCATTTGCGGTTACCAGACAATCAATCAGCAGACTGCGATTCGCTAATAGGAAAGGAACGCCCCTTCCTAAATGCCACAAGCAAACCCTGTTTTATGATTGGGCAATGTGATAGCAGAATGGCAAAATTGGGGGTGTGCATTTGAATAAACTTTTTTTCCTGACGTAAACACACAAAATCTGAAAACTAGGTAGTTTGTGAGAATTAAAAATAGCTTGGTACATGTGGCCCTAAGTAATAGTCGGACATGACTTAACAAAGCTCAGGACTGCTTTGTTAACATGTATAGACATGTGGAATACATCTCAGTACTGGGACACTAACAGTTTTCTACTCGCATTCAATATGGCCACAAACATTGCATGCAGCACATCAAGATATCTGCTACGGTCACTCAGGAGCATTCTAGTGTACACATTTGTCAATGTGATAGTCACCAACAGGGCCACCGATCACCACCAGCAGGTCCTGTTCTCTGGCCACCACGTCAGCCCAGCGATGCTTCAGCTGGTGCTCATTCCTTGTTGTGTTGAATACACGTTTGAGTTGGTGGAGCACCTTGCCCCACCGCAGCCGCCTTGCCTCTGTGTGACACCTCTGTATCACACGCCCACCCTTCTCCAGCATCAACGGCAGAAAGTGGCACACCAGCCACACAAAGCCCCCAAACTCCTCCTCCCCCAGATGGGTCAGCCTCGCCCTTCCTGACATGTCCTTGCACAACAATGCAAAACAGAAAAAGGGAAAAAGGAAGGAAAATAAATGTTAAAAAAGGAAACTTACAGCCCAAACTACGAACCCCAACTAACCCAACCAATGTAATCCCCAAACAGACACCCAACAGTACAAATACAATCCAAAAAAACACTAAACTACACACAAGCACTTAAACAGGTACAATATACAAATAGAATTCACAAAAGACACAAGAGAGACACCACAAGGTACAAGAAACGCAATCCAGACATGAGCACCACCAAGACACAGCCACACAGACAAAAAAAAGCACAGACTGTAAAGTGAAAGTGAAAGTACACCCACAGTACCATGTCTGTAAACATGATTTCCTATTACAACACTTCCTGTCCCCTTTGCGGCCCGTTTTCCATCTTGCATGTATTGTTTTTGACGCATACAATGTTTGTGTGACATACAATGTTTGTGTGAATCTTTTTAACGCATAACCTACGTGTATGTCAAAATACCACCCATTACCGAGAAACTTCTATTTTAATGGATATCCGCATGCATGAGGCGCACTGGTGGAATTAACGCTAGGGGCCCATGTATGTTTAGTTTGTGTTTGCATTGTTTTTTGATGCATTTGCATCAAAATATTTTACTCAAAATATGTTTGCGTGATTTTCAAATATTTAACATGCATGCGCCCTGTATCATGATGGAGATAGGATGGTATGGCCTGCAGTGTGTGGTATAGTGGTTGGCCACATGTGGTAGAGCATGCAACTGTGGCCCAGATTTATACTTTCTTTGCGCAGCATTACCTTCATTTTCTGACGCAAAAGCAGCGCAAACTTACAAATTACAATTGCATTTTGTAAGTTTATGCCGCTTTTGCGTCAATAAATGACGGCAATGCGGCACAACAAAAGTATGAATCATGGCCTGTTTGTTTTGAGTGTGAATGATCTATAACAACAATATGTGAGCTCCTGAAGGAACGGCATGCAATACATTTGACATAATGCTCATGTATCAATGTGTTACAAGTGGGTATCAACATCAGATGGCAGT
The DNA here is from genome assembly GCF_031143425.1 of Pleurodeles waltl. Taxonomy (NCBI): domain Eukaryota; kingdom Metazoa; phylum Chordata; class Amphibia; order Caudata; family Salamandridae; genus Pleurodeles; species Pleurodeles waltl. Next base: position 290,130,804 of record NC_090449.1, on the reverse strand, counting down.
CAGTGATGTACAACAGACATGATATGTGTTTATAACAAAACTCAGGGTTGATTGAGGATGGCTGATTGGTGCTAGGTTGGATATGTTACCCCTCATATGTAATTAATTGTTGGCTACGACTTCATGGTGACTTGTGTGTGAACTACCCATATGTCAGCCATGTGTACATGTTTGGTACGTACAGTGTTTGAGACACTGTGCCTTAATTCCACCCATAAAAAATTTCTGTACACGTCAGTTTGACTCATGAAAATTACCTATGTTACTTATGTTGTTGTGGTGGACTTGCTGCCCTGGCTGCATATGTTCACATATTTTCAGATGTGCATTTCACAGAAGTGTCCAGTTCAAGTGTGTGGGAATGTGTACCCTGTGTCAGGATTGGGCTCCATGGTGTTACGGTTTCGCGCGTGTTTAGTCAGGAGTCTGTTAGGGGCAACCCTTGAGTTCACAGAGTATCTTGCAAGGAAGAAGTGTACCAAAGCAGAAGAGCAGCTAAAGGCCTGCAAGGGGATAGGGCAGCTATGGTAAGGCAGAAAAAAACAGAAAAGTGAAGACAGAGCAGCCTTAGTGTGCTCAAACAAGGATTGTACTTCCATACACAAGACTAGCCCTTGTTGATCCGGCTGGAGACACAGTAACAATTCCTGGAAAACAACCATAGCACACTGTCACTGTTAGGCACTAATGACTACATGCAACACTAGACAAAGGATGGGGCCTGGATTTGCCTCCTGGAAACCAGGTGCCAGACCAAATACAAAGACTTCTAGACAGGTGAGGACTGATAGGACACTTACCAGGCACAATAACCCAAGAGGAAACAGAAAGCGAGGGAATCAACTAGGAGGCAAAGCCAGGCACAGGGAACAGGGTCGGGTTGACGCAAAGGCTGGAACAGCTCTGGGTAACAGAAAGCAGGCTCCGGCAGAAACAAACATGAACAAGGCTGAGAAACAGGGAGCAGACTCTGACTGGAACAGGCAGGAACAGGACTGGGTAAACAGAGAGCAGGTTCAGGCGTAATCAGGACTCTAACACAATCCAACATGGGGTCTGGAACACAAAGGAATCGTACTCCAATGCGCAATGATGAGCTTCAGGGAATGGCAGCTTCTAGTCAGTTCCAGGGAGCAGCAAGTCCAGGGCAGAGTAACATGGCTGGGCTGCACAAGAGAGGTCACAGGTGTGTGCAGCTTCAGTCTCTCACAAGTCCTGGAGGAGAGAATCCAGTATAAAGGGACAATCTGACTTTTCCCATAAGAAGCAATGGGCAGAAGATTACAGGTCTTACCGACTACCAGACAGTGCATTTTGGGACCTGAAGTACATGCAGGCTAAGGTAGTTTTTCTATAGCATGCCATATGGAAAAGGGAAGCAAACAGGAGTCAGAAAGTGACTCTGGGTGAGTATTAATGTTGATTCCCAGGATACAGATAGTCCATTTACAGCACCCCCCAGAGATGGGACGGCAGAGACTTAACACATGGCAGTGGCAGGACTTATTTTCAGGGATGGACTGCACAGGGCATGTGTTGTGAACATTGCTTGTCGTACCTGGGACACTCATGCTATCCATTTTCAGAAATGATGCCCCTCTTGTCACACAAGCTCCTTGCAGAGATTGCAAATGTCACACTTACTAATGTCAGGGGCCTGCTCATACATTCCTGTTTCCACTGATATTTCACATCCACTGCCTCATGTATGGTGCTAATATTTACCTTATGATTGGAGATGTCATAGTTGTGTGTCATGTGCTACAGTGGACCATGTTGGCATCGTGGATGTGCGTCATATGCTGTGGTCCATTGATTTTGTCCTTCATTTGTGAAATTCAAAAGATGAGTATTTTTTTAATGTGTGTGATGTTTGCTGTACAATCATACGCATCACATGTGATGTTGCATCAGAAGTAGTCAGATTTGTCTTTGTGACATGCTCCCTGAGGTAATACTCACATTCCTAAAGAACATGTGATGGAGAAATAAGTAACCAGAGCAGGATTGTGTGATAAAGTAAGGTGTTAAATTACATATTCAAACAAGGTGTTTAGAGTGACTATTGGTTAAAAAAGTTTTGAACAATCGGATGTCTGCGGCGCTTTCCAGCAGCTGTGTTTTGATGTCCCCCCTCATTTTCCCTGGCACCATCCTCCTCCTCCTCAGGCAGTTCTTGCTCGGGCTCATATAGGGGGATGTTCCTCCTCACACAAATGTTGTGCAGGATAGCACATGTAAGTATGATTTTGCAAACAATGTGTGGGGCATATAGGAGGCATGTCCAGGCACCTGAATCTGGACTTCAGGATGCCAAAGGTCCTTTCTACAATGGTGCATGTCCTCCAATGTGCCTCATTATAGGCACGCTCTACTGCTGTGCTTGGGTTGGGGAATGGGGTCATGATCCATGGCTGGATCCCATAACCCTGATCAGCTGAAAAAGAAAATAGGAGTGAGTATTGTGTTAGTGCTTGCAATAGAAATGCATTAGTGGCACATCAATATGTGTTCATAGCACAGTCCACTTCCTTATTGCTACCTGGCAATGGCACCCCAGGAGTGATGTATGATGTTGGGACTGCCTCAGTATTTCCGTCTCACCTACATGTGAGTCAGCATCATCATGCTATGATGTTAGACCTGCAGCAACACACATTGCACACCCCTTCCCCGCTACATATTGCTTGCGAGGGTGTCGGACTGACTATGTGGCCTAATGATAGTAAATGGTTCATCTTCCAAGTTGTACTTCCAGTGCAGGCCATGTCATTGTCACTGTGTACTTTGACATTGGTCCCTTGTAGCTCTAGAGTGGCAGCTAATGTTTGTGGCAGCCGTCATTTGTCCATAGGTGTGTACCCCATTATGTTAGGGTGTACAACATACCTACCTGTGTCACACCTCAGTGTCTTCCTGCCCACGTGTCACTGTAGTGGTGTATGTAATGTGTGCCCTACAGGGTTGCTGTGCCATGTATATATTGCTAGGTTTATGGACTTACTGTCAAGAAGTCCATTACCATATTGTCCGTCCTGGAAGTGCTGATAGATTGTGCTGTGGCGGAAGATGAAGGAATCATGTACACTCCCAGGATACTTGGCCAAGATGTTGGTAAACAATCCCTGGTGGTCAACTATGGCCTGCACATTTATGGAGTGGGTGTGCGTTCTGCTCCGGAATAGATGCTTTGCTGCTGCAGGTGGTAGGATCCGGACATGGGTGCAGTCAATTGCACCAAGCACATGCGGGAAGCCATGTATTCCATAACACCCCTGTTTGATGTCCTGCTGGGTGTTAGGGAAGCTGATGTAGCGGGTGGGAGGGAGATGATGGCATCTAGGACCTTGGGAAGGAAGGCGGAGAATGAGGGCTGTGATACCCCAGCGACCAGGGCACCCGTTGTTTGGAAGGAGCCACTTGCCAACATATGCAGGACAGCTGGCAGCTTGGTCACCGGTGGTATATTGTGTGGTGTCTGCAGGCTGGCTGTTATAAGGGGCTCAATTTGTCGCAGCAGCTGCTGGATGGCTGGATGGCTTGCCAGTTGAGTCTATACCTCAGGATGATGTCCTGTTCCCTGAGGCCCTGGAGGGTTGTCCTGGTCCTGAAGACCCTCTCCTCCCTTCTGCTTTTCCTTTGGGGGCCACATTGGGGTGGTGGTGGCTGCTGCTGTTGGTCCTGTGCTCTGCATCCATGTTGTCCTGTGAGCTATGATGTTGCTTGTGTGTGTTTTCCTTAAGTAGTGGTGTGTTTGCCTCATTTTAATGCCTGCCCTGACCTAGGTGTTAAAATTTTACCCAAATCAGGCTTAGCGTCATTTTTCGGGTGCGTCGCCCACCCGTGTGTCATTTTTTCCCTGTTGGATAAATATGGTGCTAAGGTGTTTGAGTCATTTTTTTGTACGGGAACGCCTACCTTGCTTCTCATTGACGCAAGGCGGTTTCACGCATCCTTAAAATGATGCAAACTCCACATTTTTTACGCTAGAGTGGTCCAGCGTCAAAATATAAATATGGCGCTGGATTTGCATCAAGAAAATTGACGCTAATCCGGCGCAAACAGAGTATAAATATGGGCCTTCGTGTTTTAAAAACTGGGCCTCTCTTAAAAGCCGCCTAGCTGTTGCTTAATTCTAATGCAGTTCAGCTAAGGAATGGACACCTCAAGATTCATAAAGCATCTCCTTCCGGCCTCACAGAAACCGGCAACACATGAGGCTGCCATAATTCATGAGAGGAAACTTCGCATGCAACAGCCGTATACATTGGAAAATCGGCTTTCTTGCTACAACACGAACAGCTGCTGTAGGAAAAATCACAGGCCGGCCAGAAGAAAAAGGCCACCAACATGAAAAACATACATAAAAACAAACAGTGACACAGGATGCAACAAAGCCAAATTTAACCGGTTTGAAAAGGTAACTTTTACTTGTCGTATGTATGCCTCTTTCACATGCCTGTGTCTTTTTAGGCTTTTTTTAAGCATCCTTTGGCACAGTATCAGGGTCTCTGGGGCTCAGAAAAGCGAACGCTCATTGGCTGAATGGTTTGAAATGATTTATACTATGCCTAGTGCGTCACACATGCGGCTATGGCTGGAAGCACAGCTCAGTCCAGGAAAAATCATTTTAAATGTCATCTCAGCTTAATTACGGGATAAAAGTCAGTGCGCAGAGCGATACTCTCTTGGCAGCCAGAAAGGCAACTGGCAATGGGCCAGCATCTGTGGAGCTATTTCTTGGCCGAGAATATTTGGATTTTACAGTCATTCCTCTTCTGTGAATCATTATCTTTTTTTCTGAAGCTACTTTGTTTCTGGTAGCGCTGAGACACTTTTTATTTCTAAAATCATGGGCTGTTGAATATGTATAGCTGCGAGAGAGGCAGTCAGTAGCCTCAAAACCAACTTCCCTGATTGCACGCCTTGGTAGTCTTTGCTGTCTCAGCAAACAGGCCAGTAACTGTACGAAAATAGAGCCTGGACTCGACAAACTGGCAGAGATGCGGATAGTAAAAAAATTTATGTATTTTTATCCTGTGTTGGTACATGAAGCAAATGCTCATTGCCTTACCGCTCCGCTGCCAAGAGTTTGTGTTTAATGTTTGTGTCACAAAAAGCCTGAACTATGACCAGATGTAAAACATTTGAGGATAGTGATTCCAAAATTGCGATTTTCTGCTAATCGAAATTAGGAAATCGCTATTCGTAATGTAAGAAACTTTTTCAATTACATTTAGAGATTCCTAGTGGGTCTCAAATAGACCGAACGCATGAATATTATTGAGGTAGGTTGAACTTTGCAACCCTTTAGGTATGAAAGCCATCACAGGGATGTACGCCTGCTTGGGTCAGCAGACCACCATTCCTGTGACTGCATTTAAATAAAGAAATCCTTTAAAAAAAAAAGTGCAGCTCATTTTCCTTAAAGAAAAATGCCATGCGTTTCAAAAACAAAAAATTAAACCTTTAATTTTCATGTTTTAAGAGTTGGCAGTGACTGGTGGGATCACTGTCTGTTCTTAAAAAATATATATCTTTTTAAGATTCTCAAAGGAGAAGGGGCCTCCATAGGAATCCCTTTCCATTCGCAAATGGGTTACCACCTCCTTTGAAGAGGTGATAAAACATTTTGCAGTTGTAATTCGGTCACAAAACATTAATGTAAAGCATTACCTTTCAGTATTTGGAAAAATGTCCATTCCAAATACGAAATTGGTATTGGGTCAGAAACCCAATTTGCAATTCTGTAACTTGTTACCGAATCACAATTTCAGGTTTGTACATTAAGAAAAGCATTTATGAGTTTGCAAACTGACCAATTCTGCAAATCAGGCCCTTTGCGACCTCAAAAATGCTTTTTACATCTGACCCTAGGTGCCTAGAATGTGCAAAAGGACTTTACTCATTCTATGTCTAGGAGGAAATGGGTTAACACACAAGGCCCTAGCTTCTGATTCACATGATCAGGGTTCATGCATACTGGAGGACAGTGTGATGAAGCATGCACAACTATGAATCACCTAAAGTTTAAGTCAGCTTTCACAAGCACTATAGTAAAGATCACACTCACCAACAAGCACTGATTGGGGCTTCCTTACGAGCTCCCTGGGAACTCCATCCACTGCACTAGTAATGTGGCAGATGGGATATCCCTCACTTTTGTGACAAAGTATCCCATTGTCCAAACTCTAAACCAGGACAATAGCCTTGAGCAGGCATGAAGCTCATTTGAGTTATAAACTTCTTCACAGATGGTCCTGTAGATACTTTTGTTGTCCTTCATCATAAATGGGCGTGACTCCAGCAAGGGTCTAGGCTGGAGTCATTGTACTGGCTTTGCACCAGATACTTGTGGTGCCTGCTGCCCATGCCTTTTGAGTGCTTTACCATGTATTACAGGATACATGCAATGGCGGTATGGCTGAGCTTGGCCAAATTAAGGCGTAACTTCTTTTTCTTCTCCTGCTTCCCCACACTGATTTGCTGCTCTGTTATCCCTAGCCAAATTATCAGTAGTTTGACAATATCACAGAATCCACATCGCACTACTAGTCCAATAACAGTGGAGGATGCAGTGAATGATATTATGTAAAGTCACTCGCTCAATTGTGACAGCAGGATTGCCGTGACAGAGGTCACAGAACAGTGGGTGTGCAAGCATGCAAGACTCCTGTGGTTGACATTATTGTTCGGTCAAATGTTGCAACTGCTAAGTCTGGAGTGGTATGGTCCACCAGAGTTATTTTTCATAACATTTTCTTTAGGATGGTTGATCTCCACCACACTGAAGCAAAGCCTATTGAGTATGTGTAACAGATAGCTTACATAGGCTAAGGCAAACAGATTGTATTGAAGTAATCTTATGTGAGCTGGAACTGTCTTAGATTGTGCGTCTGGGTTGTGGTTCGTTTGGGGTCATGGAAGTCCCTGTGGACTTCACATCCAACCTCTTCCAATGAGTAGCCAAGGGTTAATTTAGAAAGTTTGGAGAGGAGCCCTTGGTCCTGGGGAGTGGCTCCTGGTAGGTTGGCATGAAGATGCACATGTGTTGTTTGTGAGTTGGATGTGGACAGGTTCGATCACAGGTGTCTCCTGTATCCTACTGACAGAACAGATTTAGGTATTTATTCACTTATTTATTTTTTGCAGTTTTATATAGAGTGAACTCGACCCAAAGGTATTGGAGTGCTTTACTTGAGCACCAGTTACATTACACAGGGATACATTCATCTTTTTTGGCATGGTGCGATTACATCATTTACCCAGAATCACAGGATGCTGAGCCAATGCCGACATTCAAACCTTGCTCCCCAGTTCCAAAGTCAGCAGGTACGGTCATTACACCACTGGCAACATGCAATCTATGTAATAGGATGTACAATGAACTCTCTCCTTTACAAATAACGCACATAGCTCAATTGTGTTATCTGTCTCTATTATTATGTATTACCCCTTTGTTAATCTGGTGTTATCCACAGATCTGCTGCTATGAACATGAACAGAAAGTGGCTTTAAGTGATCAATCCCCTTCAGCCATTAGATTGTTTGGGTCAGCATCCTCCCACCATTGCTTATTTGAAGAGCCCTTCACATTTTCGATTACACTGGTAGGGCAGGATTGTAACTAAAATCAACCTTGCAGTAGACTGTTCAAATGGGCAAGAGAAAGAGATACCTTGAATTGCACAATGTGCAACCAGGTAACTTGGGATCAATCCCAGATTCTCTGCTCGACCAGCTTGTAATATCCTAAGCAAATATTTTATTTAACTGTGACTCCTTTTTCTTCATTATCACATATGAAAGCAGCTTCAAACATATGCGTTCAGTGTGCGCTGTACAAAAATCTCACGTGTTTGACTTAATATACTATAACTTTGCTCCTTTTATATTTAGCCACAAATAGGTTCACGTGATAAATTAAGTATTTCTTAGTTTACTTCAGGACGTGGGAGTGGAAAATTCCTAAATTCATGTTCAAAAGCTATCACTTTTATTAAATGCCTCCCAGTGTGCAGATACAAGTTGAAGCATGTCCACATGTTAAAGAAAAACACTTTTTTGAATTTTGAAGAGGCTTCATATCTTTATATATGTGTTGCATATTTATACATTCCAAGTATTTTCAAGGGTCAGCTCTTGCACAGGCTTTTAGGGCCAAGTGTCAGACACCTGCTTCGACTCTCCTTGTCAATTTATTAGCTTCCCACTCATTATTTATATATGCTGAGTGCTATCCTGGGTGTCCAACACAGCCGGTCTAGTTCCAAAAAGCACCTAATTTGTAGCTCATCGTGAAATGCTAAAATGCCCAAATGGTCAGTCCTGCCCTGACATCAGGATTACTGCACAGATTTACATTTTGCAGGGTTACATTTTGTATCAGCGATTTGTAAAAAAAAAAAGTAGTGTCTCTCGGGGATCACTACTGTTCTGAATGGCTCATTGCCATGATGCACTCAGCCCGCCTCTACGATGCAATAGACCATGGGTCCTTGCAAATATTTCCCAGAGGCCACAAAGTATGGTCTGTTGTATGCCTAAGGGCCATATTGATGCAAATGGGATGGGAGTAGAGCTTTGTGGGGCCGAAGTGGGGGTAAGGTGGGCATTGTGAAAGCGAAGCATGTACATTGTGTGTCAGTGAGTCATGGAGTTATTTTGAAGGTTTCATTCCATACTGCCTTTTAAATAAACAACTAGTCTCTGGTAGATTCATAGTTTTGATAAGACTGTGTTATGCAGTATCAGAATCACCATCCCTCCACCGCACCCTGGGGTAAGCATTCTCTACTTGCTATCACTACCAGGGGAGAGTGAACTGGGAAAAAAGAAGTAACTTCATTACTGAAAAGGAATGAAATAGAACTGCAGAATGTGAAACTAGAAAACCTACAATCAGTAACAGCTTCGCCACTTGACCAAATTGTGTATTCCTAGGCAATTGATATTTTTCACTCTGCCTCCCTTTTCTTCATTATCTCAGGTAAGAAGAGCACCTTGTAATATATATGCGTTCAGGATATGCCCTGTACAAAACCTTCTCTTGTGTCTGATTTAATCACCTATAATGTTGCCCATGTATGACAACAACTCAGACCACCCAGAGTGGTCCACATGACAGCTGACTTGCCTCTTAGCTCACTATTGGCAGGTCCAGGTGGAAGGAGGCATAAATGGATCTAAGTTCATTTTTCGAAACTATCACTTTTAAAACTACTTCTCAAGGCACTGATATAATTTGATGTACTAAACTGTGTGCATTTCAATGAAATAAACGTTTTTGCAACTTGGAGAGACTTTTTCATTGTTATATACATTTGTTGCAAGAGGCCTTGATACCTTGATAAATGAGTATGTTTCTAAAGTTAAATTGGGCAGGATACGGTTTTTGGTTCTTTTCCCTCTGTTATTTTTCAAATAAACACTTGTTCCTTTATTTAACATCCTTCTGAACGTTTGTGCGGTCATTCAGCAGACGGCCGCATGTGAAGGTCAAGAGGGCCGTAAGCGGCCCCCAGGTCGTACTTTGAGTATCACTGGAATAGACTATCCTGCCTCTGAGCAAGAGGTCTCATATGGAGGTGCTTTATTTATGATATGATTTGTGGTTGTGTGTTTATGGTGAGTATTACCTTTACTTTATGCATTCATTTGTCATTTCATTTGTTGTTTCTGCATCCTCTAATAATTTGCATTTTTCCTCATAGCTTGATTTGGTGTTAGTGCCTGTTTATAGCCCACTTTCTGCCACACGATCATTAAAGAGAGCGGAGTCTGTAATTTCGTTTTGTCATTAATGACGTTGGGCAATCCAGGCGGGGCCAGACAGGCCTTTCATTTCACCAAGCATTTTCCTGGTGAACTGAAGCCCTTGCCACTCCTGGTGCCTCAGGTTACTTGGCCCAGTTCCCTGAGGTTAATTGCAGCAGCCAGAGGGAGACCTCATGGGGGGGGTGGGAGAGATGGAAGGCACAGAGAAAGTGATGAAAGATGGAGTGAGGTTAGAAACAGAATCAAAGGGTAAAGACAACAGTGCAAGGACTCGAAGAGTTGGGACTGGGTTGAGCATTTTTCCAGGGTTGCTTTTGGTTCCCCAGTACTCCCCGAAGAGAAGGATTTGCTTTTCATCTATTCTGCACTCAATCATAGTATGCATGCAGACGGACAAAGTGCCTGTTTTAGAGTTTGGTGGAGGGGTTTACTTTGTCACAAAAGTGACGGATATCCCATCCGCCGTATTACAAGTTCCATAGGCTATAATCAAATTGTAATATGGCAGATGAGATATCCATCACATTTGTACTGAGTAACTCCCTCTGCCAAACTCTAAATCAGGCCCAATGTCCTGAGCAAACCAGGAGGGTATTCAGCACCCCCTGCCCCAGGGCAATCTGAGTTGCCTGACAGTACAGGGTAGAGAGGAGGAAGCCAGGATGTCAACGTCTGCTGCTGCATACCTGAGATCAGAGACTGGAAAACTACAGTTGGAGTTAGAGGCCAGAGGTGGTTAGCCCATGGTTGTGGCGTGGTATTTGTCTCAGCGTGGTAAGTGGCAGTCACAGAAATGTATCATTAATGGAAGTAGAGATATGGTAGGATGGAACAACTGAGCAAGACGAAGTGGTGGAGGAGAGGTGATTCAGCTGCTTAACCAAGAAAGTTATTTATCTTTGTAAGGTCTTTGTAACTTGGATTATGTGAGGTGGTAAATAGTGTTTTTTTTCATGTTACTTTAGATGAACTGTAGCAATAAAAACATAATTTGTATTTATGTGATGCATTACATAAACACACGCAAACATACACAAACATATACATTTCTTCTTTTTTAAATGAATTATTAATTTTCTAACAACTCGTTCGTTACCACACATTATTAAAATGCCTTTCAAAATGTCAATCTGATATATTTTCTACAGGTATTTTAAAAGTTTGCTTCCAATAAACTGGATCAAACAGCAATCAATATGTTTGTGCACTACTGTTGAGAATATAAAGAAGAAAACAATAATGATTGCAGTAAATCCGGTTTGAAATATTATTTGTGAGGAACATATTGCTTCTCCACAGGGCTACACTTAGTTTTATGATATTTGCTTATTTTCACAAACCTGCAGTACAATGGATTTATCTGCTTTTAGCACCGCATACATCAGTTTACAGCAAGAAATACAACTTCTGTAGGTTGTTCATGCACTGCACATAATGGGGCCAAACATTTTCACTAAAGAAAAATTATTTCATCCTAGTAGGAAAATTAAAATGCCACTATAGGTTTCTTGAAAATTAATACTGAATATTCTTGATTTTGTTTTCCCCCCGGTGGGTTTATGCGATGCCATAGTCCGACCTTCTACACATCCACGTACCTTAACATTCAATGTCCAATAAAGAATGTTAGATAACACTTCTGGAAGATCAACTGCAAGATCTATAACTAATACAAACAACTGATGTACAGTGACGTACTTGCGTGTATAATGGTCTGGCCCATGCGCACTTCAGTAAAATCGGTCTAACAGTTAAGGGAAATAGCGGAGATCAAAATTGCAAAAGTGGTAGAGAGAAAGACACAAATAGCTACAATGCAGAATAAAATGAACCCAAATTGTAAAAGTGGACCACTCACTTTATGCAAATTCAAAAGCGGTCATTATGCTATTCGAAAAAGATAATGGCAATTGTCTCACAATTCTACTATAATTTACCGACTTTGAATGAGACAATTCCATTGACTCCACTAAAACAGATTACCAATTGTACACATAAAGGTGGGGGTCGTAGATTGGCTACTTATCGAACTAAAATGCAGTGAAAAAGTGACAACATCTAAATCTGCACTACAGTGTTTGGGTAAGAATTTAGGTGAGTAAAAGACCCAGAGAGTGAGTAAATGAGTTCGCTCAGCGAGGGCAGTATATAGAGTAAACGGCTCATACACTGTATTACAGAAGGCTGCAGAAGTACTTCCAGGTCAGTACACACAAGGTAGATGTGCTCCAGAGTAGCACACATGCACTAATCTATTGACCATGGATTTAGATTGTTTTCATTTTACATTGAAATATGTCTGAACAATTATTCTAGGTCAAATCACTCCTAAAGGAGATTGGGCTTTACTTTTTCACACACCTTTTGGGCCCCAAAAATTAGATTTTTGATTTGATGGGCCTGAATATTACATTTCTCCCACTGATTAAGAACGTCTTTTAAAAGTATCAGTTGGTTGATAAAAAAAAAAAAACCTTGATGTGGCTAGGCATGCTGTTACCATCCAAAAGAAGACGTAAGCCCTCGTTCCTCTTGTGACACAAGCCTCAATTAAGGCACAGACAGTAGTTCTCACCCAAGCGAGTATTACAACTAGTGTTGTAATACCACATTACATGCGTTTTTACCTCCATGGTTTTTGCCTGGTAAAATTGTTAGAGAAGCACAGGACATCCCACGTTGGTGACCTTGGGAATGGAGAAAACATGCTCCATTGCCATATTATCCACACGAATGGTGAGGCAATTGCACCTGCACTAAATTTTGCACTAGGTGCCGTCAGTATTTACTGGGTGACAGTTGCCACCCAGTACTGTACAGGAGTCTTAATGAGGCCACTAGTGTTCAACAGGAGTCTTAATGAGGCCACTAGTGTTCAGGTACCAGGCAAAGCAAGGCAAGAAAAAACAAACAAAAAAAAAAAAAATATATATATATATATATATAAATGTATATATATATATCATTGTGAAATACTACATACTACTCTCGTTGCATGGTATGTTTGCACTTTCTTTAATGTTATGTATTTATTTCATTTTGTGTTGGGTTTGCCTGATACTAACTACTTCTGTTGCAACATAAGCAACAAAAAAAAAAAGAGTCCTACCTGGGGTGTGCATTCTAACTTGGGTCACCTGCTGCTATGTTTCTGTTAGACTGACCTGCTGTCTTCTCAGAAGGGCTTGAAGGTCTCCCTTATTGTGCTAGGGAAGTGGTTCTCAACCTGTGGTCCGGGGACCCCTGGGGGTCCGTGAAGCCTCCTCAGGGGGTCCGTGGCTGCTTAAAAAAAAAAATAATATTAATAGATTTGGTCCCCAACTTTCAGTAATGGCTCAGTGGTGGGTCCCCGGATTCCAATAAAGAGTCAGTGGGGGTCCCTGGGCTCCAATAATGATAACGTGGGGGTCCACAGAAGTCAAAAGGTTGGGAACCACTGTGCTAGGGTACTGCTGAACAGACACTTACAGATAGGAGCCCGATTTCTAGCTTAAGACCCTGGGACTATCCATTACTCCTAAATTACCCCTTGGTGGAATTCTAGCTGTATGTCATCTCATGGACTGTGTCTACTCACCTGTTTTCTAAGGCCTCTTTGGCCATGGAAATGTACACATTCTTATTTCAGTTACAAGGAGCAAGTACAAAGTTGCATGCAGCCACACCTCGTTCAAGTTAGGAAGCATCCGTTTTCATTGTGCTGATCCTAGCTTTGGGGGTAACAAATGCAAAAAGAACAGTTGATGGACAGAATGTAGACATCAGTTTTTTTGCTCACCATGCCTTTCCAGTTTGGACCCAGCCATATGCAAATCAGTCTTGACCCTGTTCCCCATGGGAACAGTCCAGCCCGAACTGCCAGGCCAGGTCCTCCCTGGACCAGAAACAATCATCCTGGGACCGGTTTCGGGTTCGGGTTATCACCCCTCTTCATCCAGGCTAGCTTGAATCTGGTGGCATAGTGAGCACGGGACCCACATCTGGGCATACTGTTCCCACTTGGGGCGACAAATGCAAAAAGAACAGTTGATGGACGGAATGTAGACAAAATCAAACATTCACCCCCAGTCACAGATCTGGATTTAATCCATCAGTTTTTTTGCTTACCATGCCATTCCAGTTTGGACCCAGCCATATGCAAATCAGTCTTGACCCTGTTCCCCATGGGAACAGTCCAGCCCGAACTGCCAGGCCAGGTCCTCCCTGGACCAGAAACAAGCATCCTGGGACCAGTTTTGGGGTATCACCCCTCTTCAGCCAGGCTAGCTTGAATCTGGTGGCATAGTGAGCACGGGACCCACGTCTGGGCATACCCTTCCCACTTGGGGCGACAAATGCAAAAAGAACAGTTGATGGACGGAATGTAGACCAAATCAAACATTCACCCCCAGTCACAGATCTGGGATTAATCCATCAGTTTTTTTTGCTCACCGTGCCATTCCAGTTTGGACCCAGCCATATGCAAATCAGTCTTGCCCCTGTCCCCCAGGGGAACAGTCCAGCCCGAACTACCAGCCAGGTCCTCCCTGGACCAGAAACAAGCATCCTGGGACCAGATTCGGGGTATCACCCCTCTTCAACCAGGCTAGCTTGAATCTGGTGGCATGGTGACAACGGATAATGCCAGAAGGTTTGTAATATATTGTGTACCCCCTTAAGTAATACCAAAGATGTCATAGAAGTGTTGAAACAGGTGCAAGAAACTTGTGCTCTCAGGGGTCCTTCGATAATAAGGCGACATCATGGATATCGCTGGAGCTCATCTTCTGTAGACCAAATAATGCAATAATGCATACTTGTGTCCAGTTTTAACTCATGGACGCATTTTGCGCTAAAATAGTGCAAAATCACCCATGATGCAAACAGCAGTGGCTCACATTCTGTTCATTCGGTTGTTCCCATGCTCCCCTATAATTTTTACCTGAACGTAATCGCAATCCTGTGGTGAGGAATTATGGCCTAATCTCGGGCATTTGGAGTGAAACGTAAACATAATAATGTCCGAAATTCCAACGAAATTTCGCCAGGCCTTCACTGCGCTCACTTCTTCCATTTATTTGTAAGGTAAATCCAAAGAAACATATTCGACCAACAAGAGCAAAGCTGAGAAACCAAAACCAATTTATGGCAGTTTTGTAACTTGTTAAACACCTAGAATGAGAATATTCTCCGTACAAAAAGCTTCTAGTCTGTGAATCTGATAGCGGTGCGCTGTAAACGGCTGAGCCCACGCTGACTGAAAGCAAAGCTGCAACAGTTCATCAGCTTTTTCAATACAATATTTGTTGGAACCCAGAAATGATGCAGCTTCACGCTTCGAGGCATGATCGGAATGTGGCTGTGAACAAAGGCCCTGTCAGCGGCCGGCTGAATGGTGATTGTCGAGGAAGGAAGCTGTCCTAGGAGAAGCTGTGAACAGACCGTCACCGAGGCAGCACCGATGCGTTGTAGATCAAGGTCCCAGGCAGTGACCAGTTCTCCTTAACCGGATGCAATATGATAGTTTATAATAACGTAACGTAACGTAGCATCGCGTAGCACAACATAACATAACGTAGCATTACATGTGCAGTAGACCCTCTTGCAAATCCATTTTAAAAAATCAGATGCTTTCACCGAGTCACTGTGGAGCCTAGTAGTTTGTGGCATTGGGAGACCGCCACAGAACCTTATGGTTTTAGGAAGGTTAGCATGCAAGCACTGGAGTCTCATTGCTGCCTCTCAGAGTTGTTTCATGCATAAGGTTTTTGTTTTTACTTTACTGAAAGATATTGTGCCACCTGAGTTTTGTCGAGATTCAACTCGCTAAAGATGTTAAAAAGCACAAGAGGGAATGGCGTGGGAGGCCATTAAGAAGCAAAGAATGTTTAAAGTTTACAAAATTTTAAAAAGACAAGGAGAACTGATAATAAATCACAAAAACCTCTCTAAAGGGGATACAATGTAATACACACCTGAATAGAGTTTAGCATTTTTGGAGCCACCTACATAAGTAAATTCAAGACATAAATCAATGAACAATAGCAGACAAAAGGAAGTATACAAGGGCCCAATCCCTGTAACTCCTCCCCCCAGTTCCATAAATTCAAGGGACCAATAACTGAAGGGGGGGGGGGGGCTGGAGCGAGGCAAAGGAGGTAGGAGTGGGGGAGATAACAATGATTTCAAGTAATACCTGAGGGTCACCTTAGCAATGAGAAATAACCATGAGAAAAGTGAATAACATGTTGGTAATTACCTAATTCTAGCCGCTTTTAAAAGTAAGGAGCTGCGGGTGAGTTAAGGTTTTTAAAGCAGGCTTGGAAATTGGTAGTTAGGTTGGCCTATAGATCTTTCTTTGGCATCACTATGTGGCTTTCTATGTCATAACTTTTGGTACAACATGCTAGTGATTTTGCTTCATTTTTTTCTACAATGCGTTCTCTGAGTGAGCCGTATTCCACAACCAGCAATACTACACCCTGCTGCCGATTTACACTCATTTTGCACCGGGTTTTCACCTTAAAAATGAGGCAAACCTGCACAAAAGTTTTTTTAATAATTCACTTTCCAGCGCAAAACATGATTTGAGCGGGAAAGTTGCCTGAATGGAACATAAAGCAGCTCAGAGTGCTGCTTTGCATTACTCTGCTTCAAGGGTGCATTCAATAGGTGGTGGATGGACGTTTCCAGACAACCATCCATGCTTTCTGATGCAAAACCTTATCTATTAACAACAGTTGGCATGATTTTGTGCTAAAAAATAACCCCGCTTTGAAGCAGGCGTTGAAAAGGAGACATGCTTTTATTTCTCCTAAACTTCCCACTTTGCATGTGTGCTGTACTATACAGCACACATCCAACTTAGGTAACTTTTTCAAGTTAGTTTACACATAATATTTTGTACTGAAAGACTGTCCCTTCAGTACAAAACCTATGCTGGACTCATGCATACACCGTTGCACTATGGAGCAAGGGTGTGTGTACTGCGCTCGGCAGCTTGACTGTGCATTGGCTCTTGGGAGTGGGGAGAGGAGTGCGGTATCTGTAGATATAGCACTGTCCTTCTCTCCCTCTCAATAACACAGTGCAGCATTTGTGGGTGCTGTGCTGCATTGTGTGAGAGTTTTGCATATTTGGACCTCAGTGTTAGCTATGCCACTAAAAGCTAGACCCAGTATTACTCGAGAAACATACGTTAACCTCCTTCAGCCCTATATGAAATGCAGAAGTCAGCACAAAGCACCAATTCCCAAATGTGAACCTTTAGGGCCAGATGTATGAAATCACGGGTTTGTGATTTCCTAATAGCAAATTTTACCTATTCGCTATTAGGAAATCACAAACTGTGATGTACAACAGTGTGCTTAACACTGTTAGCGATTCCCAGTGGGTTGCAAACGGAACTGCCTCATCAATATTCAGGAGGCAGGTCGCAATTTGTGACCCATTGTGAATGACTACAATAACAGGGATAGTGGCTTACTGGGGTCAGCAGACCACCATGTGTGTGATTGTCTTGTCAATAAAGCAATTTATTTTTGTAATGCAGCACGTTTTCCTTAAAGGAAAATGGGATGCATTACAAGAAGAAAAATTAAAAGTTTTCATTTCATTTTTTAAGAGCAGGCAGTGGTCCAGGGGACGACTGCCTGCTCTTAAAAAATGTTTGCACTTCCATTCGCAAAGAGGAACGAGTCTCTCAGGGGATCCCTTCCCGTTTGCGAATGGCTTATCACCATCATGAAGTTGGAGGTAACTGCAAATGTTTTGCAACCGCATTCCCGGTCGCATAACATTCCTACACACCAGTGCGACTGGCTATTAGGAAGAGACGCCCTTGGCATGCCCCTACCTAATAGCAAATCGCAAACCCTATTTCGCGAGTTGACAATAGGTATTGACTCGCAAAATCTGATTGGTACATACGAAAAAGCATTTTACTTGTCGCAGCCAAGATAGAGATCCAATGCCCATTTATGTCGGTTCATGCTGTAGAGCACCCGTAGTTGCGGATCGCTAACTTACCATACTTGCTCCAGCTAGTAAGTACTCTTACTTTTCTGTTTACTCCTACTTTACCTATAGAACAGCCTCAGATGCATAGTAAATAAAGGGAATACATCTGTGAGGCAACTGTGAGAGTACAGTGTGTACGGCAGCTTAGATGGCCTCACCCTCCAGTTGATCTGCCGCCAAATATCTTCACAACGTATGAGTACAAAAATTTGCTCAAAATAGGAAAGGGACATTTAAAATTCGGTGATGGAATCAGACTTCTTTACTGAATGCGGCAATATTTTCTGGACAGCAGGTAGGTCTGCATGCACATTCTTTTTCACCTGCAACATTTGCAAAAGTGGATTATAGCATTTCACTAGCACCACCCCCGAGCAGCTGGCAAACCACGGAAATGGTTGTAACCCTTCTTGTCATCATTGTCTCATCTGGTGGTTTGCAGAAATGCGAATCCATCCACAGTAATCTGATCAGCGAGGTGCCTTGAGGCACTCTTGTCTGCTCTTTTATTAAACATAGGCAGCCCCCCCCCACAGCATACAGTATGGCACTCGTTTATTTGTTGCTTAATTTGTGAAAAAAGTAAGTGAAGGGACCCAAAGTTCTCTTAGAAGCATCACCTGCACTGCTGAATACCAAAGCAACCTAGTTTTCATTCCCAATTATGCCTTTTTCTTGCTTCCCTATTCACATCCTGTGTCTATGGCTCACTATTGCAAATTATTTTCCAACCCTGCTTTCCCTGTTTTTCATTGTTTTCCTACCTTTCTCTTTCTCCTTGCTTCTCCTTTTTCTGCCTCTGTCACTCTCACGTTCTCTGGGGCATAGCTTAGTGAGAAGTAAGCATTGGCAAACCCAAAAGGCCTTACCTTCTTTTCATTTTGCCAATGCTGTTTAGCATTGGCAAAAAGAAAAAATGATTACCGCTAATCCTGAATATCATTAAAAAAAACTCACATTTCCCCCAAAACCAGCGCATAAATATATATGAGCACGTGTCTTCTTGCATGCAGAGACTACAGCAGCCTCAGCATGATGACACATACCCGTGCAGCCTCACTACACATGCAAACAGATGCATTCTGACGTTGTAGCACAATTTTTTCTTTTTAATTTACTGTTCAAAGTTGTCAGACTCACACTTTTGAATAGTAAATTAAAAAATATATAAAAACGCATGAAGCACTTTATTTAGAAATGAGTTACAGTGTAGCATATAGCAGCTGCTAAGTCCCCAAACAATAATATACGTTATAGTTTGTTTTAAAAAAATAAGAATGCATCATAATATACGTTATAGTTTGTTTTTTAAAAATAAGAATGCAACAGGAAGGGCAGTCGAACAACGGTGGTGTGGGCAACGGCAAGTAAATATTGGAGCAGCGGAAGCAAGGGAGGAATGAAGATGCGGGCAGCAACAACAGAATTGGATCCAGAGGCTAAAAACCAACACAATATCTGAGAAGGACTGGAAGGGGTGAGGAAAATAACATACACGCTTGGGTGAAGCAACGCAGAGAGCATGGGGCAAAAGTATAAGGGCCAGCAGCACTCAGGGTAGACAGCAATAAAACCACATGCGCTCACATGGAGTGCTCAGAGAAAAAGACAAAAAGTGGTTCCTGGAGTATAAGCAGTGGGAGCACACAACTCACCAAATCAGAAGGATGATAAAGAAGCTATGTTCCACGGGAGGGACAAACACAAGAAGAGGAAAGAAAACCATTGAATGAGAAACAAGCAAATAAGATAAATAAGAAAATCAAACAATGGTCAGCAGCAGCTAATCCAAAGCCCAGTTAATTATTGATATTGTACACAAAAGGTCTTCAACGAGAGGCATTTAAATGCTATCTGTAGATGACACGGAAAAGTAACTCTTGGTGCTCAAAAGCGAGTACTAGTGTTTGGTAACCATCAACACAAATTCAGCACTGAAGCGATGATCAGTAATCTGCTAGTTCAAATGTCTTGCAAAGGTAGGAACAATGATGCTTTACAACTAGTTCTAACTGAACACTAGTGACACAAGTGTTTTCATTTGTGGTTTGTAGCAAGCTCTCAAGTCTGAATACTTGCATGTGGTCTACTGAAATTCTTTGGGAAGATTACAAGGATCCTGGGCACGTATGGGCTACTAATCTGTCCTTCAAAAAATGACTGCCATCATAGTAATAAACTTCATCAGCTGCATCAAGTTAAACAGAAATCTCAAAACATCCCAAAATGAAGTCATTCCACAGTTGAGGGTGGTTAGGAGAAGTATTTTGTATCCTCTATGTTGGCCTCCTGAGCTCACACATTTCCAGACTATGGAAAACAAATTTTGACAGTGAGACAGTTTGGTGGTTTACTGTTAGAGAGGTAACATCACATGATTTTCTCTCATTTCATTGGCTATGGGTCAAAGCCAGAGTTCTTCTGAAGAATTCTTCTCAAGATTCCATCCTTGACTCATGGCCCACTGTATGATCATGTCTCTGACTGTCTAGTGAAAAAACAAATGACTATTGCACCTTACATAATTTGCCCGCCAGTAAGCTCATCCTGCTGGGTGTGCCTTCAATGTTTTCACTTTGGGGGCTCATTGTTTTAGACTCACTATTATTGAACATCCTCTTAAAATACACCAGAGAAGGTACATTTCATTTACAAACACACCTTTGTGAATAAGTGAGAAGGTTGACAGTTCTAAGATCAGCCTTCTTCTTCGTTTCCTATTCCCTTGACATGTTTAGCACAGAAACTCTGTTCTACAGATATGCATTCACTTTCCACGAGTGTCAGAAATATCAACAAGAGCACTTATGATGGAAATCCACCTTTACGAATACAAGCTATATTTCAGGAGCTTCTTTAGAAGGAATGTTTGTCTGTTAAGGGCAAATGCTTGCCAATGCAATGATGGGATGTTGCACAACCGAGTCAGCACGGCGCAGATCTCAGCTTCCTGGCAGGGTGCACGACAACATATGACATACTTTCCACATGCCTTTGTTTGAATTATGACTTTGCAGCAATAGCTTATTTGTTACAAGGCCTCGGCAAAAAAAATCGGTTTAAATATGAAACACGCAAAATCTGACTGAGGTGGTGTTTTGTGCACAAAGTGGATTTGCCATGGATTTCACAAGCCAATTCTGTCTCAACAAAAATTCAGCGGAATTTAGAGATTCTGGGAACGTTTTGGCAATGTCAACGTTTCCATGTGGTTCGCTTGGCCTGCAAACCACAACTAAATGCTGAAACGTTCATGATATTTCGTTTTTTCTTATCTTCCCTTTGGAACCTTTATAGGTCTGGCATTAGCCAACACCTTTAGTTTTTTAAGAACACTGTATACGTATTACACTTATTTATAAGGGCTTTTAGCCGTCCCTCTATTTCTTTTTGGCTGCGGTTGTGTCATTCACACTTTTCTTCTTCCCAATACATCGTGCAACAAGTCGTATGTCCATCTGAGAGACTTGCTTGTCTCCCAGTGAGTGATGGCATTTTCTCAAGAGGCACATTCACACACAAACTAGTTCCCTTCTTTGAAGGGATATTACTACGACATTTTGTATTTTTTATTCTAAAATTATTTTTGCTTTTAGCAATATTTTTTATAGTGGTAAGGGTGCAGCAGCTTACTCAGGAATACAGTTTTAACAAATCCATAAGAATGTAAAACACGCACTGAGAAAGCCAAAAGGTTGGCAACTAACACCAGACCTCTTGGCTTTGTCTATATTTTTTCCTTAGTTTTGCATAACATGGAATTTAAAGTCTGCCAACCAGGATTGTTTCACTGCAGTGTTTGGTGAAACATAAATAAAAATCACCAAGGACTAGTCACAGTGAGCTGGAGTGTGAATGGATAGGCTAAATTATTTCGCATTGTTTCATCAGTAAGGGTGGCCAATTAGTTTAAGGTCCTCTGACTGAAATAGCTCAGAAGAAGGGTCAGAAGAGTGATATCTTACAGTGCACTGTGAAGTCTATGGGGGGCATTGGCTTGCAATGGTGCTGAGGTGCGGGGGTATGTCAACATTCCCTTCACAATAAAAATCAACACTGACTTCGAATTTAAAATTGTTCTCAAGTGTAGGGCCAGATGTATTAGAATCAATTTGCAAAAGCATTTGCAAATTGCTCACCAACGTTTTGCAAATCAATTTTTATTTTGTGGCCTATGGACTATTAAGCCATTTCGTAAAATCACCATTTAGAGAGGGGGGCATTCCAACCTATCTCATTACCATTCATGAAGTATGTGGCAGATTGCGACTCACTCCAAATAGATACCATACCACGGTTGCTGACCTTCTGGGATCAGCAGACAACCATGCCTTTGATCACATTTAAATAACTATTTTTTAATGCAACCCACGTAGGAAAGTACTCTCTTTCTGGCATGGTTAAACCCATTTTTTGCCTGCTGTCAGTATATTTTGACTGAGTTTACTGGGATCCTGCTAACCAGGACCCCAAAGACTGTTCCCTAACCCCTACATTTGGTTGCTTAGGACTTAGCACACCCCACAATTGGCATACTGGTCCCCCCATGTAAATCCCTAGTATATGGTACCTAGGTACCCAGGGCATTGGGGCACCCAGGATTCTCCATGGGCTGCAGAATATATTATCCACCCATGGAAGCCCATGCAAAATGTGTCTGCAGGCCTACCATTGCAGCCTGCATGAAAAGGTCGATGCATCCTTTCACTTCAAATCACTGCACCAACTCACTATAAGTCATCCCTTATGGCAGACCCACCTATCCCAGAGGGCAGGGTGAAATTCCGTGTGTGTGAGGGCATCCCTGCATGAGCAAAGTTGCCCCTACAAACTCCAGCTCCATTTTCCTGGACTTCTTAAGTGTGGGGAAGTCATTTTACCCATATACTGGACACAGGTGACTTCCTGTATCCAGCTACATAATGGTAACTCCAAACCTGGGCATGTTTGGTATCAAACATGTTGGAATCATACCCCAATACTGTTGCCAGTATACGTTGCATGATTCAATGCACGCTGGTCCCCGGCAGCTCTGCAACTCTTCATCTGCGACTTTTGCTTTTGCCAAGGATTGTTGGTGGTTTTCCAACACCACTGACTGACTGTAACTCTTCCTCCGTTGTGGAACATCATCTGCCTTACTTTTGAAACTCTTCTTCTGCTTCAGTACTGCACAGCTTACTCTTCGTCTTTGCTGTCTACCTGACCCGCATCTTCAGAAGGATAGGTGGTGGCTCCTGCCACAACCAGACATTCCAACTTGAACTAGATTTGATCCTCTTCTGTCAGGATCAACCAATGGTTTCTTCCACTCTTGCTTGGGTCTTGCACAGCCCTTTTCGAAAGTTTACCTGTGGGTTTGGGTAAAAAACAGGTACTTACCTCTTCTTTCCTGGTCACTGGGGGGGGGGCACCCTGGTACTCACCTTTTGGGGTTCCTGGTTCCTCCAGCCCCCCTCTACAGATTCCACTTTCTTGGATGGGGGACTGCTTTTCACATTCCACTTACTTAGTATAAGGCTTGGTCTCCCCCTAGAGCCTTCACTATTTTCTAGTGTTGTGTTGTTGTACTATTTGCTATTACTTTCTATGCTAATCACTGACTTCTAATGTGTATATGATAGTGTGTTTACTCACCTCCTAGTGGAGTTTTTCCTATACAGTATTATATTATTTGTATTACCATAATAAAGTACCTTTATTTTTGTAACACTGTGTGGTTCTTTCATGTGTGTAAGTGCTGTGTGACTACAGTGGTATTGCATAAGCTTTGCATGTCTCCTAGATAAGTCTTGACTGCTCTTCCACAGTTACCTCTAGAGAGCCCTGGCTTCCTAGACACTGTCTATACCTCACTAATAGGGGATACCTGGACCTGATACAAGGTAATAACACCATATGTGCACACCACACACCAGGCCAGCTTCCTACAACCCATTGTCCTTAAATGAAACAGTACTGTAGTTTAGTCAAAAAATACTTTTGTATAGGTTTAGGAGTTAGCAATGGTACCCTGGACCACTGCCTATTCACAAAACTTTTTTTTGACATTCACTAAGTGGAAGGAATCTTCAGGAGTTCCCACTTCCTTTCAGGAGTCAGTAACTCATCAATGTTTGCAACCAACATTGCCGTTGCAAAACATTGATGCATAGCATTTTGAATTGCATTGTGGAAGGGACACCCTAAACACTCCCTAATTAATATCTAAACCCATTTTATAGTTTGGTAGACCCTTACCCGATCACAAAATGGGTTTAATAAATATTAAAATGCTATTTAATGATTGCAAGTCCTGTGATTCAGTGAATCACAGGTTTTGCAACTACTTAAAGCCTTTGTACATCTGGCCCTAAATCTTAGACTGGTTCCTTGTTTGAGTGTGAGATAGTCTACAACAAAAATAGCCCAGCAGCGATATTTACCTGGCATAGACCTGTTAATGGCTCCACAACAGCAGCAATTAGAGCATGCTAACTAAAGATAAAAAATAATACTAAAAGCAACTTAAGTTCTAGTATTTTAACTTAAAAGCCAACATGCAAATGAGGAGATAAGAAGGAAATAAGTGCATAAATAGAATCATGAAATACTTTATTGAGCTAATGTTAATGCAGTTGGTCGACACATACACAGTGTTTTAAGGCTATTCAAGGAAAGAAAGAAAGTTTTTTTTACATTTTGTGAACAGTCTCATAAAGTATAAAAACGTAGGTTAAAGCTATGAAAACCCCTGGGCATATTTAGAGGATTTAAACAGTGGAAGAAACGTAGAAAGTAAAAATGCAAGAAAGATATTTACGATATGGAACATTTTGGAGGACAAGCCAAA
This sequence comes from Pleurodeles waltl, assembly GCF_031143425.1. Classification (NCBI taxonomy): domain Eukaryota; kingdom Metazoa; phylum Chordata; class Amphibia; order Caudata; family Salamandridae; genus Pleurodeles; species Pleurodeles waltl. Next base: position 290,106,197 of record NC_090449.1, on the reverse strand, counting down.
AAATCTGAATAGGAGACAACACATCACCAGACAGTGCTTGATGAGAGGACTATGCCAGAAAAGGGTATAAAGAAGTCTAATAAAGGATGCACACAGGAGACAAACCCCAGGTGGCTGCAATGAATGGAAGATAAAACATTCTTCCTTTATCGTCAGCTATCACGAGCAAAAGAGGCTGCACCAGGCAAAAGCTGTTTTAATGCAGAGACGCAGACGAGCTTCGAGCAGACAAAGCTGGATCAAATAACTAACAGGAGGGGTGTGCTTGAAAAGAAAGAGAATTGCCCAAAGCTGGCAAATGAAAAGTTCTTTGAAACACTTTCTAGTAAAATATATAAGAGCGAAAATCACCTAGTACTGAATGGGGAGGACAGCTTCAAAATCAGGGGAAATGTTAATCTCCGTGCTTGTAAGAAGTCTTGGTGCCATTGAGTTTCCGTGCACAATATGGTGGAATTGTTTCCAAAGGGTTCAGGAGTTCTTTGGCACCTCAGCACGAGAAGTGAGCCTATTGTAAGGTGTGTCATGTGGAGATTGGTAATGTCATATCATTACGGGCACATTTTCTAGTATGTGTGTGCCAGTCTAATGTATTCTGTTGTAGTATTGGTTTGATTCACTATAACTAATCAGACTGATACACCTGTCGGCACTGTTCTGAAGGTCAAAAGTTCAGAAGTGGAAGCAAAGTCTGTGATGAGACCACGTGAGGTGGTGACCCTACTCATGTCTGCCAACTGTAGAAAAAGCTTCAGCTTCCACATCTACCCACAATTCTGGCAGAAGAATGATACGTCTGTGAGTTCTTTTTATCTAGGGGTTACATACCTTGGAAGATGGTTAGAAGTTCTAAGGGATAAATGAAGTAGCTGCACCATACACCAAAAAATGGATTTAAATAAACAAATAGTTTATCGAAGCCGAGACTGGCGTGAACCTTCCCTCTGCCAGCCACAGAAAGAAAGAATCTTTGCCTGTCAGGATTTTAGTTCTGATAATATGACATAATAAAAGTCATTACACCTCCGATACTTAAAGAAATATACATCCCCATGCAATATAACACATCTCCCCCCTTTCACATCCACACAAACTAAACTAATACAAATATCACATAGGCGAATACATACTTAAACATAAATTATGAAGAACCCTAACCTAAAGTCTACACCCCCTGTACATAATCTTCCAAGTAACGAGGAGGTTTACAATTTCTCTGACTGCGAAACTTTCTTGTCACTCCTGGTAGAGAAATGTTGTGTCTGCTTTCTCTAGCAACAACCTCTCCACCAGGCCTCTCAATAACCTTGCAATCCTTATCTTTACCATCCCTTACCAACTCATCATCATCCATCATCATAAAACTATTGAAACTTGTATTATTATATCTCTCTCTCATGGCACTCTCACTTCCTCTTTGATACAAATCTACTTTTCTTTTGTTCCATGTATTTCCATTTTCCAACTCAACATACCCCTCCCTTACTTTTTTTACCTTGAACGGTCCGCAAAATTTGGATAGTCCTCCAGACACTCTCCCTTGCTTTATTTTTGCCAGATCACCTTCTTTAACATCCCTCATACTTTCCTCTCTCCCCTTATCTTCACATGGCTTACTCATATCAGGAAACATCCTTTATGCCGACTTTTTTATAATGAAGTCCTGGTTAACGAAAGCGGAACAACGCTTTCTTTAACCACGACTTCGTTATTTTGTGCCTTAACCACGCATGTCCTGAACAACGAACATGCATGGTTAAGGTACAAACAAGGGAGTCGGCTGAGGAGGATGATGCAGATGAGGCGACGACTCAGGTAAGTGGGGGGTTTTAGGTTTTGGGGAGGGGGTCGGGGGTTTTAGGTTTTGGGGTGGGGCGTTTTTGGTTTTGGGGAGGGGGTGGGGGGTCGGTGTTTTAGGTTTTGGGGTGGGGTTGGGGGGGTGGGGCGTTTTTGGTTTTGGGGAGGGGGTGGGGGTTAGGGTTTTAGGTTTTGGGGTGGGGTTGGGGGGGTGGGGCGTTTTAGGTTTTGGGAGGTGGTGGGGGGTCGGGGTTTTAGGTTTTGGTGTGGGGTTGGGGGGGTGGGGCGTGTTAGGTTTTGGGGTGGGGGGGCGGGGTTTTAGGTTTTGGGGTGGGGTTGTGGGGGTGGGGCGTTTTTGGTTTTGGGGAGGGGGTGGGGGGTCAGGGGTTTTAGGTTTTGGGGTGGGGTTGGGGGATGGGGCGTTTTTGGTTTTGGGGAGGGGGTGGGGGGTCGGGGGTTTTAGGTTTTGGGGTGGGGTTGGGGGGTGGGGTGAGGCATGCAGGATCAATGGGTGCCTGTTACTAATGACTTTACCAGGAATGCCTTTACAATGAAATATCGTTGTTAAGGCATTCGTGGTAAAGGCATTAGTAGTAACAACGAGGTCGGTGTTCCGACCTCGTTGTTTAGGCACCCGTTGTTTTGTCAGTTGGCATTCCGTCGTACAACCACTCATATCATGTGTCATCCAAGCAGGAGTTAACTTTGAACCAGGTTTCCTACCCCTCATCTTCTCAGAAGGAGATACACCTGTTGCTCTGTTAATCATAGTACGATGAGCTCACACCATCTCATTCACCATTCTTTCCACATCCCCATCACATTGGGTGGCCATAAGTATGATACTGTTAACCAATCAGTTGAACCTTTTCACCATACCATTTGCCTGGGGATTGTACAGTGCGTTGCGATCAGGTTTAATCCCACACTACTCCAGAAACTTCCTCATTTCATGTGAAGTGAGTTCTGAAACACTTTTTCCATTGTTTCTATAGAGCTTCTAGTAGTGATTTCAGTTAAGAATTTGACCACAACCCATCTGGAGTGAACATCAACCATGACCATTGTATTCTGAAAACTGTTCTTTAAGCCTTGTATGGGACCAATTAAATCTACCCATACAGTACTCCCTGGTGAACCTGGATCTTCTATATGACCTTACACTTTGCACATTCATCATCAATCTTTTTTCACCTTTTCTACATACTATGCAGTCTTCAACACATTGGGAAATCATATCATCCATTCCTGGCCACCAATAATTTTCTCTGACTCTTTTTTAAGTCATGGTTTGCCCCAAATGGCCCTCATGAGCCAGGCCAACTATTTTTTTAAGGCCCTCTGGAGGCACAGATTTGTCATTTCTCATGATCATTCTCTCATCTTCCACTGTTAGTTCATCCACAATTTTCAGAAAAGATCTCAAGGATGGAGTAATAGTGCTCTCTCTCCTTTTACCTTCTCTTATCACATGTACTACTCCCTTGAGAACTGCATAGTTTTCCATACAATTCTTTCAGTCATTAGCTGTAAAAGTTCATGCACCATACTTCTCGACATCACATAACCAAGCATCTGCCCCCTTATGCTCCCTGTCTATTATGTCCCTTTTATCCATGTCTCGTCAATCTACTGATAGTCTGGAAAGGCAATCTGCTTGTACATTTTTCCAGCAGGGAATATGTTCTACTCTGAAACGATACTCTTGGAGTCTTGAAGCTAATCTCGCTAATCTAGCAGAAGTTTTGCCTTCCCCTCCCAGACTCAACACTTTAAGAAGTGGTTTGTGATCAGTTATTCCCGCTCTATCATGGAATAGTTTAGTTCACTCTCTGTTAGAGAGCGCGAAGCAAACGCACTGTCACTTCTTTTTTCTCTTGCGCCTGCGAGAGAACAGCTCCTACTCTGCAAGCACTGGTATCAACTGTCAAAAAGGTTTTTTGCCAAACATCAAAGGGTGTCAAAATACCTGCCTTGCAAATGTCGGCTTCTATAGCCTCAAAGGCTACCTGTTGAGCATCATCCCATTAGAATGTGCAACCTTTGAGTAACAGCATCCTCAATTCTTCAGTTTTTTGAGCAAAGGTATAAACAAACTTGCTGTAATATTCTATAAGGCCCATAAAGAATCGTAATTGATCCTTATCACATGGAACGGGCGCAGATCTAACAGCTTTCAACAAGTTCACTTTGGGCCTGATCCCTTCCCCCAATATTGTGTGTCCCAAATAATCAATTTCCTCCACCAAAAGTTTACATTCATCTCTCCTAAGGGTTAACCCAGTCTCTTTCAGCTTGTCAAATACTGACCTTAACGTCATGTTATGCTCACTCTTTGTCTGAACAAACACCAAAATGTCATCTTGAAAATATGTTACATTTTGTACTCCCTTGAAAATTTCTGACATTATTCTTTGTAACATGCTCACAGCCGAGGACCACCCAAAAGGCATCCTCGTGAACTGGATCATTCCTTCCATTGTTATGAAAGTGGTGAGTGCTCTGGACTCATATAACTTTATCTGATGATAAGCCCTTTTTAAATCTTATTTGGAGAAATAGCTAATACCCTTGAGTAACGACAGAAGCTCATTTATGTTGGGAAGGGGAAAGGTATCTGCCACCACATGTTGGTTAAACTCCACAAATCCACACAAAACCAGAGTTTTCTATCACTCTTCTATATTGTAACCAGTGGTGGTTTCTTTATTGGGGCGCAGGGGTGTCGCACCCCTTTTAGTTTGCTAAATGTTTAATTATACAGTGACTGTTGACTTGATTCTGTCTTTTTTTGCGCAGCATGGCATGATCATGACTCGAGCATAGAAGTTATAGGACGAGGGTGGGCGGAGCCTCCACTCTGTCCCTGCCTGCTTGATTATTGGCAGGTGCCAGGCCTACTTCGGGTGAGGTGCGCATGTCGGTTTGGACGGGTGCCTTGCTCTGACCAGCTCGGCATGCACACTTGAACCCTCTCCAGGCTCGGCAATGTAGGAGCCCAGGAGTGGGTTGAGAGGGTTGTTGTCACAGCCCCCAAGGCTCCAAATGAGCGTTGGTAGCCCCTGACCCAGCCAATCCTCACGTTGCCGGAGTCATGGGGGTTGGTCCGGGCCTGAGGGAAGGTGAGGTTATACCTTCCATGCTCACGCCACGCACACATGAGTGGAGCCTGAGGCAATTGGCACAGGTTCAAGGCTGAGGGACTGGACCGTGGGTGAGTGTTGTGTTGTGTTTAACTCTGCTGTGACAAACTTAGTCACTTACTTAACCAGGAGTATATGATGCAGGCAGACAGGGTTTTACAAGCGTTGTCGACAAGCGCAGATTCAGCTCTTAACTTTCGGGCCACTGCAGCTGATGGATTTTGATGTCAGACTCTGTTACCGGTGAAAGGGCTTGCAGGAAGGTGGCTTTTGGCAAAAAGTGGGAACTAAAGAAGCCTGAGGCAGCCGTGCAGGGCTGATTGGGGGATTGGGTGAAGGGTGAGGCCAGCATGGTAACTGCTGTGTAGATTTTGTTGTAATCAGGGACTGCAAGTATAAAACAAGTGCAAGTCTCTTATTTTCCATTTAAGTAGCTTAAGCTGTGCAATTGGTTGAAGTGCCTTTTTAATGACTGAAAACCAGTGTCCCACTATTTTCCTAATCACATAGTGTGGCCCTGAAACCGAAAGCGTACTTGTGCACTGTTTTTCAGTCTTAATAGGTCATAATGGGATCTCTCACAGCTCGAACTAAATCAAGCAGATGCATTTGTTTTTTATTACAAGAAGGCCCTAACTCCCTTCTGAAGCCTGAGACCTGTCCTGTGGCTGGTTGACTGACTGGCCATGGCGCTAGTGATGCACCAGCTCCCTGGCCCTGGAAAGCAGATGTTGCATGCGTCTTGCTGCCTTCAGAGGTTAGAGTACCATAGCAACACCACACCATGCAGCTAGTGACTATCTCCACATTACCTTGGCTCTAATCTGAAAAATAAAATGGTAAAATGTGCATTCTGTTTGATATTTTGAAGAGATTATTTAAATGCAGAGGTAGCGTGGTGGTGAGGTGGATGTGATTCTCAGGAGATACTGGCTCGCCATGAAATGAACAGCTCAGCAGCACCAACATGAATTGCTTTTCACAACACTTGGAGGCCTGAGGCTTGCTCTTTGTATTGTCAAAATAGAAAAACTCAGGTACAGCTAAATGGTGAACAGTACATGTACAACCATAATCTGCATTTGATTTTTTGTGTACTGTGTATACAAGTGAAGTACTACATTGGATTTCTAGAGGGAGGACGAGTGTACTCTGATGGCAAACTACTCATAACTAGTTGAAATTATCCCCACAATCATCACAACAGTGACAGTACCCCCAGGACCACCTCAATGTGTACAGAAAAGCAACACTTTCACTTTCAATTTAGAGAGTAGAGGGCAACAAGTCCAGCAGGCTGCTATTCCAGTAGACCGTTTGGGTAGCACAGACCAATGCCACAGTTTCACAAGTCAGGTTATAGAAAACATTTTAAAGAAGCAGAATTAGTGCCTTGCTTGGCCTAAAGTAACCAAGGACTATAACTCATCTTCTTAAAATCATTGACACATGCTTTTGCTTTTGTTTTTACAATGCACTTAATGTGTGTGTGTCTGTATTTGAATGTTCCTGATATTGTCTGAAAATGAAACAAAGGCACATTGTGATGAACTAATTTTCTGGGATCACTCATTTGGTTAAATGTGGGAAGCTGAGATTAGAATGTTAATGCATTAAAGTTTCGGACCTAGTTCTCCCACTTCTCTACTCAAAATCTCTTCCACACTCGCATCCTCAACCATTAACACTTTGGCCCTCATTTCAACCCAGGTGGTAAATCCCGCTTACCGCCGTGCTGAAGACAACCAACACACTGCTGCAACGGAATTCCGCTACAGTTATTACGACCCACAGCTCGGAATCCGACAAAATCCAGACACCCACACAAGTCCGCTACACCAAAGGTCAGTGATAAACAGGCGATAACAAAACCTCCACCGTCACGCCAACAGGAATACGCCCACACTATCATGAACCACTAATCCACGTGGCGGTCTTTCAACCGTGGTCTTCCATTGGCGGTATACACCGCTGCGCTCAAAATACACACACATTTACAAAGCACAACAACATTGGACTATTTGAAATACACACACCTGATACACACACACACACCACTCCCACACACCCAATCCAATATAAAACACACACCCACATCACCCACAAACCCTTACAACTAGAATTGCGATAGAAGGCCAGAGAGAGACACCACCAGAAACAACACTAGCAGCCACAGGCACACAACATCATCACTCACACAAGACCCATGCACCTCAGACAACACACGCAAACACATTCCCTCACACATCACAACCGACACCACCTCACACATCACCCACACCACACCATGGCACCTCAATGACACCCCAGGTTCTCTGAGGAGGAGCTCAGGGTCATGGTGGAGGAAATCGTCCGGGTAGAGCCACACCTATTCGGTTCACAGTTGCAGCACACCTTCATTGCTAGGAAGATGGAGCTATGGTGCAGAATTGTCGACAGGGTCAACGTAGTGGGACAACACCCCAGAACACGGGATTACATCAGGAAGCGGTGGAACGACCTACGGGGGAAGGTGCGTTACCTGGTCTCCAGACACCAGATTACAGTACTGAGGACTGGCGGTGGACCCCCACCTCCTCCCCCACAACTAACAACATGGGAGGAGCAAGTCTTGGCAATACTGCATCCTGAGGGCCTTGCAGGAGTAGCAGGAAGAATGGAAAAGGGAAAGGCAACTCTTAACTATATTAACCCCCAACCTACCTGCATGCCTTCACATCCCCCCACCCTCACCCTCACCCCCATCACTCCAACACCTCACATATGCCCCACTATCACAACCCACACATCCCAACACCAAGCCCTGCATGCAACACCAAAGCATGGACACCCATCACCAAAGCATGTCCACAACAGATAACCACACAGACCCCAAACCAAATATCACACAAGGACCTAGACAAAAATGCATGCACTGAAGTACAGGGTCACTCACCCATTGCCATGATGGCACACACAGATGCAATAATCATGCCTTTACACCCCTGCAGGACCCCTACCCAACGTCACCGGACAGGAGGTTCCAGACATGTCCAGTCCCCCCACAGAAGAGACCCACAGTGATGACAGTAGCTCTGCACAACTGGATCAAGATGATGAGCCTGGCCCATCTGGGACCTTGGGACAGTCGGTACCCCTGACACTGGCACAAGCCACCACAGAGCCTCCCCCCTCAGGAAACACCAGCACAGCACCCACTCTCCACGAGGCCCTCTCCAACATCATGGGAGTGTACCATCATTCCCAGGAGACGATGGCAACGATCCTGGCCAACTTTCAGGAGACCCAGCGGCTGCAGGAGGAACACTATCTGGAGATCAGGGAGGAACTCAAGTCCAACAACACCACCCTGGTCACCATTGTAGGGGTACTGCAGGACCTTGTCAAAAGCAGGAGGGACACTGTGGCACAAGAAGGGGCCCCTGACACTAGCATGGATGATGAACAGCCCACCACCTCCGCTGGTGCTAGTGGACAGGAGGCACCGCCACAGGACCATGACACCCCACCCCCTGCAGATGGAGAGCCACCCCGCAAACGGTCCCTAAGATCCAGGAACAAGAGAGAGAACATTGCCAAGACCCCCGCCAGGAAATGAGACCACCCTGAATGTCATCCTTCTGTCCCACTTTGTCACCCTGTCCATCCGTCAACTGCCCTTGCTCCACTTCCTATACCCCTTTGGACAATGCACCTGTGAAACAAATAGACTGGACTCTGCCATGGACATTCCTCCACCATCACTCTGCCATGCACCACTTTACAACCCCCTCCACTTATTTGCACAAAAATAAACACACATCAATCACTAAACAATCTAGAGTCAGTCTGTGCTTTCACAAATGTGTAATTGCAATTACTATGGAATAAAACAATGTCAATTTAAATGTCAACATACCGATGTAACACAGCTCTAGTCCATGAGGAAATATAGCAGAGGTCACAAAGTGGGACCCACATCTGTTAAATGGAAAGGCAAAGTGACAAGTCAGGGTCCATACACTGGGTGAAAATGACAGACTAATGATAGGTCAAACAATAGTATGAGATGTGGAAGGCAGTGATATCTTCTTACCTGTGTCTCATTGGAAGTATTGCTGGATAACGTTGTTTCTGTTGTCGGTATCCTCTTCTTCTGCCTCCTCTTCTTCACTGTCCAAAGGCTCCACAGCTGCCACAAGACCTCCAGCTGCACCATCCTCCTGCAGAAAAGGCACCTGTAGTTGCAAAGCCAGGTTGTGCAGCACACAGCAGGCCATGATGATCTGGCACACCTTCTTTGGTGAGTAGTAGAGAGAACCACCTGTCATATGGAGGCACTGGAACCTGGCCTTCAGGAGGCCGAAGGTTCTTTCTATAATCCTCCTAGATCGCCCATGTGCCTGATTGTGGCGTTCCTCTGCCCTTGTCCTGGGATTTCTCTCTGGGGTCAGTAGCCATGACAGGTTTGGGTAACCAAAGTCACCTGAAAATATTGAGGGACAACTGTTAGACACATAGTAACCAGTAGGGACAACCCCAGACCCAGACATTTATTCACAGGGTAAAGGGTCCTTGTCCTCACCTATTAGCCACACACGGTGCCTCTGGAGTTGCCCCATCACATAAGGGATGCTGCTATTCCTCAGAATGTAAGCGTCATGAACTGAGCCAGGAAACTTGGCATTCATATGGGAGATGTACTGGTCGGCCAAACACAACAACTGCACATTCATCGAATGGTAGCTCTTCTGGTTTCTGTACTCCTGTTCACTCCTGCGGGGGGTACCAAGGCCACATGTGTCCCATCAATGGCACCTATGATGTTGGGGATATGTCCCAGGGCATATAAGTCACCTTTGGTTGTAGGCAAACCCTCCACCTGAGGGAAAACGATGTAGCTGCGTATGTGTTTCAGCAGGGCAGACAACACTCTAGACAACATGTTAGAGAACATTGGCTGGGACATCCCTGATGCAATGGCCACTGTTGTTTGAAAAGACCCGCTTGCCAGGAAATGGAGCACTGACAGGACCTGCACTAGAGGGGGATCCCTGTGGGATGGCGGATAGCTGACATCAGGTCTGGCTCCAACTGGGCACACAGTTCATGGATTGTTGCACGATCAAGTCTGTAGGTGACTATTACGTGTCCCTCTTCCATTGTCGCCAGGTCCACCAGCGGTCTGTACACCGGAGGATGCCGCCATCTCATCACCTGTCCCAGCGGACGTTCCCTATGGACGAGAACAGCGAGCAGAGAGTCAGCCAACACTGTAGTATTACAAAATGTCATTTGCACACATTTATTAATTCGCAATGTGCCTGTTACTGTGTGTATGCAAGGCCTAGATAGGTGTGATGCAGTCATTATAAATGCCATGTGGCACCCTGACATGGCGGCTGCCTGACCTGGAAGGTGGGACAAGGGGATATGAGGTAACTGCGCTGGCGTTCAACACCGTCGCGGTAGACGGTCGAAGACCGCTGCGCAATCCTGCATTGGTTAACATTAGACCCTATGGGTCCCAGGAGCCAAAGACGATGTACGCCGGTGGTGACGGTACGCACCGCCGCAGACGTGACCACCATTTTCTGTCTGTTCACTCACTTGATACCTGACCTTCGACAGGAGAGGACCTACACTGCAAGTGCTGCTGTGACCTGGGTCTGGAAGCGACGATGGCTCATGTGTCTGAGGAAAGGGCTCCTGCCTTCACTTCGGAGGAGTTGGAGAAGTTAGTGAATGGGCTCCTCCCCCAGTACACGCTACTCTACGGTCCTCCAGACAAACAGGTGAGTACACTGTGAGCATGCTGCATGGGCAATGCCTGTTTGGAGTGGTGTGGATGGAAGATACATGGGGGTGGGGACTGAGGCCTGCATGAGCGGACGGTGAGTGTATATGCGTCAGGGCAAGGGTGGGAATGTAGGCCAATGAGTATGAAGGTCCGGACGGGTAAAGATGATCATTTTCCCCTGTACTATTCCTCTAGGTCAGCGCCCACCAGAAGAAGGATATTTGGCGTGCCATCGCCAAGAGCGTCCGGACCCTGGGGGCCCACCACAGACGGAGCACCCACTGCTGGAAAAGATGGGAGGACATTCGCCACTGGAGCAAGAAGACGGCGGAGGCCCAGCTGGGGATGGCTTCCCAACGTGGGAGGGGTGCCCGTCGCACCATGACCCCCCTGATGTTCCGGATCCTGGGGGTGGCGTATCCAGAGTTCGATGGGCGCTTGAGGGCATCACAGCAGCCACAAGGGTGTGAGTACAGTCACAATCATCTGACTCTGCACGCATTACGAGGTGTCTGCGTAGGGGAGGTGGCCAGTGGGTTCCCCTAGGCCAGGGCGAGCTTGGTAGGCAAGGTCCCTTGTGAGGCAGGCTCAGTGGCATCCCAACCCCATTAGTGGTTAGTGCCATCTACACCTAGTCAGGCTCCTGTGACTTCCATGTGTGCAGCAATCGGGCATAGGCCTTGTACCCCATGGCCCTGTGAATTATCTAGGAATTATAAGTGCATGGCGTAGTGCAGAGGTCTGCTGTGTCTGTAGTGTCCGCCAACGAAAGTGGTGTTGCATGCACTGAACATGTCTTTCTTCTGTCTTCTCCCTCCCCTTTTTGTGGTCTCACTGTTCTTGAGTGCAATAGCATCATCAGGCGGAGGAGCAGTTGCACCGGAGCAGGAGGGAGCTGCATCCCACTTGGCCCTGAAGGGCGAAACAACGGAGTCTGAAGCCACCAGTGGGACGGAGGGTAAGGGGAGCTCCACGGAGGGGACAGGAGGTGACAGCAGTGACAGCGACTCCTCCTCTCATGGGAGCTCCCTTGCGGTGGCGGGCCCCTCTGTGCCCCCTCATCAACAGGTACAGCCGCCACCCCCCCTACCAGCACCGCCCTCCCAGCAGCCCCTCAGCATGTGTCCCGTGCCTGCTCACCCAGAAGGGTGGGCATCTCCTTCATCCAGGCACCTCAGGCCCTGCCCCAGTCAGCCCTGCTGCTCTCAGTGAGGAGGCTATTGACCTCCTGAGATCCCTCACTGTTGGGCAGTCTACCATTGTGAATGCCATCCAGGGTGTTGAGAGGCATTTGCAACAAACAAATGCATACCTGGAGGGCATTCATTCTGGCCAGGCAGCCCAAAAGAAAGCATTTCAGGCTCTGGACTCAGCACTGATGGCAGCCATTGTCCCTGTGTCCAGCCTCCCCCTCCAACTTCCCCCACCCAGACCCAATCCCCTGTACCCCAGACTATCGCCATCACACCATCAGGCCAGCATGCACACACCTCAACACACAAGGGTGGCTCAGGCAAACATAAGCACCACTCATCCTACAGGCACTCACACAAGCACCATACCCATGCAGATATACCAACATCCACTGCCTCCACTGTGTCCTCCTCCTCCACGTCTCCCTCCTCCCTCCCAGTCTCGTCTCCACTCACACCTGTATGCACTACATCCTCAGCCACTACCTGCATCACTAGCACGTCCATCACCACACACCACTCACGTGCACTCACCACCCCCACTACCATTCACACATCCCCTGTGTCCTCTCCCAGTGTGTCTGTGAGCCCTCCTCCAAACTACACAAACGCAGGCACACGCCCACCCAACAGCCATCCACCTCACAACAGCCTCCAGCCCATGCACCTTCACCCAAATTCAGCAGATGTACACCTCCTACAACCACTACCTCTTCCTCCACTCCCCAACCCCCTCCATCTACCCATCCCAGTGTGTCTAAAAAACATTTCCTGGCTAATATGGACCTCTTCCCTACACCTCCCCCCCCGTCCATCCCCAGCTCCCAACCTCAGCCACCACATCCCCAGGCACAGTGGAGCCAGCAACTGCTGGCTATTGGAGTGCGCCAACCATCAGGGCTGCCAGTGTGCCACGGAGCGAGGGCAAGGACATTCCGCCACCTTCAAAACTAAAAAAGTTGCCCACATCCTGGAGGGAGAAGCAGAAAACACCTGCCACCAAGGGCTCAGGGAAAACGAAAGGCGATAGTGGCAAGACAGCTGCACCACCATCCAGGGTGGGGAAGGGCCAGAAACTGAAGGGCAGGTCAGGAGAGGGCATGGTGGCACCGACTGAGGGACCAGTGTCTCACCTTCTGTCCACGTCGACGCCAACCTGTACAGCGGAGAAGACCGCCACCTGCACCGCCACCTGCACCGTCACAGAGCCCGCCGCCAGCACCACTGTCATTGAGCCCACCACCAGCACCGCCGCCAAAGAGCCCACCGCCAGCACCACTGTCATTGAGCCCGCCACCAGCACCGCCGCCACAGACCCCGCCACCAGCACCACTGTCATTGAGCCCGCCACCAGCACCGCTGCCACAGAGCCCGCCGCCAGCACCACTGTCATTGAGCCCGCCACCAGCACCACCGCAGCAGAGCCTGCCGCCAGCACCACTGTCATTGAGCCCGCCACCAGCACCGCGGCCACAGAGCCCGCCGCCAGCACCGCCATGACTGACACCTCCACAAGCACCGCCGCGACTGACACCGCCGCAAGCACCGCCAGCGGCCCCGCAACATCCTGAGCCAGTGGCACCACCGCAGACTTGGCTGCCATCCCCAGTGGTCATTCGTCTGATGAAGCACTCTGGGCACCAAGCCCCCTCCAGAACCAGTGGAGAGATACATCCACTACCTCAGTCCTTGGCAGGATGAAGCACTCTGGGCACAAAGCTCCCTCCAGAACCAGTGGAGGAAGGCATCCACTACCTCAGTCCTTGGCAGGATGAAGCACTCTGGGCACAAAGCCCCCTCCAGAACCAGTGGAGAAAGGCATCCACTACCTCAGTCCTTGGCAGGATGAAGCACTCTGAGCACAAAGCCCCCTCCAGAACCAGTGGAGTATCACATCCACTACCTCAGTGCTTGGCAGAATGAAACACTCTGGGCACAAAGCCCCCACCAAAACCAGTGGAGAAAGGCATCCACTACCTCAGTCCTTGGCAGGATGAAGCACTCTGGGCACAAAGCCCCCTCCTGAACCAGTGGAGAAAGGCATCCACTACCCCAGTCCTTGGCAGGATGAAGCACTCTGGGCACAAAGCCCCCCCAGAACCAGTGGAGAAGGGCATCCACTTGTGATACTGTGGCTTTGCACTCCCCAGGATAAAGCAGTGGGCAAACCACCCACTTGAGACACTTGAGAGACTGTGGCTTTGCACTCCCCAGGATAATGCAGTGGGCAACCCACCCACTTGAGACACTTGAGAGACTGTGGCTTTGCACTCCCCAGGATAATGCAGTGGACAACCCACCCACTTGAGACACTTGAGAGACTGTGGCTTTGCACTCCCCAGGATAAAGCAGTGGGCAAACCACCCACTGAAAAGACTTGAGAGACTGTGGATTTGCACTCCCCAGGATCAATGGGCATGGAGCCCCCTCATGGAGCAGTGGCGTTGTGCGTTCATCAGGCTGAGGTGCCCCCCTGCACCTCCCCCTGAGGTGCCTGTTTATTTTCCATCTGATGCCCCTCCAGTGTTCTCTCCGTTTGGAGTCAGGTATCTAGTGTAGGCCTCGCCCATGCATTTTTGGCCCAGTGGTCCACGGACAATGATTGGTGCCCTATCCGGACTTGTGTAGTCGGTGTACATAATTGTATATACTGTATTTAGAGTTTTGACTACTGGATTTTTATTTATTACAATCGTTTAAATCAATTCCTTTTGTCCTTGCGTTTTTGACAGGGGGTTGGGGGTGTATGTATGTAATGTTGCAGCATGTATTTGTGTGTATGGTGTTGTGGGTGAGGGTGGGGGTGACGGTGTGGCATATTGCGTGTGTGTGTCACTCTCTTTTCCCTCCCCCCTCCCCTGTGTTGTAGGTGCAGTACTCACCGTGGTCGTCGCCGCCGTCTCTGGAGCTCCTGATAGAGGAGCAGGAAGACCATCGCCGGCAGGATCTGCAGTTCTGGCTCCATGGTGTCCTGGTTCCTCGTGGGATGTGGAGAGGTGAGTGATTTCCCCTTCTGTGTACTGTTTCCACCGTGTTTTTGTTCACGTTGGTTCTGCCCCAGAAAAGGTGGTGGATTGGCATCTTGTGATAGGGTGGGCGGAACATTGTCTTCCGCCTGTCTTATGGCGGTTACCGCTGCGCTGTTTGTTTGCACCGCCGTGGTGGTCGGAGTGTTAAAGTGGCTGTCTATGTTGGCGGTTTCCGCCGTGGTCGTAATCCCATTTTTGTTTCCGCCGGCCTGTTGGCGCCATTATCGTCGCTTTAACACCGACTGGCAGGGTTGTAATGAGGGCCTTTGTCTTTAGAGTGTGGATCAATTACAATGTGTAAGTCATATTGACGTGCCAAACCTAATATGGGTGGTCACATAAACGTTTCCTTCAATGCAGCGAAGCTTGAACTCAATAGTTGATACAAAATAACCCAAAACATCAATCTTTGAACCTTGGTAACCTCTTGGGGTAATGTCCTTAGGTAACAAAACTATTTGTGGCCACTACTTTTCCCACAGTGCTTTCAAAATAATTGTAAAGAGTGAACCAGAGTCAACCATCCCTTCCACCTCTTTGCTTGCAATGATAAAGGACGCTTTGGGTCTAACTTCTCTTCCCTTCTCTGCTGTTTCATGTTGTACCATTAGTACTCGATCTTCACTGCAGTTTTCCTCTGTATATTCTTCTGTCATTGCCGCCACACATCTCTTGTACCCCTCCTTGCACATGCAAGCATAGTTTCCTTTGCGACCACATTTCCTAAACTCTTTATTTATTGCAAAACACTATTTAGCCTCACTAGTTTGTGCATAACTTCCGCACTTGGAGCATGGTTTCAACTTAGTTGATCTCTGAGCCCTCTAATATTGTTTGTTGGTTGGCCCAACACATCCCAGAGTATCACCTTTCTTGGTAACTACAGCTATATAACCATCACTGTGTGCATTGTCTTTTTTATTCATTTCTTTCATACATTGTTCAGACTCCTCTACTATTTTAGTTATAGTTATCGCATCCTTGAGTGATGGATTATTTGCCGCCCATAAACACTCTTCAGTTTTTTGCTTCTACACTGCACAATAAGTTGGTCTCTAATTAATTCTTCAGTCATGGGACCAAACTTACACTTCACAGATAGTTCTCGTAAAACTTGAAATGAAGTCTTCCAAAGACTCTCCCATTTTCTGAGGCCTGGTGTAAAATTTATAATGTGACATAACAATGTTTTCTTCTCTAGCAAATCTTTTCTCCAAACGTAATTTTGCCTCTTCATACTCCTCTTTCATTGGTTGATCATTGTCACCTCGAATAACTGGTAAGTACTTAAACATGATGTCCCTCTTTGTCAATAGTGCTTAATAACCAAGCGTTTTTCCTTTGAGCAGAAAAAGATAGACCATCTAATGCCACTAAATAATTTTTCAAAAATATCTATCCATTGGATATTTGATTGGCCTTGCTGATCTAGAAATGAAACGGGTATGTTGATAGGTGATGACATTTTGCAGAATACCTATTATAAAATACCCAATTTTTTTTGATAGTTCAGAAATGTGCCTCTAAAACAGCAAGTACAGAATATACTGTTCAAAATAATAGTTTTCTTGCACCCAAATGTGACTAGATACTGTTACTAGCACAGTCCTCTTTCTCTTTCCCTTTTTCTGAGCAGCTACCATGTGTTAGGGTTCTTTCCTCTAACACTGATGTCGAACGGAAATAAAATCCAAAGAGGTTTCCCCTCGCCGAACAAATAGCAGGTAGATGCGTTTAATGTACTGCAGCTTCTTGTACTTTTCCCCACTGAAAACAGTTGAGCCGCCTTTCACCCTTCAACTTGTATTGTCTGATGGTAGCACGTGAGTTAACAACGCGCGTGATCCAAACTAGGTTGTCTACAAATCACTCTCACAGTAGCGCATAAGGAAACAATGCGTGTGCTGCCAACCAGCTTTATCGTGTTATTATTAAAAAACACACTCTGAAGGTGGCGCGTGACAGAACTACACGCGTGGCAGAATAAATATATCCAGCGCACTCTTAAAACTTCGTACCTGTTCACATTCACCAAACGCCACAAACAGGTACCAGCCAACAGCTCTTCTTCCATTCCTCGCTTGTTGTAATACTCATGAACAATGAGTTCACTACTGGAACACGCCCGGTCCTCGGTCTCCAAACTCCGCAGATCTTCAATGCGGCTGGCACTCATTGACAAAATGAAGTAGCTGCACCGTTGTTGTGTGTGCTTGTGCCTTAGTAGAACGTTGAGTCTTGGTGGCACAAGTGGGTTCTATTACGTCTGGGATGTGTGGAACCTACGTCAGTGAGTTGAGCCTCAGTGTATTTCTTGACGGACCTAATTCTTGTACTACGCATCTTAAATAAAGAAGGAATTAACTTACCACAGATTCCGGTATAATTCATCGCACTGCGGTCACTTCAATTTGGCGACGAGGGTGTTTAATGGTGGAAGAGGCGTTTTTTGGAGTGCGTTGAGGTGCATACAAATGGT
Source organism: Pleurodeles waltl (assembly GCF_031143425.1). NCBI lineage: Eukaryota > Metazoa > Chordata > Amphibia > Caudata > Salamandridae > Pleurodeles > Pleurodeles waltl. Next base: position 290,088,777 of record NC_090449.1, on the reverse strand, counting down.
GACAATCAACGTGTACCAGCGGTTCCTTCTTTTGAGGTGATTGCCATTATTATTTTATTTTTTTAAAGGACTCCCGACATCTGTGAAAGATTTGCCTATGTTTTCAGTGTTTTTTATGCATACAGGAGTGGTTGTCCGTGCACGCGCTGTGCAGGTGGAAACGCGCGAGCGGAAACCGTTGAACTTCCTGAACCTTCTGACGCACACGGCATGTTGCTCAAGTGTCACCTTCGCAAAGGGGACGCTTTCTTCAGTATTTTCGCATTCACGACGTATTGGGCATCACCTTGGCAACAGGGACACTTTCTTCTGTGTTTTCACCAGTAAATAACATCGCTTTCGTGTTCTGTATAACACGCAGCGATTGTGTTTTTTTTTATCTCATTTATTTTTTATTTTCATGTTATCTGGCACACAGTATCAAGATGGAAACAGGTCCTGCATCATATGAATATAACATATATTTGTATATTTGAAGGCAATCACTGGGACAGTACTGTTAATCTGCACAGAAGTTTAACATTTTCATTGGAACTGTACACTGGGGCGGTGCAGTATGGCACAACCAAATTTTACAATTATTCCCCACAAACATTTTGGTCTCCTGGAAGTGCGCCAACCATCAAGTGATTAGAATGGAAGGACTATTTTCTAAATTACCTTGGTGCAATTGATGTAGATAATAAAATGAATGCAGAACACAAGAAAATCATTTTGTTACACTCGTTGGGACCAATTGGATTAAAGACATACAATAAAATGCCAAATTGTCCTGCGAGTGGGGACAAATGCATTTTTAGTGCAGCGATGCAAGATCTTCATAGATACTTTGGACCTAAAGTTTGCATTGGAATTGTTAGATATAATTTTTTTCAAAGGAAACAAGAGAAAGGGGAGTCCGTGGATGACTATGTTGGGGATTAAAAGAAATTAGCACTTGACTGCAAATTTGGCGCAATCCATGATGACCTAATAAGTGATCAATTAGTTATGCATTGTAACAGTCAATCCATTCAAGAAAGATTATGGATAAATGGTGATTCCCCACTTGAGGATATCTTAGCTATATTGCGGAAGGCGGAAATTTCTGAAAGGTGTGCTTCTGAGTTGAAGTCAATGGAGAAAGGCGCTGATTGTGTTTATAAAGTGATGAATCGCAAACTTGTGAAGGAGCAGAAAACTCCACAAAGTGGGGATGGTGAACGAAGATGTTACAGGTGTGATAGCAAGGAACATGTGGCGTACGCTAAAACATGACCAGCTTTAAAACTTAAGTGTCGCAAGTGTGGCATTGTGGGCCACGTTGCAAGGGTGTGCAGAAATAAAAAGAAGATAATTAAATGCATATATGAAGGCGGTGACCAGATAGAAAGTGCTATTGAAGAGAAAAATGTTGAGTCCAGAGGAGTTGTGGATGATGGAAATTTTGTTTTGAACATAACTGAGGAGAATACTAGAGGAAAACCAATGTGTGAAATGGAAATAGGTGGCATTCCTATTATAATATATGCAGACTCTGTTTCACCATTCACCATAATCAATGAGGAGGTGTGGAACAAAACGTTTGTGGACAAAATCAGCACACATTTATTGCAGCCAGATATTCAACCTGAAAGTTATACTGAAGGAAAAATGGATTTATTAGGTTTCAGATGGCTATTATTTTCATTCAAAAACAGGTGTGCCAGACAGAAGTTGTTTGCGGCAAAAAGAGGGCCATCTGTGCTTGGGTTGAAGGATCAAGAACAATTACAAATGGTTTTGGATCCGAACGGCAAGGAGAAAGTCATGGTGGTGGATGAAGGTCATGGAAATGGAAAATAATGTTCCTAAAGTTTTTGGTAAACAACTGGGAAAACTAATAGGTTTTGAAAATGAGATCATACTAAAAAAAAGTGCTGTACCAAAAGTCCACAAGGTGAGATCTGTGCCAATAATGATAAGAGATGATGTATCAAAGGAGTTGGAGAAGTTAATGCTGATGGATGTCATTGAACCGATAGAAAGTTCTGAATGGATTTCAGCTGTGGTAATAGCACGACGCAGCAACGGGAAGATGCGTTTGTGCATTGACTTACGGTATTTGAACGACAACATTGTTATTGATTGTTTCCAGTTACCGAAGATCACCGAAATGGTTTCCAGTCTTAAAGGAGCCCGCTGGTTTTACACGATTGACTTATCTGCAGCCTATCATCAGATTCCACTTTCTGCAGAGTCAAAGAAGCTTACGGCCTTCATTTCACCTTTTGGTTGTTTCCAGTATAAGAGAATGCCATTTGGACTAGAGTCAGCTGCTGCTGTTTTTCAACGTTTGATGCATAAGTTATTTGGAAAGTCCAAGGGGGTATTGTGTTTTCAGGATGACATTTTGGTGTTTGGGGAAGATAGGAATGTGTATGATGGAAAGTTGCGACATGTGTAGGAGGTGTTGGAAAGCAAGGGCTTAACAGTGGAATTGAGCAAGTGCAAATTTTCTGAGAAAAGTGTGGAGTATTTAGGACATGAGATCAGTGGAGAGGTGTTAAAACCTAAAGCGTTGTTGGTTGATGCTATTGTTAATGCACCAACCCCTACAACCAAGGATGATGTAAGGTCATTCTTGGGAATGGTGGAATTTTGCGCGAAATTTATCTCAAATTTCGCAGAGAAGGTTTATAACATGAGACTTCTACTTAAGAGAAATACACGGTTTGTGTGGAATGAACTATGTGAACAAGAGTTTGTCAAGGTTAAAAAAAGAGTTAAGCAAAGTAGCTAATTTAGGGAGCTTTGGCCCAGAAGTAGATACTTTTGTAACTACGGATGCTAGTAACAAAGGACTTGGTGCAGTTTTATCTCAAAGAGACAGGAATGGGATGGAAAGGATTATTTTGTTTGCTTCTAGATCTTTGTCACCATCTGAGGAGAGGTATTTTGTCATTGAAAAAGAGTCTTTGGCCTGTGCTTGGGCATTGGAACATTTCCGTGCGTTTGTGTGGGGTAAGAATGTAACGATTCAATGTGATCATAAACCTGTAATCAAGTTGCTCACTTGTGAAGGTAGTGTGTTGGCGTCGGCAAGGATGCTGAGGTTGTCTATGCGCATGAAGGATTTTACATATTGCATGGTGTATGTGCCTGGTAAGAACAATCTGATGGCTGATTATTTGTATAGGTTGCCGAGTCCGTTAGAAAGGCGTGTGGATGATCCGTTTAGTGAATTCAGTATTGCTCTAGTACATGATTCTGGTAAACCTGCTCTGAATAAAGAATTTTGGGCAAATGAGATGGAGGGGGATGTGGGTTGCAAACTGTTTTGTAGTATGTTTTGGAAGGGTGGCCTTGGAAGGACCAGCTGACAGAATCTTGTAAGTACTTTTGGGAAGTTAGATCGGAGCTTTCAGTAGTTAATAATGTTATTTTGAGGGGAGATAAAATTGGGAGGCGATTTTGGAACTGTGTCATGAAGGCCATTTTGGTATTGTCAGGACTAAATCTATTGTTAAGGATTTAATTTGGTGGCCGGGCGTGGACAAAGCAGTTGAAAGATTTGTTAGATCTTGTAGGGTGTGTTCTACAGCTGATAAGAGTTTGTGTACTCTAAGACCATCTATGTCAGCAAATGCTTTTACCCAAGCAACCAAGGGAGTGTGTTGCTGTGGATTTGTTTGGTCCGGTAGGCGATGAACAGGAGTATGTGATTGTGATAATTGACTTGTATTCTAAATGGCCGGAAATTGGAATTGTGGGAAGGGCTGACACTACTGCAGTTTTGGAATTCCTGTACAAAACGTTTTTCACAATGGTGTTCAATTTGTTTCTGATGCTGCAAAGAAGTATTTTGAGAGAGTAGGGATTAAGCATAAAACTACATTTCTGTATAATCCCTGTGGTAATGGCACTGTTGAAAGATTTAATAGAGTCATCAAGGATGTTATTCAGGGAGCTGTGGAAAAATGTGTGGATTGGCATACTGCTGTTTTCAAGGCGGTTTGGGCATATAGAATCACTGAGAATGGTGCGACGAAATTAAGTCCCTTTGTTATTATGAGAGGAAGAAATCCTAGGAGTAAACACAACACTGCTTGGTTCGAAGATACTGGAATTAGACACTGGTCCACAGATTTGGTGAAGAATTGTTTGGACAGATCACAAACAAAAACTAAATTCTATTATGATAAACTTCATAATGTGAAGCCTTTCAAGATTAATGTGGGTGATTGGGTCTGTGTAAAAAACCTTATAAGGTTAGGAAGGGTGAGAGTCAGTGTTTTGGGCCAGAGCAGGTGATGGAAGTGCTGCATAATGCTGTTAGATTGAGTGATGGTAGAGTTTGGAATCTCAAACGTGTTGCTCTGCTTAACAGTGAACAGAACCTTATAGGTAGTGACGGGAGTATGGATGGAACTGTGGATGTGAGAGAAACTTTTGATTGGTTAGAGGATGAAGTGGGTGGACGTTGTGTGTCAGGAGAGGACTGTTCATCTAATCTTGATCGGGCGAGTGATATTAGTGATCGTGAGGTTGATGTTAATGAGTGTGAAGGCTGTGCAGGGGGTGAGGAGCAAGTATTGAATCCTGAGTGGGACCTTCAAATGGTGTGTTGCGTGAGGAAAAGAGGAAGGTGATACCTCCTGGTTGGTTGAAAGATTTTGTGTTGGGATATATAGCAAGTATCCAGGATATTTAGTAGGTGGTTGATTTGCACATGTGCTGTGTGTAGTTTTCATTAATATAATTTGTTTTTTAGGATAAGGGGGGGGATGTATTGTGTGTGCTTGTGCTTTAGTAGAACGTTGAGGCTTGGTGGCACGAGTGGGTTCTATTACGTCTGGGACGTGTGGAACCAACGCGAGTGAGATGAGCCTCGGTGTGTTTCTTGATGGACCTGTTTCTTGTACTATGTATCTTAAATAAAGAAGGAATTAACTTACCACAGATTCCGGTATAATTCATCTCACTGCGGTCACTTCAACCGTACACCGGAAAAAAGGATTTAAATAAATATTTCGTTTGTTGAAGCTGAAACTGGCGTGAGCCTTACCTTTGCCAGCCACAGAAAAACTGATTCGGAAAGAATCTTTGCCTGTCAAAATTCTAGTTCTGATAACACAACATAATAAAAGACATTACAGTTCCCATACTTAAAGAAATATACTTCCCCATGGAATATAACAATCTCCAAAAACATATTTGCTTCTAGGGTGGAGTGCAGCCACAGCTGGATGCGTTCCTGCCCTCGTTCCAGTGGTCTAGTTCATTAAAGAGAATTTTGGCTAGAGTTTTGACACACTTTCATGTCCAGTGCTATGAAAAAAAGACGTCATACGTTGCTGCTCACATTTTCCTCTCTTCTTCTGTACCCTATTTTAATGTATATGGTAAAAAATTTATTATTCCCACCGAGGCCGATTCACAAATATATCACCATGTGTAAGTTCATAACTTATGCAAATGTTATTTAGAAGCAATCCACAAAGCCAGAAAAAAATGTATTATAAACTAAACGCACAAATCATAAAATGGCTGCTAACACCTGCTTTACACACACAGTAATTGCATAATATGTAATTAAGTTGATGGGCACTGCTGGGGTGCCACCATGACAGGAGAGGAGAGTGTCAGAGTAGTCAAGAACATGCAATTCAGTTTTCATGCACACCTACAAAGAGCGAGCTTCAGGGGAAAACAGAAAACATTGAAATACAATTAAGGGAATGCCTAACACATTTAAATGGACCAATTGAACGTATTGTTCTAATTCAACCAAATATTTAAAACTGTTTGTGAGAAGTGCTGGACTCTATGTGGGATATAGTTCATTTTCATGATTTGTCATGTACCAACATATATTTCGTCTAGAATGACAAATGCTTATGTTATTTTCTGTCACAGCATTGAAGGGATGTAGCTACTCGAAGGCTTACAAAATTGCCAGAATAAACTCATTTTAGAATGCTGAAATAGAGTCTGGCATTGAAATGCCTCTCAGTGGGATGCTTGGCCAGAAATGATTCATGAGTTTTGTTAAAAAGCTGCATTACTCTCAGCTGTTGAGTGGCTTTGTTTCACTTATATCGGGTGGCCTGCTGATAGCTGGACAAAGTAGTGTTCCTCTAACGAGCTCTAATGACAGTGAAACTCATAACATGATAGATTTTACTGCATTTCATTAGTCCAAAATCAGTAATAAATTGCCTGAAATTGAAAATGCCTATGCCATATTCTGGCTGGGCAGATAATGGGCAGGATTTATCAAGGCTTTTCACTAGTGCAGTGTCACAGCGCAAAGCCGTGACCTAGATTTTTTGTTTTCAGTGAAGATTTGTACTGAAAAGCAGTCATAAATTAACACAAAGAAGCATTTTGCACTATTTTCTCTACTTTATACCACTTTGATTCAAGGGGGTGTCCATAAGTGGTACATGGGCATCCCTATGCAACAACCCACGGATGTTGATTCAGAGCCCAATCTACCAAAAACATGTAGACAGGGCTTTGCTAAAAAAATGGACGCATGCTCGAGGCAAGCATATAATTTTAGAAATGTTTTATTTTTTCAACACTTTTCTAATTTTGCATGTGTGCGGTAACATCAGCAGACACACAAAATTCACAAAATTAGAAACGTTTTAAACTATGACTAAGTATTTTGTAGTGGAAGGGTACTCATTGAGTACAAAACCTATGCTAGACATCATGCACACACCTTAGCCCTATAGCACTATATATCTTTTATATAATGTTTACCATAGGAACATCAAGCACGCTTGCAAAGATTCCATTTCACAGCAAATTGATTCAGCTGGATATTCTTCGGAGACGTTATATAAAGTCCTGAGTGAGGTTACAAACCCTTGAACCTGCAACCCTGTCCCACCTGAGCCTCAATACTTTTGTAACTCTCCAGCTGACTTTTTTGAACTGAAAATAAATCACATATATGATAAGTTTCCAAAATATACACTCCAAGGCCGGTGATACTCCCTCAAACTCCCATCCTCACACGAGCTTTCAGGGCCTATCAAATTTCAACTTGTTCACTCCAGAGGATATTGCAAAGGCTCTCAAAAAGGATCTGTCCCCCCAGAATTATGGCATCACTTGCAGAGCCATTAGCTCCGGCAATTTGCTCTTTATTGAATCAAACATTCACCACTGGGAAATTTCCCCAGAGGTGGAAAGAAACATTTGTTAGGCCCATTCAAAAAAAGGCACATCTCCTGGCATCTAACTTAACCAGGCCCATTTCTCTCTTACCCTTGTTAAGCAAAATCTTGGCGGGTTTAATTAATAATCAACTTTCGACCTAGTTTGAGAAAAATTGCATTCTGTACCCCTCGCAATCCAGATTTCCATCGGCTCATTGTACGGAAACCTTAGCGGCAGTAACAGATCACATCGTACGAGCCCTGGACTGTGACATACCAGAAATGCTGGTGTTGTTAGATTTATCTGCTGCCTTTGACACAGTGTTACACCAGAAGCTTTTACAAAGATTGGAAGACTGCAGAATCAAAGGTATGGCCCTACATTGGTTTAGAGACTATCTAAGCCCTGCACTGTTCAACATTTCTGTGACTTTTAGCAAACATTGTTAGAGCACATGGCTTAGAGATTCAGTCATACATAGATGACAGGTCGCTGATCATCTCGTTCAACAAGGACCCAGAAATAACTAGGCAATGCTTCCTATCAGGAATGAAAGCAATTGCTACTTAGATGTCTAGCAATTACTTGCAATTGAATGCTGCCAAGACAGAGATATTGTTGTTTGGGAAAGCCAGACTCCACTGGGCAGATGATTGGTGGGCAGCTGAATTGGATGCTGCACCCACCTCAAAACACATAGTGAAACATCTTGGTTTCCGTCTTGACAATACGTTGGCATGAAATACCAGGTAACAGCAACAACCAGCTATTGTTTTAACTTATTGCATATGTTAAGAAAAGCCCTCCCTTTAGTACTAATGACAGCTAGGAAAACATTGGTGGAGGGGTTTAGAATTAGCAGGCTGGACTACTGCAATGACCTATTAGCCTCTGTAAATGAGAGCTTATTCGATAAACTACAAGTAGTTCAAAATACGGCTGCACGTCTCATCTTTAACTCGTCATATGGGACAGACTTAGCTTCCCTTTTGCAATCACTGCATTGGTTATTGATTTGGAAAAGAGTTATTTTCAAAATGTGTTGTCCTACTCACAAAGCTTTAAGGAGTTCTGGTCGGCAGTACCTCTTTCAGAAGCTCTGCCCTTACGATCCAGTGAAAAAGCGCTCTTGACCATTCCCCGTTTAAAAAACATCCAAAGCAGGGGGCAGAGCATTTTCCTATCTGACATCTTTTTTATTGAAATCAATTGCCATTCAAAGTCTGGACATACATGGATTATCAACACTTTAGGAAATTGCTCAAAAGTACCCTGTTCTAGCTTTAACGCTGACCATTTTACCTAGGATTGCCCAGATACCCCTTCAAAGGGCGATTCAAGCGCTACATAAAGTGATTTTAACATAACATAACATACTTCGTTCAAGGCAGCCTGAAGTGCTCCAGCGCAGAGGATGACAGCAGTAGCACCGTATCAATTACCATGGCGATGTCCTTCTGTCTTCTTTTCAAACTAAATTTGTCCCAGTACATAAATTGCTAACTCAGAACGAGACAAGATAGAGTGCCATTGGGGGAATGCGTTTGTTGTTATTCACACTGCCATAAATTGGAACTTAGCCAGTTTTCCATTTCTGGTTTGGCTTTAACTGTGCTTTACTCAGTTCCCAAACAGTGTGGTGTCTAGGAAAAAAGAAAAGAAAAGAAGTGTGGAAGGAAGAGGGAAATTAAAGAAGTCAAGTCACTGTTTGCAGCTGAATATGCAATTGTAATTGAAGATCAGATTTTGAACATGCATTCATTCTTTTAGGCTCTGCGACCCCAAGGGCCTGATTCAGAAATGACGAAAAAAAGCTTAGTTATGCAATTACTTTAGCTTTAAAGTTGTGTCCCTCTGGGTTTTTCCTAAAAGCTTGTCAATTTCCATCCATGTTTTGCTGTTCCATGTGTGAGTATATGAGGTTAGCAATGTTTCACAAACATTGATGTTTTCATTAACCTCTTAGCTGCTGGGCCTTCCCTCCCCCAAGTGCTGAGCCCTTTTTTGGCTATTTGGGGTAGTTCACGCTTAGGCCTTCATAACTTTTTGTCCACATAAGCTATCCACACCACGTTTGTGTCCTTTTTTTCCCAACATCCTAGGGATTCTAAAGGCAGCCAGGGTTTGTGGGTTCCCCTGGAGGGGACCAAGAAATTAGTCAAAATACAGCAAAAACTTACTTTTTTCAAAAAAATAGAAAAAAAGGGCTGCGAAGAAGGCTTGTGTTTTTTTCCCTGAAAATGGCATCAACAAAGGGTTTGCCGTGCTAAAATCAACATCTTCCCAGCTTTCAGGAACAGGCAGACTTGAATCAGAAAACCACATTTTTCAACACAATTTTGGCATTTTACTGGGACATACCCCATTTTTACTATTTTTTGTGCATTCAGCATCCTTCCAGTTATTGACAGGAATGGGTGTGAAATCAATGCTGAATCTTGGAAAGCTAAACATTTCTGAAAAGTAGACAGCATTCTGAATTCAGCAATGGGTCATATGTGTAGATCCTACAAGGTTTTCCTCCAGAAAATAACAGCTGAAATAAAAAATATTGATATTGAGCTGGAAAAAACAGTCATTTTTCTTCACGTTTTACTCCGTAACGTTTTCCTGCAATGTCAGATTTTTGAAAGCAATATACTGTTACGTCTGCTGGACTCTTCTGGTTGCGGAGATATATAGGGCTTGTAGGTTCATCAAGATTCCTAGGTACCCAGAGACAATAAATGAACTGCACCTTGCAATGGGTTTTCATGCTATACTGGCTATACAGCAATTCATTTACTGAAATATAAAGAGTGAAAAATAGGTATTCAGAAAACCTTTGTATTTCTAAAATGGGCATAAGATAAGGTGGTTATTTGCACATCTCTGAATTCCGGGGTGCCCATACTAGCATGTGAATTACAGGACATTTCCCAAATAGACTTCTTTTTTACACGCTGTCTTACATTTGGAAGGAAAAAATGTAGCAAAAGACAAAGGGCAATAACACTTGTTTTGCTATTATGTGTTCCTCCAAGTCTCCCGATAAAAATGGTAACTCACTTGCGTGGGTAGGCCTAATGCTTACGACAGGAAACACAACATGGACACATTACATTTTTACATTGAAATCTTACGTGTTTTTTGCAAAGTGCCTACCTGTAGATTTTGGACCATAGCTCAGCCGGTACCTAGGGAAACCTACCAGACCTATGCATTTCTGAAAACTAGACACCTAGAGGAATCCAAGATGGGGTGACTTGTGGGGCTCTCACCAGGTTCTGTTACCCAAAATCCTTTGCAAACCTGAAGATTTGGCACAAAAAAACACTTTTTCCTCACATTTTGGTGACAGAAAGTTCTGGAATCTGAGAAGAGCCACACATTTCCTTCCACCCAGCACTCCCCCAAGTCTCCCGATAAAAATGGTACCTCACTTGTGTGGGTAGGCCTAGCGCCCACAACAGGAAATGCCCCAATACACAACGTGGACACATCACATTTTCCCAAAGAAAACAGAGCTGTTTTTTGCAAAGTGCCTAGCTGTGGATTTTGGCCTCTAGCTCAGCCGGCACCTAGGGAAACCTACCAAACCTTCACATTTTTTAAAACTAGACACCTAGGGAAATCCAAGATGGGGTGACTTGTGGGGCTCTTTTACCCGGTTCTGTTACCCAGAATCCTTTGCAAACCTGAAAATGTGGCAAAAAAAAACACTTTTTCCTCACACTTAGGTGATAGAAAGTTCTGGAATCTGAGAGGAGCCACAAATTTCCTTCCACCCAGCACTCCCCCAAGTCTCCCGATAAAAATGGTACTTCACTTGTGTGGGTAGGCCTAGTGCCCGCAACAGGAATAGATCACACAACGGTCAATGTTGGTCCTCACATGAGACAACTGTTGACCCTGGGGTGATCCATTCCTGACACAGGCACTAGGTACAGGCACTCAAGTGGGGTAGTGTTTTTTATCAGGACAGGTGAGGAATCACTGGGTGGTAGGAATTTTGTGGATCACAGCATATTACTGTAGTTTGTGTGACAGAAAAGCAAGAAAAATTAGAGTTTTTATTCAACATTTCAACTTTGCAGGGTATTCTGGGTAAGAAAACTTTGGGGAATCCACACAAGTCACATCTCTGTGGACTCCCCCAGATGTCTAGTTTCCAGAAATGTCTGGGTTTAGTATGTTTCCCTATATGGCCGCCGAGCCCAGGACCAAAAATACAGGTGCCTGCCTCACAAAACCAGTTTGTTCTGTGATATATAATTTTGATGTCTCCAGAATACGATTTGGGTAGTGGAATTTGGGGCTGAACTAAATTGAGGAGCTCCCAAGAGAGCACTCTCTCTCTGTGCTTGCTGCAGCATTCACCTGCTCTCTGGGTTGGGCTAACCTGCTATTGTCCCGTTGCACAGACTGTGCTTGCGAAAGGGCAGCAGGACTGTCCTCATCACCTCCCTCATAATTACTGGAGAGGAGTTATCGAATGGGACTCCTCCTCCTCCGACTGAAAAATCACTCCCAGAGTCTGCGCTTTTGTCCTATCCCCTCAGATGCTGTCTAAGTATCTGCTGTCTCAGTCTCTGATCCTATGTCAGAGCTATCTATTACTTGAGTGAGGGCGTGAGCAGCAGTCATCCAACGAGATGCCATCTCTGCTACTGGCTAAACTGTTGCTCTAAAACACTAGCCTACTTAGACAGTCACAAAGTTGCTGGTGTGTGTATGATACATGCAACAGTAGAGGTCACCTTACCTGCGCTTCTTCCCTCAATCAGCACATTCTTTCAAGACACTCAAAAAACACCTTGTCACATACCAATCGTCACAGTCTTTAGCACCTCTAGCGCCCAGACCAACAATCATTATTGGTGCTCCCACTCCCATGTCCTCGGATTCCCTCACTACCACCCAGCAAAAGTGCCCTTCATATCTCCATTGCCGCCCCTCCCGCACAAACATTTTATTTGTATTATAGCGCAGTTAATGGCTGACTTTACTAAGATACTCAGCTATTTACATAACATATAGATTTGGTCTTTGCAGTAGGCATATAAACCTTCTGTGCTTCTTTATGGTACCAAAACTACTACTAGACAAAACTCTGATCCTTTTGTAGCGGAAACATAATCACAAGACTTAGATTACTTTTTTAATGCTGCCTAAAAGCTACAGTGGAAACATGTCAGTTGAAGTATGTGCATTGCTTTGAAGATGCAAGCTGCAACTGCAAGACAACTGGTGGCATATATATATATATATATATATATATATGTATATATATATATATATATATATGACCAAAGTCTAAAACACCGAGAATAGGTCAGCTCCAAGGCGGCAGGCTGTAACAGGGTCGCGAACCCTAATAAATCAGCAAAATACTTCTTGAAAAGAAGACAGTGTCACAGCTACTTGCTGGCGACGGAAAATATCTTTTAATAAGGCAGACAAACAAAAACAGCAAAATAGTGACTCTCTAACGCGTTTCAGGAGACTCAGCTCCCTTGCTCACAGAGATATTCACAAACCCATTTCCCTTTCCATTATAAGTAATAATATAAACATAAACACAAAAAACGGACTACATTTAGTACATGCACACCTGGCAGCCATCTTAAAATGTGTTCCTACCACTGGGGATACTGTCTCATTTTTGTATAACCCATTAGACATAGGGGGTCATTCTGACCCTGGCAGTCCGAGACCGCCAGGGCAAAAAAGACAAAAGCACCGCCAACAGGCTGCCGGTGCTTTTTTCTGTATTCTGACCGCAGCGGTATAGCCGCGGTTGCACCGCCGGGGCCGGCGGTTTACCGCCGTTTATGCCCCGGCGGTGATAATCCGCCAGGGCAGCGCTGCAAGCAACGCTGCCCTGGGGATTATGACCCCCTTACCGCCAGCCTATTTCTGGCGGTTTTCACCGCCAGGAAGAGGCTGGCGGTAAGGGGTGTCCAGGGGCCCCCTAACAGGGCCCCGGCCAGCTTTTCACTGTCTGCATAGCAGACAGTGAAAAGCGCGACGGGTGCAACTGCACCCGTCGCACGGCCGCAACACCGCCGGCTCCATTAGGAGCCGGCTCCTGTGATGCGGCCCAGCGGGAATGTCGGAATGGGGGCCGCAGGAGTGCGGCCGCATGGCGGTTTCCGCCTGGCGGGTGGCAGTAGCCGCCCGCCAAGGTCGGAATGACCCCCTAAGTATTGCCATATTTTTCAAACACATTTTTTATATAACTCTTGACTTCCCATAATGATCATCTTACTTTTTATACGTTTCTCAATCAAGAAGTTACATCAGCTCCTTAGCTTGTTTAAACACTCATACCTCTCATAGTGTCACTAGTCTTCCTCCTACTTATACCTGTTCATATAGTCCTTTAATTTTGTAGATATAATAGCTCTTTGCTTTTTTTCTTTTTTTCTTTGTTGTTTGGTCAATCAAGCCCCCTGCCAAGAAAAATGGAAATGGGAAAACATTATTAACATCATACCTCTAAATAAATCATATAAAAACAAATTACTAATACTCTCTCTACAACTACTATTCATTTCATGACCAGTCAATATAAATGTACAGATAATTCTTCATCCTTGTTCATTCCAATCGGTTCCATTGTATTACATTTGACAATCAACCGTGATTCTAATTTTCTTAGGTCCAAAGTCCTGTTACCACCCCTCATTTTCATTGTGATCCTATCAAGAACCATAAACTGTAGTTTATTTTCATTTTTGTCATGATATTCCTTGAAATGTCTTGCCACAGGATATGATTTATCTTCATTCCTAATTGCTCTAATATGTTCTAAAATATGTTTTTTTGCCATTTGTATTGTACTACCAATGTAGAATTTATTGCATGGGCATTTTAAAGCATAACTACAGTAATTCGATGTGCATGAAACATGCTTTCTTATTATAAATGGTTTTGATGTTCCTGGAAAATGCACCTCCTTACAATTAAAACTGTACTTACAAGCTTTGCATTTACCACAAGTGTAAAAACCCTGTATAAACTTTGATTTTTCACTACTGGATATTGAGCTGTGGCTTAGCATATCTTTCAAGGAACTACTTTTTCTAAATGTAAAGGCTGGATAATCATGCAATAGTTTACCTATATTTTCATCAAGTGCTGGCTAAAATTTTTTAAAAGGCTTTTTTAATGTCATTTACCCTATTGTGATAAGAGGTAAAACATCTTATGTTAATATTCTCTTTTCTAGTATCATTCAACTTATCGACCAACAGATCATCCCTTTTAGTTTGTCGGACCCTTCTAACTGCTTTTTCTATAACAGCCTGCGGGTAACCCCTTTCACGAAATCTTTTGACCATTACTTCAACCTCACTCTCAAATGTAGTATCTAAACTACAATTCCTTCTGGCCCGTAGCAATTCCCCATAGGGAATACTATAGATCTGTCAACACCAGGACAGTGCGCGCTCTATGGGCATCTAGAATGCAAAAACCCAACACTCGCAAGATAATGTAATTTATGCATTGTGATGATATGTTATTGTTTAACCTTTTGCATTGCAGAATTCCATCCAAAAGATTCATTTTTAAGGTGCTTATAAATACTGTACATTTGCAATGTATTGCTGCAGACATTCAGAGTGTGTTAGGGTGTGGTCCCTTTCCAGGGTCTTCTAGAGACTTTCCCTGCAACATGCCTGGGCGTGGTTCTAGGCTGGGCCAAGACTCTATAAAAGAGAGTCAGAACAACTTCCAGTGCTCACTATTCAGAGGTCCCGGTGCAGAGCAGCAGCTTCTTCCTGAGATCCTGTCCCGGAAGCCTATTTGGATTTTCCAGTCTTCTGCACTCATCTCTAATTGGTGATCACTGTTTCCAGGCGGTAAGACGGTGTTTGGACATTTCCCAACACCGTAATTGAGAATTTTCATATTCTTGACTTTAATTCTTAAATGAATAACAGATTACTTGTGCGCTGCCATTTTTTGACATTTGTATGGTGGTTTGCAAATAGGTAAGGACGCGCAATTTATTCCATAAAGATTTGACTTCGTTATTACATTGTTGTTCATTGCACGCTGATATTTCTTGACATTTACATGATGTTTTACGAGTTGGCCAGACGTGCAACTCGTTTCATGAGCATTTAACTTTATGGTTCATTGCGCGCTACCTTTTCTTGACATTTACATGGTGGCATTCGAATCGGCGAAACGCGCAATTCACTTCTTGTGTGTAATTCATGCTGTTCATTGTGCGCTACCATTTTCTGGCATTTACATGGTGGCATTCGAATCGGCAAAACGCGCGATTCTTTCCTTGAGTGTTTTTTCATGTTATTCATTGTGCGCTACCATTTCTTGGCATTTGCATGGTGGCATTTGAATCGACAAGACGCGTGATTCTTTCCCTGAGTGCTTTTCATGTTGTTCATTGTGCGCTACCTTTTCTTGGCATTTGTATGGTGGCATTTGAATCGGCAAGACGTGCAATTCTTTCCTCGTGTATAAATAATGTAAATTACTGTGCGCTACTATTCTAAGACATTGTCTTGGTAGCATTTCAAGTTGACACGTTGCGTGATTTATTCCTTGAATCTGCGTTGTGTGATTTCATGGTGCACATTCCTTTATGGTGTTTAATACTCATATAAAAATCTGCAATGTGCGCAATTCACTTCCCAATGTTTTTTCTGAGAAGAACACAACAATACCAGAGTTCTAGATGTAATGCTGTGTGTTACTGATATGTATTCTTAAAAGGAGATTCATATGGTTGTTTAGAAATTGCTCAGAGTGTTTCCTGATTCTCATGCTAAAGAAAGTATTTGAATCTGAAAGTCCTATTTAACTTTTCCTGTTTCCTCCTCAGGTATTCGGTCATCTAAAGCCTAGTCAGTTTTAGGACTATTCTATGGTTGTTCATGTTTTTTCAGAAAAAAGACGAAGCTTAGAGTTGTAGCATGGTACTGAATTCATGAGATGTAATTTTGATGTTGTGTTTTAACCTTTTGCTTCCTACAGGTCTCCTTCCCAGCTGTTCCCATCCTAATCCCCTTTTCACCACTTGGACTCTCTTAGACTCTGTGATAAATCTAATCAGAGTATTGGAGCTGTCTTGTGGTGGAAGTGTTGGGAACGTGCACAGACCCTGAGGATCTGGTGACTCTGACAGAATAGTTAGCCCACAAATTATTATCCTCCTGGTTTGTGTATGTTCTCAGCATGGCCACACTGGACGAGCTAGTCAAGGCTATCACCCAGCTCCAGTCAGAAGTGGTATCATCAAAGGATTTGACAAATAGTCTAGCTGAGAGGGTGAGTCAGTTACAGAATAAGGTTGAGAAGAAAGAACAAAGTCCCACAGGTGTGTCTTGGCCAGGTACTTCTTCTCAGACTTCTGGAGGTAATCCAACTAACATTTCCCTCAATGTTCCTTCAGCCATTCCTTTAGCTTCCCCAGAACGCTTCTCAGGCGATCCCTTGAAAGCACAATCTTTTCTGGTTCAAGTGGAACTTCACTTCACCTGCAGACCACATACTTTCCCTGATACCCAGTCTAAAGTAGCTTTCTTGTTGTCATATCTGTCTGGAGATGCAGCTACCTGGGCTATTCCTCTTGTGCGTAAAAATAGTCCCCTGTCGTACAACTGGAAACATTTTGTTCGTGAATCTGAGAGAGTTTTCGATCGTAGAACTGTAACACAGTCAGCAGATTGTGAATTATTAGACGTACGCCAAGGGAATCAGGACTTAGTGTCATATTTAGCCAACTTTAATCGTCTGGTCGCTGAGACATCCTGGCCTGAAGAAAAACAAGCGGCCTTGTTTTACAGGAGACTCAAAGAGGAGCTAAAAGACATCTTAGTGCAAATTGACCCACAACCTGCAAACTGTCAAGATTTAATAAACCTTGTCTTGAGCCTTGATCATCGTTTAAATGAACGAAAAGGAACGCGTAAAAAGACTGAAAAACATTCTTGGCATGCTCATGATAACAAAGACTCAAGAACTCAGAGAGAAAGAACGTCGGAACCGGTGGAAATTGGAACCATCAGGAGACCTTTGACCAAAGATGAAAAGGACCTACGCAGAAAAAATGGACAATGTCTCTATTGTGGGTGGAAAGGTAATTTTGCCAAAGATTGTCCAATCAAAACAAAGAGCAACCGAGACCCAGTTCAGAAAGTTGCAACCAATGCATCAGTCGAGTCGGAAAATCTAAAGCACCCAAGTTGCAGAGAAGGGTTGCTCTTGGGTGTCACCGTGGATCCTTCACAATCCAAACATCTAAAATTGGGAATAAGAGTTCAGGTCAAGAAAAAGACCTATTTCAAGAAGGCTCTAGTCGACTCTGGGGCTACCAGAAACTTTGTTGACGCCCAATTGGTTCGTGCATGGGGGATCCCATGTATTGAAAAGAAGACCCCGGAAACCATCCAGGCAGTTGATGGAAAACTCTTGACTGGAGGTCCGATAACTCTTCAGACTGTCCCCTTGACAATAATTTGTGAAGGTAAAAATCAAAGAAAGAAACATAAAGAGGAACTCATCCTTGACGTGATCCATGCTCCCCAGTATGGGATCATCCTTGGCTTGCCATGGTTAACTCATCACAATCCAGAGATTAATTGGGCAGAACGAAAGATCGTGTTCTCATCAGTGCTATGTAAAGAACATTGTCTCCAAAGGACTCAAGAATCGGAAGTTCGCCATTCTTACATAGCTACCGCCGCAGAGAAAGAAGTTCAGTTGCCCAAACAGTAATCGTCTTATGAAGATGTATTTGATGAGAAGAAAGCAGAGAACTTACCTCCTCATAGATCTTATGACTGTCAAATTGATCTAGTCCCAGGGGGGATACTTCCCAACTGTAGGGTGTATGCCCTTTCAGAACATGTAAATCAACATTTACGAAAATACTTGAATCAATTCTTAGAGAATGGTTTCATCCGCCCCTCTAAGTCTCCCACAGCTTCTCCTTTGTTTTTTGTTCCAAAAGCGAACGGAGAGCTTCGAACTTGTATCGACTATAGGGGCTTGAATAAAATCACCATCAAGTACAAATATCCTTTGCCTCTAATTCCGGTCTTACTGGAACAAGTAAAGAAAGCAAAAATCTACACGAAGCTTGATCTTCGAGGTGCTTACCATTTGGTCAGAATGAGAGAGGGTGACGAATGGAAAACGGCATTCAAAACAAGATATGGCCTTTTTGAATACACCGTCATGCCTTTTGGTCTGTGCAATGCTCCAGCAGCATTTCAATTTTTCTTAAATGACGTTCTTAGTGAGTACCTCGAAATCTTTGCCATAGTTTACATTGATGACATTTTGATCTACTCAGACAATGAGAATGAACATGTTCAACATGTCAAGAAAATGTTGGCAGCCCTTCGTAAACACCATTTATATTGCAAGCTAACCAAGTGTGAGTTTCATGTTAGCACAGTTGAGTGTTTAGGGGTTATCCTTACCCCTCAAGGTATGGTGATGGCAGAAAGGAAAGTAAAAGCCGTATCTGAATGGCCCATCCCAAAGACTGTTCGTGATGTACAATGTTTCCTGTGCTTTGCAAATTTTTACCGGAGGTTCATCAATCATTTCTCCCAGACAGTGGCTCCAATTACTAAGTTATTAAGAAAGAAAGAAAAATTTGTATGGTCCCCAGAAGCAGACCAAGCCTTTTCAACTTTGAAAGAAGCTTTCTCCACTGCCCCAGTCTTGACTCATCCAGATGTGGATCGACCTTTCATAGTGGAAGCTGATGCTTCAGATGTGGCGATAGGAGCAGTCTTGTCACAACGAAACAAAGACACTGGTCAGCTTCATCCTGTAGCTTACATGTCTCAGAAGTTCAACGAAGCCGAACAGAACTATGTCATTGCTGAAAAAGAGCTTCTGGCGATTCGTGACGCCTTTAAAGAATGGAGACATCATTTGTTGGGAGCTAAATATACTGTCACAGTATATACTGATCATCGCAATCTTCAATTCATGAGTTCTGCCAGACTTTTGACTCCTCGGCAATTACGCTGGATGCTGTTTTTTGCCGAGTTTGATTTTATGGTAACCTTCCGGCCTGGTAAAGATAATCGCAAAGCTGACGCCTTGTCCCGCCAAGAGTCTACCACATTGCCTGCAGTTCAAACCTCCAGAGCTATCATTGCTCCTGACAAGGTCCTATGTATCATAAAAACAGAAGATTTCTTTGAAGACATCCGCAATTCATTCACTGTTGAAAAATGGCAGGCGTGGGCCCAAGCAGATCCGAAAAGATCAATCAAGCAAGGATTACCCTTTCACGATGCTCGTTTGCTCCTTGCCCACTACCAAACTTCGTAAGATAGTGTTTCATTGGTTGCATGTTATACCTACAGCAGGTCACCCTGGTACTCCTAAAACTCTTGAATTAATCCAATGCTATTTTTGGTGGCCTACCTTAACAAAGGATGTAAAAGCAATGGTAAACAACTGCGAAGTCTGCGCTCGCACTAAAACAAGTCATTCAAAACCGAAAGGGTTGTTACACCCACTCCCAACCCCAAGTCGTCCGTGGGAACACATCTCTTTAGACTTTATTACAGGTCTGCCAGTGGTTCAACAGCATTCAGTAATTCTGGTGGTAGTAGATAGTCTCACGAAATATGGACATTTTATTGCCTGTAAGAAATTACCCACCTCTAGTGAACTGGCAACTATCTTACTGAATAGAGTGGTTCGTTATCATGGACTGCCAAAAGTGATCCTCTCCGATCGGGGATCGCAATTTGCCTCCAACTTCTGGAAGACATGGTGTAAAACACTCCAAGTGACATCTACCCTATCTACTAGCCACCATCCTCAAACAGATGGTCAAACGGAGAGACTAAATCAGACTTTGAAGCAATACCTACGTGCTTACGCTGAAAAAACACTTAATTCATGGACATCAATTCTCTGGTTAGCTGAGTTAGCCTACAACAACTCCTTCCACACTTCTACTGGCGTTACACCCTTCTTTGGTTTGTTTGGCTATCATCCTGACACCCTGCCCATCATAATTCCTCAAGAAAGTTCTCTCACTCCAGCTGTGTCAGAAATCATTCAACATTTGCATCAAACTCAGAAATCGATTCAACAACATTTAGAAAAAGCCAAAAAAAATACAAAAAGCATTATGACAAGAAACATTGTGAGGGACCGCAGTATCAACCTGGTGACAAAGTGTGGCTTTCCACAAAACATATAGACTTCAAGAAGAAGCACATGTTCAACCCCAAATTTATAGGTCCTTACACTGTTCTTCAGCAAATCAATCCTGTGACCTATAAACTACAATTGCCAAAATCATTACGGATTCATCCAGTGTTCCATACTTCCCTCTTAAAAAAGGCAGTCCAAAAGGTCCACCCTCATCCAGCTCCTGTTCTAATACAGGGGGAAGAAGAATATGAAGTCAAGAAAGTGTTGGACTCTAAACTGACAGGGCGTAACCTATGGTACTTAATCTCATGGAAAGGTTATGGCCCTGAAAGTAATTCATGGGTTTCCGCATCTGATGTTCATGCTCCAGTACTTGTGAGACGCTTTCATCGTCTCAATCCAGATAAACCAGGCCCTAGAGCGCGCCTGGGAGAGGGGAGTACTGTCAACACCAGGACAGTGCGCGCTCTACAGGCATCTAGAATGCAAAAACCCAACACTCGCAAGATAATGTAATTTATGCATTGTGATGATATGTTATTGTTTAACCTTTTGCATTGCAGAATTCCATCCAAAAGATTCATTTTTAAGGTGAATATAAATACTGTACATTTGCAATGTATTGCTGCAGACATTCAGAGTGTGTTAGGGTGTGGTCCCTTTCCAGGGCCTTCTAGAGACTTTCCCAGCAACATGCCTGGGCATGGTTCTAGGCTGGGCCAAGACTCTATAAAAGAGAGTTAGCCCAACTTCCAGTGCTCACTATTCAGAGGTCCCGGTGCAGAGCAGCAGCTTCTTCCTGAGCTCCTGTCCCGGAGGCCTATTTGGATTTTCCAGTCTTCTGCACTCATCTCTCATTGGTGATCACTGTTTCCAGGCGGTAAGACGGTGTTTGGACATTTCCCAACACCGTAATTGCGAATTTTCATATTCTTGACTTTAATTCTTAAATGAATAACAGATTACTTGTGCGCTGCAATTTTTTGACATTTGTATGGTGGTTTGCAAATAGGGAGGACGCGCAATTTATTCCATAAAGATTTGACTTCGTTATTACATTGTTGTTCATTGCGCGCTGATATTTCTTGACATTTACATGATGTTTTACGAGTTGGCAAGACGTGCAACTCGTTTCATGAGCATTTAACTTTGTTGTTCATTGCGCGCTACCTTTTCCTGACATTTAGATGGTGGCATTCGAATCGGCGAAACGCACAATTCACTTCTCATGTGTAATTCATGCTGTTCATTGTGCGCTACCATTTTCTGGCATTTACATGGTGGCATTTGAATCGACAAGACGCGCGATTCTTTCCCTGAGTGCTTTTCATGTTGTTCATTGTGCGCTACCTTTTCTTGGCATTTGTATGGTGGCATTTGAATCGTCAAGACGCGCAATTCTTTCCTCGTGTATAAATAATGTAAATTACTGTGCGCTACTATTCTAAGACATTGTCTTGGTAGCATTTCAAGTTGACACGTTACGTGATTTATTCCTTGAATCTACGTTGTGTGATTTCATGGTGCACATTCCTTTATGGTGTTTAATACTCATATAAAAATCTGCAATGTGCGCAATTTACTTCCCAATGTTTTTTCTGAGAAGAACACAACAATACCAGAGTTCTAGATGTAATGCTGTGTGTTACTGATATGTATTCTTAAAAGGAGATTCATATGGTTGTTTAGAAATTGCTCAGAGTGTTTCCTGATTCTCATGCTAAAGAAAGTATTCGAATCTGAAAGTCCTATTTAACTTTTCCTGTTTCCTCCTCAGGTATTTGGTCATCTAAAGCCTACTCAGTTTTAGAATTATTCTAGGGTTGTTCATGTTTTTTCAGAAAAAAGACGAAGCTTAGAGTTGTAGCATGGTACTGAATTAATGAGATGTAATTTTGATGTTGTGTTTTAACCTTTTGCTTCCTACAGGTCTCCTTCCCAGCTGTTCCCGTCTTAATCCCCTTTTCCCCACTTGGACTCTCTTAGACTCTGTGATAAATCTAATCAGAGTATTGGAGCTGTCTTGTGGTGGAAGTGTTGGGAACGTGCACAGACCCCGAGGATCTGATGACTCTGACAAGATCAGATTCTTTGGGTGACTACTCCTAGCGTGAAGAAGGCTGTTACCTGCAGTGTTTTTCCTGTATAGTTCACATTCCAATTTGTCATTTACTACCTTGATTCTCACATCCAAAAATTCCAGTTCAGAGGGGTTCATTGTACAGCTGAACTTGAGATTCAATTGATTATTGTTCAATTCCTCAACAAAATTGAGGGCTAATTCCTTACTGCCTTTCCAGATGCAGAAAATGTCATCAATATACCTCACCCACAGGACTGCTCGGTTTTCAAAACCTGAAATGTTCCAGACCACCTGTTCCTCCCACCAGCCTAGGTATAAACCTGCATAGCTGGTGGCGAAAGAGGTGCCCATTGCAGTCCCCTGGCACTGTCGGTATAATGTATTGTCAAAAATTAAAAAGTTATAGGTCAGACACATCTGTACCATATCTAGTAACATTTCAGTATGTAAAAGATATGGTAATGACCTTGCCCTCAAAAAATGTCTCACTGCCTCAATAACCTTCTCATGTGGTATACACGTATGTAAACTGTTGACATCTAGACTAAGGAGAAGATAATCGTCCTCCCATCCTATTCCATTAATTATCCATAAACAATCCCTGGTGTCTTTAATATATGATGGTAAAGCCTCCACAAAAGGACGCAAAAAATAATCTACATACTTGGAGACATTCTCCAACAAACTGCCCATAGATGATACAATGGGCCTTCCAGGTGGATCAGTCACATTTTTGTGTAATTTAGGTAAAAAGTAAATTACTGCTGTTATAGGAAAGTCAACCATCAAAAACTTGTATTCATCCAATTCGATTAGTCCTAGTTCTTTCCATTCATCTAATCTGTCGAATACTTTCTTCTTAGCTGCTAGCATTTCATTTCTATCAACCACTGAGTAACTTTCTTGGTCTTGTAGTTGTCTTAATCCCTCTTTTAGATAATCATCTCTGGATAAAATTACAACATTTCCGCACTTATCAGATTGTTTAATTACTATACTGTGGTCATTCTGCAAGGACTCAATTGCTTTTCGATGTTTCATTGATAAATTGTCATACTTGGGTCTTTTTCTATATCTTAAAGCTTTCAAACATCCAATAACCCCCTTCTCAAAGACATTAATTGCTTCACAATTTACTGGTGGTGAGAATGTTGATTTGGGTTTGAAATTACTAGGGCATCTCTCATCAATTTCAATTCCCATCTGTGATAAGTTCAAAATCGGGTCCTGTTCGGCCTCAGTATTCTCATCTAATTCACACAAAGTGTGTAACAATCTAATGTCTCCGATTTCTAAAAGAGATGGTCTATTTTTATACTACTTTTATTCCCATCCTTCGATTTAGTTTCAAACCACTTTTTCAACTTTAACTTTCTCACAAAATGAAAAAAACCAATGCGACTTTGTGTATAGTCAAATTGCATTACTAGACAAAATGATAGACCCAATTCTAATACTTCACGTTCTGTGTCAGAAATATTTCTTTTAGAGAGATTGACAACTGTCATTTTCTGCATTACTTCATTGGTGATTGGCCCCTTGTCTGTACTCCCATTGGGACTTCCTTCGAATCTCTGAAACCTCTCCCTGGTCTTCCTCCTCTTCTTCGACCTGGCTGGGTTCCTCTTCTTCTTCCCGCTTGGCCCATTGATCTTCCTTGGGCTATCAGGTTGAATTCCTTTAAAACATTGTCTTTTACTCCACCACTATCTGATTGGGAAGAGATGTCACTCTCACTTCCCTCACTGTCCCGTGTTTCCTTAGTTCCTTCAGATTGTGTTGTCGTTATTTCCTCTCCTGATTCCAAATTCTTGTCACTCTCAGTTCTCATGCTCCAAAGACCCTCATTTGACCTATTTCTAATCACTTCATATTTTCTAGCAAAGGTAAGAATCTGTCCTTTCTCATAGTCTTTGAGGTCTCTTAAGAATTTCTGTTGATTCTTTGCTTTCAATATATCTTCTGTTTTACATAATCTCTCATTGCATTTTTCCATTTCTCTTTCAAAAACTTCCACAGTACATAGATCTTTCAATTCCTTAGTTAATGCTTCAATCTCTTCACTCAATTTTGTTTGATCCTTCCATGCATACTTAACTAATATTTTTAGCATATTTATGCTGCACTAGTGGTTATTCTCCATCCATTCCACCACCATTTCAGGATCTGGATTCTCAAAAGTCAGTATTATAAAAATCCTCAGACCTCTGGAAATTCTTCCACAGTCTATGTATTTCTGCAGAGTTACTGCCTCCCACTATTTGGACTGTTCCTTTTTAGAATTTTACCACAACTTATTCCATAATACCCGCTGATTTTTAACTCCTCCTTCGTTATTACCCGAATCCGAATTTTTGTTATTTACTGCACTAAACAGTGCCTCAGCTGCCGCCAGTCGTGAAACATTCTTATCAGAAGCCATCCTGTGTTCTGCCTGAAAATCCAATTAGTTTGACTTAATCACCGTAACACGCACTCTGTTCACTTACAGAGTCCTCTGCTGCTATATACCCAGCTTGAGTAATCATTAATGTGCTGAATGAATCAACATTTTCACTATGTGCAATATCACATTAGTCAATCTTCCTTCTCATTCAGTAAAATTCCCACCATTGCCGTTTTTGTTTGTCTGCCTTATTGAAAGATATTTTCCGTAACCAGCAAGTGGCTGTGACACTATCTTCTTTTCAAGAAGTATTTTGCTGATATATATATATATATATATATATATACATAGATAGATCACTTTTATATGTGGGTCTGGTTTTCCTGGGGGCCGATCGCAGACCTCAGGGAAACCACACATGCATTGACAAAAGTGATCTATATGTCCCCCCTGGGGATGTCGGGAAGGCAGTTTGGGGCTGTTTTCCCCATGCGGCCACTTCCTGCTCCGATGGGGAAAACAAAATAGTGACATCAGCGGCATGCTGACGTCACAAAGGGGCGGTTGAGGGGGGGCTGGGGGAGACACAGAGATCTTCCGTGTCTCCCGGGGGTTTAACATTTTTTTTTAACACCCTCCCTGGTGTCAGCCACTGGTTGTGAACCGCACCAGGGAGGTAGTGTGGGCGTCGGCCAGTGGCCGACTCCCGCACTAATTGGGTTAAGTGTAGTTTGTATGTGAATGTGTGCTTTGCTGCACACCTTTTGTTGAACTGGATTGATTTCTGCTCTTCACTCAGGGGCGTAGCTTGGTCAGTAAGAATGGGGGATGAGGGTTAGGGGACTGGGTTGTGAACTTCAGATTTTCCAATAATTAGGGCCATATAATGCTATCAAACCTTACACGGCAAGCAGGGTGCATGAGTGAAGCTTAAGAGGCCGAAGACTTTCAAAACAGAGAGAGGGAGTGTGTGGATGACTGAAAGCATTTGTACCCAACTATTTATCCCAAAATACATTTACAGTGTTAGGGTGTTACACCCCCTAATAAATCTGCTTCTTCTTTATAGTCTCACTTTCAACCTGTCGAAACAACATCAGCACCAGCACATAGCACACAATCTCTTCATCTGTATCTTGCATGGTTTTTAAAAACAGAGGGCCTCATTCAGAGTTTGTCATTGCTTGTGGGCTGTACTATAAGTGCACTATAGTCTAAGGCACTTGTAATAAGGCAGATGGGATATGCACCGGGCCTTAAGATTGACCAAGGCTTCAAGTTGTCAAAGAAATTACAACAGTAGTGGTTATTCTCCATTCACTATAGGCGACATTCAGGTTAGGCCCAACTAACAGTCTGAGTCTCAGGAGTCCCAGTCCCAGTCAGACTCTTCTAATCAAAATTGTTCCAGTGACGAAGTTCTATCTGGTAGACAAGTTTCCCTGGAGTCTTTGGGTCCTTCACTCAGTCTTCTTCGCACCAGCAGGGATTGCCCAACTGGAGCCTCTGAGAGTGTCTCTATTTCAGGCACGGCAACTGCAGCAGCTGCCTCTGGTAAATATCTCACATTCAGCTCTGCAGTGGCCATGGCTGGGTGTCCTCTGCACACATCCAATGTATCAGTAAGTTTCCTTTGGTCTTCTCCACTGAAATGAAGGGGGAATTTCAGTAGTTTGTGGTTCTGATCCTCAGTTGAGGCTCAAACCCGCATGACGCACCACAGCAGACTCTATTCATGAATGGCGTCTACCAGGCTCCAATCCCTGTCTTCCTATGTCTGCCCCCTCTAGCATTTAAGGTCACGCCCCCCTGATGTTCATTTGGCCGATGACCCAATTGGCACAGCAGCATCAATCAATCAATCAATCAATCAATCACGATATTTATAAAGCGCGCTATGTACCCGTCAGGGTTTCGAGGCGCTGGGGGGAGGGGGGAGTGGAGGTGTCCTGCAGTTAGCGGTCGAAGAGCCAGGTTTTGAGGAGTCTCCTGAAGGCGAGGAGGTCCTGGGTCTGGCGTAGAGATGTGGGGAGAGAGTTCCAGGACTTGGCGGCGAGGAAGGAGAAGGATCTGCCGCCGCAGGTCTTGCGCTGGATTCGGGGGACGAAGGCGAGGGCGAGGTTGGCGGATCGAAGTTGACGTGTGGGAGCGTAGAAATTGAGTCTGGAGTTGAGGTAGGAGGGTCCGGCGTTGTGAAGTGCCTTGTGAGCGTGGGTGAGGAGTTTAAAGGTGATCCTCTTCTCCACCGGGAGCCAGTGGAGTTCCCTCAGGTGAGGGGAGATGTGACATCGGCGGGGTATGTCGAGGATCAGTCGGGCGGAGGCATTTTGGATACGCTGGAGTCGTTTGATGTCTTTGGTTGGGATGCCTGTGTAGAGTGCGTTGCCGTAGTCAAGTCTGCTGCTGACGAGGGCTTGGGTCACCATCTTTCTGGTCTCTGTTGGAATCCACTTGAAGATTCTGCGGAGCATGCGGAGGGTGTTGAAACAGGAGGAGGAGACGGTGCTGACCTGTTTGGACATGGTGAGTGCAGAGTCCAGGATGAAGCCGAGGTTTCTTGCGTGGCTGGCAGGGGTGGGTGGGGGTCCGAGGTCGGCGGGCCACCATGAGTCGTTCCAGGCCGAAGGAGAGCGCCCGAGGATGAGGATTTCCGTCTTGTCGGAGTTGAGTTTCAGGCGGCTGTTGTTCATCCATTCGGCGATGGATTTTAGTCCTTCGTGGAGGTTTGTTTTGGCAGTGAGTGGGTCTTTGGTCAGGGAGAGGACGAGCTGGGTGTCGTCGGCATAGGAGATGATGCTGAGGTGATGCTGGCGGGCCAGTTTTGCGAGGGGGGCCATGTAGACGTTGAACAAAGTAGGGCTGAGGGAGGATCCTTGGGGGACGCCGCAGATGAGGTTGGTGGCTTTGGAGCGAAAGGGGAGAGTCGGACTCTCTGAGTTCTGTCGGAGAGAAAGGATGAGATCCAGTGGAGGGCTTTGTCTTGGATGCCGGCTTCCTGGAGGCGGGTCAGTAGGGTGCGGTGGCAGACTGTGTCAAAAGCGGCTGATAGGTCGAGGAGGATGAGGGCCGAGGTTTCGCCGTTGTCCATTTGATGTCTGATGTCATCTGTGGCGGCAAGGAGAGCAGTCTCCGTGCTGTGGTTTCGTCTGAATCCGGATTGTGAGGGGTCCAGGATGGAGTTGTCTTCGAGGAAGTGGGTGAGTTGTGTGTTGACGATCTTCTCGATGACTTTTGCTGGAAAAGGGAGGAGAGAGATCGGACGGAAGTTTTTGAGATCGTTGGGGTCGGCCTTGGGTTTCTTGACGAGGGGTTGGATTTCAGCGTGTTTCCAGCTGTCCGGGAAGGTGGCGGAAGTGAAGGAGAGGTTGATGATCTTGCGGAGTTTGGGGGCGATGGTGGCGTTGGCTGTGTTGAAAACATGATGAGGGCATGGGTCCGTGGGGGAGCCTGAGTGGATGGTGTTCATGGTTGCCATGGTTTCTGCGTCGTCCACGTGGGTCCAGGCGGTGAGGCGGCAGTCGCGGTTGGAGACGTCGGGGGGGGGATCTGGCGGTGGGCCGGTGTTGAAGCTGTTGTGGATGGTAGCGATTTTCTGGTGGAAGAAGGTGGAGAGGTCGTCGCAGAGTTTCTGGGAGGGCGGGATGTCGTTGGCGTTGGCTTTTGGATTTGAGAGTTCTTTCACGATGCCGAAGAGTTCTTTGCAGTCGTGGGCGTTGTTGTTGATGCGTTCGGTGAAGTGGGCGCACTTGGCGACGCGGATCCGTTGGTGGTGTTCACGGTTTGCGTCTTTGAGGGAGGCGAGGTTGTCGGGCGTGCGTTCTAGGATCCATTTCTTTTTGAGCTTCTGACAACGGCTTTTGGAGGTGGTCAGTTCGTCTGTGAACCAGGCTGTTTTTTTCTTTCCTTGGTTGGCGGTGGGCTTCTTGAGTGGGGCTAAGGTGTTGGCGCAGTCGAGGATCCATTGATGGAGGTTGATGGCGGCTGTGCTCGGGTCGGTCGCGTCGGGTGGAGGGTTTTTAACGAGGGTGCTGGTCAGTTGGTCTTGGGTGACTTTGCCCCAGCGGCGGTAGGGGGGTAGATGAATGCGGTGCTGCTCGGTAATTTTCTTATAGGAGAAATGGACGCAGTGATGGTCGGTCCAGTGGAGTTCGGAGGTGTGGCTGAAAGAGATGTGGTTGCTTGAGGTGAAGAGGGGGTCGAGGGTGTGTCCAGCGATGTGGGTGGGAGTGTTGACCAGCTGGCGGAGTCCGAGGTTGAGGAGGTTGGAGGTCAGTGCTGCGGTGTTGACGTCGTTGTTATTTTCCATATGGTAGTTTAGGTCTCCCAGGAGGATGTAATCCGGGGAAGCGAGGGCGTGGGTGCTTGTGAGGTCGGCGATGGTGTCGCTGAAGGGGGCTCTTGGTCCTGGAGGGCGGTATATGAGGGTTCCTCTGAGGGTCGTGTTGGGGTCTGTGTGGATCTGGAAGTGGAGGTGTTCGGCTGTCTTGAGGGTGTCGTCAGTGTGGGTGTGGATTTTGAGGGTAGCTTTGTGAGCGATGGCTATTCCGCCGCCGATTCCGTTGGTTCGGTCTCTTCTGGTGATTTTGTAACCGTCCGGTATGGCGATGGCGATGTCCGGAGCCGAGGAGTCGTTCCACGAGGTTTCGGTCAGAAAGGCCACGTCGGGTGCAGTGGAGTCGAGCAAATCCCAGAGCTCGATGGCGTGTTTTCGTGTGGAGCGGGTGTTGATGAGGATGCAGTTCAGGTGGTTGGGGTTGAGTGATTCTATTGTTGGTTTTGTCGTTCTGATGCAGGAGAAGTTGCAGGAGCGGCAGGAAAAAGGTCCTTTAGTGCTTCGGGGACGCCAGGAAGCACTCCGTGGAGGAGCCGGTGTTGAAAGCGTGGAGTTCGTTGGCTGAGTAGCGGACGCGGGGGGCGCGAGGACCAGGGGGGGTGGCGCTGGGCGCGGTCCAGGCGCGGATGGGCGCAGACGGGCTTGCCTCTGGCGCGCCTCCGGCGTGCCAGCGGCGCGCCCGCTGAGCGCCAGCCATTAAGAAGGGAGGGGGGAGGGAGGAGCAGCTGGGAGGCGGGAGGCGGGAGGCGCGAGGGAGCGGCAAATGGGGGCGCGAGGGGGGCGGGGCCGCAGGGAGGCAGCGGCAGGGATCGGGGAGCGCACAAGGGGCAAAAACACAGAAAACAAGCAAAATTAAAGGCAGTCACAATAAGAAAACCACACAATCAGAAATACAATAATGGCACAATACACGATCGGGGAGACAGCAATCAGGGGGGCACAATGGGGGCAGAAGCGCCGGCGGCGAGGCGCAGAAAAAGCAAAAAAAACAACTTACAGGACGGCGGAAGCGGCACACGGGTCAAGTGAGCCCACTAGCCACCAGGGATGAGGCGCAGGAGGATGCCTGCGGGAGGAGGAGGGCCTCGAACACGCAAACGGCAGCGTGGACGGGGGACACAGGCAGGAGGCAGCAGGTTGGTGCTGCGGTCGTGGGGGGCGAGCTCAGGACCTGAAACAGGTCAGAGTTCGCTCACTCGCGACGCGCAGCGCCAGCCATTAAGAAGGGAGGGGGGAGGGAGGAGCAGCTAGGAGGCGGGAGGCGGGAGGGAGCGGCAAATGGGGGCGCGAGGGGGGAGGGGCCGCAGGGAGGCAGCGGCAGGGATCGGGGAGCGCACAAGGGGCAAAAACACAGAAAATGAGCAAAATTAAAGGCAGCCACAATAAGAAAACCACACAATCAGAAATACAATAATGGCACAATACACGATCGGGGAGACAGCAATCAGGGGGGCACAATGGGGGCAGAAGCGCCAGCGGCGAGGCGCAGAAAAAGCGAAAAAAACAACTTACAGGACGGCGGAAGCGGCACACGGGTCAAGTGAGCCCACTAGCCACCAGGGATGAGGCGCAGGAGGATGCCTGCGGGTGGAGGAGGGCCTCGAACACGCAAACGGCAGCATGGACGGGGGACACAGGCAGGAGGCAGCAGGTTGGTGCTGCGGTCGTGGGGGGCGAGCTCAGGACCTGAAACAGGTCAGAGTTCGCTCACTCGCGACGTGCAGCGCCAGCCATTAAGAAGGGAGGGGGAGGGAGGAGCAGCTGGGAGGCGGGAGGCGGGAGGCGCGAGGGAGCGGCAAATGGGGGCGCGAGGGGGGCGGGGCCGCAGGGAGGCAGCGGCAGGGATCGGGGAGCGCACAAGGGGCAAAAACACAGAAAACGAGCAAAATTAAAGGCAGTCACAATAAGAAAACCACACAATCAGAAATACAATAATGGCACAATACACGATCGGGGAGACAGCAATCAGGGGGGCACAATGGGGGCAGAAGCGCCGGCGGCGAGGCGCAGAAAAAGCGAAAAAAACAACTTACAGGACGGCGGAAGCAGCACACGGGTCAAGTGAGCCCACTAGCCACCAGGGATGAGGCGCAGGAGGATGCCTGCGGGAGGAGGAGGGCCTCGAACACGCAAACGGCAGCGTGGACGGGGGACACAGGCAGGAGGCAGCAGGTTGGTGCTGCGGTCGTGGGGGGCGAGCTCAGGACCTGAAACAGGTCAGAGTTTGCTCACTCGCGACGCGCAGCGCCAGCCATTAAGAAGGGAGGGGGGAGGGAGGAGCAGCTGGGAGGCGGGAGGCGGGAGGGAGCGGCAAATGGGGGCGCGAGGGGGGAGGGGCCGCAGGGAGGCAGCGGCAGGGATCGGGGAGCGCACAAGGGGCAAAAACACAGAAAATGAGCAAAATTAAAGGCAGCCACAATAAGAAAACCACACAATCAGAAATACAATAATGGCACAATACACGATCGGGGAGACAGCAATCAGGGGGGCACAATGGGGGCAGAAGCGCCGGCGGCGAGGCGCAGAAAAAGCGAAAAAAACAACTTACAGGACGGCGGAAGCGGCACACGGGTCAAGTGAGCCCACTAGCCACCAGGGATGAGGCGCAGGAGGATGCCTGCGGGTGGAGGAGGGCCTCGAACACGCAAACGGCAGCGTGGACGGGGGACACAGGCAGGAGGCAGCAGGTTGGTGCTGCGGTCGTGGGGGGCGAGCTCAGGACCTGAAACAGGTCAGAGTTCGCTCACTCGCGACGCGCAGCGCCAGCCATTAAGAAGGGAGGGGGGAGGGAGGAGCAGCTGGGAGGCGGGAGGCGGGGGGAGCGGCAAATGGGGGCGCGAGGGGGGCGGGCCGCAGGGAGGCAGCGGCAGGGATCGGGGAGCGCACAAGGGGCAAAAACACAGAAAACAAGCAAAATTAAAGGCAGTCACAATAAGAAAACCACACAATCAGAAATACAATAATGGCACAATACACGATCGGGGAGACAGCAATCAGGGGGGCACAATGGGGGCAGAAGCGCCGGCGGCGAGGCGCAGAAAAAGCGAAAAAAACAACTTACAGGACGGCGGAAGCGGCACACGGGTCAAGTGAGCCCACTAGCCACCAGGGATGAGGCGCAGGAGGATGCCTGCGGGTGGAGGAGGGCCTCGAACACGCAAACGGCAGCGTGGACGGGGGACACAGGCAGGAGGCAGCAGGTTGGTGCTGCGGTCGTGGGGGGCGAGCTCAGGACCTGAAACAGGTCAGAGTTCGCTCACTCGCGACGCGCAGCGCCAGCCATTAAGAAGGGAGGGGGGAGGGAGGAGCAGCTGGGAGGCGGGAGGTGGGAGGGAGCGGCAAATGGGGGGCGCGAGGAGGGCGGGCCGCAGGGAGGCAGCGGCAGGGATCGGGGAGCGCACAAGGGGCAAAAACACAGAAAACAAGCAAAATTAAAGGCAGTCACAATAAGAAAACCACACAATCAGAAATACAATAATGGCACAATACACGATCGGGGGGACAGCAATCAGGGGGGCACAATGGGGGCAGAAGCGCCGGCGGCGAGGCGCAGAAAAAGCGAAAAAAACAACTTACAGGACGGCGGAAGCGGCACACGGGTCAAGTGAGCCCACTAGCCACCAGGGATGAGGCGCAGGAGGATGCCTGCGGGTGGAGGAGGGCCTCGAACACGCAAACGGCAGCGTGGACGGGGGACACAGGCAGGAGGCAGCAGGTTGGTGCTGCGGTCGTGGGGGGCGAGCTCAGGACCTGAAACAGGTCAGAGTTCGCTCACTCGCGACGCGCAGCGCCAGCCATTAAGAAGGGAGGGGGGAGGGAGGAGCAGCTGGGAGGCGGGAGGCGGGAGGGAGCGGCAAATGGGGGCGCAAGGGGGGCGGGGCCGCAGGGAGGCAGCAGCAGGGATCGGGGAGCGCACAAGGGGCAAAAACACAGAAAACGAGCAAAATTAAAGGCAGTCACAATAAGAAAACCACACAATCAGAAATACAATAATGGCACAATACACGATCGGGGAGACAGCAATCAGGGGGGCACAATGGGGGCAGAAGCGCTGGCGGCGAGGCGCAGAAAAAGCGAAAAAACAACTTACAGGACGGCGGAAGCGGCACACGGGTCAAGTGAGCCCACTAGCCACCAGGGATGAGGCGCAGGAGGATGCCTGCGGGTGGAGGAGGGCATCGAACACGCAAACGGCAGCGTGGACGGGGGACACAGGCAGGAGGCAGCAGGTTGGTGCTGCGGTCGTGGGGGGCGAGCTCAGGACCTGAAACAGGTCAGAGTTCGCTCACTCGCGACGCGCAGCGCCAGCCATTAAGAAGGGAGGGGGGGGAGGAGCAGCTGGGAGGTGGGAGGCGGGAGGGAGCGGCAAATGGGGGCGCGAGGGGGGCGGGGCCGCAGGGAGGCAGCGGCAGGGATCGGGGAGCGCACAAGGGGCAAAAACACAGAAAATGAGCAAAATTAAAGGCAGTCACAATAAGAAAACCACACAATCAGAAATACAATAATGGCACAATACACGATCGGGGAGACAGCAATCAGGGGGGCACAATGGGGGCAGAAGCGCCGGCGACGAGGCGCAGAAAAAGCGAAAAAAACAACTTACAGGACGGCGGAAGCGGCACACGGGTCAAGTGAGCCCACTAGCCACCAGGGATGAGGCGCAGGAGGATGCCTGCGGGTGGAGGAGGGCCTCGAACACGCAAACGGCAGCGTGGACGGGGGACAGAGGCAGGAGGCAGCAGGTTGGTGCTGCGGTCGTGGGCGAGCTCAGGACCTGAAGCATGTTCCTCCTCAGGGGTACTCCCTCTGGCATACGTGGTCACTGACTTATACACCGTACATAGGCAATGGCCCGAATGGCACTGCAAACCTCATGGTTGCTCCCTGTGGCATACGTGATCACTGACATACACACTGCACATGGGCGGTGGCCCGATCTGCATGACAACATTTATGACTGACCCTTTTGGCATACGTGGCCACCAACTTTTACATACTACACACGGGCAATGGCACAATTGGCATGGCACATGTCATGGCAGTTCCCTCTGGCATACGGGTTCGCCGACTTACGCCATGCATATGGATGAGGGCCCTATCTGAGCAGCAATTTCACAGGTACCTTCAATGCCACCCCCTCTGGACAAAGGGTATATCAATTTGAACTTGCACACACATCACTGACCTGATCAGGAGCAGTAGCTGCCTCCTCACACCTCGCTGCATAAATCCACATGATAGGATCCCCACTGAAGTATGTTCTTTACAGTAATATGTTCTTCCTCTCTGGGACCATTGTTTTTGGCAAGCAGGCAGGCACTTTTGCTCCTGGGGCAGGTGGTCTTGGACATCCCTGGGTGTTGTCCTCTCACCCAGCTTGGAGAATGCCGAGCCCTTAGATTCCAGACCTGGCACAGGCAGAAGTCTTGCAGGGCTTCCCGTCCTCACACAATCTATCTGGCTGATTTACAATTCATAGGTTTGGGGGGACTGAGCTACCCTTATAGTCCATTTCAATGAAACTAAGGCCCTCATTATGACATAGGCGGTAAATCCCACTTACCGCCATGCTGACTGCCGCCAACATACCACCGCGGATATCTGCTAACCATATTATGACAAATACAGACCAATCAGTCACTATTCAGCCACACACACAAATCCCCCAGCCCAAAGGTCAGTGATAAACTGGTGGTAGCAAAACCCACACCGTTACGCCAACAGAACTACGCTCACAACATTATGACCCACGAATCACACACGGCGGACATTAAATGGCGGTAAACCATTGGCGGTAGATACCGCCGTGCTCAAAATACACACACTCAAATAAAACACTACCACATTGGACAAATCAAACTACACAGACCTGACACCCATACACACACCACACCCACACACCCACACCACTATAAAACACACACCCACACTACCCACAACCCTTTACGAATACCAATAATTTCCAACAGAGAGAGACAGCAATACCACGCACACAACCAGAGCCACATACCACCATCACCTATACACCACACACACACCTTACATCACACACCCCAACACATCACCCTACACACCCTCACTCACACCACTCACACTACACTCATGGCACCACAATAACACCCCAGATTCTCTGAGGAGGAGCTAAGGGTCATGGTGGAGGAAATCATCTGGGTACAGACACAGCTATTTGGATCACAGGTGCAGCAGATATCCATTGCTAGGAAGATGGAGCTATGCTGGAGAATCGTGGACAGAATCAACGAAGTGGGACAGCACCCCAGAACAAGGGATGACATCATGAAGAGGTGAGATGACCTACGGGGGAAGGAACGTTCCATTGAGGCAAGACACCAGTTCGCACTACAGAGGACTGGCGGTGGACCCCCACCACCTCCCCACAACTAACAACATGGGAGGAGCAAGTCTTGGCAATCATGCATCCTGACTGCCTGGCAGGAGTAGCAGGAGGACCGGACTCTAGTAAGTCAACTCTATACTACTATCACCCCCCTACCTGCATGCCATCACATATCCCCATCGTTACACTCACTCCCATCACTCCACCACCGCCCACACACCCCACCATCACATCCCACTCAATCCAATGCCAATCCCTGCATGCCATACCAATGCATGGACACCACTCGCAGACCTGCATGGACACCCATTACTACAGCATGCACACTAGAGACAATCACCTAGCCCACCAAATAACAACTCACACAAGGCAAAGCTGCCAGGGTAATAACAACCATAGAGGGAAACCCACTGATGCACAATATGTCACACACAGAAACAACAACACTGCATTTACATCCCCACAGGTACCCCAGCCAATATCACCGGAGAAGATGTGCCAGCAACATCCAGTACCCCCACAGAAGAGGCCCACAGTGATGACAGCAGCTCTGGTCGCCTGGATCTGGATGACGAACCTGGCCCATCAGGGACCTCCGGACAGTCGGTTACCCAGGCACAGTCTCAGACCACCACAGAGCCTCCCCGCTCAGGAAACACCACCACTCCACCCACCCAGCGGGCCCATACCTCTGTCCCCAGGACACATCAATCAGCAGTGTGTCCACCACTACAGGGACCCCAGGCACACCACAAACACAGAACAATCAGGGACCTGGGGTCAGTGGCAGTGAGCACACGGTTCAGGGGACAGAGGCACAGGACAACAGGGAATCTGGGAGGACTGCTGTGCACCAGGGGAGGACAGGCCCAGGGAACCGACTCTCCAGGAGGCACTCACCATGATCCTGGGAGCATATCAACATTCCCAGGAAACGCTGGGCCAGATCCTGGACAAGATGCAGGAGAACATGCGGCTGCAGGAGGGACTGTACCTGGAGATCAGGGAGGAATTGAAGTCCATTAACACCACCCTGGTCTCCATTGCAGGGGTGCTGGCAGACATGGCCAACATCATGAGGGAGTCACAGTCACACCAGCGGGCCCCTGACACTAGCCAGACTACTGAACAGCCCTCCACCTCCGCTGCCGCTAGTGGACAGGAGGCCTCGCCACAGGACAAACAGGCCACCAGCACCCCTCCCCCTGCAGAAGGAGAGCCACCCTGCAAACGTTCCCTGCGATCCAGGCAGAAGCCAGAGACTATTGCCAAGACCCCTGCCAGGAAATAATACTCTCCTGATTCTCACCATTGTGTCCCACTCTGTCACCCTGTCCACTTTGAACAGCCATTGCTCCCCTTCCTATGCCCCCTTGGACAATGCACCTGTACTACAAATAGACTAGACTCTAACCTGGACTTTCCTCCATCATCACCCCAATCCATTGCACTTCCCACTTTTCGTCAGAGCACTGTAATAAACACACTTTGAAAAAATACAAGTATGGAGTATGTCAAATGATTTAGGTATGTATTAATTTAACAAGGTTTAAACATTGCAATTCAACTGTACAATAATGTATACATAGGAAAGACTTGTAGTTGCCTGCAGTGAACACACCAGGAGCAATAGTGGGGCACCAACATCTTCAAAAAGAGATGCCAATGGGTACAGTGAGTGTGCATAGTAGTATGAATTTACAGCCTGCCAGGGACAATGTCACACATCAAACTGTCAATGAAATGTGAAATAACACTGTCTTACCTATGTGTCATTGGAAGTATTGATGAATGACTGCACTTCTGTTGTCCTCACCCTCATTCTCTGCCTCCTCATCTTCATAGTCCACAGGGTCCACTGCTGCCACACCGCCATCTCTAGCCTCCTCCTTCTACAGAAAAGGCACATGGCGTCTCAAGGCAAGGTTTTGCAACATACAGCATGCCACGATGATCTGGCAGACCTTCTTGGGTGAGTAGCACAGGGATCACCTGTTAGATGGAGGCTCTGAAACCTGGCCTTCAGGAGGCTGAAAGTACGTTCAATAATCCTTCTTGTTCACCCATGTGCCTCATTGTAACGTTCCTCTGCCCTTGTGCTGGCATTCCTCACAGGGGTCAGTAGCCATGATAGGTTGGGGTAACCAGAGTCACCTGCAAATATTGAGGGACAAATGGTAGCCACACACCATACACATACACCAACATCCACTGGGTGGGAACCAGGGCTCACATATTAGCCACACCCTGTGCCTCTGGAGTTGGGCCATCACATTTGGGATGCTCCTATTCCTCATGACAAAGGCATCATGCACTGACGCAGGATACTTAGCACTGACGTTAGAGGTGTACTGGTCCACCAAGCACACATCTGCACATTCATAGAGTGATAACGTTTACGATTTCTGAAGACCTGTTCATTTTGCCAGGGGGGTACAAATGCAATATGTGTCCCATCAATCGCACCAGTGATGTTGGGGATATGTCCCATTGCATAGAAGTCAGCCTTCACTGTGGCCAAATACTCCACTTGGGGGAAAACAATGTAGCTGCACATGTGCTTTCTCAGGGTAGCCAACACTCTGGTCAGCACTATTGAGAAAATTAGATGTGACATTCCTGCTGCCAAGCCCACTATCACTTGGAAAGAACGTGTTGCCAAAAAATGGAGCACTGATAGAACTTGCACAAGACGGGGGATCCCAGTGGGGTGATGGATAGCAGATATCAGGCCAGCCTCCAATTGGGAACAGAGCTCTGTGATTGTGGCCCTGTCAAGTCTGTAGGTGAGGATAATGTGCCTGTGTTCCATTGTTGCCAAGTCCACTAGGGGTCTGTATACGGGATGCTTCCATCTCGTATTCACCCGCAGAGGTATGGGGTAAAATAGTAAGCAGATGGTCATTATCCTTACATTGTAACCACTTCAGTTCAATGCATATTGTGATTGTTACAATATTTTGGTGACATATGTCCAGAATGTGAAATTGTGAACTGTGACGTAGTTAGGATCCATGGCTCCCCCACCTTAAATGGCATCCGCCTGTCCAGTATGGAGGGACAGGTGGAAATTAGGTAATTCCACTGACGTTGTGCGCCGTAGCGGGAGGAGGTCGGGAACTGCTGTGCAACTCCCCATTGGTTATCATTGGGCCCTATGGGTACAGTGGCCAATGGTGATCTACGCCGGCGGTGACGGTACGCACTGCCGCGGACATGACCGCCATTTTCTATCTGTTCACTCACTTGCTACCTGACCTTCAACAGGAGAGGACCTACACTGCATGTGCTGCTGTGACCTGTGTCTGGAACCTACCATGGCACGTGTGACTGCGGAAAGGGCCCCTGCTTTCACCTCAGTGGAGTTGGAGCAATTAGTGGATGGGGACCTACCCCAGTACCGACTGCTGTATGGGCCTCCAGACCAACAGGTGAGTACACTGTGGGTACGATGCATGGGGCATGAATGCATGGAGTACTGTGTGTGAAGGCCTCGTGTAGAGTGGGGGTTGGTGGGCAGCGTGCAGCATGTATGCTGGGCCATGTCTGTACCAATGGGGATGGGAAGGGCATGGTGGGCCATGAGTGTTCACAGGCAGGACGGTCTGACTAATACCTTTCCCTGTTTGAATTTTCTCTGCAGGTCTGCGCCCATCAAAAGAAGGGGATATGGTGTGCCATCGCCAAGGACGTGGGGACCCTGGGGGTCTACGGCAGGCAGAGCACCCACTGTCAGAAACGGTGGAGGACCTGAGACACTGGGCACGGAAGATGGCGGAGGCCCAGCTGGGGATGGCCTCTCAACGAAGAAGGGGTGCCCGTCGAACCCTGACCCCCTTGATGGCCCACACACTGGCGGTG
The DNA here is from genome assembly GCF_031143425.1 of Pleurodeles waltl. Classification (NCBI taxonomy): domain Eukaryota; kingdom Metazoa; phylum Chordata; class Amphibia; order Caudata; family Salamandridae; genus Pleurodeles; species Pleurodeles waltl. The sequence continues at coordinate 290,049,473 of NC_090449.1, read as the reverse complement.
GCCTATCCGTAGCTGGATGGGTGCTTGGGGGCATCACAGCAGCAACAAGGGGGTGAGTACACTGCCCTTCATTTCTACTTACGTCTCATGGGGTGGTATCTGGATGGGGGATGTGGGCCTGTGGGTGCCCTAGGCCAGGCCTGACATTCCAGAGTAGGTCCTATGTTGGCCAGGGTTCTGATGTGAAATTCCTCCAACCTAGCTAGTAGGCATCCACTACTGGGCAGGGGTGTGTGGGCCTCAGGTATGCTGTCCCTACCCATGGCCTGGTGACTAGCATTGTAACTGGTAGTGCATTGCCTTGTGCGTAGGGCTGTTCCCTGTGTGTGAGTGTGTTGTGTACACCAACGGTGGTGTTGGTGCCGCCACTGACCAAGTGTATCCTTTGTCTCTTTTCCCCCCTTTTTGTTTTGTCACCCTGTCCTTATGTGCATTAGCATCATGTGGCAGAGAAGCACAGGCACAGACGAAGGAGGGAGCTGCATCCCACAGGACCCAGGAGGCATAGTCCACCAACGGTGAAGGCACCAGTGGGACGGAGGGCGAGGGGAGCACCACGGCGGAGACTGGAGGGGACAGTTCGGACACGTAAACCTCCTCAGATGGAAGCTCACAGGTGGTGGCGGACACCTCTGTGCCCACCCCAGATACAGGAACAAGTGCCACCCCGTACCAGCACCGCCCTCCCAGTAGCCCCTCAGCGAGTAGCCCGTGCCCGCTCACCCAGGAGGATGGGCATCTCCTTCACCCCAGGCACCTCATGCCCTGCTCCAGTTAGCTCTGCTGCCCTGAGTGAGGAGGCTATTGACCTCCTGTGAACCATCTCTGTTGGGCACCCAGCCATTATTTATGCCACCTAGGGGCTGGTAGCCCAAATGCAACAGTCCAATGCATTTCTGGAGGGCATTCACACAGGCTTGGTGGCCCAACAGAGATCAATCCAGGCGCTGGCCTCCCCTCTGATGGCAGCCATTGTCCCTGTTTCCCCCCTCCCCACTCCCCCCTCCAACTTCCTCTACCCAATCCCATTCCCCTCAACCCCAACCTATCCCAAGCACACAGGCAAACGAGCATGCACACAGGACAACACACAAGAGTGGACATGGCAAACAAACACACCACACTTCACCCCACAGGCACTCACACAAACACCATCCAGATGCAGACATACCAACATCCACTGCCTCCACTGTGGTCCCCTCCTCCTCCTCCTCCACCTCCCTCCCAGTTGGGTCTACACTCATACCTGCATGCACTACATCCTCATCCAGTACCGCCATGACCAGCACACCTATCAGAACACGCACCTCACTGGCAGTCACCATCCCCACATCCATGCACACATCCCCTGTGTCCTCTCCCACTGTGTCCGTGCCCCCTCCTCCCAAAGTACACAAACGCAAGTACTCAGACACCCAACAGCCATCCACCTCCCAACAGCATCCAGCCCATGCACCCAAACACAGCAGACTGACCCCTTCTACAACCACTCCCACTTCCTCCACTCCCAAACCTTCTCCCTTTTCCCACCCAAATGTCCCTAAGAAGCTTTTCCTCTCCACCATTAACCTCTTCCCTACCCCCCATCCTTCACGTCTGGCCGGGGTGGTCAAAACCGAGGCAAGCACCTCAGCCACCCAGTTCACAGGCACAGTAGTGTCCCCAGCAACTTCAGGTGGGAAAATATCCCGGCCACCAGCCAGCCAGACGGAAAGGGTGCCTGCCCCAAGTGCTGCAAGAAGGAAGGGCAAGGAGCCAGCCCCAAGTGCTGCAGGAAGGAAGGGCAAGGAGACAGACCCAGGTCCTGCAGGAAGGAAGGGCAAGGAGCCAGCCCCAAGTGCTGCAGGAAGGAAGAGCAAGGGGCCTGCACCAGCAGGCAGTAACAACAAGGGGCCTGGTGTTGGGACTCAGTCGGAGACCCCACCACCAACCAGGGTGATGCAGCCGTCCGAGGCTGCAGGGGATGGTCTGGAGCCTCCCCTCACCACCACCACCAGCTCCGCCAGCAGCACCGCCACCAGCACCACCAGCAGCATCAGCAGCACCAGTGGGCAGCTGTCCGAGGCTGCAGGGGATGGGCTGGAGCTTCCCTCCACAACTAGCACCAGCAGCAGCAGCAGTAGTGGTCATCCGTCCGAGGCTGCAGGGGATGGTGTGGAGCTTCCCCCCACCACCAGCAGCAGCACCACTGCCACCACTGAACAGTCGTCACCGCCGGCGGACATTCTGTAGACCTGCATCCATGGGCTGTTGTGCAGCCTGCCCCCTGCAAATTCAGTGGGTATGACACCCACCTGAGAGACTGTGACCTTGCACTCCCCAAGATCTGCATTACAGGGCACGATGCCCTCTCCAGAACCAGTGGAGATGCCATCCACTCACCCCATCCTCCCCAGGATTAAGATCACAGGGCACGATGCCCTCTCCAGAACCAGTGAGCAAGTCACCACTTGAGAGACTGTGGCCTATCAATGCCCAGGACCAAGCACAGGGCATGTTGCCCCCTCCAGAGCAAGTGGGCAAGTTACCAACCTGAAAGACTGTGGCCTTGCACTTTCCAGGACCAAGCACAGGGCATGTTGCCCCCTACAGAGCAAGTAGGCAAGTCACCCACTTGAGAGACTGTGACCTTGCACTGCCAAGGACCAAGCGCAGGGCAAGTTCCCCCTCCAGAGCAAGCGGGCAAGTCACCCACCTGAGAGACTGTGGCCTATCACTCCCCAGGACCAAGCACAGGGCATGTTGCCTCTCCAGAATAAGTGGGCAAGTCACCCATGTGAGAGACTGTGGCCTTGCACTGCCCGGGACCAAGCACAGGGCATGTTGCCCCCTCCAGAGCAAGTGAGCCACCTGAGAGACTGTGGCCTTGCACTCCCCAGGACAGAGCACAGGACATGTTGCCCCCTCCAGGACCAGTGGCGTTGTACCATCTTCCAGCTGAGGTGCCCCCCCATTCTCCGTCCCCATGAGGTGCCTGCCTATTTACGACCTGATGCCCCTGCAGTGTTCTATCCATGTTGTTGCAGGAGTGAAGTGGGGCCTTGGACTTAGTAATATGGCCCTGTGGTCCACGAACATTGAGGACGGGGCAGTGTCCCTACATTTGCAAATATGTATATACTTTTTTATTTGGATGCACGTATTGCTACTATTTTATCTTATTGCACTCTTTTTTAATCTATTGTAGTTGTCCTTGCTTTATTCCTGAGGGGATTGGGATAAATATGTTACGTTACTGCATCTGCTTGTGTGTATGGTGTTGGGGGTGGTGGTGTTGCATGTGTGTGTAACTCTCTTTTTCCTCCCCCCTCCCCTGTGCGCTGGCGGCTGTACCCACTGTGGTCGTCTTCGCCGTAATTGGTGTTCATAGTGGAGCAGCACGTAGAAGAGCATGGGGAAGACATGCAGCTCCTGCTCCATGGCGGCGTGGTTCTTCCCTGAGTCTCCACAGGTGAGTCGTTTCCCTTCTGTGCAGTGTTTACACCAGGCTTTTGATGTCGTTGGTACTGCCCCGGAAAAGGTGGCAGATTGGACTGTCTTAATACAGTGGGCGGAACATTGTCTTCCACCTGGCTGTAGGTGGTTACCGCCATGGTGCCTGTTGATTCCGCCCTGGCGGTCGGTGTGTTAAAGTGGCTGTCTGTCTGAGCTGTTTCCGCCGTGGTCATAACTTGGTGGTATTTACAGCCAGCCTGTTGGTGGTATTACCGCCACTTTATCACCAACCGCCAGGGTTGTAATGAGGGCCTAACTGTGAATCAGGGTCTGAATATTTGAAGTGTGTGTTGGGGGGGGTCTGTTTCCATTTGAAATGCCCTCACCTCTGCTCTGTCCTTCCTCCAGGAAGCAGTCACAGCAGGAGCTACTTCACATCTGATAGCCCCACAACACAGGCTTTGGAAGTGGGTAGAGGTTCACATGTGGATGTCAGCCACAATGCTATGTTTATCAAATGGTTAATTAGGAGTATGTATGCTCGGCCTATAAGCGCTCCTGGTCCCTTCTTTTTGTAGTGGGTATCAAATGGTTACTCCAGGGCATTCTTCTATCAGCCCCATCTCCTTCTTGAGATGTGCCTAGGCTCCCTTCCTGTGACCTCTCTCTGAATTAAAAACATTCTTTGACGTGTGCAGGAGGTTCTGGCTCTCCTTGCTCCAGTGTGTGCCCCATCCAGCTCACAGGAATGCAGCAATCCACAAATCTGTCCAGTGGGATGTTGTTACCTCCTCATTCTTCTCCAGTTAGCCCTGGGTCTCCCATAAAGGAACTAAGAATCATCCATGTATTGTACCAATCATAGGCACATGTACACCCAGCATATGAATACAACACACATGCACTGCACAGCAGTACATGCTAAGTTAATGTACACCAAGGGTGAGTTAAGCACATACCAACAGAACTGTACGTGAGTTAACCGGTAGGCCTCACTCCAATGAAACAGGTAAAAAAGCCTGTTTACTTATATTGATCACTATACGGTATGCTCCCCCCATGCTCATGCCATGTAACTTCTGGCAACAGCAGAAGCCTTCCACTACTATGAGGTAAGCACTTTGGGTGCCCCTCATGGGCCAACAAGACAGCAATCCATGAGATAAGCCTGTGTCATGGTCAACACACATGATCCATGTTCACAAAGGACAAAAAATATTCAGTACTAGGGATCTAGACATCGATGCAGCTGGGGTACTCAGAGCAAGGGTACAAGACCATGACCATGTGAGAGACTTTTCCATCCCAATACCTGGTCCGTTGTAACGTTATTTTTAAAATAAGGATAAATGAATTAATTGTGAAATAATATTGTGTGAACTACATTAATGATTTTTAAGCTAAATGTTGAAAAGCTTTTCCATTACATTAAAACAATGTCAAATAAAATCTGCCATTCGATTCTTCCCGTCAGGCTCACTGATAACTAATCACGATTTGTCAAAGAAAATACAATAATGGAAGCCAATATTCAGTTATCTCAGAAATTGTTTCTTGGTACAAGAAGGGGAATTCCATGAACTTTGCAACTGACCTTCCCAAGCAGTTTGTATTATAGGTTCAGTAAAACTCTTATGAAGCTATGGAAAAGTATAGTCACATTCAACCTATTGTATTTCATTTTCCAGCAGTCTTTTGCGTAACCATTTTTAAATATTATGACATATGGCTAAAATATATACTAACCATTGTCTGGAACATTTTTACAAAGTTGAAAATAATGTATATTTCCCTCAGAATTCTGGAATGGAGACAGCTTTAACTGTAACATGTAATAAAGATAAATAATATATTATGAAAAATAATAAATACAATACATCAAAGAGCTTTGGGAAAGCTTCATTCAGCCATTGTTTTTGGTGTGCTTCCCACATTTTATATCAGCTCACAAATAGCAAATACAGAGTGTACAATGGGTCAGCTTACTTAAGACATTGGTTACTTTTACAGATCTGGTACATTTTGGACCTGTCTGCAGGATATACAATTGTTGTTCGTAGTGCCAAGCATTGTGTGTGATAGTATTTTGACTCTTTACATGAGAGAGTTTAATACAGTGGGAAGGCTTTCAGAGACAAAAGAGTCCTTTCCCAGCCCAGCACAACAGATATGCACCACACATCCTCAACTCAGGAACCAGGCAGCAGACTGTAGTGTGGCTTGAAAGCAGGTGAAAGCAGAGTGCTACCCACACAGTGGGAATAAGCCAAGCTCATTTGTGATGCTTAACTCAGGAAGTTGCATCTTTGGTACCCTCCTATGTCAAACACATCCAAGCTTTTTTAAGTTAAGTACAAGTTTAGCCCTGACACTCGCTGTGAAGTGAGCTGTCTAACACTGAGTTTTTACTTACTCACCTAACTTTACCCAGAGCCCATTGGCAGGATTCCTTCTCACTCCATTTCACTGAAAGCCTCATTCCCAGCAAGCCACCCATGAAAGATTAGGTAAGAGGGAATTATGTGAGCCTCAGTGAGAGCTGTTCTGCTGTTAATAATGAAAAAGTTGATGTTGATGTGTGCAATGATATGTTCACATGTAACAACAAAATCACACCACTGTTAGAAAATGCACCCGTCATGAACTCTCCGTCAACCCCAACTTGACAGTATGTGGTCAGGCAGGCTCTGAGACCTAGGCGTGAGGTTACTGACTGACAGTTTACAAGAGGGGCAGCACTAGCCAGCAAGCAAACACGTGAACAGGAAACTAAACATCAGCCCCACAAAGGCACAGCAATACCACAATGGTTCCTGGAGACTGGCCCCAGTAAAGCACACAAAGCCAGAGGGGTGCATGCATTTCCAAACACCAGGAAGTCAGATACCACATGTAGTTAGGAACACTCAGCCAATCAGAACACAGCACGCACTTTAACACACCACGATCACATGCTCCTCAGAGCAGACGTCTGTACACGTTATCCACTGGTCCTCATTCTGTCCACGCAAGGTTGAGGCCCACCTGCATTTGTTATGTATGACTCCAAGACAACTGTTCTCATTCGTTACCCTTAGAGGAATGATGTCATTGTTTTATGGTACTGAGAGAAATGTATAAAACATAGCTTAGATCAACTGTACTTTGAGAAAGTCGTCAGACACCGGTTCTGCAAACTGTTCTCCCAGCAATAATGTTTAATTCAATCAATCAAAACATTTATAGAGCGCGCCAAATTACAGGTTCTGGAGGTGCTGGAGCTGTATGCTGCTGCATGGAGAAATTATCATTTTGAGCATCCAGGCCTATAATTCTCTTCTGATTTGCTGGAGTGATGGTGCAGTCCTGAGGTGCAGGGGAGGTTTTTCCAAGCCTTGGCTGGCAGGTGCGAGAAGGAGCGTCCTCCACTGTTGGCTTGATGGATCTGTGAGGGAGAGGGAAGCTGATCGGAGATATCTGGTTGGTTGGTGGAAGGTCAGGAGCTTGTTGATGTATGCTGGTCCTTCATTGTGCAGGGCCTTGTAGGCGTGGGTCAGCATCTTGAACTGACATCTATTCTGAATCAGGAGTCAGTGTAGTTTTTTGAGATGGGGTATGATTTAGGTCCTTCTGGGGAGGTCGAGTACGAGTCTTGTCGCTGAGTTCTGTATTGTTTGGAGTCTCTTCAGGAGGTGTGCTGTGAATTCTACATAGAGCGGTTTCCCGTAGTGCAGTCTGCAGTTGATGAGGGCCTGTGTGAAGGTCCTTCTGGTGTCTTCTGGGAGCAATCTCAAGAACTTGCAGAGCATGTGAACGGTGTGGAAGCATCAGCTTTTTCTTAAAGGATAGTTTGCTATCCAGGATGATGCCAAGGTTGGAGGCTTGGTCTGTTAGGGCAGGGACTGTTCCAAGCTCTGCAGGCCACCATGTGTCAATCCATGGTGAGGTGTTGTTCCCAAACATGAGGACTTCCATTTTTCCTGTATTTAAATTGAGACAGTTATCCTCATCCAGTCTGCTATGTTCATCATGCAGCTGTATAAGTTAGCTTTTGCGGTGGAGGGATCGTTGGACAGTGAGAGGAAGAGCTTTGTGTCATCGGCATAGGAGATGATGTTGAGTCTGTGTGATCTGACTGTGATGGACGGGGGGTCATGTATGTGTTGAAGTGGGTCGGGCTGAGGCACAGGTGATCTTTTTGGGCTCTGAGGTAAACGGTGGGAGACTGATCCTTTGGGTTCTGCTAGTGAGGTATGAGGTGATCTGTTTCTGTGTGTTTCTTTGAATCTCGATGTGGTGGAGTCTTTTGATCAGGATGTGGTAGGAGACAGTGTTAAACATGGCAGACAGGTCCAAGAGGATGAGGGCTGATATTTCCCCATGGTCCAGGAGAGCACTAATGTCATCTGTGGCTGCAATTGGGGCTATCTCAGTGCTGTGGTTAGCTAGAAATCCAGATTGGGAAGGATCCACCAGGATGTTGTCTTTTAGGTGTTGGGTGAGTTGCTGGTTGATCACTTTCTTAAGGACTTTTGTTGGATAGGGGAGGAGAGAGATGGGCCGGTTGTTCTTCAATTTGGCTGGGTCGGCAAATGTTTTTATTCAGGAAGAGCTTCACTTCAGCATGTTTCCAGACCTCCAGGAAGGAGGCTGCGATCATAGAGGTATTCAGGACCTTCCTGAGCTTGTCGCCAATTGTCTTACTTCTGAGGTTGAAGACGTGATGGGGCAAGGGTCTGTGGGTGCTCCTGAGTGTACAGAGTTCATGATGGAAGTAGTGTCTTGCATGGTGAGGAGTTCCCAGTGGGTGAGGTGTTCAGGGTTCGTGTTTGTGCTTGAGAGCTGGTTGATGCTGTCTGCAGCGGAGGGTTGGTGTTTAAAGTTTTCATAGACTCTTGAGATCTATTTGTGGAAAAAGTCTGTGAGGCAGTCGCACAGTTTGTGAGAGGGAGTGATGTCATTCACTGTGGCTGCGGGGTTGGTGAACTCCTTCACAATGGCAAAGAGTTCTTTGCTGTGGTTTACGCTGGCTTTGATGAGGTCTGCTAGTATGTTGTTGTTGGTTTGTTTCTGAAGGCGGTGGTATTAGTACTAGTACTAGTACTAGTTGAGGATGATCCTGTTTTTTTGCTGAGGCTCCACTTCCTTTCAAGTTGTCGGCAGTTCTATTTGGAGGAGTGCAGTTCCTCAGTGACCCAGTTTGCTCTTTTGCTTTGTTCTTTGACCTTCGCCATCTTGGTGAGGGCTATGGTGTTGGAGCATTATGTGATCCACAGGGATAAGCTCTTTACTGGTTGTTCAGGGTTGTGTGTAGTGTCTGGGAGGTGGGAGCGGAGAGTATAGTTCCACTGGTCTTCTGAACCCTTTTACCAGTTTCTTCATGTGGATCCTGGGGGGCATGGTGCCAGGGTATGCGGTTCCAGGGATGGTGAAGTGTGCGCTGTGGTAGTCGGAGCAGGTGACTGGTGTGATGTGAATGTACCTGACTCTGTCACTGGAGGTGAAGACGGGGTCGAGCGTGTGTCATGGGATATGGATAGGGTCGGTGACAAGGTGTTTGAGGCCAATGTTGCTCAAGCTTTGCAGGAGGTCAGTGGAGTTGCAGTTGCTGGGGTTATCGAGGTGGAAGTTGAGGTCCCTAGGAATATGTAATGCTGGAGTTGATTGTATGTGGGGTAATGAGTTCTGGGATGGCGTTGCAGAAGCTGGGGCGTGGTCCTGGAGGTCTGTAGGCAAGGGTGCCTCTGATAGTACTTTTTCCATCTGTGTGGAGTTGGAAGTTGAGGTGTTCCATTACCAGTATCGGGTCATCAGGGGATGCCATGCAGTGAATGGTGTCCCCAGAGATAATGGCAGTTCCACCTCTGTGCTTATTTGTTCCGTCCCGGTGAGTTATCTTGTAATCTTCTGAGATTGAATTAAACAAAGGGTTTCTGCTTTGCCAAATGCCACTTGTCTTTCATTTTTTCAAGGTAAATTTACATTTGAGCAACACTACCAAGCCTCTTGCTTCTCATTTCCTGAATCCAGGCATGGCAGTGACAGGTGTACCGCTAGTGCCACCTTCTGCTGCTGAGCATGTTGGAAATTGGGTCTCTAGTTGGCAGAGGTAATCTCCCTGTCCAAGTAGGGACCACAATCCTAGTCAGGGTAAGTCACAGCACAACCTAAATTATCCTGTGCTCACCGTCTAGTAGCTTGGAACCGAGCAGACAGGCTTAACGTAGAAGGCAATGTGTAAAGTATTTGTGCAATAACTCAAACAGTAACACAGTGAAAAGGCCACAAAATGTATTCCACATCAGTTTAGGAAAATAGATAATATTTATCTGAATAAAATCAGACCAAAACAACAAAAATCCAATAGCACAAGTCATGATATCACTTTTTAAAGGTTTAAATGAATCTCAATCCTTAAGAATCAGTGGATACATCCTTTTAACACACAGTACATGGAGTGGGTAAAAAATAACAATGCAGAGGGGCTGGAGAGGAGGAGATGTGTTGAAAAGTAAAGTGATGCATCCATTGATCGGTGCGGCAAATTCAATGCGTCGTTTCTTTCATGCTGCAAAGCAATATGTCGGTTTCTGGGATCGCAGCCTTGGTTCATCACTGCATTGTGGGGATATTTTGACACCCAGGGACGATGCGTAAAAAACCTAGAATACGTTGAGCAGAGGCAACAAACACTGCATTGATAAAGCAGGCGATGCTGTGATTTTTCAGCGACGGAGCGGGGGCTGTGCCGATCTAGCAGGCGTTGCGTCAAATTCGGCAGATGTTGCATTGATTTTCAAATGTGCTGGGTTTTCCTCTCTTTTGTGAAGTCTTTGACAGCCCTGAGACCACAGAACAGGAGGCAAGCTCAATCCAAGCCCTTCGAGAGCACTTGAGGAGGAAGGCAGAGTCCTTCCAGCAGAGACAGGGGTCAGCAGGCAGCAAGGCAACAAGCAGGCCAGCAGACCTTTCAGCAAAGCAGTCAAGATGAGTCCTTTGGGCAGCCAGGGAGTCCCCCTGACAGGGTCCAGTGGTAGGTCCAGAAGTGTCTGATTTGGTGGGGTCACAAACCAGGTATATAAACCCAAAAGTGCCTTTGAAGAGTGGTTTTGAAGTGCACAAGTTCCCTTTCAACCCAGCCCTGTCTACCAGGAGCTGTGTGGGGTGTTATCAGTCCTTTGTGTGAGGACATGCCAATGGCCTTTGTAGTGTAAGAGAGAGCCCCTCCACCCTTCCTGTCCAGGAAAACCCACATATATGCAGATGTAGCCGAGTGACTGTTCATGGTTGTCTTGGTGGAATGCACAAGGGGAGCTGTCAATCAGCACAGACCAGCCATGGACTGGAGACAGGCTGTAAGGCACACATGGTAGTAAGTGCAGAGAATGCCTACGTTTTAAAAGTGGCATTTCTGAAATAGTAATGTAGAAACTAACTTCACCAGTGAGTAGGGTTTCTCACTACTATCCCAACCATACCAAACATGACAAATCTCCTCTCAGATCAGAAATTATCACTTAAAAGGATACAAGGACATTTCTAATGCTGGCCTATGAGAGGAGCAGGCTTCACAGTAGTGAAAAACAACTTTGGGAGTTTTTCGCTACCAGGACATGTATTACTTATAAGTACACAACCTGCCTTTTACTTACATAGCACCCTGCCCTGTGGGTTACCTAGGGCCTCCCCTAGGGGTGACTTATATGGAAGAAAAGGAGAATTTAAGTTGTGGTAAGTAGTATTAAATGCCAAGTTGAAGTGGCAGTGAAACTGCACACACTGCTTTTCAACTAGCTAACACTCAATTCAATTCAATCTTTGTTCCTGATTTGGAATCCAGTGAAGTTCACGATTTAAATAATAAAATACAATAGCCAAAACATCCATAAAATCGATAACACGCTTATCTTCTTTTTTTACTAAGATCCATTTTTCAAACAGTGTTAGCGGCCTGTTTATTAATGCTCTATTGGCTGGCAACATGGCCCAGTGCCGTATTTGGTAATACATCATCCTATCTGCCTCCGTTAAGCCAGAGACCTCTTTCATTTGGTCGAAGGAGATCACCCCCTGCTCATCGAAAAGGTAACCTACCCTTTTGCAGCCCCCTTCATACGAACGGCGTAGTGCCTCCCGTTGCAGGCCCGGGCCAAAATCAGGGTTTGCACCTAAGGGAGTCATTGGGGACGGGAATGTCATCAAGCCCAGTCTGCTAGCTACAATATCCCATAACCTCATCGACACCTCCGTGACCGGGGACACATACAACCCCTGCGCTCTGTGGCGGCGGAGGAGCCAGGGCTCTTTCCATATATGGGAGCGGGCCACCGCTTGGTCCATGAAACACCAATGTTTCTCGGATGACGGGCGGCTCCCTTCTAATAAAAAACGCAATTGTGCAGCCTGAAAGTATCGTAGAAGGCAGGGGACTGCCAGTCCTCCCTCCTGCTTAGGGCGATACAACACCCGTCACGGCAACCGCGGCGCCCTACCTTCCCAAATAAATTTTAGAATCGCTATTTGGAGGGCTGCTATCGTCCGTGGCGGGGGCGCCACCGGAAGTGTCTGGAAGAAGTAGAGAACACGCGTCAAGATAGTCATCTTCACCGCTGCCACCCTGCCGAGCCAAGACAGCTTAAGTCTCCCCCAGGGCTCTAGGTCGCGCTGCACCTCCCGGGTCAGTTTCGTGTAATTCAACGCCGCCGTACGGGCAACAGTGGACCCTAAGTCAATCCCCAATTACGGGATTTTTGAGGAAGACCATATAAAGTGGAACCGGGCCTTCAGATCTCTTTCATGTTCGACACTAATAAACCTGCTCATGGCCTGGGACTTTAACATGTTTATCCGGAATCCCGAGACCAGTCCAAATCCCTCCAGTATCTCCATTAGTGCAGGCAATGAGTTCGCAGGTTCCGAGAGGGTAAGAATCACATCATCCGCGTACAATGAAATGATGTGCTCATCTCCCCCGAACTTCACTCCCTTGATCTGAGGGTTATCGCGAAGCCGCTGCACCATGGGTTCCATTTAAAGAGCAAACAAGAGAGGCGAAAGCGGACACCCTTGCCGGGTCCCTCTTTGAATTGGGAACAGCAGCAAGCGCGTTCCGTTGACCCGGGGCGCCTGATAGATGCAACAAATCCATGCCATGAAACCCGGGCCCAATCCAAAACGTTCAAGGACTCTGAACAGAAATGGCCAATTAACCCTATCGAACGCCTTTTTGGCATCGATAGAGAGAAAGAGCGCCTCCCTGCGTGAGCGATCCGTTTTATTCAATAGGTGAAGCAGTCTCTTAGTGTTATCACTACACTGTCTATGTGGTATAAATCCTGCTTGGTCAGGATCTACAAGGTCCGGCATGTAATAATTGAGACGGTGTGCGAGTATACCAGTGAACAGTTTGGCATCGATATTCAAGAGGGAAATAGGCCTGTAGGAGCGCACTCCTCGGGATCTTTCCCCGGTTTCGGGATAACCACAATCATGGCATCCAGCATGCTGGCTGTGAGAGCCCCAGTCTGCCGAAAGGAATTGAAGAGTCGCACTAATATCGGTACAAGTTCCACACAAAAGGTCTTGTAAAAAAGTGCGGAAAAACCATCAGGACCTGGTGACTTCCCAACCTGCAAACGTGAAATCGCTGATATGACCTCTTCCGCCCTTATGGGTTGATCTAATGAGGTCGCCTCTCTCTCAGTCAAAGAAGTAATTGCAATACCCTCTAGGAAGACCTCCGGAGATGCATTGCCGGGGTCCTCAGCTCCATATAATCCCCGATACAATTCCGCGAAGGCCTCCGCAATTTGGTCGCTCGTGCGCGCTTCCGCTCCCAAAGGGGAGCGGACCATTTTTATCATTGACGCCGCGCGCTGCGCTCGCAACCGATGCGCCAATAGCCTACCGCATCTGTTGCTCCCTAACTTATAATTATGCTTAAGGCGTACCACTGCATACTCTGCCCTGTCCCAATCCAACCGCGTCAACTGCTTCCTCACTTTCTCAAGCTCTCGCCAGACTCTTGGGGCACCAGTATGCTTATGTGAACGCTCCAATGCTCTCACTCTCAGTTCTAAATCCTCCCGAAGCAATCTCCTTGCTTTATTATCCCTAGCTGATAGCAACATCACCTCACCCCTCAATACCTCCTTCAGTGCCTCACACAGCGTCGCCATACAAATAGCCCCATCATCGTTATGGCTAAGGTAATCTATTATTGCACTACAAATCGCATCCACTGTTGCAGCGTTCTGAAGCATTGAGTCCCTGAATCACCACTCCGATATGCCCACGCGCCCCATATTCATGGCAACCTCAGCAGTAACCGGAGCGTGATCAGACAGGGCTTGAGGCTCGATCGCTGACTCCCTAACCCGGGGAAGAAGCTCCTGCGAGGCCAAAAAAAGATCAAGCCTAGCATATGTCTTGGTCGCTGCCGAATAAAAGAAATAGTCCCTTAACATGGGATGTGCCCTCCTCCACACATCCTCCAGGCCACACTCACTCAGCCATTGATGCCCCACCGCTGTCATTGACCCCGTCTGCCCATACCGGTGGCCTGAGCGATCCAAATCCCCATCCATCACCAGATTAAAGTCGCCCCCCACCAGGATAGAGCCATCCGGGGATTGTAAGAGCGGGGTCAAAGCATGTTTTAGGAAGACTTCCTGCTGAGAATTAGGCACATAGATAGAAGCAATAGTGAAGGAAAAACCCCCCAGTCTCAATCTCATGGCTAAAAGCCTACCTTGCACCTCATGCAATTTTGTCACCACCTCCCCAGGGAATGAGCGCGCCAACAATATCGCAACCCCTGTGTGTTTCGTTGATGCCGAAGACCAGAACTGTCTAGGGAACCACTTAGAGCGCATGCAGTAAATATCTTTTGGGACGAGATGTGTTTCCTGCAGCAGGCATATATGACTTCCCGACCTCTCTAGGGCAGACAGAATGGCTAGCCTCTTTGTAGGATTGTTAAACCCTCGGACATTCAAGCTTGTACATTTAATAATCATACCCTATTATGAGAGAAGCATTCAAAAGGGAATGCTTCCAACAGAAAGAGGAGCCCCTGGGCCAGAAGATGAACCATCTGAAACACCAAGGCCTGAGACTATCTCCACACAGAAGCCAGCATCGCAGGGAAACACAGCAACATTCAAACAATGCGCACAACAGGTGCTCAGAACCAAAAAGTCCTCGCACACCCAACTTCACGAGGAAGTGTGTCCACAGGGCCGTAGAACCATCCATGTTTGGTAAACCAGGTCCAACGCCTCCGCCGCCCCGACCCTCCTCAGCGGCCGACAAGCCGTCAACATCAAGGCCATCTGCAGTTCGGGTCTGTCCCGCCCCCCCCCACTATGCTGAAGTTCCGTTAAGAATGGATTCCCGCTCCGACCTCAGCTCTGAGTCCGTAGGGTGCTGCAGTTTCCATTATTTTCTCCTTCCACCGCCAATGTGGGGGGCCCCCCACCCAGGCAAGGCCGCCCTCTCGCTCGCATCTTGGGAGTTCTCCTCCAAGCCCAAGATCCGAAATGCTTCCGAAACGGATCGCACCTGCCGTAGCTGTTCCTCCCACCGGAAGACCAAGCGGAACGGGTGGCCCCAGGAATAAGACACATCAAGCGCCTGCAAGTGCTCTGTAATAGGTCTAAATTCACTCCGCCTCTGCAGGGTCCGCACAAAGAGGTCGTGGAATAATTGGAGCTCATGTCCTCTAAAGAGTACCTGCTGAAGATTGCGACCCCGCTGCAGGATCGTTTCTTTAAGCACAAAATTGTGGAGACAGGCCAGGATATCCGGGGAACGGTCTCCAAGAGGCCTCCAGCGCGGCCCACCCGGTGAACTCTGTCCAAAACTATCTCCTGGGTGTCCTCCGGGCCCAGCAGAGAGCGAAACAGGCCAACCACATACTCTCCAATGTCCTCCTTTTCCGCCCCCACGGGGGCCCCTCTGATGCGGATATTTTGTCTCCTTAAACGATTTTCCAAATACTCGACCGCTATCTGGAGGGAATCCTGCTGCTCTCGGAGACGAACGACCTCTTCCTGCAGGCCTGCCACCTCCTCACCCCGGGGAATTTCGCCATCTTCCAGCTGCGTTACACGATCTCCCAGGGAGGTAACCTCTCCCCGTAGCTCCTTCACCTCTTGGGATATGTCCCTGCGAAGTTCCTGGATATTGCTACGGAGCGAATCAAACAGGGAGGTTAGAAAGCCCTTCATGACTGGCGAGCCCTCATCCGACTCCATCTACGTCCGACCCTCCAGTGGTCTCGTCGCCGGTGGATCCTCCGCCATGCCCCCGATGCCATACGGGTCCCTGTCAACATCTCTCTCACTGAGCGTTCCCGCTTGGATTTGGGCGCCGCCATGGCTTGCGGGCCCGGACTCAGCTCGCCAGGACACCCCCCAAGTCTCTCCAAAAGCTCCGTCCGGAAACAAATCCCCAGGTGTCTTGGTGACAGATATTGCGTCTGGCCTGCGCACTGTGTAGCCTCCTCCCACGGGACTTTGCCTTTTGTGGCCTCTGCCGCCTAGCACAATGGGCTGCACTTACTTGTGGTCCATGCTGGTAGGAATGAAGACCTCGGGATCAAACAGAGGCCTCTCCTCTATGTGGCCGCACCTCCAGGTCCCTCCACGGTCCTGGAGAGACACAATGTGGGGGGGTGCTCCCCTCCAGCCCCAACCAGGTCTTTCAAAGGGACTCCTTCCACACAAAAACGGCAATTACTCTTGGGGTCTAAGCCCCCTCCATGCCCCCGCGACTCACCGGGCCCAGCAGGTTCCCTCCGAGGCTCCGATGCCTCCAGACGCAAGCCAAGGCCTTCGCTGGAGAAAGGCACCACTTTGCAGCCCAGGGCACCGCCCAAGCCGCTCCGCGGGCCCGAACACGCTTCGAGGCCGGCCGCTCCTCTTTTCAGGGGCAGCGTCGCGCGCTGCACAACCTCGATCGGGCTGCACCCCGCCGCCAGCAGCACCTGTCAACTCGGGGGGGGCCTTGGGACGCCCCCTGGTCAGGCCAGCCAGCAGATTTTGGGGCTAGGGCGGCGGAGCGCAGACAGGAACGTCCTAGCGCACCGCCATCTTGGCCACGCCCCCTTCGGGGCCACTTTAAGCCCTCTGTCCCTAGTTAACACCTGTAACCTTTTTTTACTCTCACAATGCATAAAATATCTGTCAACTTACAGAACTGGTGATGCTTGTTAACAAAGATTTAAATTCTAAATTGGAAATGGAGATTATAATCTCTCACTGCAGGCCTAAATATCTCAATGCCAGGACAAAATCTCGAGAAAACAAATATTTAATAGGATCTCATGAGGCTTCACCTACATTTCTTTTCACTATTCTTCAACTCTAAGCCCCACCGAACCATCACGGCCAGGCCTTATAATTAGGAGCTAGTCAGTCTGAATTCCAGCCTTATTGCTGAAATCTGAACAATTGTATTAAACCCACACATCTTATGTAGAGCTTGCCCCTCCATTTGTTCTAGGAAGCCCCATCTATCCAAATTAACACATTCTATGGCATACAATAAAGTCGGGGGGACTTTTGCCATAATGACAGGGAGCAAATGCATAAAGTTACATTACCCCATTGCCTTATAAAATGTGCGGATACCATTTGCATGAGAGGGGGCCTTTGTGAGAGCAATTGTCGATATGGAACCTATCCCGTAAGCCACCAGAAACCACTTTCCCTAAGTAGGGATAAGATTTAACTATCTCTGATTTTTCCTCACCAAGACCCCAAGCCAAATTATAGCCCTTCACATACTTTCTGCTTTTCATTTTAAAGATTTTACTCTTGGAAACATTGATTTTCAAAAAATGCGACAATTTATGTCGTTGAAGGGACAACATTCTTTCCTGCAGCCTCCGTGGAGTTAAATCCTTAATGATAATATCATTTGTATACAAAAGGCACGGGATGGGGCGGCCACCTATTTTTGGATCATCTCCTTTACTAGCTGCCAGACAGTGCGGAAGATCAGACACATACAGGAAAAAGAGCAGAGGGCCAACAAGCACCCTTATTTCAGCTCATTTTTGTTGAAATTGCCTCAGATAAACCATAATCGCCTCCTAGTAGCAGCTGGCACCATCTGGCCGAATACACAGCAATTATTAGGGACAAACAGGTTTTAGGAATTCCCAATTTCTGCAGTTTTTTCCAATGCACTGGCTGGTCCACCTTATCAAAAGCGGTCGAGAAATCAATGATTGCTACATAGATATTAACCACCCCCATTATCACTGTGTACTTTTCCACAATCAGTTTCAACATGCAGATATTATCTAAAGTACAGTGCTTTACTTGGAAGCCCGCTTGCTCCAAGGAAAAAATATTACATTCCACCACCCAGTCAGTAAATTGCCCCAGTAAATTCTTAGCAAAGACTTTCCCTATGGCATCTAATAATGCAATTTGTTGATAGTTGTCTGGCATTAGTCTAGAACCCTTTTTATAAAAAAAGTTCAGTCAAACTGACATACAAACTCCTCACCCGAGCTGTATTTCACAGCCGGATGGAGACCAAGCGCAGGCTCCCACTCATTCCCTGAGTGGCATTTCAGCCTGCTGAGGCCAATTTCGGTGCTTCTCTCCTGCTGTGTAACAGCAGGAGAGAAGTGTTTGGATTAGGCGGGAGCAAGACAAGGAGCAGCAGAGGCGAAGCGCCAGTTAAGTGTATTTTTTTTATCAACACCCCCCCCTCTCCTCATGCTGCCCCACCAGCCACTGGTGCCAGATAAATACATGCATTGCTCACCACAGGCTTGCTATCTTCCATCCTCTGCTGTGACTGTCTAATTGGTGCTGTAAGCAACTCCCAGAGCTGAACGTCATATGGTAATTTTAAAACATTTCTGCCAATGTCAACCCACAACAGGGATAGGCAACACAGAATGCCTCTGCCCCTAACAAAACATGCCAGAGACAGCTGAAGGGAGTTCGTGTGCGGATCATTATTTCATAGTCTGGCTGCTAGATTGGAAATTGATTAGAGTAGAAGATTCAAGGAGGAGGAGTGCAGAAAAGTGGCAGTTGTGCAAGTTTTCACTTCAGCCATGTGTTTGTTTGACACAGTTACATTTTGGATCAATCTGTAGAATAGGCGTGGGTTGTTTGGAGTACCAAGCATTGTGAGTGGTAGCATTTTGTCTATTCACATGAGAATTCCATAAAGTGGGTGGGGGGCTTTCAATAACAAAGTAGTCCTTTCCAAGTATAACACCAATAAACCACACGTTGGCTACTCAGGCACTGGGCAGTGGTCTTTGGTGTGAACTGGAGTAGATGAAAGCAAAGTGCCATCTACACACCAGGGAGCAAGCCAGACTCATATGTGATGCTCAACGTACGAAGTAGCATCGTTTGTGCCCTCCTGTCCCAAGCCAATCCAGGCAATACTTATCAGTTGCAAGTCAGAAGATGTGCCAACATTTACAGAACACATTTCCCTACATTTATGTGCTACATAATGAACACCCATTGGTGGTCAGAATGTTATGTGAGCTTCTGTAAAAGATTTTAGTCACTTCATGAAGCACACATTCCATACAGGCTGCAATTCATATCAACAGCTTGTGCATCATGAATCAAATCAGCTTGGCAGTTAAGGAAGTCATGTAGGAAAGGTGATATGCTTCCCAAAAGAGCATGTTTGTGGTTACTTGAAAAGCTTTGCAGAAAGCAGTGACCGTATTCAGAGATTTAGTGAAAAAGAAAACCTGGCTCATTATGAATTTTTTTTCCATGGGAAAGTTGAGAGTGAATTTTAATGGTCTTAATTGAAATAATAATATTAATCATTATCACCCATGTATATTAGACCAGCACAGTCAATATAAACATTCTTTAAAATTGAAGTGGCACTCCGTGATCTAATTGCCTGGTATGCTGACCACATAACACACAGTTTTACACCAGTTTGAACCTTTGGGCCAGGGTCCTCGTGTCACTACTCATGATCCCTTGGCCCAGTTTTTATCCACCCCCCTGCCATCCCAAGACTCCCATTCATCGATTCATGGTCCACTGGCCCCTGTTAAGACCTTCACCCTGGGGGTCAGACCGTTCTAGATGGTCCTAAAACTCCTGTGCTTTGCTTGGCTTCAAGAACCTACTACAAAGAGAGGACCACTTATCAGTGTTCCACGTCTGTCTCCAGGAAGGCTTCCTGGACCTCTCAGGACCACAATCTTCTTCCAGCAAAATGATCTTACAAATCTGTACCTGAAAAGAAAAATAAAGATGATTAAAGTACAAACCTAGACTAGACCCTTGGGAGGGAAGTTGGGCACTAGGCCCAAGATCCAAACTCCTTTTATTCAAGCAGTGCAGTTTACAAACCACATGGAGACCCTTCTGGGAGCTGCTTCAGCTTCCCTAAAAGCTAAGCCCATGCTCCTGCAATGAATTTGACAAGTTTAATGCCAACTCTTGCACCTTTGGCAGCCCTGAGCATATTTCTGAGGACAGCTCCAGGTATTGGATTTTTATGAATGAATGCTTGCTTAATTTCTTGTGTATGCCTGCTGCCTTCCCAGATGAAATGTTGAATGTGGCATTTGTGATTTATTATTAGTGGTACAATGCTGCTACCTGATCAGTTCCACTTGTGTAGAATAATGGACCTCTTCTTTATAATGTTAATACTATTATGGAAGCCAAGAGAAAATTATTGCCAAGCACATGCAGGCCAGTGATAATTAACTACTTAGTCTCATTTTGCTCAGAAATGTTCTATAAAAGTAAGCTCACTCCTCCAAAGCAGGTCACCTCAGTCTCAAGTCTCATCCTCTCTAATATGGGAAACGATTAGACTCGGGGAGGAAAGAGACCTGCTCCTCAAGTATAGTGGCTGGTGAGGTATACCAATTTCTTACCAATACTCTAATCAATACTCAAAAATACTTAATGATTACAGTCACTCTGATTTTAACTACCCAAGTCTGGAAACCTCTGCCTTTCATGACAGATTCTGGAGCTACTGGAAAACTTTTGATATATCACTTGCAAAGATCTAGTGTTACAAGTCATACGAAAGAATGTATCAGGGCCCGTCCGTGCCATTGATGGTGCAGGCCTGACATCAGGATTGTTAGTTTTCCAGGCCGAACCTTTGTATTTGGTATATGACAATAGGCACTGTGAAAATCTGAGATTTGGTTTAACTGACACCCTCCACAACCCAAAAGTTGACTTGATGGTACCCAATAGGTGATTCAGTTACACAGTATATCTTCTGTCAGTGTATCCAACGGAGGCCCCCAATTCATAATCATAACCAAATTCTTGGAAAGATTGTGCATGTGTCTTGGCATTGATTTTCTTCTGTAATCTGCCTACCATCCACAGACCTATTGATAAATGGAAAGAGTAAACCAATCCCTTAAAATGTTTCTGCAATGCCTTTTGACAACCAAAATAAGAACATGGGTGAAAACCCTTAGGCCATGTTTTATACTTTTTTTGTGCTGCATTACTGTCATTTCTTTATTTAAAAGCAGAGCAACCTTGCAAAATACAATTGTATGTTTGAAACTAAATCAGGGCCTTACTTTGGCTGAATGTGCTTACAGTCACAACACACACAGCTCTTGGGGGTTTCTCTGTTCGTCTGTAACTTAAGTTATCATCCTAGGAGTCTCCCAATAGAATTCCAACCATGTTGTGAACAAGTCACAGCAGTAAAAGGTCACCATGAGCATCTACAACAAACTTAGTTGGCAGGAAAGGAGCATTTTTCAAAATACAAGGCTCACATAGAAGACTGTGCATAACCCAATCGTACAAAAGGGAAACATCTTATTCTGTCGGGTATTTTGTTTGGTTAGCCACTAAGAATTCGCATCTAGCAGGTAAGAGGAAATTGCAATCTCCTTTTTTTTAGGCGTGGGGCCTGTTATGTACTGGTGGATGTTTTCTTTATGAATAAAGGCTTATGGAACAATATGGTCAGAGTCATCATAACAAGTGGTGATGAGCGGGAGCATCCACCAGTTTGTTGAACCACAGTGTGCAGACAAGGCAGTTCCTGAGAACTCATCGACGAGTGGGAGTCGAAGCACTCTTTTGAACTTGTTTGACTCCTGGACCCTGACACAAACGATGGCGGCAGCACAGAGGACACAGATACGTGTGGTGACGCGCAGTGTCTGTGTAGAATACCGAGGTGTTTTTGGTATCGTTGGGTTGCTGATGTGCGTGCGCAAGCAGCACCCGTGCGCATGAAGAAGCGCATGCAGAACTCATCGAACCAACAGCGTTGCTTGGAAACGTGATACTGTTTCGGAAATGAACACGCATTTGAACTGGTGCGTGTAATGTGACGCTGTTCAGGAACACATCGCAAGCGACAGCGTTACTTAGTGCCAGCACAGTCAATAACTCTACCACTAGCGTTTTGACAGCTCTGATCCTGTCTAATTAAAGTGTTTTTTTTAAACGCTGACTCAGTTCCTGTTCTGTTGAACAAAGGGAAGTCTATCTGCTGACCGCTGACTTTATTTTCTGCAGTACAATTTCAAGAATGGCCATTTTTTAAGTTCAAACTTTATTGGAGGCTGGAACACTGACTTCATTTCCAGTTGCATAACAGGAAGTTGTTGGGTTTGCTTACAAATATTGCAATATGTCACAAATAGCTCCTCTTAATTTATCTCAACCTCCTCAATTTTTATCTGAGCGAGGTGAACCTGTTTTACCTTCGAAGAAATGGATTAATCTGTTTGAGTCTTATTTGATGGAATTGGTGGGGACAATTTTTCACCTGCAAGGAAACAAGGGATTCTTTTACATAATTTGGGCATTGAAGGAAGGAACATATATGACAGTCTTGACCCTATTGCAATTGGTACTGCTGATGGTGACCCCAGAGATGTTTATGAAATGTCAGTTGTGATGCTTAGGAAACATTTTGGGACTCATATAAACATTGTCATGAAAAGACACACATTTTTCATGAGGTCTCAAGCTAAAGACGAAAGGGTTGGAAATTATATTGCGTCGCTCAAAACCTTAGCACAAACTTGTGAATTTGGTGATTTAACTGACTCTCTCATCAGAGATCAACTTGTTCGGTGTACCAACAATCTGAGGGTGCAAGAAAAATTGTTGCCGAAAAATCCTTCATTACGTGACGCTATTATTATTATGGAAAGTATTGAGCATGCTAGTTTTTGGGTCAAAGATATGAAAGACACCATTTCTAATTTTTATGCCCTTCCTATGCCCTCAAAGGAAACTATGTCCAACTCTATTCATGAAGAGGATACTATTCAAAAAGTGTCTGGGCGGATAAGAGTGAGTAATGACTTGCCTAAGGACTCCAGGATTAATGACTTGCCTAAGGACTCCAGAATTAAATGCTACAAATGTGGTGGTCCAGGGCATTTTGCTAACAATCCAAAGAGTTTTGCCAGGAATGTTAACTGTAGGAATTGTGGCAAGAAAGAACATTTAGCAAAAGTTTACAAAAGCCATAAAATAAACGTGGTGGATGAAGCACCATTGAGTCAACAGATGATATTGAACTTGAGTTGCCCTGGTAACCAACATATTGATTCTACAAAATTGGTCATGCCAAAATGTGACATTGAGATTGATGGGAAAATTGTTCCTGTTCTTGCGGATTCAGGTTCTCCTTTCACTTTGATTGATCATAAGAACTGGGAGAAAATTTTTGGAGGTGCCAAAGTTGAATTATCACCCCCCGACATTGACCCTATAGGTCATGGGGGACAGAAGATTTACTTATTTGGATACTCTCTCATGACTATAAGATTTAAAGGCCGAGAAACAGTAGGGAAGGTTTATGTAGCCAAACGAGGAAACAATTTGTTGGGTTGGAGACATCAAAAGGATTGAGGTATCATTGTTAATCCGAACTCGCCTGATCAAGTCCTTTCTGTATCTCATGTTGGGGATGATATTGATATTGTGAGTGAATTTTCTGAAGTGTTCAATGATAAACTGGGGTTACTAGTGGATTTTAAACATAAGATCATTTTGAAATCTGGTATTAAACCAGTAGTGCATAAAGTAAGGAAAGTGCCTCATTTGATGTTAAGCCCACTGCAAGAAGAACTCAATAGGTTATTGGGTTTGGGAGTTATTGAAGAAATTGAAGCCTCGGAATGGTTGGCTCCCATTGTTCTAGTTTCTAAGTATAATGGTTTGAAGTTAAGAATGTGTGTGGACTTAAGGAGTCTCAACCAATGCATTTGGGTAGATCTTCAACCACTACCCAATATTAATGAAACCCTGACAATGTTATCTCATGCCAAAGTATTTAGTGTAATGGATTTATCAGCGGCATATCATCAAATCCTACTCCATGAAGACTCGAGGCATCCTACATCTTTTGTCGCGCCTTTGGGAGTGTTCAGGTTTATTAGGATGCCATTTGGGCTAGCTTCGGCTGCTGCGTGCTTCCAAAGAGTGATGAAAGAAGTACTCAAAGGTCTTAACTCAGTATTGTTTTTTCAGGATGATATGCTTGTCTATGGTGAAAATGAAGAAACACATGATACAGCTTTAAGAGCAGTATTGAAGAGGTTCAAGGAAAAGGGGTTGACTCTGAAGAAAGAAAAATGTAAATTCAGGGTAGGAACAGTTTCTTATTTGATTCATACCATCTCTGGTGATGGAATTAAACCTAAGCTAACATCGGTCAAGTCGATTACATCTATGCCCACACCTTCAGACAAGGATAGTCTACGATCGTTTTTAGGTCTTGCTGAGTACTATTCAAAATTTGTTAAGAACTTTGCAAGTGTAGTGCAACCTTTAAGAGTTACGCTAAGGAAGGGTGTGAGTTTTGAATGTGAAGAAGCTTTTGATTTTGTGAAAGCCAAAATTGGAGAAATGCCTACTTTGGGTCATTTTGACATCAAAAGGAAAACTGTGTTGTTTACTGATGCAAGTTTGAGGGGTCTTGGTGCAGTTCTCTCGCAAATTGTGGATGGTGAAGAAAAAGTTGTAGCTTTTGCGTCTCGTTCACTTAAGAGGTCTGAAGAGCATTATTCTGTTATAGAACGTGAGTCTTTGGCTTGTTACTGGGCTATAAATCATTTCAAGTACTATTTATGGGGTTTACCATTCATACTTAGAAGTGATCATAGACCTTTAGTTCAGATATTTGCTTGACGGAATGTGGATAACACAACTCCGCGTATCAAGCGCTTGGTGGAAAACTTGATGGAGTATAATTTTCAAGTTGACTATTTACCTGGGAAGAAGAATATTACAGCTGATTTTCTTTCTAGGTCGCCTTTGACGGATCAAATCCTTGATGATCATGTTCCGATATTGTGGGTCAGAGAATCGGCTATTGATAAAGATGAGTGTTTTTTTGAATGTGATAAGGATGCTGTTCGTAAGTTGGTCTTTGATTATGTAATAAAGGGTTGGCCTAGTTTAAGTGGATGTTCAGAAGGTACAAGGGCATTTTGGAATGTCAGAGACGAGTTGAGTATTGTTGAGGATAATTTATATAGATGTGATAGGCTTGTTCCACCAGCTGGATTATATGAAAGTTGATCAATTTGGCTCATGAGGGACAATTAGGTAGGAATTTGACTAAAGCAAGTGTTAGAGAGTGTTACTGGTGGCCTGGCTTGGATAGGCAGGTGGAAGCTATTGTAAAAGATTGCATACAATGGGCGAATAATGATAAGTCCAAAAACGTGAGAACTATTCTTTTGTCTCCAGTCTCCATTCCAGCTGAGTCCTGGCACAAATTAGGGCTGGGCCTGGTTGGACCATTTGAAACTTTACCTTCCAATGAGAGATTTGTCATTGTTTTGGTAGATTATACTTCTAAGTGGGTCACGGCCAGTTGTGTAAGTTCAATCACCACCAAGGTTGTTATAGAGTTTTTAACTGACGTATTTGCTTGTGAAGGCATTCCTAAAGTAATAATCACAGACAATGGGGTACAATTCACTTAATTAGAAATGAGGAACTTTCTTAATAGCCTTGCCATTTCTCATTTTCGTACTGCACTATATTCTCCTCAAGCTAATGGTCTGGTTGAGAAGATGAATCAATTGGTGAGAGCTATTGTGCAGTCTGCCCTTGATAATAGACTACCTTTGAAGACTGTCCTCAGAGAAAAACTGTGGGCTCATAGGAATGCTCCTAATGCTGTGACAGGTATATCTCCGTGCTGAATTTTAAGAGGTAGGATGGCAGACTCTAAATTAGCTCCATTATGGTTGTGGCCAGTAGGAAGTTGTGAGGAGTCATTGAAGCCTATCCGTAACAAGGTAATTGCTAACCAAACCAAGTATAAGGAAACATTTGATGACAGACATAGTGCTCTTCAAAGAGTTTGGCATGTGGGTGATTTGGTTTATATCAAAAAACCTATGTGGACACAAAAAGGTGAATCTAAATTTATGGGGCCAAGGAAAATTGTACAGGTCAAAAGGAATGTTGTGGTCCTGGAAGGAGGTAGTGTATGGAGTATGTCACGATTGGCTAAATGTGTAAATGGAGACTTGAGTCTGGGAAACTTGTGTAAAGGGCAGAGTGGTGATGGGTCTGAGTACGGTGTAGAGATTAGAAGAAGCATTAGGAAGAAAATACTTCCCAGACATTTGGAAGACTTTGTGCACTGAAGAATTGATGTGATTTTGTAATGTATAAAGGCACATCCAATTGCTCATTTTTTTAAAAATGGTATTAACTTTATTTGCAAATAATGTATATATCTTTTATTGTTATCCTGTTCTTCAGATATGTGTTTATCTATTTTCGTTTTTATTTTGTTCTCAGAATCATATTTGTAATAGAAGTTAAGATATAGTTAATTGTTAGTTATTGTAAGGGGGAAGATGTGTTGTGGCCTGAGATCCTCGTGATCTCTGACATGATCTACCGATGATGTCAGAGATTGGAATCTGAAGGCTCAGGAGATTCAGGAGGACGGCGGTTGAGCGAGGGGCTAGGGGCGAGGGGCCTGTTATGTACTGGTGGATGTTTTCTTTATGAATAAAGGCTTAGGGAACAATATGGTCGGAGTCATCATAACAGTAACCCTCAGCACAAGACCATGCACTGCATCTTGTTTGGTTGTTTCGTGCTTGAAACCACCCTAAACCAGGTCCTGTAAGTCAGCCTTTGGAGAGAGAACTGTCAACTGTTCTCCAGTTGCATGGTATGCTCTCTGCATACTGTGCAGTGCTACTCCTGTTTTGACCCCATGGCCCTCATGCCACCACTCATGATCCCTCTTGGCCCGGTTTTGGCCCCCATGACCCAAGGCCCACATCCCTCTACTCATGATCCGTTGGACTTGTTGAGGCCTCCATCCTGGGGATAGCCAGTACTAGATGGAAAAGCTGTTCCTAAAGTCTTGTGAAATTTCAGAAACAGTGGCAGTCTTAGGTATAGTACTATTGATGCTGTGCCCAAAATCCTGCAACTTCCTTGGTTTCAAGGACCCACCCTTGAGAAAGGACCACTTATCTGTGCTCCTGGTAGAATTTGAGGTAGTGCTACAGTCAGAGAGCTTATTTGAGGGACAATAATAAATACTGGTATTTTCAGACTAAGCACTGAACTAAACTGTTGCTTAAAAGATTACAAAGAACAAAGAGTCTTTACAGACTACCTTTTTCGGACAATAAACATTGAACAGAACTCATTTGAGAAAAGAAAGAACTGGCAAAAGACCCGAGGAGGAGTCTTGGTAAAACTTGTAGTACAACTACCCCAAACAAGATTTGGTCATAGAATTCTACAAATTGATCATTTATATTGATGTGCTGTTTCATGCGCCTTTAATGTTGCACAGAGTCAATTGCAAGAAGACCCTTGGCCAGAAGTCGTAAAAGAAAGAACTCATGGTTTGAGTGATTAGTCTCTATGGGAATTAATGTAAAGTCTTTGCTTCTGCAGAGGCCTGGAAATTCAATTGAGGGGATTTGACTTGACACAAAGAATGGTGTTGCAATAACATCTTCCAAATTATTGTATATTCAACCTTTCATAACATTTTCAAATACTAGCCTAGTGCTACTGCTACCTTTACATCATTCAAAGTGAATAGATGGCCCATCACAATTCTAGAAGTTCTAATGAAGGTTGTCTCCTAACATTGCTTTGCCTTCACTGGGGTGTCTCTGTGCCATACCTTAGTAGACAGAACTCCTTGAACTAATAGACACGTTTACATGCTAACAAAATCTGTCTAGGCCTGGAGTCTTGGGCTATTATCACACATTGTGAAGTTCATTGAAACTCATACGCTTTGACCAAATCTCTAGTGATTTCTTTTAGTTAAAACATAGCAGAAATTAAGTATACTTTTTTTTTAAATTAAAGTGTATTTAGTCAAAGGGCATTGTGTAATGAATTCAGATTAAAGTCTGGCTTCACTTTAGTTTCTAACCAAAAACGTGCTTTTGTTAGACTGCTAAGTCCACTGATAAACATCACTGCAAAGTTCCAGAAAACGTCTTCTGCCTACTGAGGTTATGCAATTCTAAGTAATGAAAAATAAAATAGTTGTAGTTCCAATAGTAACAATAAGGGCCAGATGTAGGAAGCACTTTGCGAGTCGCAAACGGCAAAATTTGCTGTTTGCGACTCGCAAATGCGTGTTTCCTATGCAGAAATGCATTTTGCGAGTCGTTACCGACTCGCAAAATGCATTTCCGAATCGCAAATAGGAAGGGGTGTTCCCTTCCTATTTGCGATTCGCAGTGGTATGCAATTCCATTTGTGACCGCTTATGCGGTCGCAAATGGAGTCGCAGTTACCATCCACTTGAAGTGGATGGTAACCCATTCGCAAATGGGAAGGGGTCCCCATGGGACAAAAGGTTTCGGATTTTTTGAAATGCAGCTCGTTTTCCCTTAGGGAAAACGGGCTACATTTAAAAAAATAAAATAAACTGCTTTATTGAAAAGCAGGTCGCTAACATGGAGGCCTGCTGACTACAGCAGGCCTCCATGTTAGCGAGTGCCTATACTCGCTATGGGGCCGCAATTTGCGACCCACCTCATGAATATTCATGAGGTGGGTCATTGCGACCCCATAGCGAGTTGCAGTCGGTGTCTGAGACACCGTACTGCATAGCAATTTGCGAGTTGCAAATTGCGAGTCGGAAGGACTCGCAATTTGCAACTCGCAAATTGCTTCCTTCCTACATCTGGCCCTAAGTGACTGCAGCTACACATAATGATTTTATTACAGTGCAAAGGTAGAGAAAGGGTTTATAACAGATTCCTGTCAAATTTATCAAGGATGTAATTTGAGTTTAAACTTGTTAGAGGGTATCCATAAGGAATGGTGGGGAATATTTTTGCTTTATAAGCTCTTAAAATGGAGTCAGGGAATATCCCCCATAAAGTGTATCCAATCTTTTCAAGCCACTGAAGCCAGGTAATACTTTTTGTAGCTCTACTTTCCTTTGCAGCTTCCTTATAAGAGGTCCCAAAAAAGGTGTCTCTGAAACTAAGGCGCTGGGAGATGTTCTGGAAACAATGGAAAAGAGCGAAGAGCCAATAGGCATCCCAAATCTCAAAATGGATGGGTATTCACATTTCACCCGAGAGGCCCAAATGTGCTCATTTCCAAGTGGAATCATGAAGCTGTTTGATAAAAAAAAATCTTTGAAAAATAACAATCGCCTTCAGCTTAAACCCACAAACAGTTTTTTGTACACCATATCAAAGGCCACCTGGAAGTCCACAAAACCCAGGAGAAGCCTTTCAATACTTGGAGTGGTGCACCTAAGGGCTAAATACCATAAACACAGATAAAATGTATCTTGATGTAACTCACAACTATGAGAGTGAATGCTAGCATACTGGTGAACCACAGTGTTGTGAGCAACAGCATGCACATGTTGCTGACAAACCTTTCAAACAGGGCACACCAGGGACTGTTGGAACAGCAAAAGAAACAGTTTCACACAAATGGGCTATGAAGGCATGACAATACCTAAACATAGTGTAATTGGAAAGCCCTTACCTAGGCATGAACAACATTTTCAGCCAGTAACCTGTCACTTGAGGGAAGTTGAAACCTGATAATACACTCACAGATCTCCTCAATCTCGATCTTTCTATATGCTTGTCTTCATAAACATTTGTGACACCCCAGCACACCTTCCTATATGGCATGAAACAGATATCTATCTAAGAACTATAATGCATGCTACAATTAACCACACCTTCCTCTCTCATATTATTCATTCACATGATGTTTGACTCCTCCTCAATAACCACCCCCACATAAATACCATCAGATCAAAACACATCCTTACAGATACACACCATCACCTACAAGGACACCCTGCCACCCTCACTGTAACATCACCACTCATACCGCATCACAAACACCACCGCTTCAACACACATACCAGTTCACACTATTACAGTGCCACACTCCAAATGAACACACCATCAAAACCAGGCCATCAAATTATCATTCCAAACACACAAACAACTCCCACACACCCACATCTCACCCACCAAAATACTGTCCCTTCCTCACACAAGTACCAACTTGTGCAAGAACAACATCTACCTCGAACCTTGCTGTGCTAAAAATTTTCTGCATTTGTGACTAGCATTTGTACTCTTCTGCAGTGGTTGTTTGGGTCTATGGAAGTGTGCACTGTTGCCCCTGTTTTGTCAGTGGCAGCTGCCAACTACGGAAAGTGGTGGGACGGGCAGGGTGGGTGCATGCAGGCAATTACATAAAACTAAGTTGCTGACATGCATTACATTATTGTTTTAAAGTTAACATGCTTAACTTTAAAAATGTAATGTAATGCATGTTAGTGATTTAGTGCACATTAAATAAATTAAAAGTAAATTAAAAGTAAAAATAGAATATTCACTTACCTTGCTGACAGTCCTCAGTCCAGTACTCTTCTTTCATCCAGTGCAGGCTCTAGCCAACTCTCCTAACCAATCCTGGTGCTACTCTCATGCTGTTAACCAACATAAGAGAAGCTCCAGGATTGGATGGAGCGGGCTCTCCCAAGGGCACTGGTGGCCCGTGCTTGCTCTCAACCCAGCTGTCTAAGACAGCTGGGTTGGAGAAGTTTAAATGTGCATGTCTGGCTGGCCGCCGAAATGTAAAGACCATTGATTTCTATGGTATTTAGATTTTTGCCGGATGGGATATCCGTCACCTTTGCGACGGAGTAACTCCTCTGCCAAGATCTAAATCAGGCTCAAAATCACAATAAATTAACCTTATTACCATTATATTTTCATCTCTGGGGCATTTTGTGGGGTGATTTTTATCAGTGAGGCAATACTCCTACGCCCTAATGGAAGAGCTGCTTCTCTGTGTTGTACTTGTTGTGTATGTGGGAGTGAACCTTGCACTGCCACTGCTGCAACTGCTCTGTGCCTGGTTCTTCTGCTATTGGTGCTTACACAAATACCTCTAGGTAGTACGTATTGTTTTTTGTGAATTTTGGAAAACTCCATTTACTTTATAAGAGCCGAACAGATGGGGCTTGCCAATGCTTGCTTTAACTTTCTATGTAACTGAAACATTATCAAGCAACTGTCATCACATACATTCTGTATACAAAATGCAATAAACATAACTGAAAATGGTCAAAACAATGTTTCTTTTTACTTACATCTTTAACATTCCCAGTGCAATAACAAATCCTATATGCACCACGAATAAATGCATGGGATGATACGATTAGTGTAGGAATTGATAACCGTAGTGATGCATGAAAAGGCCAGTGATAGCACGAGTCGAGTCATTCATCGGTCTAAAGACTCGCCAATTCACAAATCTTTCAGTCAATGATGAAGCACTTTAAAGAAGGGGCAGAGCTTTTAGCTTTGCAAATGCTTGTTTTTCGTAAATTGAAATTAGGAAGGGCACAAATATTAAAGTGATCGTGTTAAAAAATGAAAAGAAAATTCTAAATCTAAAAAAAAATAAAAACATGCTGCTTTTATTGCTGTGACTGAAGCCGCTGCACCTTTGCAGTGAGAAACGAAAAATAGCACATCATGTGACAAACTACTACAAAAGAGAAACTAAGGTGAACATAGTAATAAAAGCCAAATAAACTGCGATGGACCAACTGTAAGAGACAGGCAACATTTATTTTTTTAAGAACGAAAGGAAGAGCAGGATGGTAGGGAGGAGGCCGGCAGAAGGTTGTTAAAAAACATTATTGAGTGGATAGCATCTCAATCCACATCCAAAAATGTGATATTTATAATTTTATTTAAAAAAATTATATTATGTAAAGAAAGTTTTTTTTTCATTTGTCCTTACAAAATGTATCTGTATTGGTGATTGCGGTTTTAACAGTTTTTGAGATTGGATTGATATCACTTTTGTGGATACTTTTGTACGTTTAGCAAAGGATAGTGGTGAATTCAATGAAAAACTTGAAGCCATTGTGTTGCCATAGTGAATCAATGTGCAGGAACCAATTAATTTGAATGTATTTAATAGATGCTTTCGCACAAGATTAACATATACATTACAAATTAAGTTCAGGAAGAATGAGAGAAAAGAAAAGAAAAGAAAAGAAAAGAAAAGAAAAAAAGAAAAGAGAAGAGACAGAAAAGACAGACCGGCAGCATCACTTTTCTTCTCAGTGCAGTTGATCAAAAATCAACTCAATGACAATCTGCAGAAGTGAGAGAGGGAGAAGACTGGCATCCATTAGCGAAATAGCAAGTGTTGCCTTTTTGTTTGTCAGAAAAATATTGTGGGCGAGAAACTCCACAGATTTGAATATGATCTGTAACTCTTTTTATAATTGAATGCTATGCAGAAAATTGTGTGGGAAGCGAGAAGTTAGAAAATGACTTTGTCTTTTATATTCAGCTGTTGGTACTTAAACAGCAGCGCAATCCTAATCCTACTATGTTTATTACATTAAATTAACAAATCCCTGATGGGCAGAACTGTAGCCGTCTTTGATGGAAGATCTAGGAGGCATTAGCCAGAGTTGATTGGCTCTGTAACGCCCCCTACCTTCTGAATTAATGGTTCATACATATCTTCATTGCTTTTTTCAGGATAGTTCAACGATGAGATTTTTATTTGAAAATGTTAGTAGACCTGAGAATAGTAGCAAGGTCCCAGTTCCTATTTCAGTATGTTGAAAATTCACAGCAGCATGGCTACTAAGTCGCACTTCCCCAATCTCTGTTGCATTGTTTTCCATTCAGCTCCTGCTTGCTTTGACACTGCCAGTGTTTAATTCAATTACCTTTTTTCCGATTCAAAAACGTAGTTGTACAAATTCTTGCTCAGATAAGGGACAGCTTCAACATTTGAGCATTTGTAAAAAGAGTAATTGAAATTCATAAAGTCTCTTTTTTGTTAACAGAGCTGGGGCCCTATTACAGATAGCGCGCATTTTTTCTGCGTGAGTAGGTGTGCCGGTTGCAAACAGGTGCGCACTTTTATGTTGAATGTGCCGCCTCTGGGGCAAGCAATATACAGAGAAGCTGGGTAAAAGTTGCTCTGGTTTCTCTGTACAGGGTGCAACCCGCATGCACTTTTACATGGGATTAGAGATCCCCTTGCGGGAGGGAGCTGTGAGTGACTGCACCAACCTTGAAGGGGATATTCGGGGGGTCTATGGATCCCCTCAGAGGGCTGCCTTCAGGAGGCACACTGAAAGTGCGACACCTTTTTGCAGTGCACTTGCAGTGAGCCTCCTAAAGGTATGTTTGCCTCTGCACCCACGTCAGTAATAAGGTGCGGGCGCAGAGGCCAAGGGATTCCCTCATTTGCATGGGGCCATGCCCCCATGAAAAAGAGGGAATGCCTGCTAATGATAGAGCTGGCGCTACATGTGAACCAGTGCTGTCCGTATTACACAAAGGCCACACAAGCGTTTGTAGCCCATTCTGTAATACCAAAGTGCCCCAAGGGTGCACAAAGCAGGTGCAAATGCACTTGTGACCCCGGGGCACTTCTGTAATATGGCACTCACCTACAAGTGTTCTATGAAGAGGTTCAAGGGACCCCTTTCATCCCTCCAGAGGGCTGCCTTTAGGCAGAATTTCAGTGCACCTCCTAGAGGCATGTTTGCCTCTGTGCCCACGTTGGGCACAGAGGCAAAGAGATTACCTAATTTTCCTGGGGCCACACCCCCATGCAAATGAGAGTTCGCCCTCTAATGATAGCACTGGTGCTACAAGTGCACCAGAGCTATCTGTATTAAAGAAGGAGTTGCAGAAGTGTTTGTGGCCGCTTCTTTAATACCACTTACGCCCCCGGTACACTTCTGTAATACGGCCCCAGGTGTTTCATTATGCATTGACGGGATAGCAATACAAAGAAAGCAGATAAGGAATACAAAGGTACTAAACAATTAAACTAAACATATTGAAAATCCAAATTATCTAGGGAAAAACACTGTGAAAGCCTAGAACTCTAAGAACATAAAAAAATATTGAAAGCTACCAAAACTAAATCTAAACAATAAAGTAAATACTGTATCTTTTTCTGAAAAAAAGATGGCACTATTTTTGCAATAAAATATTTTTTTTAATCGTGTTAAATTTCTCTCTTTCCAGTACTATGTCCTGCAATTGGATCCTATTTCCAAATAGAGCGAGCACCCAACATGCATCAGTAAATGCACCTTGAGTGTGCAATGTATTGTCATTAAGCTGTCCCTATAAGCATGAAAAATATGTACATAAATAAAGAAGGGTGAAGATATTGTGATGCAGCACATGGGGCCCGATTCATAAAAGGACAGGAAAAAAAGTCAGAAATATTCTTCTACAGGTTTTCTCCTAGGTTTAAACCAAAGTTCTGACTTTTATGGCATTCCCAAACAATTTCTAGATTATGCCTTGCCTTTAGAAAATTCCTTATCTAAAAATCAGAGAAAACCATGAACTGGGGCTTTCAACTTTTTCTTTTATTTCTCCCCTTCCTCTAGTTAGCCACTAATTTTTGTGGGTGCCACCCACAGTTTTTACCCTGGAAATACATTTACTCCTGCCCTTTATAAGCGTAAATATGCAAGCATTTCTTTAGAAAGAAACAATTGCTAGGTGTATACAAAACCCCACAAACATATATGGTGGAGCATAGATATAGGGAGGACTGGTGTGGATTAAGTACGTCCTGAGTTGAGACAAAAAGAGGAAGTTGCTTGAACACCACTTGTTCAAGCATTTTTGAAAAAGGTTAGGTGTGAGACTCTAAGAAATGAAGTTACTGGTTGGGACAAGGTGAAACTGTACTCAAGTAGCAACCACACTCCTTGTAGCTTGACACAAATCAGTCAGGCTTAATTTAGAGGCAACGAGTAAAGAATTTGCACAGCACTTCAAGCAGTAATAAAATGAGAACACTATGCAAAAAAATCCCATTCACCAATTTAGGAAAATATAGTAAATTTTAATAAATAAAGCAAAACAAAAACAACAAAAATCTAATCAGTAGAACAGGAGTCGTGCAATTTTAAAGATATAGGTGAATGTAGCACCAAAAAGGCCACTTGTGGCTATCTGGTCTTGTGAGACCAGGAGAAAGTCACAAGTTCAGGGTGACCGCGATGGAGTGCTGGTTGGATACATGAACCAGGTTAGCCCTACTGAAACGTTACCTTCTCAGTCAAGAGTAAAGAGTCCCGTTTGTAGTGGAAGGGGCCATGAGGAGCATGGAAGCATAGCAGACTGTCATCCATGCAGCGTAAAGAGCGTGCCTGGCATCTCGGACGGACATTGCTGTAGAGAGAAGATCCTGGTATCATTGCAAACAGTCGGGTTTGTACTTATCAATGATGCTCTCCGCAAGCGGTCAATTCTGTAACGTGAAGAATCGGGCTGACGAAACTTCACCTTGGTGGGCCATGCATGAGACAAGGTTTTGGCATCAATGGGCACAGCTGCGATCGCGAAAATCCCAAAAACTTCAATTCAGCCTCTCTGATTATAAACTACTTGGAAGTATTCATTGCACAAATTCACAGAATAAAGACATTTAAAAAAACAACACACTATAAATGCACGAATATCTGACAAAATGAAAACCTTTATTCAAAAATAAATAGAAGTGAAGTAATTCAATGTAGCCTAAAGTCCATAATTTAAAGTTAATATTTGATACTATCTAATCATGACAAAATACAAATAACATATGAGCTAAATTCTGAAATGAAGATGGAATAAGTAACATATAGTTCAATTTAAGTGGCAAAGCAAGAGTCCAGCAGCTAAGGGGCACAACATATGGGTCACAGGCTTGTTCCAACTGGGTCTGGGTGCTGATTCAGGTGGTTGGGAGCCTATCATGTTCTTGTGGCTCTGAACAAGAGGCCAGCAGACCAGGCCTTGGAGTCACTCTGAGAGTCCTGAGTTCCAGTGCAGGTTCAAATCAGTCTGGCTCATGCAGGAGGGGCAGGGCAGCAATCCAACAAAGATTAAGCCCAGCAAGGAAGTAATCGAGCAGAATGGCAGTCCTTTCAGCAGCACAGCAGTCCTTCCTGATAGAGCCTCCCAAACTCTCCACAGGTCCAGAAGTGTACTGAGGAGTTGTTGTCTGAGGTCCAATATTTATCACTGGTTCTTCCTTAAAAGTGGGAAAAGCTTCTAGAGGTTTCCGTTTGAGTCCACAGGCTTCCTGACTTTCTCTGCCCTGGCTCCAGACTAACTACAGGAATATTGAGCCCTTTGTGTGGAGGCAGAACACAGCGTATTCAAGCCTAAGTAGGTTTGTGCCCAGCTCCACCAATCCTGCCAGTGATGGCCTATCCACGCACACCCAAGCTCTCTATTGTGTGTGGCTGTCTAGGAGGAATATACAAAGCCCAACTGTCAACTACACCCAATCATATGACCCAGAGGCTGGCAGTACCAAGTGGCTAAGGCAGGAAAAAGCAAACTTTCTAAAAGTGCCATTTTCAAAATTGCAATTCAAAATATGACTTTACCATAAGATGGGATTTTTTAATTACAATTAGAAAGACACCAAACATGAACTCTTTCTTATTCCCATTTGGAAATTACAGCTTATTAAAAGTTATAATGTATCACCAATGCAATCATAAGGGAGAGGAAGGCATTTCAGTAGTGAAAAACAAATGTAAGAGTTTTTAACTTTCAGGACATGTAAAACTTAATGTTACATGTCTAACTTTTCAAATACACTGCACCCTGCCCTCAGGGCTGTGCAGGGCATGCCCTGGGGGTGACATATGTATTAAAAAGGAAGGTTTTATTCCTGGCAAAATATTTTTTTTCCTGGTTGACATGGCAGTTTAAACTGCACACACAGGCTGTGGTGGCAGGCCTGAGACATGTTAAAGAGCTAATTACATGGGTACACAGTCAGATCTGCAGTTTTACTGGATACATGTAGTACCACATTACTAGGGACTTAGAAGTAAATTAAATATGCCAGTTGGCGATAAGCCAATGTTACCATGGTTTAAGGAGTGAGCACAGGCAATTTAGCACTAGTTAGCAGTGGTAAAGTATTGATTTGCACAAAAACAATGTCAATGCATGGTATGATATGTGCCAGCATAAAATTGAAGTCACTTTGCTATTGTCAATTCCACCTGACATGACCTCCACATCAACCCCGAGCCCGAAATACGTGGTCAAGCAGACCCTGCAACTGACTGACAGATCACTGGTGGAGTGACACATAGACAAACATACAACACAGGAAAGACCCAGAACTATTCCCAGGTAGGAAACAACACCACAAAGGTCCTAGGAAATTGGCTCCCAGTAAAACTCATTTGGCTGGAGAGGTACATGCTCCCAAAACACTATAAAATTAGATGCCACATGAGGTTAGAGACACACAGCCATTCAGAACATAGCACAACATAGTGATCACAAACTCCCCATGCCAGACATGTGGACATTACCTACTGGCCCTCACTATGTCCACGTAAGGTCGAGACCCACGTGCAAACTTCATCAGATGGTCCGATTTATGGCCTCCTGAATAGGCTGAATTCCTTTTTCCAACGAATGTGTTCAATTGTTTCATTGCTCCTCAAGACAATTGTTGGAAAATGGGTTATTGGTAGGGCAGGTAGGTACCTACACCTAGCAACAAGCCACTAACCTCCACATAGGTACAGTTAGGTCTCAGTAAATTAATCCCAGCTCTACCCTTGGTAGCTTGGCATCGAGCGTCAAGGCTTAACTTAGGAGACAAAGTGTAAAGCATTCAAATATCACAAAACAGTAATTAAATAAAACACAGGAAACAGTTTAAAAATCTAAAACCAATTCATAAAAATAGTTTATATTTTTATCTTTAAAATGACACAAAAACGATTAAAATCGGTTCAGGGGAACCGGAGATATGAATTTTTAAAGTATTATTATTTTCTAGCGCTTAGAAACAAAAAGCGCCAATCGGGTCATCTGGTTGCACCAGGACCGGGGCAAAGTCAAACTTTCAGGCCGACCGCGATGGAGCCCTGCTCGGCTACAGGTCGCGGGAGGCCTCGGTTAAAAAGTTACCTTCTGACTTAGTCTTTATTTGGAAGTTTTTCTTCACCGGGACGAACCTGCCAGTTGAATCCGACCTCCTGGAGCCCTTGTCCGGATACGCGAAGTCGGTTTCCTCGGTGGTGATTTTTACCTTCGGACTTAGTCGTTTTTTCGAGATGAAAATCCTTCGACCGGGGTAAACCTGGATCTTGATCTGACGTCCGTGGAGCCCTTCTCGGATTCGATGGCTGGGAGGTCCCGGTCAACTTTTTACCTTCGGACTTAGACTCTTTTTTGGATGTTTTTCTTTACCGGGACAAACCACGAAGTCAGGCCGGGTCGCGGTTGAGGCAAGCCGGCTAGAATTTCCGCGTCGGGTCGGTCACTTTATGGAGCTTTTTTTCAAAAATTCTCCAATCTTTTCCAAACTTCTGGGGCTTCACCCAGATGTTCTTTTAAGGTTCTTTTGGGGTCCACAGCTCACCCCAAGGGTCCAGAAGTTCTGTGATGGTCCTTGGGAAGTGCGGACTTCAACTCCCAGAATGCACCTGGCGCAAACTCCTTTTTGGCCACTGGACAGTGGTCAGCTGGTCACTTTTTCAGGAGTTGGTGCAGGGGACTCTGGTTTAGCAATTTTTCACCTGTAGCAAACAGGGAGTCCCTCCTTGAACCAGTTGAAGCCAGGCAAAGTCCTTCTTGTGGTGAAGCCCAAGTGTGCAGCTGGTGCAGTCTTTCTGAGTGCAGGGTCCAGGTGCAGGCCAGGGGTCCAGCAGGGCAGTCCTTCTTCTTCTTTAGTTCCTTTCTTGTTGAATTCTGGAGGGGATCTGAGGCGTGGGTGCAGGTCTGCCAGTTTTATCCTTGCTCCTGGGTGAAAAGAAGGGGGATCCTGGTCCTCCAATCAGGTACAGGGTCGTCCCCCTGTGATGACCACTTCCTGGGAAGTGTGGCAAAAATCCATCCCAAAAGGCAACAGTCTCCAAAAATCCAACATGGCTGAATCTGATTTTTGGAGGTTACATCTGGCTGAGCCCACCCACTGGTGTGGCTAAAAATCATAAACACACCCCTCTCCTGCCCTCTCCTAATCTAATCAAGGGGGCACCTAGTTGTCTGGGGTTGCAGGATGTGGGGGTGTTGCTGGATGCTGCAAATGTCCTTCTCTGCCTTTGAAGACCAGTTTGGCAGCCCTCCCCCTTCCTGCCTCACCATCTGCTGAGGGGAGATTCTCTCCCCCAAGCACATTCCTTTGTGTGAAGTCAGGCCACTTCACACCTCATCAAGGTAGCCTGGCAGAAGCTGCTGCAGGCTGGCCAATCAGAGCACAGCAGCAAAAACAATGCAGAGCTGAAATTGGCAACTTTTTAGGTAAAGTCTAAACTTTTTACCTGGACAAGTTATATTAAATCCCACAACTGGAAGTTGTGGGATTTATTACAACAATCAATTTGATACCAAATTCTTGGTATGTAACATTTAAGGAGACTTTAAAATTTAAAATAAAGTCTGCCCATTCTAGCCTATGAAGGCCATTTACTTCAATGAGGGAAAAACGAATTTGGCTGTTTTTACCTCACCAGGGCTTATAAATCTATTTTTATAAAGTCCCTGCTTATAGTTACATGGCACCCAGCCCTAGGGGCACATAGGGCACACCTTAGGGGTGACTTATATGTAAAAATAAGGTAGTTTAAGACTTTGGAAGTACCTTTAATTCCAAAGTCGAATTTGCATATAACTTTAATTTAAAAGCAGCCAGCAAGGCAGGCTTGCTTTTAAAATGACACTGGGCACCTCAGCAATGCACCTAGGTGTGCACCACCTATGCTGTGGTCCCTAAACCTACATGCCCTACCATATACTAGGGACTTATAGGTAGGTTAACTTAGCCAATTATAATTAGCCTAATTGGCATATCCATTTTACACAGAGCACAGGCCCTGGGACTGGTTAGCAGTACCCAGGGCACCATCAGAGTCAGGAAAACACCAGCATAAAGTGGAAAATGGGGGCAAAAAGTTATGGGGCCTCTGCAATCAGCCCTGTTTTCTCACACAACCCCCCCCCCCCCAGCCCACACGCCCAGGAGACTCAGCCCAACCCTGGGAGAGTCTTCCTGGCTTGTTAGGCGAGGAAGACAGTGAAGAAAACTGGCTGTCCCTTTGCAGGGCCTACTCTGCCTTATATTCTCCTGTCAGGGTCACTCCCTCTGGGTAGTGAAGCCATCCCAACAGTAAAAGGACCCAACTCAAACTGAAACTTCCCTCTAGGGGGATCTTCCTCCTCTCTCTCTGCCAACTTGGGTAGTGAGGTGCCCACCTCCCCTACTCCTAACTTTGCTAGGGCAACACCTAGCTTATCCAAAGAGGTCACCCAACACTTGAGCAACCCCACCATGAGCAATAGGGTCAGGGGGCCTACTTTGCTATTGGCCCCGGGGTCTGCCTCCCAGGCCAAGTACAGTGCTGCCAGGAAGGCTAGCACCCAGCAGAGGCTACTGACAGCTGTCAGTACCCAGAACCACACCCTAAGCTCTCCACTGACAGGTGGCTGAGCTGCTTTAGGGGCAATTGTGAGGTCCTGGCACCCCTCTTGTTGTCTAGAGTGGGGGGCTACCACTTCCTGTGGCAGACACTTTCCTTCCACTCTCCCTTCTGTCAGTGCAGGGGCAACACCCTGCATCTGGACAGCTGCCTGACTACTCAGGACTTCCTTGGGGTCAGGTGAGGCCTCACCAGTGCCAACTCTGGGCTCCCCCCCCTACTGGGGTAGAAGGCCTTTGGCTCCCTGGAACTCTCTTTAAGAGTGGCCTACCCTTCCTTTTCTTCTTTCCTTTTCTTGGGGACCCCTGTCTCCTAACTGTAGGGACTGACTCCCCAGGACTTTGGGTTGGGGGGGCGCCCTGGGCGACCACCCCATCTGTGACCAGACTCACCTCTGGGAGGTCATTGCCCAGGATACAATCTAGGGGAAGGTCAGCACTGACTACCACCCTAATCCAGTCAAGGATACCCTCCCTCTCTAGGGTCACTATGGCTACAGGTTTGGAGGTGACCTCCCCTGTGGCTATCCTGACTTTCTTTGTCTTTCCTGGGACGTACATGTCTGGGGTCACTAACCGGTCACTCACTATAGTGTGACTGGCACAGGTGTCTCTCAGGCCAGTGGTAGGGATCCCATTCACTTGAATGTGGTGGAAGTGCCTACTCCCACCCTCAGGGATCACCAGCTTACCATCTGGTCCTGTCTCCCAGCACAATGCTAGGAGGACTTCATCATCTGAGGAATCCTCCTCTATGGCTACACTGGACAGCCCAGTGCTAACCACCTTCTTTGGACAGGCTGCATCTCCTCTGAATCAATCAATCAATCAAAGGCATTTGTATAGCGCACTGCTCACCCGGAGGGTCTCAAGGCGCTGGGGGGGGGGGGAAACGCTACTGCTCGAACAGCCAGGTCTTGAGTTGCTTCCTGAAGGCGAGATGGTCTTGCGTTGTCCGGAGGTGGATGGGGAGGGAGTTCCATGTCTTGGCTGCCAGGTAGGAGAAGGATCTTCCTCCGGCGGTGGCTCTGCGGATGCGGGGGACGGTGGCGAGAGCGAGGCTGGCGGAGCGGAGCTGGCGGGTGGGCTTGTGGAAGGTCAGGCGGCTGTTGAGGAACTTGGGGCCCAGGTCGTGGAGGGCCTTGTGTGCGTGGGTGAGGAGTCGGAACGTGATTCTTTTGTTGACGGGGAGCCAGTGCAGGTCTCTCAGGTGTTCGGAGATGTGGCTGTGTCGGGGGATGTCCAGGATGAGTCGTGCTGAGGCGTTCTGGATCCGTTGGAGTTTCTTCTGGAGTTTGGCGGCGGTGCCGGCGTAGAGGGCGTTCCCGTAGTCCAGCCGACTGGTGACGAGGGCCTGGGTGACCGTCTTCCTGGTCTCGGTGGGGATCCACCGGAAGATCTTTCGAAGCATGCGCAGGGTGTTGAAGCATGAAGATGAGACGGCGTTGACTTGTCTGGTCATCGAGAGGGAGGAGTCCAGGATGAAGCCTAGGTTGCGAGCGTGGTCCGTTGGCTTGGGGGTGGCTCCCAGGGCGGGGGGCCACCAGGAGTCGTCCCAGGCGGATGGTGATGATCCCAGGATGAGGACCTCCGTCTTGTCTGAGTTCAGTTTCAGGCGGCTGTTCTTCATCCATTCGGCGACGTCTTTCATCCCTTCGTGTAGGCTGGCTCTGGCGGCGTCCGGGTCGCTGGTGAGGGAGAGGATCAGCTGGGTGTCGTCGGCGTAGGTGATGATCTTGAGGTTGTGTTGACGTGCGATGGTTGCGAGGGGGCTCATATAGACGTTGAAGAGGGTGGGGCTGAGCGATGACCCTTGCGGAACTCCGCAGATGACTTCGGTGGCCGCTGACCGGAACGGGGGGAGGCGGACTCTCTGGGTTCTTCCGGCGAGGAATGAGGCGATCCACTCCAGGGCCTTCCCCTGGAT
Source organism: Pleurodeles waltl (assembly GCF_031143425.1). NCBI lineage: Eukaryota > Metazoa > Chordata > Amphibia > Caudata > Salamandridae > Pleurodeles > Pleurodeles waltl. The sequence continues at coordinate 290,007,134 of NC_090449.1, read as the reverse complement.
GCCGGTGTTGTTCAGGCGCTGTACCAGGGTGCGGTGGCAGACAGTGTCGAACGCTGCGGAGAGGTCCAGGAGGATGAGGGCCGCAGTTTCCCCATTGTCCATTAGGGATCTGATGTCGTCTGTGGCTGCGATGAGGGCGGTCTCCGTGCTGTGGTTGGCTCGGAAGCCGGATTGCGAGTGGTCGAGGGATCCGTTGGTCTCGAGGAAGGCAGCTAGCTGTCTGTTGACGGTCTTCTCGATGACTTTGGCAGGAAACGGGAGGAGCGAGATGGGGCGGTAGTTCTTGAGGTCGGAGGGGTCTGCAGTTGGTTTCTTCAGCAGGGCACTGATCTCGGCGTGTTTCCAGCACTCCGGGAAGGTGGCGGTGTTGAAGGAGGCGTTGACGATGTCACGGAGGTGGGGTGCGATGATGTGGTCAGCCGTGTTGAAGAAGTGGTGTGGGCAGGGGTCCGTAGGGGATCCGGAGTGGATGGTGTTCATTGTGCGTGTTGTGTCTTCGGTGCTGACTGGGGTCCAGGTGCGGAGGGTGGCGGTGGGGGGCATCGGTTCGGTGGTGGGGTTTGTGGTTGGTGGGCCGAAGCTGTTGTGAATGTTGGCGATCTTGTTGTGGAAGAAGGCTGCGAGGGAGTCGCAGAGGTCTTGCGAGGGAGTGATGTCATTGTTTCCGGCGTCGGGGTTGGAGAGTTCTTTGACGATGCTGAAGAGTTCCTTGCTGTTGTGGGTGTTGTTGTCCAGTCGTTCCTTGAAGGCTGTCTTCTTTGTGGCGCGGATCAGTTGGTGGTGTTTGCGGGTGGCGTGTTTGAGGGCCGTCATGTTGTCTGTGGTCTGGTTGGTGCGCCAGGTGTTCTCCAGGGAGCGGCAGTTCTTCTTGGAGGTGATGAGCTCGTCGGTGAACCAGGAGGCTTTCTTGCTGCTGCGTCTGCTGGGGGGGTTCTTCTTCAGTGGTGCGAGGGCGTCTGCGCAGTTGGTGATCCACTGTGTGAGGTTGTTGGCGGCTTCGTTGGGGTCCGTTGAGCTGGTGGGGGGGTTCTGGCTGAGGAAGGTGGTGAGCTGGTCGCCGGTGATCTTGTTCCAGCTCCTGCGGGGGGTTTGTTGAGGGTGGTGGTGGGTCGTCGTTTTACTGAAGCTGAAGTGGACGCAGCTGTGGTCAGTCCACTGGAGATTGGTGGAGTGGCTGAAGGTGACATATTTGCTGGATGAGAAGACTGGGTCAAGCGTGTGGCCGGCGTGGTGTGTAGGGGTGGTTACCAGTTGCTTGAGTCCGAGGTTGGCCAGGTTGTCCAGTAGAGCAGTGGTGTTGCGGTCCTTGTCGTCCTCCAGGTGGAAGTTGAGGTCCCCCAGGAGGATGTAGTCGGTGGAATTGATGGCGTGGGGGCTGACGAAGTCTGTGATGTCTTCGCTGAACTGTGTGCGTGGTCCCGGTGGTCTGTAGATGAGGGTGCCTCTGAGCGTGGTCTTGGGGTTGGTGTGTATCTGGAAGTGGAGGTGTTCGGCGGAGGTGAAGGTGTCATCAGAGTTGGTCGTGATGCGGATGGTGTTCTTGTGGATGATGGCGATGCCTCCTCCTGTCTGGTTGACGCGGTCCCTCCTGGTGATTTTGTAGCCTTCTGGGACGGCGATGGCGACGTCGGGTGCTGAGGAGGCGTTCATCCAGGTTTCTGTCAGGAAGGCGATGTCTGGTGCTGTCGAATCGAGGAGGTTCCAGAGTTCGACGGCATGCCTGTGAACGGAGCGGGTGTTGAGCAGGATGCACATCAGGTGTTTGTTGCTGGGGCTCGGTTTAGTAGGTGCAGTGTTGGGTCGTAGGCTGGTGAAGCGGCAGGTCAGGCAGGTGAAGGGTCCGTGGGTGCGTCTCGGGGTGGCTCGGTAGCAGGCGGTGTTTCGGCCGGCGTTGAGTGCGTGGAGGGTTCTGGCATCGTAGCTGTGCAGGGTGTGCTGGCGAGGGCGAGGACCAGGGGGTCTGGCGCTGGGCGCGGTCCAGGCGCGGACGGGCGCAGACGGGCTTACCTTTGGCGCACCTTCGGCGCTCAGTCGGAGCTCCCGCTGCGCGCGTCCGCTGCGCGGTCGCTCTGGGGGCGTCATAAGTAAGGAGCCGGGAGGGAGGAGCAGCTGGGTGGCGGGAGCGGTCCGGCGAATGGAATCACAGGGGGGCGGGGCCGCAGGGAGGCAGCGGCGGGAAATCCCAGGAGCAGCGAGCGAGCGAAGGAATCTGCAGGCAGGAGGCGGCAAAGGCAGGCAGGAGCGGCAGCAGTGAGTGGGGCGACCAAGCCCTGTGGAGGGCTGAGCGGTCACACTCTGTGGTCCCCTACGGTCCCCTTAAGTAAGGAGCCGGGAGGGAGGAGCAGCTGGGTGGCGGGAGCGGTCCGGCGAATGGAATCACAGGGGGGCGGGGCCGCAGGGAGGCAGCGGCGGGAAATCCCAGGAGCAGCGAGCGAGCGAAGGAATCTGCAGGCAGGAGGCGGCAAAGGCAGGCAGGAGCGGCAGCAGTGAGTGGGGCGACCAAGCCCTGTGGAGGGCTGAGCGGTCACACTCTGTGGTCCCCTACGGTCCCCTTAAGTAAGGAGCCGGGAGGGAGGAGCAGCTGGGTGGCGGGAGCGGTCCGGCGAATGGAATCACAGGGGGGCGGGGCCGCAGGGAGGCAGCGGCGGGAAATCCCAGGAGCAGCGAGCGAGCGAAGGAATCTGCAGGCAGGAGGCGGCAAAGGCAGGCAGGAGCGGCAGCAGTGAGTGGGGCGACCAAGCCCTGTGGAGGGCTGAGCGGTCACAAGTGACCTGTCTGCTGACAGTCAAAGCAAGCCCTACTGTCCAAGAGTTTTTTTAACCCTGGGTCTCCCTGTCTCTGCTTGTCAGAGTGGGAGTGGGATTTACTCTCCTCCTTCTTAGGGTTCTGGGGTACAGAGGGAGTCTCTGTGGTGGGCTTACCACCTCCCTCCTTAGGTTTTTGGGGACCTATCCCCCCCTTCTTGGAGTCTCCCCCCTGGGACTTGACAACCACCCTGGTTCTCAACCACTCATCAGCTGCCTCCCCTAGCTCTCTAGGGTTGGTCTGCTTAGAGTCCACTAGATGCTGGCGTAACCTTTCTTGGATACAATTGGTCAAGATGTGCTCTCTCATGATCAGATTGTATAACCCCTCATAAGTATCTACTTTGTTATCAATAATCCAGCCCCCTAGTGCCTTTAGTGAAATGTCCACAAAGTCAACCCAAGACTGGGTACTGACCTTCTGGGTGTCCCTGAACTTCATTCTATATTGCTCTGGGGTCAGACCAAACTTCTTGGTTAAGCACCTCTTCATAATAGGGTATGAATCTGCCTCCTCCCCCCTTAAGGTCAGAAGCCTATCCCTCCCTGAGTTGGGGACCAACTCCCACAAAAGGGAACCCCAGTATTGAGGCCTAACCCTTCTCATTTGGAGTGCCCTCTCAAAGGCCCCTAGCCACTTATTTATGTCATCCCCCTCTACATAAGCAGGAACCACCCCTTTGGGTAATCTGGGGCAAACTCCCCCACCCATGGACACCTCAGCTTCTTTATCGCTGCTTCCATCTCTTTTCTCTTTGTATGCCCACTTTTTCTTTTCTAGGGCCAGCTTCTCTGCTTCCAAAGCTATGTATGCTAGCTGGGCCTCCAGCTCTCTTTCTCTGATGGATGGGTTCTCTCCTCCTGAAAGACCCCCTTCCCACCACTAGCTTTGGATCTGCCCCTAGTGACTGTATTTACTGAGGACCGTTCTTCCTCATCCTCACTTAGGCTCAGATGCCTTCCCTCCCCTGAGTGGTTAGAGCTTGCATCCTCCCTTCTTTCTCCCTCCTCTGGAGCTTCTTCTGACTCTACCTCTTGGGCCTCAGCCCATGCTGTCAGGGATGTGATCAGGATTTGTTTCCTGAGATCAATGGTTGCAGGCAACCCTCTTTCAATACACAACCCCCTAAGCTGGACTACTGTCAGTGTGGGTAGGCTAGCCAGATCAAGCTCCATGGTTCCCTAGTTTTGTGTCAACAAAAACTTTTTGCAAAAATTGGAAACAAGAATTTAGAAAAATTACAAAAATTCAATAATTGAAATTAATCCAAATTAAAAATTAAAAACAATTTTTGCACTAGGACAATTTAAAGTATTTTTAATTTGTTTTTACCTAAAACTGTAACGTGATATTGAACACAAGTACAGGATCCCGTCGCTGCTTCCAATTATGTTGGAAAATGGGTTATTGGTAGGGCAGGTAGGTACCTACACCTAGCAACAAGCAACTAACCTCCACATAGGTACAGTTAGGTCTCAGTAAACTAATCCCAGCTCTACCCTTGGTAGCTTGGCATCGAGCGTCAAGGCTTAACTTAGGAGACAAAGTGTAAAGCATTCAAATATCACAAAACAGTAATTAAATAAAACACAGGAAACAGTTTAAAAATCCAAAACCACTTTATAAAAATAGTTTATATTTTTATCTTTAAAATGACACAAAAACAATTAAAATCGGTTCAGGGGAACCGGAGATATGAATTTTTAAAGTATTATTATTTTCTAGCGCTTAGAAACAAAAAGCGCCAATCGGGTCATCTGGTTGCACCAGGACCGGGGCAAAGTCAAACTTTCAGGCCGACCGCGATGGAGCCCTGCTCGGCTACAGGTCGCGGGAGGCCTCGGTTAAAAAGTTACCTTCTGACTTAGTCTTTATTTAGAAGTTTTTCTTCACCGGGACGAACCTGCCAGTTGAATCCGACCTCCTGGAGCCCTTGTCCGGATACGCGAAGTCGGTTTCCTCGGTGGTGATTTTTACCTTCGGACTTAGTCATTTTTTCGAGATGAAAATCCTTCGACCGGGGTAAACCTGGATCTTGATCCGACGTCCGTGGAGCCCTTCTCGGATTCGATGGCTGGGAGGTCCCGGTCAACTTTTTACCTTCGGACTTAGTCTCTTTTTTGGATGTTTTTCTTTACCGGGACGAACCACGAAGTCAGGCCGGGTCGCTGTTGAGGCAAGCCGGCTAGAATTTCCGCGTCGGGTCGGTCACTTTATGGAGCTTTTTTTCAAAAATTCTCCAATCTTTTCCAAACTTCTGGGGCTTCACCCAGATGTTCTTTTAAGGTTCTTTTGGGGTCCACAGCTCACCCCAAGGGTCCAGAAGTTCTGTGATGGTCCTTGGGAAGTGCGGACTTCAACTCCCAGAATGCACCTGGCGCAAACTCTTTTTTGGCCACTGGACAGTGGTCAGCTGGTCACTTTTTCAGGAGTTGGTGCAGGGGACTCTGGTTTAGCAATTTTTCACCTGTAGCAAACAGGGAGTCCCTCCTTGAACCAGTTGAAGCCAGGCAAAGTCCTTCTTGTGGTGAAGCCCAAGTGTGCAGCTGGTGCAGTCTTTCTGAGTGCAGGGTCCAGGTGCAGGCCAGGGGTCCAGCAAGGCAGTCCTTCTTCTTCTTTAGTTCCTTTCTTGTTGAATTCTGGAGGGGATCTGAGGCGTGGGTGCAGGTCTGCCAGTTTTATCCTTGCTCCTGGGTGAAAAGCAGGGGGGTCCTGGTCCTCTAATCAGGTACAGGGTCGTCCCCCTGTGATGACCACTTCCTGGGAAGTGTGGCAAAAATCCATCCCAAAAGGCAACAGTCTCCAAAAATCCAACATGGCTGAATCTGATTTTTAGAGGTTACATCTGGCTGAGCCCACCCACTGGTGTGGCTAAAAATCATAAACACACCCCTCTCCTGCCCTCTCCTAATCTAATCAAGGGGGCACCTAGTTGTCTGGGGTTGCAGGATGTGGGGGTGTTGCTGGGTGCTGCAAATGTCCTTCTCTGCCTTTGAAGACCAGTTTGGCAGCCCTCCCCCTTCCTGCCTCACCATCTACTGAGGGGAGATTCTCTCCCCCAAGCACATTCCTTTGTGTGAAGTCAGGCCACTTCACACCTCATCAAGGTAGCCTGGCAGAAGCTGCTGCAGGCTGGCCAATCAGAGCACAGCAGGAAAAACAATGCAGAGCTGAAATTGGCAACTTTTTAGGTGAAGTCTAAACTTTTTACCTGGACAAGTTATATTAAATCCCACAACTGGAAGTTGTGGGATTTATTACAACAATCAATTTGATACCAAATTCTTGGTATGTAACATTTAAGGAGACTTTAAAATTTAAAATAAAGTCTGCCCATTCTAGCCTATGAAGGCCATTTACTTCAATGAGGGAAAAACGAATTTGGCTGTTTTTACCTCACCAGGGCTTATAAATCTATTTTTATAAAGTCCCTGCTTATAGTTACATGGCACCCAGCCCTAGGGGCACATAGGGCACACCTTAGGGGTGACTTATATGTAAAAATAAGGTAGTTTAAGACTTTGGAAGTACCTTTAATTCCAAAGTCGAATTTGCATATAACTTTAATTTAAAAGCAGCCAGCAAGGCAGGCTTGCTTTTAAAATGACACTGGGCACCTCAGCAATGCACCTAGGTGTGCACCACCTATGCTGTGGTCCCTAAACCTACATGCCCTACCATATACTAGGGACTTATAGGTAGGTTAACTTAGCCAATTATAATTAGCCTAATTGGCATATCCATTTTACACAGAGCACAGGCCCTGGGACTGGTTAGCAGTACCCAGGGCACCATCAGAGTCAGGAAAACACCAGCATAAAGTGGAAAATGGGGGCAAAAAGTTATGGGGCCTCTGCAATCAGCCCTGTTTTCTCACAACAATGTATAAAAAGACGCACAAAACTCTTTAACTTTGAGAAACAGTCAACAGACCCAGACTCTGTACTGTGATCTCCCAGCCCTTGCATTTAAACAGACTGTTGCTGCTTTGCTAAACACCTCTTGTCTTTCATTTATTTAAGGTAAATCCGCATTCAAACAACATTTTTTTGGCAAGCCAGATAGGAAAGATTGGTCCTCCGAGCCTAGACTGCAGCCGAAGGAAGGGACCCCACCCGTATGGATTCACATCTGTGCAGCAAAGAAGGTGAGCAGATGCCACAATTGATTGAAAGTTTTGCCCAAACCATGGGGCGGAGGTCCATCCTGAAGCCCCCGTCAGTCGGTAAGAGACTTCCTTTGATCATCAGTCCCAGCATTTGGCGTATGGCAAACTAAGGCTCCACTTGGACTGCAGGGCAAGACTCAGATGGAACGTATGACACCTCAATCTTATTTTTTAGTCTAAAGGGGTTTCTCTACACTTCCTTTCTCTTAAACACTTGTGGTGTCTGAAAGAAGTGAGAGGTGTTATTCCCCTGGTCTGCCGGGAGTGACACAGATGGTACTCTAAGTCCCAGGGTGTGAAAGAGGATGCAATTCGGGCATTGGGGAAAATTAGGACCTTGGAGATAGGGTGTAGCTTGGGCTTCGTCAAGGAGGGACTGTAGTTGTCAATTTATTCCTTCTTCTCTGTGCAAATTGTTGCTATCTTTGTCCCCAAGCTGATATTGACAGACTATCGGGCTCACTTAGTCACATGTGCCATGCAAAGCCTCCCCACAGCATCGAGCAGCATGCTTTAGGAGCGGACTAATGGGTTATTTTTTGACAAAGTCATCATTTTTGTTGTCATTTTTTGGTCATTTTTTTCACCCAACTCATCCTCTCCCTCAACAAGGACCCGCACACCGCCAAAACCAACCTCCACGAGGGTCTAAAAGCCATCGCCGACTGGATGAGAGACAGCCGGCTAAAACTAAACTCGGACAAAACAGAGGTCCTCATCCTTGGACGCACCCCCTCCACCTGGGACAACTTATGGTGGCCGTCCACGCTGGGCCCCCCACCGACACCCACCGACAGCGCACGAAACCTCAGCTTCACCCTCGACTCCTCACTCTCCATGTCAAAGCAGGTCAGCGCCATCTCCTCCTCCTGCTACAACACCCTCCGCATGCTTCGCAGAGTCTACAAATGGATCCCAACAGAAACAAGAAAAACAGTAACCCAGGCCCTCGTCAGCCGCAGACTCGACTACGGCAAAGCCCTCTACACCAGCATCTCATCCAAACTCCTCCAATGGCTCCAACGCATCCAAAACGCCTCCGCCCGACTCATCCTCAACATCCCTCGCCACTGCCACATCATCCCCCACCTGTGAGACCTTCTCTGGCTTCCCGTCAACAAGACGATCACCTTCAAGCTCCTCACCCACGCACACAAGGCACTCCACAACACCGGACCATCATAACTGAACAGCAGACTCAGCTTCTACACCCCCACTCGGCCTCTCCGCTCCGCTAACCTCGCCCTCGCCTCCATCCCCCGCATCCAACGCAAATCTTCAGGCGGCAGATCATTTTCGTACCTCGCCGCGAAGACCTGGAACACCTTCCTGCCGGATCTACGACAGACCCAAGCCCTTCTTTCCTTCAGAAAACTCCTCAAGACTTGGCTCTTTGAGCAGTAGCAGCACCCTCCCCCCCCCCCAGCGCCTTGAAACCCTCACGGGTATCTAGCGCGCTTTACAAATAGATTGATTGATTGATTGATTGATTGATTGATCTCTTTTCTCTTCACTTCCATTGTGGTTTTCAATTAATGTATTTTTTGGTGCTGATAAACTGCTGCAACTATATTTCATGTTGAAATGCTATGTTTTGTTAAGTGTTTTATTTGCATATCAGGAAGTCACTACCTTTCTCTCACAAAGATGTATTCCATGCCTGCTAATGCGCTGCTAAATTGGTTTACAATGCTTAAGTTAACAACTGCACTTTCTTACAGGTTGTGATTTTTAATATGCATTGTTTTATGTATTGTGAAAGTTTATTTGATGCATCTCTGTCTATCATTGAGCTCATAGCTAGTAGTTATTGCTAACAGAATCCTGTGTACATGTCTCTACATGATTAGTATAGGACTTAGGACAATTTGAAACTTAAAAGAGTTAGAGTTGTACTAGTCCCCTACAAAGGTCCCCAAGTCATCATGGAGTCAATGTTAAGACATATGCAAGCTAGATTCCCCATGCAGCCTAAAAAGCTAAAAAACTACTGCTGTGAATGGAACACACATACTAAGGCACACACATTCCCCTGGCCAGAGGGGGCATCATTTTACATCAACACAATAGAACACAGGAGGACACACATGAGGACAAAATGTTTAGGGCGGAAAAAGGCTAAAAGAGAAGCACTGTTAGAACTGCGGCCCATCTTTGAGGTGGCCCCGACCTGCAACCACCCAGAACCCACAAACAAAGGGCCCGATTCATAAAGATAAACTTAGACCTTTGGTCTAAGTTTAGATAAAATATCTAAGTTTATGACTTTTCTGTATTCACACAGGTAAGTTACGAGTAGTATATTTACGTCCGCATTCAGGCCGGACTCTCCACCCCAAGTGCAGAGATTTCTCTCTGCACCCAGAGTGGAATCTCCACACTCAGGGCAGATCTCCACCCCGAGTGTGAATATTCTGCCCCCAGTGCAGACATAAAGATACTACTCGTAACTTACCTTTGTGAACACCAAAAAGTCATAAACTTAGGCTTTTGGTCTAAACTTAGACCAAAAGTCAAAGTTTACGTTTGTGAATTGGGCCCAAGGTTTCTGAACCTCCCCCACCATCCGTAGGTACAGAGGTGCTCTCTTTGATGCCTGCCATCCTAGCCTTTCCTGCCCTTGGTTACACCAATCCACTGGTTACAGGTCCCGGAAGACCCCCCTTCGGGCAGCGATCCACGACTTGAGGGACAGCAGTCCCAACCCTTCTCAAGTTCAACCCCCAATCTGCCATGCTCCATTGTTCAAACCCAGCAGTGCAGGGAGCATACATTCCATCCCTCTCATGGAGCACTCTCAGGTGATTGGGAAGTTCATAGCGGTCCTGGATAGTAACACCTTCAGTGGAGGGAAGAAAAAAGTTCCCAGCCTTCCAGCATCTGACGTTGGGGAGGAAGCCTCAGGGTACACTCCCCCAAAGTATGCCCAGGCAGCAGACGAGACGCTAGAGACTGAGCTTGTGGGTACGTTCCCACCAAGCAGATGAGCACACAGCACTGAGCGAAGGAGGCAGCCCAGGTGGGAGTTAGAAGAACAGTCTGTGTTGAGGAGACAGCCAGCTCTCAGCTGAGAAGCGCAACAGGGGAACAGAACAGCGCTCCCTCTTCCTTCAGAAAGAGGAGCTAAGACCCAAGCGCCACAAAAAGAGGAGTCCAAAGTAGAACCAGAAGGGAGTCCCCTATCAGAAGTTCGAACCCCACCTATCCATCAGCATAGGAGAGGGGCCAACCAAGAATTAGGAGATTAAAGCAGCCAAGTCCAAACCCAACTAAGGCATAAGAGAAGCAAAATGGCACCTTTACGCACACACGAGGAGAGCAGCGACAAAGACGTCCGCCAATCCCTCCGAACACACTGGTCAGACAGACTGACCTCTAGAGGGATAGTTTGCCGAGAAAGAGAAGGTGAGGTCTTGTCATGATAATTTTGCCACCTGCTGGCCTGCTGGACCAAAAGGGAGAGCCAGTATGATAAATCCTGGCTGGAGGAAGGATCCTTCGACCAAAGGGACATTGATGTCACAGAAGACTGCATTCGGCATGGAAAAGCTGGTCCCAAATGGAACTTCCCCTGAATGGAGGAATACCTGAGAAGATGGGAGGGCTACTTTGAGAAATAACTTGTGGAGCTGCTCTGAGAACCTAAGAACCATCCACCCCATGGTGATGCAACATCGGTATGTGTTGGACTTGATGGCCGCAATGGAGGGTGAGGTATTCACCAAGATAGGTGTGTCCTGTTGCACATTTATACCTGGTAATGACCTAGACATTGGGACACTGACTTTTACCATCCAAGCACTGCATTGTTTACAAGGTGACATAAGGAAAGAGGGAGGTGCCGCAGAGCACGACTGGTTGTTTGGTTTGATTTCCTGGCTCCGCTGGTGGGTGTTCAGACTGTGCATGTCATTGCTTCCAGTTCTCATTTTGATGCTGTTTTTGTGCTGTTTCCAACAAATTGGCGTTTCCTTCTGTAAAAAAGCAGTGCTTAGATTAGGTTGAGTTCAAGTAGGTACGGAAATGGTAATAGACACAACAGAAACATGTCAAACCTCGAATAATGTGGCTTTAATGAAATATAGGGTGGATAAAATAGTTGAAAATGTAACTAGAGGGGGGAATGTTTATATGTACAAAAACAATGTCAATGTACACCATGACATGTGCCAGCATAATAACAAACTTGCTTTGCTGTTTTCGATTCCAATCAACATGACCTCCCCATCAACCCTGAGCCAGAAGTACTTGGAGAAGCAGGCCCAGCAACCCAGGCCCGAAGCAATTGATTGACAGATCACAGGAAGGGTGACACGTAGCCCATAGACAGACGTGCACCACAGGGAAAACCAGATCGATTTCCCAGATAGGCAGTGTAGGAAAATGGCTCCTTGTTGCAGCTACCCCCCCACTTTTTGCCTGATATTGATGCTGACTTAACTGAGAAGTGTGCTGGGATCCTTCTAACCAGGCCCCAGCACCAGTGTTCTTTCACTTAAAATGTACCATTGTTCTCACAACTGTCACGCCTCTGGCACACAGATAAGTCCCTTGTAAAAGGTACCAGTGGTACCAAGGACCCTATGACCAGGGAAGGTCCGTAAAGGCTGCAGCATGTGTTGTGCCACCCTCAGGGACCCCACACCTAACACATGCACACTGCCATTTCAGATTGTGTGTGTTGGTGGGTAGAAAAAGGCAAAGTCGACATGGCATCCCCCTCAGGGTGCCATGCCCACTAAACACTGCCTGTGGCATAGGTAAGTCACCCCTCTAGCAGGCCTTACAGCCCTAAGGCAGGGTGCACTATACCACAGGTGAGGGCATAGCTGCTTGAATACTAGGCCCCCACAGGGCCTAAGTCCATTCTTAGATATAGTAAGTGCAGTGTGGCCTTATTAAGTATATGGTCTGGGAGTTTGTCAAAAACAACTCCACAGTTCCATAATGGCTACACTGAATACTGGGAAGTTTGATATCAACCTTCTCAGAATAATAAACCCACACTCATGCCAGTGTTGGATTTATTAAAAAAATGCACACAGAGGGCATCTTAGAGATGCCCCCTGTATTTTACCCAATCCTTCAGTGCAGGACTGACTGGTCTGTGCCAGCCTGCCACTGAGAGACGAGTTTCTGACCCCCTGGGGTGAGAGCCTTTATGCTTTCTGGGGTCAGAAACAAAGCCTGCACTGGGTGGAGATGCTTCACACCTCCCACCGGCAGGAACTGTAACACCTGGCAGTGAGCCTCAAAGGCTCAGGCTTCCTGTTACAATGCCCCAGGGCACTCCAGCTACCAGAGATGCCGCCCTCCCCAGACAAGCCCCCACTTTTGGCAGCAAGTCCAGGGGAGATAATGAGAAAAACAAGGAGGAGTCACCCCCGGCTGCCAGGTCTACCCCTAAGGTGACCAGAGCTGAAGTGACCCCCTCCTTGGAAAATCCTTCATCTTGTTTTGGAGGATTTAGCCCAATAGGAATAGGGATGTGCCCCCCTCCCTAAAGGGAGGATGCACAAGGAGGGTGTAGCCACCCTCAGGGAATGTAGCTATTTGCTACTGCACTCCAGCCTTAACACACCCCTACATTTAGTATTTAGGGGCGACCCTGAACCCAGGAAACCCGATTCCTGATGACCTAACAAGAAGAAGGACTGCTGACCTGAAAACCCCGCAGAGAAGAAGGAGACAACAACTGCTTTAGCCCCAGCCCTGCCTGCCTGTCTCCAGATTCAAAGAACCTGCAACAGCGACGCATCCAGCGGTACCAGTTACCTCTGCCGACTCAGAGGACTGCCCTGAAAACCCAAAGGACCAAGACAGCGGACAGCGGCTCTGTTCAAAGCAACAAAGAAGAAACCATCTTTAAAGGGATTCGCACCTCACTCCTGAAGCGTGAGTCCCCAACACTCTGCACCCGATGCCCCCGGCCCATGTCCAGAGAAACGACTGCCCGGTAACAAAGAACCCAACGCCTGGAAGAAGCACTGCACCCGCAGCCCTGAGAAGAAACAACTACCAGTGCAGGAGTGATCAGCAGGCAGCCCTCATCTTTGAGAAGCCCCCCCTGTGTCCTGCCTGCATCGCCAGAGTGACCCCCGGGTCCCTCCATTGATTTCAATGCAAAACCCGACACCTTCTTTGCACACTACAACCGGTCGCCCCTATGTCGCTGAGGGAGTATTTTGAGTGCCTGTTTGGGACCCCCCAGTCCTCTACAAAACCCCCCTGGTCTGCTCCCCAAGGACGCAGGTATTCATCTGCTAGCAGACTAGAACCGGAGCACCTCTAGTCTCCATAGGTGCCTATGTTAGTTGGGCCCCACTTTTACCTCTGCACCTGACCGGCCCTGTGTTGCTGGTGCTGGGTGTTTGGGGTTGACTTGAACCTCCAACGGTGGGCTGCCTATGCCACAGAGAGTGAACTTGTAAGCGCTTTTCTTACCTGCTAAACTAACTTGTCCTTACCTCCCCCAGGAACTGTTGAATTTTGCAGTGTCCACTGTTAAAATAGCTTATTTCCATTTTATGCCAAACTGTGTACATTACTGTTTTCATTCAAAGTTCTATATTTACCTATGCCAAGTACCTTACAAATTATGTACTTACTTGAATTCTGAACCTTGTGGTTCTAAAATAAATTAAGAAAATAATATTTTTCTATATAAAAACCTATTGGCCTGGAGTTAAGTCTTTGAGTGTGTGTTTATTACCTGTGTATGTACAACAAATGCTTAACACTACTCTCTGATCAGCCTACTGCTCGACCACACTACCACAATTAGAGCATTAGTATTATCTATTATTGCCACTATCAACCTCGGAGACTTTCCAGAGTAACTGCAGACAGGGACTTTCCAGTCAGGTACTTTCCAGACTCATTCACGTGCCCTTCTAGAAAGTACTATCTGCCTATAAATACTAAGTCAAACCAAAGTTGGGTGCTTGGCTTTATTTCTAAATAAAGAACCCTTATCCTCCCTCCCACTCTCCTGGATCATCACACTCTCTGATCCCTGATCCAAGCTTCCTAGCCTGACCCGGTGACATCTGTGCCCCGCAGACATCTCTCAGCAGCTCATCAGACTTTTCCGATCCCCGCATTCCAGAAAAGGCCTACTGTGAGTGTCGGTGGGGAATTTTCTTTGCAGCTGTTCAGGAACTGGCCCATTGTTCATTCCGACATGTGAGGGAGTAACCTGCAATGAAAGGAAGGATAAAACAAAAGAAAAGAAAACAAGGTTAGTGCACTATTCTTTGTTTCTCATCTGCAACAATTCTACAAAAATTTAAAGACTCTAGCACTTGTGAATAATCCAGACATAAGACTCCCACGCTATCTGCTTGAAGTTCAAGAGACAATTTGTGAACTTTTAAAGAGAAAAAGAGAATTCAAAATAAATACCAGTCACATAACAAGAGAATATGACGTAATATGCTGCAAGGGAAAAAACTGAGAACTGTTATTCGAAGTTCACGAAAGAAATAGGAATTTCTATCACACAAGAACTAAAGGAGTTCGTATTTTCTGTGTTGTTAGAAGCATCTGTGAGCGTATGTACTTTCATTGCTCCAATATTATTTGAACAATGTTAACGCATGCCACTGCTAATATAATGTATATGTTCCTTCCCTTTAGTTGACTCTCCTGCACACCCCGAAAGAAGAAGAAACTTGGGGCATTCCAAACTGGATCGAAAGTTAGACATCACTCAGAGGACGCAAGTTTTTGGCTCTTTTATAATTTTGTCCCGACCCCCTTCCCTGTCGGGACAGACCCTTATTTGAGGTTATCATTCCTTGGTCGGGTGTTGTGTTGGGAGAGAGTAGGGTCCAACATCATCTATGCGGACAAGTTCTCCAGGTGAGCGGGCTGCCACTAGGAAATTGACCCCCAATAAAACTAATTTGGCCAGAAGGGTACGCAATCCCAAAACACCATAAAGTTAGATGCCACATGAGGTTAGGAACACACAGCCAATCAGAACACAGCACACACCATAAGCAGTGATCACACACTCCCCATGCCAGACATCTGGACATGTTACCTACTAACCCAAACTATGTCCACACAAGGTCGAGACCCACCTGCACACTTTATCAGATGGTCTGATTTATGACCTTATGACTAGGCTCGGATTCCTTTTTTCAAATAATGTGTTCAATCGTTTTATTGCACCTCAAGACAATGTAAAAAAGATGCTTAAAACTCTGTAGCTTTGAGAGACAGTCATCAGACCCCAACTCTATGCTGCACTCTCCTGGCCCTTCCGTTTAATTAAACAGACTGTTTCTGCTTTACTAAACACCTCTTGTCTTTCATTTACATAAGGTAAACCCACATTTGAGCAACAAAAGTGCACAGAGTCCCAAGGCAGTGAATACAAGGCCTGAAAAAATGGAGAAGGAAGGCAAAAAGTTTGGATCATTTTTGGGGGGAGAATCCCCAAACCCACATACTTACCTGAAATGTATGGTAAAGGTCTATCTGTGTTAAAAACTTGTGTTGTAATAAATGCGTGTAAAGGCACTGCGATGTAAAAACTGCATTGTAGAGACTGTTTCCCGGGCACAGCCACAATAGCATGAAGGCTAGCAGTGGGGCAAGTGGGTCATTCATGTGGTGGTGGACAAGTGACTAACTATAGACATGGCAATTTACTTATATGACATTCCAGCTGGATGATGAGAATCTGCTTTCCCTAGGCCTGCTTCACACTGTGCAAGAAATGAAAGAGGCTCCTTCTGCTTGAGTCTCCTATTCCTCACTGTGCGAATGGGGCTGTGTGTAGTCACTGGTGTGCTGGACGCAGACTTCAACTATGACTATTGTGATCAAAAATTGGTCAAAACATTTTGAAGTTCCCATAATTTTCCCAATGAACAGTTCTCGAGATCAGATGGGAAATATGCTAGAAAAACAGTTCCATAGGAAGTAGTTTGTGAGTTTGTGCACCTGTTTGCATATTTTTTCTCTTCCTTTTTCTATTCTCACCCTTTTGACACCAGAATATTCATTTGTGTCCTAAGTGAATTTCACTGCTGTTTCATTCTGATCTGTGTCTTAATACAACAGTAAACATTGAACTCTACCCTAATTGTATTTGTAGACGCCAACTCAGAAGCTCATGTTTTAGTGTACTGCACCTACTATTAGATGGGATGGGGCTTACCTATCAAAGTGAAGTCTCAGCCTGCAACTTATTCTGCCTCTGAAGGATGCCTTACTATTGAAAATGTTCCTTAACAAGATCACCAAACCCAGTACAATGACTGTTGCAAAAATGCTTGTCTGAGTGGCTTCAACAAAGTGAAACAAGTGCAAAATTCCATATGTTAAGTGTACCCCACACACTGTGTCTCACTAATCAAGTAAAATGTTGGACCCAGACGTACTTACACAAGCCCTCGCTAATTAAAACCTGGGGCTGACATCTCCAACATTAGTATATTGAGCAGAAACCTTCCTGGAAAGGTGACTGAGAAGAAGGAGGAGACTGAAAACATACTACACCAGATCATTCACAATGCATTCTGTTTAGCCAAATATTTTGTCTTCCTAACTCTACTTGCCAACCAAAAATTTGATTGGAATTTAACTTGCAGCAACCATTGTTGAAACTTTTTGTCCACCTCTTATGGGATTTAACATCAAGTCACACAAAATAATCACTTTGGTCTAGCTAGTTAAACACCACACTTCATACACATGGAAGCATTATGGGAAAAGGCAACCTCTTAAGGTCACTTTAAACATGTAGTAAAAAAAAACCAATCCATTTCACAGGGCATCAAGAATATGAACACAAATAAACATGCATATTACATTGTGTATAGCCTCTTTGACAAGCAATTGCCCAATTATCTCTCCAGTCCTTTGGGTAAAACAGTAAGACAATGTTTCTTCCTATCTGAGGCTTGTGCACCCCTCTATTGGAGTTTAGCATAAAGAGATTTTTCCAAATGCTGTCGTCTTTGCAGCTGTAAACTTGAAGCTTTAATGCATTTTGTTTTTACTTGCACAGCACTTTACCTGAATGATGAACATGGTTCAGGTGACTTTTTTTTTAATAAAAAATGGGTGCTACCAGGTATAATCACTCTGAAATATGCATTTCTCATTGCACATTGCTAACTGAATACATTTTGTAATTATTCTATTCAACCTTTCCGTCATTCTGTTTGTCTCAGGATGATACAATGCACTTCTTTTGTATTCAATGTTACACAATAATAAATAAAAAAATCCATTCACCCTTTCGGTCAAGTGCACCCCATTATCTGTACGCAAAGTCCTTTGGAAGTTCTTCTCTGTCAAATACATTTCTAAAACACGTATTAACAGTCTGAGATGTTATTTCCGAAACTGTCAGAATCTCTGGCCTATATAAAAACATTTCAAGGATGACCAAAAGGTACTTGTTTTCACCATTGATGGGTCCAATTATACCAAATGCAGCATCCTTCCAAGTACCATCTGGAAGTTCTCTATACAGCATTGGTGGAATACAGTTCTTGAATTTCTTGTCACTGCAATAACACTATACACACTCCCTCACTACTCTTTCAATATCTAAATATATCCCAGGCCACCAGATATCATCTCTAATGTACTCCTGTGTTTTTACTATATTCAAACGTCCCACGTGCGCCAAGCGTACAGGGGTTTTCTGATACTAAACGTAGGAACTAACCTTGTTTTTAAAAAAATCAACCCAGCTTTTTTTGACAATTTATTCTTGATCAGTCAACTCTGTCTACAATCCACACTTACCTATTGTCAGGAATAAGGCCATGCGCGGTCCAGGTCCCGCCCGAAACTCCGCTGCGCGGCTCTGCGCCACTCTATGCGCACCACTTGTCATCCCCCCTTGTTCCAAAGGTGGCCATCAGCATCGTCTGCACTGTGGCAAAGCTCATAGAGCTGCAGGTTCAGGACATTGGTGGAGAAGATGCACTTATCAGTGTTATTCCATGAAGGGACTACAATTCCCATGTTTTTAGGGGCAGCAGCCATCTTGGGGTGTGGCAGGCCTATAAAGCACAGCCACACCCAAGCACGTTGCTTACTATTTTGAAGACTTCGATGCAGTCAGACCTCGTGGGGGTTCCTCTGAAGAAGAGCAGATTTCCTGCATGGCAGATGGACGGCAAATCGGAGTACCTTTGTTTCCATGGTGAATTCAGATACGACTAGGTCGTACTTGTATCGGTAAGGTCTAGATGAGTCAAATCTTGAAGGGAGTTGTATTTCCAAAAGGTAAAGCGCCCCTTAGCACAACGAGCAAAGCGTTTTCAGTTTTCAGAGTAAAGCCGCCTTGGCCTGTTCATTAAAGCGCTTCAGAGCACAGAAGTAAAGCACCCCTTAGTACAACGAGCAAAGCTCTTCAGTCAACATGAGGAAAGCGGCTTTGGCACGGTAATTAAAGTGCTTCTGTCCACATGAGGAAAGCATCCTTGGCACTGTAATTACAGCGCTTCAGTCCACATGAGTAAAGCGTCCTTGGCATGGTAATTAAAGCGCTTCAGTCCACATGAGGAAAGCGACCTTGGCACGGTAATTAAAGCGCTTCAGTCCACATGAGGAAAGAGGCCTTGGCACGGTAATTAAAGTGCTTTAGTCCACATGAGTAAAGTGCCCTTGGCACAACAATCAAAGCGCTTCAGTCCACATGAGTAAAGCACCCTTAGCACAACAATTAAAGTGCTTCAGTCCACATGAATAAAGCGCCCTTAGCACAGCAATCAAAGAGCTTCAGTTCACATGAGTAAAGCGCCCTTGGCACAGCAATCAAAGCGCTCCAGTCCACATGAGTAACGCGATCTTGGCGCAGCAATCAAATCGCTTCATTCCACATGAGGAAAGTGCCCTTGGCACAGCAATCAAAGCGCTTCAATCCACATGCATAAAAAGCCTTTGGCACAACAATCAAAGTGATCCAGGCCGCATGAGTAAGGCACCCTTTAGCATAACGAGTGGAGTGTAGCGCTGCAGATGAAACAAATGAAAGTGCTATCTGGCATAAGGAACAAAGGGCCAGATGTAGCAAAGGTTTTTACCCATTCTGTGTCTATGGGAAAAAGTGTTCATACATATGGCCCAAAGCGCTTCAAGTTCAATGAGTAAAAACTTTCCGGCCTTTATAGTTGTGAATGTGAAAGTATTTTTGGAGATAAGCAAATCATAGTTTTCATTGTTTTTTTGGAAAGCAAAATACGTGAAAAGCATATTTAATTCTTTTAGATTTTCTAGGTCATGATCAAAGGTTTATGTTATGAATGCATAGATGTTACAGGTTGATATTCAGAGTATGATCATAGTCCAAAGCTCTTGCCATCTCTTCATTATGAGGATGTAGTTTGTTCTTGTTCCATGATTCAAATAAGGGACTTTGCCCTCACTTCAAAAGAGGTCTTCATCTGATATTACGGAGGCGCATTTAGTCAAGAGTCTATTGATGAGTTATACTGCTATGAATGAGTAAGTGCATATTTGTTCTAACCTTTTCTTTTCAGATCTCTCTCCCTGCTGTTCCCTACCCTTATTCCCTTCCCCCGACAGGCTTCATCAGAACTCTGTGCTATAATAGCTTTCTGAGTTGGTGACGCCGGGAGGTGGGCCTTTTGTTCAGCAACGTGCAGATCCCGAGGAAAGGACACCGTGACAACTATTCCTTTTTTCTACTGTTTTTCTTCTACGATCAAACCAACTTCTCCCAATACAGCATCCTTGAGAACCTCCTCACAACCCTGATCTTCTGTTATAACTATAAAACTTGTTTTACAAACCGTCACCTCTTCCTAATGATTATCAACAGCATTGTTACAGTCATTGTCGTTCTCTTCATCAAAGATCAGCCTAGCAGACAATCAGCATTTTTGTTATGCACACCAGACATGCAATGTTTATGAAAGCCATATTCCTGTAATTTATCACCCAATTACATATTCTTGAAGATACAGAACCAAGGCTGTTTCTCATAAATATTTCAACCAATGGCTGATGGTAAGTTATGATACAAAGCCTCATATCCGAGATACAGTGTTTAAGTGTATTGATTTCCCAAACTACTGCTTAAGCTTGTTTTTCTATCAATAAATAATTTAATTCAGAACCTATCAGAGTTCAAGGCTATCCCCTTACTTTTCTCCATTCACATTTTGCTTTTAAAAAGCATCTAAACATTTACCACTGGCATCGGAGACAATGCTATAGGGGAAAATGGACTATAAGGGTGAAAGCTATGAGAATGCTCCAAGCCATGTTTCATACTGTCAAACGCAATCTCACATTTTTTGTCCCAGACAAATTTTATACTCTTCCTAATCAACGTTATCATCTTGCTTGCACATTCTGCATATAGTTTGAATAATATTCAATTATTTCCCAGGAAAACAATTAAATTAAATACATCTGGCTTTGGATATACATCATCACCTGTCATAAAATGACCCAAAACCCATTTTCACTTCCCTACAAAACTTACATTTCACCCTTTTAAGCCTAAAACCATGCTCTTGTAAACTTGGAAGTGCTTGTCTTACTCTCTCATTGTGCTCCTCCGAAGTACTGCAACATTTATTATTATATCATCTTGAAATAATTGATAAGCAAAACTAAAATAAACAGTACAAAAATGTTTCACACCATGCAATTGTATAATCTTTTCATTTACATCTGGTAATGGAATTCTGACAGCCACCACACATTTATCCAGATTTCTCAAATCTATACTTAAACAGGTGTTTTTGCTATGACTACAGGTGATAGCCACTATGTGGCCTACACAGGTTCAATAACATTAGCATTACATGACTTCTTTTGTTCTTCAGCAGCTTTGTAAAGAGTTGGTTTTCCTCTTGCTTTGCTCACAACTAGCCCAGAACCCTCTTTCAATTTTAATATTGTGCACATTCTCTTTCAAGCAACATAAATTTCGCACAAATTGAGGAGGAATACCTCTACAAGACCAAGTCGATAAGTCATCATACATGATCAAACATGCAAATAATAATCATCGGTGTAGGCAATGTGTCATATTGTGAGAATTAGAGCAAAAATGTGCTCATAAATAGTACTCTAACTTTTTTCTTGAACAAAGACGTTGAGGGTATTATTCTAGTTTCTGGTGGTAAGGAGTTCCAAATTCTTAGGACAATACCCAAGAAAGCTCTGTTGCAAAATTTATTTTTATGGAATTTCTGAGGTTATAGCAATACGGTGCTGGTGCTTCCAGAGGATCTTCAGCCAGCAGATAGCTCTAGTTTTTGAGCCTGGTACATTGGGGTGTTGAAGTGCAAGGCTTTATGGGCCACCCATGCAATTGTTAACAGTATCTTTGCCTCATATGGGAGCCAGTTTAGAGATTTAATACCTAGGGTGATGTGTTTGTTTCTTTTTGATATTGTCATGAGTCTTGCAGTGGAGTTAAGAGAGGCCCCAAGAAGAGCCAACGTAGATCTGTGAAGGCTGCATAGGGTTGTACTTTCAAAGTCCAGCAGGGCAATAACTAGGGATTGTACGGCTGCCTTAAAGTCATCAGGGAGGAGAAAGGGTTTTAATTTCCTTAAGATGTTCATTTGGTAGTTCACTCCTTTGGTGACAGTACCGATGAGCTCCTGCATGTTCATGTTCTTGTCAAGTGTTATTCCCAGTGATCTTGTGGAATCAATAATGCATGTTGAGCAGTTAAGAGCAGATAGATGCTTCATCGATAATTTGATCTAGCATGAATGTTTGGATGGGACGATTAAGAGAAATTTTGTTCTGAGCGCATTTAGTTTGAGGTGATTATGGGTCAGTCAGTTTTGACTTTTTGGTAGAGTTATGTTGAGGGACTTGATATCTTCAGGGGAGGAGATGTTCAGGTATAGTTTGGTGTTGTCTGCCTACATGTGATAGTGGGTGTTGGATAGTTTCAAAATTTCAGTTAGAGGCTCTATGAATAGGTTAAAGAGAGTGGATGATATAGTGGACTTATGTGGGACCTCTAACATGAACGATGTGGCTTTGGACAGGGACTGGGTAACCTTGTTTCTTTGAGTTTTATTGTGGAGAAATTAGGTGAACCAGTTTAGGTAGGACTCTGACCAGCCCCATCCTACATTACAGTAATTCAAGGAGGCTGTCATGTTTAACCATATCGAAGGCTGACAATAGGCCGAGGAGGATTAAAAAGTGGGATTTGTTCTGATCTAGCATTTATAGAGTATCATCCACTGTACTTTGGCCTTGAGCGAAGCCGGATTGGAATTGGTCTAGAAGTTGGAATTGTTCTATGTGGTTGCATAGTAGGACCTGGACACATTTTTCAAGGTGCTTCGCCAAAGTTGGAATGGTGGACATTGAGCCGTCTGCCATGGGTTTTTTCAAAATTGGGGTTACCTGCCCAACTTTTAGGCAGTCAGGAATAGTACCTTGAAGAAGCAAGGAATTTACTATCTTGGTCCAAAATGGGAGTATCCACAATATATTTAACATAGGTGGCCTAACATATGTTGTTCATTTTGAACATGAGTCAAATAGCATCATACATTTGCTTCCCTCAACATTAACTACATCCTTTGGATGTTTAGTGTCATTTTCTCCAGTTCGTAGTACAATTTTGTTGCACCCATTGTCAATCAATTTTACAATGCCACCTGTTTTCTTTGTTCTATTTCATGTTGCAAAATAGTCCTTTATCACAGATTTCACAGTATTGTCTCAAAGATGGACATTCTTTGCTGTTTGCCCTATGTCCACTTTGATTTTACCTGATTCATGCTCCTTTCACATTCCTCTCTCTCATCAAAATCTTAGTGCATGTACAGTTTCTCAAAATGAGTCACTCAATTCCATGTTAAATCCCAAAGGAAATTAAAGTTAACACATAGCACAATTAGGGGTGGCTCCTCTGCAATGGCAGAGGAGCGTCACCCCACTGGCTAAGAGCCAGCTGCAGAAAATACATCAATGCATGATTATTGTTTTATTTTTCCCGTGCTGGCTCAGGCAGCATATGAGGGGAGGGGCGGGACTGCGCCACAGGAGGCAGGAGGAGGGTTGAGAAATTGTGTGCACTAAGTATGCATGTGTGTTTGGACAGCCTAAGATGGCCGTCCAAACACAGATGCCCACTTGGATTTCTCAAGCCCGGCTGTGTACACAGCCGGACTGGAAAAACTGCACAGGCCCTAGGGTTGTGTCTTAGACCAATCCTGACGTGTTTTCATGCTAGCATGAGCAGGAAAGCAGCGCCAGGATTGCTGGGGAGCCTGTTTTGGTGTTTGGAGTTTGGTGTTTGGAGCATGTTGGGACACCAGAACAGGCAAGAGGATGAGCTAAGCAGCAGGAGAGGACAGCGGCAGCGACGAACGGTAAGTCTTTTGTTTTTTTAAATGTATCCTCCTCCTTCCCCCAGAGGGTACTCTGTCATAATGGTGACGGATTACCCTCTCTGCTAAAGCAAAGTTCTGCTCACTTAATTTAGAGTTGGGCAGAATTGCAATGTGTAGACAGTGGAGAGTACTCCCATCTCTGCTTCCTACATGCACCTCTGTCTAAGGTAAGGCCATGTGTTCACCCAATCCATTTAGAGTGAGCTAAAACATGGCCAGTTTTCACTGTCCATCTCCTCTGGGTAAAACCTGGCAGTAACAGGCAGTGAAAACTGCTAAATGAACCCCGCACCAAGGAGAAATCTCCCTTGGCCAGGTGATCATTGTGTTTTTTTATTTTAAAAAGAAAATCCAGCTTTGGGATTTGCTTTGGGTTTATCTTTTTGAAATTCATAAAAATATTAAAAGTGTGAATGTTGACAGAGCCATCCATCAAACTTTCAATGCATTTACAGGAACCGCCGTACTGGTGGGTCCAGTAAATACAAGGCATGTCTGATGGGCCGGTAGACATCTCTAACTTAGGCAGGCAGAGTATCCTACCCATGGGGAGAGTAAAGTACTCCGCCATGGCGATGATACTGAATCTATCCGCCAAAGTATAAATCCGGCCCCAAAAATGTCATAGCTCACTTAATATTATTGCAGTCTCAATTTTCTAAAATATTTTTGTCAACATCCATCTGGGTCTATAATGAAATTCAGCTACAAAAATCCATGTTAACATAAAAATTGCCTGATCAGATATTTAAGTGGGGGTAAAATGCACTATGAATTTTTGAAATTATATGGTGATGTGGTTAATACATTTTCAATATGGAAAAATAGGTATATAAATATAAACATATAGTAGTGCAATTTTTCTTCTCCAAATTTGATTGAAGCATCATACACTCCTCCTTAGGAGCTAAATCAAGGATTGGAACCTTTATTTTCAAAGCATTGAGTGGCAAATCGATCCTGACATATAGGCGGTCATTCCAACCCTGGCGGTCAATGACCGCCGGGTTGGAGGACCGCGGGAGCACCGCCGACAGGCCGGCGGTGCTCCCAAGGGCATTCCGACCGTGGCGGTAAAGCCGCGGTCGGACCGGCAACACTGGCGGTCTCCCGCCAGTGTACCGCCGCCCTTTGGAATCCTCCAAGGCGGCGCAGCTAGCTGCGCCGCCGAGGGGATTCCGACCCCCCCTACCGCCATCCAGTTCCCGGCGGTCTGCCTGCCGGGAACCGGATGGCGGTAGGGGGGGTCGCGGGGCCCCCGTAAGAGGGCCCCTACAAGTATTTCACTGTCTGCTTGGCAGACAGTGAAATACGCGACGGGTGCAACAGCACCCGTCGCACCTTCCCACTCCGCCGGCTCAATTACGAGCCGGCATCCTCGTGGGAAGGGAGTTTTTCCCTGGGCTGGCGGGCGGTCTTTTGGCGACCGCCCGCCAGCCCAGGGAAAAACTTAGAATACCCTCCGCGGTCTTTCGACCACGAATGGTGCTCTGTGATGTCATTACTTTGGCACTAATGATTTCACATAATCTATATTGCAGACTGGAGGAAGGCATCAGGCCACATTGTTGATTGTTGGAGTTTAGGGATAGAATCTGTTGTCATCCACCCTCATCCGGTATCACTGCTAACCAAAATTCACAGGTAAAATACAGTAGAAAACAAAAAAGGAAACTTAGTGACCAGGAATTGGAAATATTAATAGAAGAATGCGTTCAAGATAATTATAAATTATTTGCGAAGTCGTCTGCTACTATTCAATAATCAACTATAAGAAAAATATGGTTACACATCCAGCAGAGGATAAATGAGGTTGGTGTGACAAACATTAGTGTGGAAGAATGAAGAAAACAATGGTACGGCCTATGGGTGCGCACTAAGGAAAGAGTTGTGGCAGGCCCACCAGATGTAGCACGCACTGGAGGTGGACAAAGTACAGAACCCCCATGTCTGTCTTGGCAGCACGCCGCAGGAAGGAGATAAAGAGCCTGATCAGTAGCTTTCAGCAAGATAGGGGCCTTGCGGGTGTTATACAACGATCAAAGCTGAAGGTTCTTTATAACGGCCATTTTCAAATATTACATTCAATGCAGCAAGCACAGCTGCTGTTGCATACAATTAAGCAATCAAGATAAAATGTCATGATGCGGGGTGGGGTGGTGAGGTGGCAGTTCCAACTTGGGAGACACCAGTACATGGTACCACGCAGGACAGGGGGGGGTGGGTATGTCAAAGAAAAGCAAGCCAAAAGGTTGATATGTGCTAACACAGAGGGCTGTTGTTTTGGGAAGGGGGAGTGTAATGTATTGCTTCTATATCGTTGTAGAGGAATGTGTTTTTTGGTGCAAATTTGATATGCTCTTTGGAACAGTTTGCCTCAGACTGCCTCAGAGGACTTTCTGGCACCATAACAATGTACCAAGCCAAGGGGAGGAGGGTGAAGGGTTGGGGCACTGGGGTTCAGAAGGGCAGGGAAAGGAAGTTTGGGGGAGGTATGGAGAGAGCTCATGACAGCTTATGCTCCAAGGTGTAAGGGCGGGCGTCACTAAGTGGCGGGGAAGATGGTGGATGTCAATTGAAAAACTGGCTTCAACCAGACCAGTGAGACGAGCGGGATACATTTGGCAATGTTTAGTCAAGTGAAAATGGTTTCATGCAATGTTAATGGCTTTAGCAATAGGATTAAAGCTCAAGGCCTGTTAGCCTGGTTCAGGGCCTTAAAAGCTGATTTAATATTTCTACAAGAGACACACCTGAGGACAGATCACCATCTCCTCCGAATGCCCTTTGATATGCAGCAATTTTTTTTTGCTTCAGCACAGGCCGCACTTCATGGCATGACAATCCTAATAAAACGTACAGTGCAGGCAGAGGTTCTTAAAACAGTGCGTGATCCAGGTGCTAGATGGATTTTGGTGAAAGCACGTATAGCCAGAGAGATATTAAATTTGACAAGCTATTATGCCCCCACAGAGGATGTGTCTTCTCCATTGCATGAACTACAATCACTATTAGAAAATGAAACGGGGCTAATAATAGTCAGTGGGGAATTTAATTTAATTCAAGGCCTAAAGCTTGACACCTCACAGGTAAATAAGCACCAGAACAAACCTAAATCGGTTTATGCACAGCAAGCGGTAATGTGGGATTTCACCATTATAGACGCGTGGCGTGCTCAAAATGGTTTGATTTCCCAATATACGTCATACAGAACATTATAGTATAGCGTCACAGTTAGATTTCTTTCTAACATGACATTCGGCTCAGTAGAGGGACACTGGAATTCAGAATAATGCATTTGATAATTCACTGATTAGTCTCAAAGTAACATGGAGGGTTGCACCTGTATCAAAGGCAAGGTGGTGCTTTAATAAATAACTTCTTACCGGAGATAGCTGGGTCATCCACATAAAAGGAAGCTTAGAGGAGTTTTTGTCAATTAACATTGACCCAGCCTCAGATTTCTCAGTTTGGGAAGCGTTGAAAGCCTTTTTTAGAGGCCAAGCAATTTATGTTGCGGCCACGCAAAGACAAGAGAAGGCCAGGGAATATACGGACCTTGTTAAAAATCTAGATGCCGCAGCAAAACGTATGCTCAGGCCCCAAACAAAGACACATTGGGAAGGGTAGGTCAAGCAAAAATAGAATTTTGTGACTGTATGACGGCCAAATAAATAATTCTACCCTTCTTCAGTGAAGATACGAGGAAAAGGAATTGATAGGGAGATATCTGGCTTGGTCTTTGAAACAGTGGTCTAACACTAACATAATTAGGAAAATCATTGATCCTCAAACCAAAGCAACTTGTGCGCAGACTCCGGAAATTGCACAGGTCTTTCTGTGCAACTATACAAATATTTACTCAGCTTCTGACAGCTCTCGTTCAGCTATTAATAGCTGGATGTCCAAAATTCAGATCCCCACCTTAACCTAAGAACACGTAGAGGCTCTGATGGGACCTATAACTTTAGAGGAGGTCCAACTGGTCAATAAGTCTGCACCGAATGCAAAAGCTAGTGGAAAGGATGGTCTTCCGGCCGAGATCTATAAGGTTTTTGCACAACAACTAGCCCCATTTTTGGTACAGCTTTTTAATCAAATTCTGCAGGGGAGTATTATACAAAGTTCATTCACTGAGTCAGTGGTTATGAATTTTCTTAAAAAAGATTAACCGGAAGACGATCCAAACTAATATTGACCCCTAAGTCTCTTAAACTGTGACTATAAGTTTCTGGCAAAAAAATTGGCTATAAGGATTTCCTTGGTAGCATCAGCAGTAAAACATAGGGATCAGAAAGAGTTTTATCCCCAGAAGACTGTTGGCTATAAATACGAATTTCTTAGTTCACGCAATTGACTTTTTTTCTAGCCAGCAGTTGGAAGCTGCTGTTATAATGCTCGATGCAGGAGAGGCTTTCGATTTGGTTGAATGGAAAGTTCTCTTTGCCATACCGGGAAAATTTGGGTTCCCAGATAAGTCGGTTAATCTGATAAGGAAATTATACCAAGGGGCCAAGACCTCAATATTTATAAACATTTTTTGGCAGGGGAGATACGAGGAAAAGGAATTGATAGGGAGATATCTGGCCTGGTCTTTGAAACAGTGGTCTAAGAGTAACATAATTAGGAAAATCATTGATCTTCAAACCAAAGCAACCTGTTTGCAGACTCAGGAAATTGCACAGGTCTTTCTGTGCCACTGTACAAATATTTACTCAGCTTCTGACAGCTCTCGTTCAGCTATTAATAGCTGGCTGTCTAAAATTCAGATCCCTACCTTAACCTCAGAACACGTAGAGGCTCTGATGGGACCTATAACTTTAGAGGAGGTCCAACGGGCCAATAAGTCTGCACCGAATGCAAAAACTAGTGGAAAGGATGGTCTTCCGGCAGAGATCTATAAGGTTTTTGCACAACAACTAGCCCCATTTCTGGTACAGCTTTTTAATCAAATTCTGCAGGGGAGTATTATACCAAGTTCATTCACCGAGTCGGTGGTTGTGAGTTTTCTTAAAAAAGATAAACCGGAAGACGATCCAAACTAATATTGACCCCTAAGTCTCTTAAACTGTGACTATAAGTTTCTGGCAAAAATATTAGCTATAAGGATTTCCTTGGTAGCATCAGCATTAAACATAGGGATCAGAAAGAGTTTTATCCCCAGAAGACTGTTGGCTATAAACACTAATTTCTTAGTTCAGGTAATTGACTTTTTTTCTAGCCAGCAGTTGGAAGCTGCTGTTATAATGCTCGATGCAGGAAAGGCTTATGATTTGGTTGAATGGAAAGTTCTCTTTGCCATACTGGGAAAATTTGGGTTCCCAGATAAATCGGTTAGTCTGATAAGCAAATTATACGAAGGGGCCAAGACCTCAATATTTATAAACATTTTTTGGCAGGGGAGATACAGATTAAACGTGGAACTAGGCAGGAATGCCCAATGTCCCCAATTTTGTTTGCTCTTTTTGTTGAGCCCTTGGCTTTTGCTACACGCCAGGATCAAGCTATTCATCCCCCTTTAGCAGCCACCCCCAAGCTCAAGCTTTATGCCAATGATATGGTACTTTATCTGGCGGCAGATAAACGTAACATTCAATCCGCTCTTGATAAAATTGTGGTGTTAACGGCTATAGGGGGATATAAAATTAATCAGGCTAATTCCGAAGCTCTATTGTTTGGGTGCTCGACTGAGATCCTTCCTGCCGTTATGGCAGCTTCATTCCAACCTACCCACTCTATTAGATGAGTCACATCAGATTATGCTGATCTCTATAATCTTAACTATAAATCCCTATTAGATAACTCACAGGCCTTGCTCCAGCGCTGGGATAGCCTTCCTTTAACTATTATTGGACATGTCTCCCTGATAAAGATGAATTTACTCCTGTTTTTCTTATTCACCTTCACTAACATTATGATAAAGATCTCAAACTCCTTCTTCAAAACTGTAGAGAGAGAGATCTTTGCACATTTATGTGGCAGAAGAAGTGTCCAAGTGTTAAGCTGCTGAATTTACAACTGGCTCAGGAAGAAGGAGGATTATTGTTACCGAGTTTTAAGAACTACTTTGAAGTGGTATTTCTAAATTGGTTATCATTATCTTCGAGAAATAAACCTGGTGAAAGTAATTTTTACTTAAATGAAATGTTGAAAGCAGTTGCAGTAGACTCGGTCTCGTTTATACAGATCTCAAGACTCAGACAACTGGGTACAAGTGACCTCAAATGATAGTAACACGATTTAACAACATTTGGCTTCGGTTTAAAGTACCTTATTTTCACCCAGATGTCAACCTCAAGAATATCCCGAACCTGGGTATCCACCTGAGTCAGGCTACAGTCACTAAATGGAGAATGCTGGGCTACACACAGTTGGGGGATTTCTGTCAGAATAACCATCTGGTTTTGAGGCAAGAGCTAAATCAAGAGAATAATGCAATACCCGGTTGTATTTTAGTGTTATTTAGATACAGCATGCATGTGAAGGTCATCAGACAGAAACCACTGAAACAGCGCAAAAGATATCCCAGCCTTTTTTTTTATCTCACACCTAGTCGGTATAGGAAATTGGTATAGGGTTATAATTACAAGTCTGGTTGAAAATATTGTCTAGGATCATCTAACTAAAATAACAAAGATTACTGACAGGGTGGTAACACAGACACAATGAAAGATTTATAATCAGAATACCTGGAATGCTATTTGAGCAGCAAATTATAAGCATATGTTTTTTTGGTAAATGGATGGTATACTATATGCCAACAAAAATCAAGCACATATTTGAAGACGCAAATGGGTGCTGTTTTAGATGCGGGTCTGAGTCAGGCGACGGCTTTGCATGATTTCTGGGTTAATGTATTTAAGGAGATAGAAGTCTGGTCAGGCCAAGTGATTGACCCTGATCCGCTGGGAGCTTTGTTTGGTATCTTATTATAAGACGGTAAGCTACCGACGGCACTGGTTCGCTGCTTTAAAGCCACCTTAGTGGATAAGTCTCTAATTCTGGCAAATTGAAAATCAAAGGTGGTGCCTACTTTTGCTCAGTAGATGCAAAAGAAGGAAAGGGTAATGGGTCATGAAAAACTGTATGCAAAGTGGGTAGGGGCGAGTAAACGATTTCACAAGATTTGGACAAATTGGAAGGTTGATGGGACCTAAAAGGCAGCAAGAATAAGGGGTCCCTCACTGCGCCATTAACATTTCAAGAATGAGTAGTTTCCTCTTTTTAGCATTTGGAAAATCAAGAATGTTTGATTTAATTTGATAACCTGTCTGCTGCCTTAATAAAAAAAAGTACAGAACCCCAAGCAACACCACTTGAGCAGCTAATTGCAGTCTGAGGCGGTGATAGGTGTCAGTAAGATTGACACATCTGACCACACTACAAGTGCAGAAGGTAAGTTTTAATGTCTATGTGGTGTTTGTGTGATTTTAGCCAAAGGCCCATGTGTATTAGAAACACTCTAAATATGTTTAAATAAGCAATTTTTAGATTTTGTTTAATTATACTTTTTTTTAACAGTTTTTACTCCATGTTAGGTTTTATTGTGACACTTGAAATACATTCTGGTCCATGTAGTGCCCACTTTTATGAATCAAATAGCATATTAATGCCACTTTTTCCAAAGTATATATCTCAAACATTTAGGGTCAATTTAGATAGTGGTGACACTAGACGTATCCAAGATTTGTTCTAGATATGAGTCAACATTAGTAATAGACTATAGCCATGTCACATCACTCATTAAGGAACAAAGACATGCTACTCATTGTTAACAGAGACTTTAAGTGTATGTCGTTACACATTTCAATTACTTCTCTTTCCTGTCAGTCATTACAGATCATACGATTCCTAATGCATCACTGGAAAGCAGCTAACCTCTAACAGGGGAATTAAATAGTTCTGGTCCCCAGACAAGCTGCTCACATGAAGCGAGGCATGAATGTGGAGTTTTATTACGAGATGAGCCAGCTGAAACACAACAGCTAAATGTCCAATTTGCAATTTCTGCCACTGGTTCGCCTAATATTTTGATACCAGCCACCGTTACATCAGTCACAGCATCTATTTTAACACCTGTAACAACAGCTGGAAGTACTAGATTCCAAAGAAGTTTGGGTAGCACAATAACCACCTAAGTGCTAGTTGGCACACATCCAGCTGATTTCCAAAGATGCTTCAGGTTCAGGAAAAGGCACCTTGTCAAATAAATAGCGAACTTAGGGCCATATGTACCAACGCATTTTCCCATAGACACAGAATGGGTAAAACCCTTTGATACATCTGGCCCTTAGTGGATTAAAACACTGACTGATTTATTGCAGTGTTAGAATGCATTAATAGCATGTCAAAGGCAATTTTCAGTGTGTTGAATACAAATTAACAGAGCTTTGCTCAAATGACACAAGCGCTGCCCCATTCAAGACAGCCACAACAGTTATGTGTCGCTAATGCAACACATATTTTCTGCAGACGTACAATGAAATTGCAGGATCATTTTGAAAATGAAAGCATTGTTTTCAAAGGTAGTTTAACACATATGCATAATGCTGCTATGTGACACTAATGTCACCATCAAAAGTCCAATTACAGCAGGTGAAAGGGAGTAGTTGTCTAATATGGATAGCTATTCAGTATTCGGGCCTACTGTTAAAAAGCATCAAAGAGGAAGAAGTAGTAATGTTGTGTTCAGAAACACACATGAAACCACTGTTAAAGGAAAGAAGAAGTTGTTTTAATTTGATATTAAACCACTTCCACTTGTTATTTCGTTATATTTGTGTTATCAAAAAACTATAATGACAGAATAAAAAATGTTAAATTCTTCAAGTTGGTTATCTTCAAAATGTATATAAATTGTTTTACATCTTATTAAAGAAAGGAAGCATCTGAGCAGAAACACAGTTGGAACTTGGGTGTGAAGTAAAGACATAACTGTAATTGAGTGTGGTGGGCTCAAAGTGCTGAATTCCATAGAGCTGCTATAGCAAGCGTTGTTGTAGTGCAACTGGGGAAGGGTAGGGGAGAGGTAATAGGGAACAGCGGGCCGGCTGGTTCCAAAGTCTTGGCACATGAGTGTAGGTGCACAAGTGAGGCAGAAGGGTGATGGGGATGCCTGTGCATCGGGAATGCGTAAAGTCAGGGAGAGGCTTTGTGCGTGTGTGTGGGAGTTGCTTCGTGTGTGTAGGCGGAGCTCGGGAGGTCACGTGGAAGGTCATCGTTTCCTTCCTCTTGCCGAAAGTATGTGAGTAGGGTGGCCCATTGGGCAAATATAGGTTGCTTGCAAAACCTGAAACGTTCCTGGTAGCGGAGTGTGTCTTACTCCGCTGCCACGAATTTGCTTATTTCCCCCTTCCATGACCCCAATGGTGTGGCTTCAGGAGAGCACCAGTGAAGTGCAAGTGTACACTTGGCTAAAAGTAGCACCAAGTCTGTGACACAGGCTCGAACCTTCAGATTTTTCTTGGGTTTGTGGATCCCTAGGGAGCATGCTTCCCACGTATGAATGTCTGGTAGTTTTGTGATCATAAACAGGGTGTTTTGCATGTAAAACCAGTATTCCTGGTTGATTTAGCGAGACCATAGCATATGTTTAAGGTCTGTATCTGGAACACAGCATCGTGGGGACTCAATTTGTTTCCCGGGAAAATGGTAGTGGAGTTGTGCCGGGGTCAGGTTGGTCCTGTGCAGGTTAAAGAATTGTATATTTTTATAACGTGAGTTTCAGGAGACCCATTTGGGAAATTCCAGGGCCTGTTCCCATTCTTTGTCATGTATCACCTACCAGAAGTCATCTTCTCACTTTTGGTGTAGATTGTACTGTTATGATATGTTCTAGGTTGAGGAAGCCAGCTGAGGAGCTCTGAGATGATGGCCTCTTGCTGGAGTTGCCACAACACCTGCTCCGTGGTTCATTGGGGCCAGATTTAAGTTTGGCTTGTTCTGTTACTGGTTCTTCCTGGTGTTGTTCAATCCAGTCTCAAGGCTCATTAGGGTCAGTGAAAAAGACAGTAGTACCACCAGATATGACCTTAAGGTGAGCGGGTAGTAGTGAATACTGGACCCCTTTTGGCGGAGGTGCCACCTGATGTCCAGAATTGGGGAGTGCTGGCATTTCACAGCTCGAGTGCAGCAGGGGAACAACATTATGATCTTATCTTCCACCCGGATAGGTCTCGCTTGTCTGACCGTGGGATGTATTGCATCTCAGTCCTTGAAGTGTAGCAGCTTTGCCAGCATCGGGCAGGGTGGAGGGCTGGGGGCAGGTGACAGACCAGTATGAGATGTGCTCTCTCTAGGGAGCAGGAGGGAGTGAGATCCAACGTCCAGGTAAAGATCTTGAACCAGGTCTCTAGGTAGGAGAGTAGCTCCTCACCCTTCACTCCCTCCAGGAGCCCCAGAATATGGATGTTGCTCCTGCGGGAGTGCCCTTCCAAATGTTCTGCTCTGGCTGTATGATGAACAGGGTCTTCTCACCATCTGAGACTCTGTCCACAAGCTTACGATGGTCATCCTGTAGGGAAGCAAAGTCTGCAGCAAGGGAGCCGTGCTTGGCCTCCATGGAGGCCCAGAAGTGTTCTATAGCTGCCAACACCCTGTCTAGCATATCCAACATTGATCGGCGTGGTGTGTCGTCCAGCCGAGGGGTGTCCAGAATGAATGAAGGCAGGTTTGAGGAAGCTGGCGGTTGAGCCGTGGCTAGGGACTTCAGTTTTCCCATATCTGGAAGGTAACTCACGCTGTGTGGGAGATTAATCAGTCTTGCGGATCAGGAAAGGCCCAGGAGTTGTACAAGGATGATGGTGGATCCCAGGCCCTCTCTCCAGAGGTGGGCTACGTGCCTTGGGCTATGTGCCTTGATTATGGTGCTGACGTGTGGCCCAGGTGAAAAAAACAAGTGGGCCTCAGCCCAGCCCCAACCACTCATCATACGCTGATGGGTCCTCGGCAGCATGTAGGTGAAGGAGCAGGAGGTCCAACCAGTCACCCCGGCTCTTGTCTCATTGCTTGCAGGACCCTCCCTCAGCAATGGTGCTGTGTGCAGGTGCCACTCCAGGTGCAAGCAAATGACAATGGCCTCTTTCGGGGAGTGAAGAAGGGTGCCAGGTGGTGGAGGTAGCGGCGCAGGGCTGGTGAGGGGCCCCACTTCTAACCCGTATCCCGGTCTCGTCCCTCAGAGCACTTTCAAGGGGTAAGTTGAGAGAACACCCCCAGCTAGGTGGCTCTGCTCCCTATTACTGCCCCCCCAAAGTCCCAGCGGACTATGGAGCCTCACTACAGTGCTGCTCTCCATCCTGCATGCTCCTCCATAATGGCACTGATGCACTGCCTGTGCTGGATGCAGTGGCCAGGCCCCCCCACCCTCAGGTAGCTGACCAGAGTTCCCTGCTGTGAGGAAGCACAGCATCCCTGGTGTTGGGTAACAGGAGTTGGAGGGCTGTGCATCAAGGGGTCTTCAAAGAGGCAACATCTGTCGCAGGGCTTAACAGCCCCATATGTGGAGAGGGACACAGAAAAGGGGTAGGGGGCAGGAAGCTGCTTTGGCATGATTGGAAATTGTGTGGCCTCCCTTAGTCGCCAGCTGCCCCAGGCCATTCGCTCCTTGCCTGCTGCCACCTGGTGGCTCCAGAATTGAGATCAGTGGGTGGGGGCAACAACCAGCGATGCGCCCAAGATTTGGCACTGCCGTGACCAGCCACAAAGCCGCTCATTTCTCCCCACCCAGGCAGCAGGGACTGCTGTAATGCAGGCGGGTCTCCCCGTGTGGAATTCAGATGTGGAGGGTTGACGGGTCTCTGCTCCTCGGCCGATGCTGTGTGCCCAGGAGTACTCTGGCGGCGTTATTGGGAGGTTCTCACTCCGAATTGCGGTGCACTCGAGCCGTTGTAGGTTGCCACCATGTTGTTAGCTGCCACAAGGTGATTGGGCCTCTCATCTCATGATTCTGCCAAGGTCGAGTGCAGTGCCTCAGCAGTTGGGCAATGTGCTACTGGGGGTCTTCCATATGTTTTTTTTGTCCTCCCTGTCACACTTCTGGCTAGGCGACTATCGGGTGGACGGCTGGAGCACTATATATATGTATGGCCCTGGGGACCACCAGCCCACGGGGCTATTCTCATTGGAGGGGGGACACCCGCCCCGCCTTGTGGAGCCAACCCCCGGGACATAGCTGTTGCTGTGGCTTGGCTGCAGCGCTGCAGCTGCACCCAAGCCACAGCAAACACTTTGCTGTTTGACAGTGGGACCTTTAAAGCAAGTCCGCTGTCAAAAAACAGAGCTTTAATCTCTGTCTCCTGCACGCTTGCAGGGGACAGAGATGAAATGCTTCAGCAAGCATGTAGCTGCTGTCAAAGCAGCTTGGTGCTTGTTGAAGCAATGGCACTGCAGGGGAAGCCTTAAGGCTTCTCCTGCTGTGTCAGGTAGCCTGTAAAGAGGACATTTTATTAAAAAAAGAAAAAGAAATAAATGAATATTAAAATAAGTAAGGGGGGACCTCGGGCTCGTGGTCCCAGATAGCCTGTAAAGGGCATTTTTGTTACAATTGTGTTTTTTTATATGAAAATAAATAAATAAATAAATTAGGAGGGTCTGCGGGGAAGCCCTTAAGGGCTCCCTCGCGTTCCCAGATAGCCCATAAAGGGATAAAAAAAATGTTTTAACAAAATCTGCAGCTGAATGAGAAGGTCACTGACCTTCCCGGTGAGGTACGGGGGTTCGAGTCCAGTTGGACTCATCTCAAATATTTTTTTAATAAAACAAATTTGTATATTTTTTTAAAAATTACGTTTTTGATTTTAAATTGGAAATAAATAACTCTTTCTAAGTATATCAGACATCAAAGACTAAAAAACTCTCTCTCTCCCTCTAACTTTCTTTCCCTCTCTCTCTCGTTCAATGAATTCACCCACTCACACTTCCACTCATACACTTACAATCCCACTAACAGTCCCACTGAGACACTCATGCACTAACTCACAGACCCTCATGCACCCACTCAGACCCACTCAGACAGTTACACACCCACTCACACACCCTCTTAGACTGTCACACACCCATTCATAGACCTCCTGACACCCTGATGCGCCCACTCAAGGACCTGCGCACACACTGATGCACCCAGTAAAACACTGATGTACACACTTTCACACCCTGACAATCTGGCAGCCACTCTCACCTCCAAATACACCTTCTCATACCTATTCTCACACCCAGAGAAGTCACGGACAGGTCCCACCATGCAAGGCCAAAGTGCTGTGCACATCATGGTTTTGAATGGTTAGGGGGTGTTGGCCGGCAGGTCAGGCTGCATGCCAGGTCTTGGGGGTAACCTCCCCTGTGCACAGGGGAAGGCTGTTCGGGTGCTTTTAGGGGGTTGGCCTAAAGGCGATGGTTGGATTAACGTAGAACAATTAAAATTACTATGGGGGTCATTTTGACCTCGGCGGTCTTTTTTCAAGACCGCTGAGGGACCGCCGTGCGGAAGACCGCCATTTGTGGCGGTTTGCCGCTCGGCCTATTATGACTGTTGGCAGCTCTCCGTCCTTTTATGGACGGAGAGCCGCCAACAGCCATACTGGCGGGCGGCGGGGAAGTGGAGGTTGCTCCAACTCCACCGCCACGCCAACAGAACACCGCCCAGCGAATCACGTCCTGCGATTCGGCGTGGCGGTGTTCTGTTGGCGGTGTGGTGTCGGCGGAGCAGCTCCCATGGCTCCCGTCCCCTCCCGGAGGATCGTCGGACCACGTAAGTCAATCGTCCGTGAGGGGAGGGGGGTGGGGGGTGTTGTGTGTTGTGTGCGTGCTTGGGGGTGTGTGTGTGTGTGTATATGTAGAGGGGGTGTGTGAGTGCGTGTATGCTTGCAGGGGTGTTGTGTGTATGGGAATGAGTGCGTGTATGTCTGTAGGTATGTCTGTATGGATGTGTGCATGTATGTCTGAATGTGGGTGTGCGTGTCTGACTGTGTGTGTGGATGTTGGCATGTATGTCGGGGTGTGTGCGTGTATGTGTGTTGGTGGTGCCTGCGTGCGTGTCGTGTGTGTATGAGTGATGTTATGTTGGGGGTTGGGGTGGGGAGGGGGTCCTGCCACCTTTGGGGGGTGGCGGGGGGTGGGGGGGTAGGGGAGGGAGTCGGGGTGCGGGTGGGGGGTGGGGGAGACCCCTATCAGTGCCAGGGAAGGAATTCCCTGGCACTAATAGTGCTTACCGCCATGGATTTCATGGCGGTTTCAAACCGCATGAAATCCATGGCGGTCAGCCGGGTCCAAATACCGCCGGCGGTATAGTGACGGCCGCCGGGCTGGAGACCCTGGTCTCCAGCCCGGCGGTCGTCTCCGCCCTGGTGGGCGGAACGGAGAACCGGCGGTTGACCATGGCAGTAACCGCCATGGTCATGATACACACTGTAAAGACCGCCAGCCTGTTGGCGGTCTTACCGCCGCTTCTCTGCCGTCCGCCAGGGTCGTAATGACCCCCTATATCTTTAAAAAAACAGACGTTCACTGAAAAAAACACATGCTACAGGGACGTTATAGTTATGAAATAGAATTGAAAAAAAATTAGAAATTCACTTAAAAAACCAAAGGTTACAGGGATGTTATAGTCAAGCTCAGATTTTAACCGTACCAAACCATAGAAGTTCATCATTTATAGTTAGAGTTACCTCAAGTAACTGTAACTTGTGCCCTAAGGTAACCATAACTCGTGCCCTCACCATGCACTGAGAATTATCTCACAAATTAGGACAATCATGCCATCTTTCATAACATTTTTGATAATATCAATGTAATATTTGCAGTAAATTGCAGTACATTTTTCGACAAAAAAACTGTGCATGGCGGGGGCGCGAGTATCTTTTTTATTTACAAAGGGAACAGCACACAAAATCATCACGTTTCTGAACATATTATCCCGTTATAATAATTTGAATTCATAAACTACTACCTGTCTGAGTCCATGTCTTTTCCGCTCCTCTTACAAGAAAGTGTCAATTTTCTTTGCCCGTTCAACACCACCAGTATTAAGATTGCACAGACCATCCTTCCCATCCCCTTCCAGCTAACCCCTATCTATACAATGATTAATCTTGGCGACTAGTTCTTATGCCAGTCCAAAACAGCCACCAGATCTCCCTGCCCTTCTTAAGCGCCCTATGGCCTCTCTTGACATAGATTGATCTCTCCAGATTAAAATTTGCAAGAGCCAGCGGATCCTTATCGAGCCAACAAGATGCTATACAAAGTTGCGCCACCCCCATTGCTATAAAAATGAATCTCTGTGCTGCAACTGGAACCCTGTCATCACCAATTTCCAGAAAAATAAGAGGTTGGGTTGGCTCGATTTTGAGGTTAAGACTAACATCCAAAAACTTAGCAATCTCCCCCCAGTAGGGTTCGAGGCCCAGCAGCTTCCAAACATATGCGAAGCATCCGCTTTTAAGTATTGACACCAAGGACAAGTAATATCCTCTGTCGTACCCCAGCTCGCAGTTTTCTGGGGAGTACAATATAGATCAAAGATTGATTTATAGTTGTGTGCCTGTAAACTGGCAGAAGTAAAAACTGTATACCCTAGTTCCAAAGAGTCCAAGAAGGCCCTTTCTGAAACTCTGAGAACATCATGCCACTTCTTACCATATTTACCTACATCACCCAACTTATATAAACTCAGAATACCATAGACCTGACTAATTGAACAAACCTCTCCACTGACCAGCTGGTCTATTGTATTACTCCTCTGGAAACCATTGATTCCACCTACCTTGTGACTCAAAATGTCTCTGATTTGTAAAAACTTGAAGAAATTTTTACTGGGGATCTCAAACTTGTCTTGTAATGCTGCAAAAGAGACAAAACCATCAGTGGGAAAAAGTCCCCCAATCTCCTAATGCGGCGGGCCACCCAGTTTGTCACCAGATATCCCCTAAAAGATGCCTGGCAAATATAAATTATTCCAGATTGCTATATAGTAATGAAATCACACCATCCCCAGTTTCTTACAGATCGGAGCACAAATCTTGTGGGCCCCCTGAAGTACCTTAAAACGAACCTTCTTAAAATAGCCAGGCTCCAGTAATCTCAGCAGACTTCCCCTGGCTGTATTCCTAAGCACAAGTTCATAAATCAAGGGTATGAGCTGTTCTCCTCCTGCATCGCTAAATATAGGCCCCATATATTGAAGAACGATGGCACAATATTATTATATAAAATCTAGGACGGCCCACCCCCCTCTCCCCTTGGGTACAGTCATGATCTTCTAGGCTTACAGTACACCCAGATAAACCGTCACCAGTCTATTCACGGACAAAAACCAGCAGTTCACAATCTCAAGAGGGATGGCCTGAAAAAAGTAGAGAAGTTTAGGCAATAAAATCATTTTGATAATATTGCACTTCCCCATAATTGTAAGATGAAGATTGTTCAACCTAGTCAGGTCACTGCTGGCCTTTGTCAAAATTGGACCAAGATTCGCTTCAACCAGCCTGTCTAGGTCTACCATTATTGTAAGATAGGTTGCTCATTTAGTTACCCGGTCATCTTGCAACTCCGTTAAGTGGTTGCAAACTACCTGAGTCTTGCCTTGATTGAGCTGGTATCCAGAAAAGTGAAAAAAGAATTGTGCCACCCCTTCTATCTGGACGAGAGCTCCCTCCGAGTTAGGAGTGACCACGCCCACATCGTCTGAGTAAGCGAGGATATTGGTGTCCCAATGGTGAAAATGCATGGGGACTATCCCAGGGACTTCTGCAATTTTTCAAATAAAAGGATCAATATACAGTGCAAATAAGAGTGAGGAGCAGGGGCAACCCTGCCTGGTGCCTCTTTGAATCCATATTATATCGGATGGCCCTCCGCTTATGAACACCCTAACTCTTGATTTTTGATACAAGGCCTGCATGGCCCTAATGTAACCTGACCCTGTCCCGTACTGCCCGACAACAAGGTAGGCCCAGCTGAACCTATCAAGCGCCTTTTTTTTGTGTCAAGCAAAATTGAGGCCATGGGCGATCCTGCCACTGATGCTACATCAAAAAGGGATATTACACGGCGAATGTGGGCTGTAGTGTCGCTCTCCGAGATAAAGCCATGCGGCTAGTTTACTGCTAACCAAATATACCCGCACAGCTTTAATTTTAGGGTATAGGTTTTAATCTAATAGGATGGTACGACCCAGGATTATCTGGTAGTTTGCCTTTTGTGGGAAAAATAATAACATTGGCTGATGCCCAGGAGTCCGTGGGGCTACACCTATTCTGTAATAAACAAAATGTGGTCAATGAATCTGATTGAAGAAGTGGGAGAAAAGTGTTATAAAATTCCAGCGGTATATTATCTGTTCCCACTGCCTTCCCTGAAGGGAAGACCTTAACGCTGCTTGCAGCTCCTCCAAAGTCAAGGGTGCATCTAGAAGCAGTCAGTCCTCTTCCCCCAGAGTTTCGAAAGAAATGGAATCTAAGAATTCATGTAGAACTGCCCAAGTGAATTTCGCCCCTCTGTCGTCCTTATTATACAAGCTCCCATAATACCCTCTAAACACTTCTCTAACACCATCAGTATCCACCACCCTTTTTCCGCTTGAATCTATTTCCACTCTGATTTCCCCATGTGAGGCCCTTTGCCTAGCACAGTCCGCCGACTGGTGCCCCAAACTCTCACTATATTCATAGCTTGCAGCTCTCCGGGCCAAATATTTGGCCGCAGATAAGTTGCTAGAGATCTCAATAATTGCAGCTTTAGCAATCTGTTCCCCTCTAAGGGTGAGGTTTACCTTACCTCCTACCTTATCTCCAGAGGTGGTTGATGATACTAACTGGGCTTTGGCTTTGCAAGAGCCCCATACAGTTCTGCCTGACGCTGATGTTCTTTCTTATGGCATCTCAACCCCATATTACCCTCTAAACACTTCTCTAGCACCATCATTATCCACCACCCTTTTCCCACTTGAATCTATTTCCTCTCTGATTCCCCCATGTGAGGCCCTTTGCCTAGCGCAGAACACCAACTGGTGCCCCTACATGGTCACTATATTCATAGCTTGCGGATCTCTGGGCCAAATATTTGGCAGCAGTTACATTGCTAGAGATCTCAAGAATTGCATGCTTTAGCAATCTGTACCCGACAAAAGTGAGGTCTACCTTACCTCGAGCCTTATCGCCAGAGGTGGTTGCTGATACTAACTGGGCTTCGGCCTCTGCAAGAGCCCCATACAGTTCTGCCTGACGCTGATGCTCTTCCTTTTGCCATCTCAACGCAAAGCTAAATGTCTCCACCCAGTACCCCAGCCTTTAAAGCTTCCCACATTGCCCCAATGAAAGCACTCTTTCTATTGATCTCCAGAAACTCTGGGACCCAGCCATTCATGTGTTGTATATAATCTTCATCGAGTAACAAGGCACGATTGAAAATCTAGGTAGAAGCTTCAGGCTATGACCCAGCAACTTCCAGCTGAAGTACCAACATGTTGTTATGAGACATAACTCACAGGAACGTATCTATCAGAGCCCCTGCTAACAATGTGCAAGAAACCATTATATAATCAAGCCAGAATGTGTCCTATGTGGTGCAGAAAAATAAGTGAACCCAGGATCATGAGCCCTTAACTAATCCCATGCATCTATCTGACCGTGGGTGTCAATCAGGTGCCAGAGGGACTGCCATACTTTTGGTTTCCACCCAAGATGTGCCTTATCTTCTTGTCCCAACTACCCCCGTACCCACTGAAATTAAAATCCCCACAGAGCACTATCGGGTTAGGCCAGAGCACCAACTCATTATGAATCCAGTTAAACAATCCTGGATCATCTATCACTGGGCCACACACCGAAGCAAGAGTAAAGCTTTGTCCTCCACCATGACATTCCGTAACTACCCACCTACTAAGGTTAGTCCGGCTGAAAGTACAGACCTTACCCCGAACCAGAATGGCCACCCCTGTGTTCGTGTTCCCTGCATTGTGTTTCTCATAAGTTTAAAGCCCAGAGTCTCAAGCACATGCTTCCGTAAAGCCTCAATGTGGGTTTTTTGTAAACACAAGGGCCCATTTTAAACAAAAATGACACAAAACTGAGCTAGCGCAGTTCTGCGTCAAAAGTATTACCCCAAGCTAATGCCATTTCTTAGCACCATCTGTGCGCCATATTTATAAAATGACGCACACTGGCGCTGAGGAATGGTTAGCGGAAAAAAAATGACGCTAATCTATGAGGACATGCCGTAAGCAAAAATGACATTAATGCTGCAAAAGAAGCATTAGAATGTTTTGCAGCACTTTTTTTTACACAAAACGTGTTAGCGGCATATTTAACAGCATTAGCGTAAAAAAAAAATGTGGAAGCAAGAAGAAAACATTTGGGAGACAAGATGGAGAATGCAGGCCAGGAGGGACCCCAGAGAGATCTTAATCAGCCTAGTACCAGCCCAGCCCAGCCAGGAGGGACCAGCAAAGTCCCAGGAAAAGGAGAAGAGTTGCTTTAGTGAAGAGGAGAATGACATCTTGATCACAGAGGTGATGGAGCACGAACACCAGCTCTTTGTCACCAAATTGCCAGTAGGTAGGAGAGAGGCTATCTGCCATGCAATAGTAGATAAAACTCAACAGCGTGGCAGAGGTGAAGAGGACTCTCCCTGATTGTAAGAAGTGCTGGCATGATTGCAAGAGCAGAACTAAGAAGAATCTGGCCAGGAACCGAAAGGCAGCACTGCAGACTGGTGGTTGAAGTCCTACACTCCTGGAGGAGCTGGAGGAGATGGTGGCAGCAGTTAACCCGGAGGAGCAGGTCACTAGAATCACAGAACAGGACAGCACAGACTACCAAGAACTTCCACAACTGCATGGTAAGTTCCGGGGGGAGTACTATTTGGAATTTCACAAATGGCAGAAGGGGGAGGCACATAGGACACACTTAATGCATGCAAAAGGGTTGCATTGGGACACACAGGGCCAGAATCACTTTTAGTGATGCTCTGGTGGCGCTATGCACTCCGACATATACGCAACGTGATGTTAAGCCACTTACTGTGGCTTAACACCACCTTGTAAGTAAGGCCCCTTCACACGCAACACTTTGCCTGGAAGGTGCGTGCAATCAGTGTGGCTGTGACTGTGCCACAACAATACC
Organism: Pleurodeles waltl; assembly: GCF_031143425.1. NCBI lineage: Eukaryota > Metazoa > Chordata > Amphibia > Caudata > Salamandridae > Pleurodeles > Pleurodeles waltl. The sequence goes on along the minus strand of NC_090449.1, from coordinate 289,963,668 downwards.
CATTGCATATTGTTGTTGCCCCGGATCCAAGACTACATGTTCACCAGAGACTGTGACTAAAGTCAACCTAACCCCATGGGTGGTGTCAGAATGGCACATCAAGGCAAAATGCTTTCCATCCTCCTTTTGTCATTGCCCTTCTCATGCGTGCTGCATCCTGCACCACACATAGAAATGCCTCCTTGCCATAATAGATTGTTTATGTGCAGGAAGGTACACCTTCCTGCATATAAACAATATATCCTCTCAACTCAGGCACCCTGGTACTATGGTACAAAGATGCCTACGTTGGTGCAGGGAGAATAAATCTGCGCAGGAACTGGGGGAAATGCAGGATTATGCTGTATTCCTGTAAATACAGTGCATTCCTGCATTTCAAAAGTGGCACAGCGTGGTGCAGCTATTTTTGCCCTGGCACCGAGCTGCACCACTTTAGAAAATATCAGGGCCTCAGTGTACAACATGTCGTATGTCTGTGATCATCATTTGTGCTGCTGTACTAGTAGCTTTAATTTAACCATGTAACAAGGTTGTCTGTGTTGTGTGAATGGTTGGTGTTGTACATAAAGGGACACCTTCATGAGTATTAACAGGCACAAGTGGCATCAATATTCCACTATGGGCGCAAGGTCACTAGCCCGCAATGCAACAGTACCATCATACAAATAGTTGCCAATGTGGATCCAAGCTGCCCATTCCTGTCATGCCACATTAACAAACTCTCAAAATGCATGCATTAATCCACAATGTACATCCTTACACCAACATATGTCTGTGGCAGATATGCTGTATGCAAGGAAATGTCCCTAATGTAGGGAGGGAGGAACTAATGGGACTGACAATCCATTAAGGTTGCACTGTGCCATCGAATTAGCACATGTGTGGGGCCTTCTAAAAGCAGATGACAAAGTTACATAACCATTGTAAGCAATTGACCGCCCTTTGCTTTGCTGCACTAGTGCCATCATTCATGGTGCCATTGAAGTAAAGCACCAAAATAGTCACAGCACTCATTACACTACTGTGGGAATGTCCTCCATGGTGAACAGAAATGTAAATGACAAGCTTCCACGGTGTCAGTGGCTGGGGCTAGCAGCCTGCAAGCAATATGGTGGTGTGGGATTAATGCACAAAATACCTTGAAAGTTTGCCCCATGTGTGATGCACAATGCAACACATAATTAACCACTACAACCTGGGGTCTGTAACATGTCAATGAGCCTCCAGCAGCAAGTAAATGATGAGCCATGTCAACTGTCACTACAGTCAAAGATTGACATTTCACTATCCCATTGCAGAGGATGATGCCTTTCCTCCTGCCGACCTGACTGTCCTGGATTTTACAGGTGACATGGATGACCAGCTGCCGACCATCAAGGAAGAGACTCTCCAGGATGTCCTAGGTTCCTTCCTGACACCTCCTTCAGTCTCAGGGAGGACACACAGTGTTGCAAAGTCTCCACATGAACCACCCAACTACCAATACATAGCACCAACCAGTCCTGACACAGTCCTGAAGTCCGCGGACCCAGACATCAATTTTCAGAGGAGAGTGGTAGGAGTCCAGCAGGAGCTGGTCAAGCAGGTGCGGGTGGGGATGGAGACCATAGCAGGCAGCCTAGAGAGAGTACAGAGGTGCCTCAGTCCAAACAAGGACAACTCAGCTGCCATCAGAGGCACCCACTCCCCGCTACGTGGACTCCAGCAGTCCTTGGCAGACACTGCTGATGTCATGTGGCAGAAGCTTCAACAATTGGCCTCCGAAAGTGGCAGCAGCATGACAGATAACAGGCTGGGGGCCATAGAAAATACCTTGGAGTCCATACAGTGGGAAGTGGCCTCCCTTAGGGAAAACATAACTGCCTACCACTGTGGTGTAGCTGCGGAATTGAGAATTCAGTAAGTCCTCCTTGCTGCAGTGATGCTGTATGTGCTCCCACAAATGGCAGCTGCCGGGATCTTTGATTCCACATCTCTATCCCCTGATGTGTGTGTGGCCCCCTTAACTTCAACAACAGCACCATCCATGGCTTAGGAGGTACTAAACGCATCAGAGGATAAAGATGTGGATGGAACCACATTCTCACATAAAACCACCCAGTAGTACCAGTCTGCCACATCGACAGTGCCTCCTTAGTTCTGTGATTAAGATCATTCCAGTGTTGTGACAGCTGGCAATGTGCCCTCTTCACTCAATCACTGTTGATTTATCTGCTATAGACTGTCATTATCTCAATTCCTATCTAGTGTCAATTTGGACACCTCCTCACTAATGCACACTTCTACCCATGTCTCATGAGATGTCCCTCACCCTTGGACTCTGAATGTACAACAAATGGCTCAGGATCTCTCATGGGGTCTGTGAACTAGACATTGTACTGCATTGGAAAATATACTTGCACATGTAAATAAATCTCCATACTCATATGTAGCATGCAATCTTTTACTGTGATCCATCAACTCATCTAAATGTATGTATTGTGTGAAGCTATGTCAATGAGAACAGAACCTAATTACACGCGTGGCTTACTGTCAGACACAAAGCCACACAATAGGACTTTAACATGAAAAAGTTGACTGATAGTGTTGTGGGCTACAACCAACTTAAAGCTTAAAAGCATGTATTGAACAGATATCCAGGCAAGTTGAGAAATGGCATTTATGGGTCAGAGCTCGAGTGTCTGGAATTTTCCCTAATGATAGCAGCAGTACAACCAATATGTGTGGACTGAAGAGGCAAAATTGATCAGTGACAGGCAGCTGTCAGTGTGCCAGGATACATACCCCAAAAAAGGTGAAGTAATATATGCTACACTTTACAAGATTATTTGTGACAGACCTTAGCGATGACAGTTGATGTTCCATTTTTACCTGTCAAAGATTTTGTATCCATACAATGTGATTGTCACAAACTGGGGATGACAAATGTTTTCAGTAGCTGATGTCATATTGCAGCCAATCAGACAGCTCCTTGGTCATAGGGGATAGACATAGTCATGCATGTGAATCAGTACAGAAAGCATACCATAAGGCAGGGTTCTGCAAAGTCGGTCATGGAGAGCCTGGTCCATGCCAGATTTTTAGCATATTCACATTTAGAAAAAAGATGTTTCAGCTAGCTACATTTTTCTAAATGCGGATATGCTAAAAATCTGGCATGGACCTGGCTCTCCAGGACCAACTTTGCAGAACCCTGCCAAAAGGCATTCTTCTAACTTGGCCAATGCACACATGAGAACACCCAGACACTCAATCATCATGGACAACTAATTGTCTACAACTAACAGGATTTATCGGTACTTAAAAACAACACCATATTAAAACCTAAATTAGACACTATCCTACATTAAGCTAACCTATGCTAATTTATCTAAACTTACCCCTACAGCTATCTATCCTAATCTAAGCTTATCTTATACATGTAACGCCACACACTAAACATTGTCTCCCCACCCCACCTTAAGAGATGAGATATGAGAAGGACATCATTAACTAAAACTACACATATACCAATTTAACCTATATCCTAAATAAATCTATATTTTTTAATAATTTTTTATTGTTTTTTTTCAACATAGAGGCCCATACATAACCCCCACCAAATCCTCAAAGAAACAAAAAAATATACTAAAACCCACCCCTAATTATACTTACTCTATCCTACAACTAACCTAATCTATGTTACCTAAGATATCACTACCCACCTAAAACCCACTAAAACGAAATACAAAATACAACCGGAGAAGGGAAGGAACAGGGAGGCTGTGCATTGTCCAGCTCCAGTTTGTCCAACCTGGCCCTAATAACTTTCATGTCCCTCCTCATGTCCACCTCAAAGTTGAAGGATGTGGCTGCTGCAGGTGGCTGTTGTGGTGCCTGTGTTGCCATAGGGGCTGTCGATCTGGAGCGGGTTGGACCAGCTGAGGCACCTCTGGCCCTTGATGTCGTGCACAGTGTGCTCTGCATTGTTGGGGCCTTTTTAGGTGGTCCCCCATGTGGGAAGCCAAGCCAAGCCCGTAACCTGCCTGTACCTCCATGATGTGCTGGAAATGCTCTGCCCTCTTATCAAAAGCACGCTTCTTTGCTGAGGTCATAGTGGCCGCTAAAAACATGAGGCGAACGTGGCATCAAATACTGCCTGGGGCAGAGGTAGAACAAACATGCAATGTACCCAGCATCCTCAGATGACACATGCAGTCCACCAGACATTCCACAACATGGCCAATTAGCAAATCAAAACTAAACTTACTACCAGCCATCTATAGTATCATGTTCATGTCACAGGGTTGACGGCTATCCATTGTTGACTATCAGGGCCCAGAGGTAAGTGGACTAGTGCCTCCTTGCGCCACATTTGTGTCATCATACTTGTGAGGATAAAGTAGCCGAACAAGTCCCAAATCCCTATGCCAAAGTAACAAAGTGGCAAAATGTATGCATTCCACCACTTTAGCACCCCTTGAGCTACATTAAGCCTTGGCCAGGCAACTTGACTGCAAGTTGGGGTTCACCCAGTAGGAAAATGACACCAGGAAATCTAAGGAATTCCAATGCATCATTTATTTTTCCTTCTGTTAACACCTGCTCAGAGCAGACATTACAAGGGGGCACACCATTGTTTACAGTGGACCCCTATGTACAGTTCAGGGTTAATCCGCACATCATTTGCCTTAAGCCTGAACTGTACATCTATATTGTATACAGATTTTGTACCTATTGCCCCCTACCCTGTGGCACGGTGTGCAAAATTTCTTATGCAGCACACGTATGGTGGCAGTATAGGTGCCCTAAGGGGCACAGGAAGAATGGCACTGCACTGTATGCCGCGCCACTTTTCTTAAATATGCCCCTTTAATTTCTGAAGAGTAGTGCGGCTCCGGTGGTGCAAGTGTCTCCTTGATAGGCCCCCTAGAAACCTCAACACATGTACATCGTTTGTACAATGTCCTGAGTAAATTACAGCAATGAATGGCACACATTGCTGTAAAATGTGCTGTGACAAGTATTTTGGCAACAGGCATGCTAATCAGATAAACAGCACCTCTGTCACATATCTTGACTGACATCACTGTGTATGTGGGCATGCTTTCCTTTTCCTAACACCCACAATTCCATAGCAGCACACGTTGGCACTTGTGCAACAATCAACTTAATCTACATCCTCAACATTGCATCAGACATGATGCTGATACCCTAACAGATCATGTTATCGTATTGGTCACACATGCCATTTCAACACTGCATTGCACACATCATACCCTCCCCCACAAAACCCTGGAATGACACGTGACGCACAAGGTGATACTTATTGACTGCATCAGGGTCTTTAAACTGAGACACCTCTCCAATTGTGTAGGGTCGTGGTCCACCTACAAGACATGACAGGAACACAAAGCTTTGTGATTTTTGAACATTTATGAGCATGGACAACTGTTACACATTCAACTTGTTAAGCTGAGTGAGCGAGTCAACTTTGTGTTACGAATGAACAACGGCCAACCATTACTTTTCTGTGTATAATATAAAGGGCCAGATTAAAGAGGCCCTGGCACCACCTGAGCGTCACTTTCTATGACGCTCCTCTGGTGCTTTTCACTGCACCATATGTACAAGTAGCTGTTATGCCGCTTTTTGTATCGTAACACCTCCATGTACATATGCAGCAGCATGACACAGTATTCTGCGTCAGAGGGGCATTAAATTTTTGTTGCAGTGGCCGTCCCATTGTAACATCCATAATTTTGACGCTGCCCAGATTTTCATGACATCGTACTTATTGCCAGTGCCAAAAGAGTAACAGCCCAGGGGTGGTGTTAACATGGCAAAGAGTTGAGGAAGGCTTGTTTCTTGCTTCTATTATGTATGCACCATTTGAAGGCACATACAGTAGAGGTAAAATGCCATGGATGTTTGCTTATGTACAGGCAGGCATCCCTTACTGCACATTTACAAAACAACATAACGGATATTTTAGCACTATTATGTGGCCTGCATTCTTTAGCACACACAGAAGTGGCATATCTCCATTGTAGACTGCTTATGTCCAGGAAAGGATATCTGCCTTTACATAGACACTCCCCTCAACACAGACACACTTGCAATGTGGTCCAAGTATGCCTGCGTTGTCACTGGCTGCGGAGTTATGTGCTGGTGCAGGTGCAGACACAGGCCTGGACCGTACTCTAGGAAATACGGGCCAGGCCTGTGTGTAAAATTCAGTGCAGCACAGTGCTGCTGATGTTGGCACAGCTCTGCACTGCACCTGTTTCTCACATATGTGGCTCATAGTTATCACACAAGAACATGCACAGATTTGGCTGGCAGACATATGTATATGTTTCAGATACATATATATAACAACATAGGGGGACAGGATACTGACCATTGGCTAAAGCTTTGACACTTGTAGTTGATCTATGCGAAGAAGCAGGCAACCACTCAGATGCTTGCCTGTTTTCAATCACATAGCACCAACACATACCTCCATCATGTGCATGCCATATGTAACAAATGGCACCCCATAGTGGATGTCAGCATAATTATGTTGGGAACCCTGTCAGTATAGTTGCACTTGTCATGTTTAGCACCATACGTGAATATGCTACACATGCAAAGTGGAAATTGGCTTCTTGATGACAAGGGAACAGTCATGTAATAAACCAGCCTTAGACAGAAATATAAGTTGAATCCAATAGAGGAACAGTGTAACCAAGTTGATTTTAAGGCTATATTTTTTGTGTGCCACCTACAGCAGAAATACATAACTTGCATTCATCAGGCCTGGTTCTGTCATCATGTGGCACCAGCCTTTCACACTGCCACAATGCTTGCACTTGTCAGAATTTGAAATATGGTTAGGTAGTAGTTGCCTCCATTGGCAATATTACCTTCAAAACAATTAGACACAGATGTAGCATCATGAGACATTCACTTCTGCTTACAGTTGTGTAACTGTCATGTCACTCTGCACATACATGACTCTCAGCACACACACATCCATGACTGACAATGCTCCTGCATCATGTTTCCCATCACTTCAATGACCCCATTTACAAGGTTGTAATGACCATGCTGTACATGTTATTTTGTGCATGTGAAACATGTACCCTTGCACCATTGCACATGTGTCTGATATTTGACACTTTATGGGTTATATGTGATACACAATGTCCACAAAGAGGAATGTGCAATTTGTCTGCAACTAGTGCATAGCTAAGCTCTCTTAAATGCCATTTGCTTTAGACACTAAGGGGGTCATTACAACATTGGCGGTAAAAGCCGCTTACCAACACACCGCCGCAGAATTACGCCACAGCTATTATGACCCACATCTCGGAATCCGACAAAATTCAGACACCCACACAACTCCGCCACACCAAAGGTCAGTGATAAACTGGCAATAACAAAACCTCCACCGTCACGCCAACAGAAATACGCCCACACTATCACAACACACGAATCCACGCGGCGGTCTTTCAACCGCGGTATTCCATTGGCGGTACACACCGCCGCGCTCAAAATACACACACTCTTACAAAACACAGCCACATTGGACAATTCCAGATACACACACCTGATACACATACACACACCACTCCCACACACCCAATACAATATAAAACACACACCCACATCACCCACAAACCCCTACGACCACTATTACAGAGAGAAGGCCAGAGAGAGACACCACCATCCACAAACTAGCATCCACAGGCACTCAACACCATCACCCACACAACTTCCACGCACAAAATACCACACACTACTACATATCACCACACTTATCACCACACACTCCACCCCACACATCACCTACACCACCCCATGGCACGGCAAAGACACCCCAGGTTCTCGGAGGAGGAGCTCAGGGTCATGGTGGAGGAAATTGTCCGGGTAGAGCCACAGCTATTTAGAACACAGGTGCAGCACACCTCAATTGCAAGGAAGATGGAGCTATGGCGAAGAATAGTCAACATGGTGAACGCAGTGGGCCAACACCCAAGAAATCGGGACGACATCAGGAAGAGGTGGAACGACCTACGGGGGAAGGTGCGTTCCGTGGTCTCAAGACACCAACAGGCGGTTCAGCAGACTGGCGGCAGACCCCCACTTCCTCCCCCACAACTAACAACATGGGAGGAGCAGGTCTTGGAGATTCTGCATCCTGAGGGCCTCGCAGGAGTCAGTGGAGGAATGGACTCTGGTAAGACAAATCTTAACTATTACATCCCCCACCCTACCTGCATGCCAGCACATACCCCCACCCTCACCCCCATCACACCAACTCCTCACAAATGTACCAATATCACAAACCACCCATCCCAACACCAAGCCCTGCATGCAAAAACAAAGCATGGACACCCATCACTAAAGCATGCCCACTGCACATACCCATACAACCCCCTAAACCATCATCACACAGGCCCCCACACAGGAATGCCAGCACTGGGGTACACGGTCACCCACCCATTGCACACCATGACACACACAGATGCAATAATCATGCTTTTCCACCCCTGCAGGACCACTACCCAACGTCACCAGACAGGAGGGTCCAGACATCTCCACCCCATCCACAGAAGAGGCCCACAGTGATGACAGCAGCTCTGTCCACCTGGATCTAGATGACCAGCCCGGACCATCGTGGGCCTCGGGACAGTCGGTTCCCCTCACACAGGCACAGGCCACCACAGACCTTCCACCCTCTGGTAACACGAGCACAGCAACCACCCAGCGGGCCCATACCTCCGTCCCCAGGACACGTCAATTAGCTGTGTGTCCACCACTACAGGGATCCCAGGATAACCCACCACCCCAACAACAACAGAGACCTGGGGGCAGTGGTATTGGGCACACGGTCCAGGGGACGGAGGCAGAGGAACACAGGGGAACTGGGAGGGCTGCTGTGCGACAGGGGGCGGACAGGCCCAGGAACCCACTCTCCACGAGGCCCTCTCCTCCATCATGGGAGCCTACCACCACTCCCAGGAGACGATGGCAACGGTCCTGGCCAAGTTTCAGGAGACCCAGCGCATGCAGGAGGAATAATATTTGGGGTTCAGGGAGGAACTCAGAACCATCAGCTCCGCCCTGGGCACCATCGTAGGGGTGCTGAAGGAAATACTCAACACCAGGAGGGACACTGTGGCACTCCAAGGGGCCCCTGACACTAGCATGGATGATGAACTGCCCACCACCTCTGCCGGCGGTAGTGGACAGGAGGCACCGCCACAGGGCCACCACACCAGCACCCCCCCCCTGCAGAGGGAGAACCACCCCGCAAGCGGTCCCTGAGATCCAGGAACAAGACAGAGCACGATGCCAAGACCCCCGCCAAGAAAAGAGACCACCCTGATTGTCAACCCACTGTCCCACTTTGTCACCCTGTCCATATTGGAACTGCCCCAGCTCCACTTCCTATGCCCATATGGGCAATGGACCTATGAGACAAATAGACTGGACTCTGCCATGGACATTCCTCCGCCATCACCCCTCACCATTTTACTACCCCCTCCAATATTGAGCACTTAAATAAACACACTTAAAGCACAAAACAATCTGGAGTCTGTCTGTGATTTCGAAATAGTGTATTTGCAATTACAGTGACAAAATTTCCAGGAACTAGTAATGTCAACATACCGTTGTCACACAGCTCTAGTCCATGAGGAATCTAAGCAGATGACACACGCTGGGACCCACACCTGTGAAACCGTAAGGGAAAGTGACTACTCAGTGACCTTACACTGGGTGAAATCGACAGACAGGAGAGAGGTAGAAGTGTAAAAGTACTTGTAGTAGGCAGGAATGTATTCTCATCTGTGTCTCTGGAAATATTGCTGGATGACTGAGTCCCTGCTGTCAATGTCTTCTTCCTCTGCTTCCTCCTCATCACTGTCCACAGGCTCCACAGCTGCCACAACACGGCCATCTGGACCATCCTCCTGCAGAAAAGGCACCTGGTGTCGCAAAGCCAAGTTATGAAGAATACAGCAGGCCACGATGATCTGGCACACCTTCTTTGGTGAGTAGAATAGGGATCCACCTGTCATATGGAGGCACCTAAACCTGGCCTTCAGGAGGCCGAAGGTGCGTTCGATCAACCTCCTAGTTCGCCCATGGGCCTTATTGTATCGTTCCTATGCCCTGGTCATGGGATTCCTCACTGGGGTCAGTAGCCATGACAGGTTGGGGTAACCAGAGTCACCTAATAGCCACACCCGGTGCCTCTGTAGTTGACCCATCACATAAAGGATGCTTCTATTCCGCATGATGTAGGCGTCATGCACTGAGCCAGGGAACATGGCATTCACATGGGAGATGTACTGGTCTACCAAACACACCATCTGTACATTCATGGAATGATTACTCTTCCGGTTCCTGAACACCTGTTCACTCCTGTGGGGGGGGGACCAAAGCCACATGGGTCCCATCAATGGCACCTATGATGTTGGGGATATATCCAAGGGCATAGAAATCACCTTTCACTGTAGGCAAGTCCTCCACCTGAGGGAAAACGATGTAGCTCCGCGTGTGTTTCAGCAAGCAAGACAACACTCTGGACAACACGTTGGAAAACATAGGCTGGGACATCCCTGATGCCATGGCCACAGTTGTTTGAAAAGACCCACTTGCAAGGAAATGATGCACTGATAGCACCTGCACTTAAGGGGGGATTCCTGTGGGATGGCGGATTGCTGACATCAGGTCTGGCTCCAACTGGGTACACAGTTCCTGGATTGTGGCACGGTCAAACCTGTAGGTGATGATCAAATTTCTTTCCTCCATTGTCGACAGGTCCACCAGCGGTCCGTACACCGGAGGATTCCGCCATCTCCTCACATGTCCCAGCGGACGGTGCCTATGAAGGACAACAGCGAGCACAGAGTCAAACAACTCAGAGGTATGTACCCACAGTCTAGACCGAACACGATTCATACACAAATTCTGGCCTGTATGTGTGTTGAGAGTAGGCCTAGGTATGTGGGACGCAGTTGGTAATTAGGCCATGTGGGATCCTGAAATGGCGGCTGCCTGACCTCTAAAGCGGGACAATGGGATGTGAGGTAACAGCGCTGGCGTTGTACACCGTCGCAGTAGGCAGTCGAAGACCACGGCGCAATGCTGCATTGGTTAACATTGGACCCTATGGGTCCCAGGAGCCAATGACGATGTACGCCGGCGGTGATGGTACGCACCGCCGCGGACGTGACCACCATTTTCTAGCTGTTGAATCACTCGATACCTGATCTTCGACAAGAGAGGACCTACACTGCAAGTGCTGCTGTGACCTCGGTCTGGAAGAGACAATGGCTCGTGCTTCTGGGGAAAGGGCCCCGCCTTCACTGCAGAGGAGTTGGAGAAGCTCGTCGACGGGGTCCTCCCCCAGTGCACGCTACTCTACGGTCCTCCAGACCAACAGGTAAGTACACAGGGAGCATGCTGTATGGGCTATGCGTGTGTGGAGAGGGCTGGTTGTAAGAAGGAGGGGGGCAGAGTTCTGCGTGCATGAAAGACAGTGGGTGCATGTGCCACATGGCAAGGGTAGGGATGGGGGCCACTTACTTTGACGGTGCAGTTGGTAATGACTTCTCTTCTTCCCCTGTACATTTCATGTAGGTCATCGCCCACCAGAAGAAGGATATTTGGCGTGCCATCGCCAAGGACGTCCGGACCCTGGGGGTCCACCACAGACTGAGCACCCACTGCCGGAAGAGATGGGAGGACATTCGCCGCTGGAGCAAGAAGACGGCGGAGGCTCAGCTGGGGATGGCATCCCAACGTGGGAGGGGTGCCCGTCGAACCATGACCCCCCTGATGTTCCGGATCCTGGCGATGGCCTACCCGCAGTTGGATGGGCGCTTGAGGGCATCACAGCAGACACAAGGGGGTGAGTACACTCTAATTCTGCGGACTTTGCGCGCAGTGGAGGTGTCTGGGTGGGGGAGGAGGGCTGTGGGTTTCCTAGGCCAGGGTGACTTCCGTAGGCTAGGCCCCTTCGTAAGGCATGGCCCTGTGGCCCCCCACCCCACCTCTGTAGAGTGCCAAGTACAGGCATTCATGCCCCTGTGTCAGCTATGTGTACAGATGTCGTCCATAGCCTTGTAGGCCATTTCCCAGGAATTGCACTGTAGAGCTAAACAGCGCGACATAGTGCAGGGTGCTTCTGTGTCTGTCGTGTCCGCCAACGGTAGCGGTAATGCATGCACTCAACATGTCTTTCTTCTGTTTCCCCCCCTATTTTTTGCGGTCTCCCTGTTCTTGTGTGCATTAGCATCATCAGGCGGAGGTGCAGTGGCACCGGAGCACGAGGGAGCTGCATCCCACATGGGCATGGAGGCCCAGACTACGGACTCAGAATACACCAGTGGGACGGAGGACGAGGGGAGCACCACGGCGGTCACAGGATCTGCAACCAGCGACACGGACTCATCCTCCGATGGGAGCTCCATTGTGGTGGCGGCAACATCTGTGCCCCCCACTTCAACAGGTACAGCCGCCACCCCCCCTACCAGCACCGCCCTCTCAGCAGCCCCTCAACCTTCGCCCCAGGCACCTCAGCCCCTGCCCCTGTCACCTCTGCTGCCCTCAGTGAGGAGGCCATTGACCTCCTCAGGTCACTCACTGTTGGGCAGTCTACCATTTTGAATGCCATCCAGGGTGCAGAAAAGGAGTTGCAACACACAAATGCATTCCTGGAGGGCATTCATTCTGGTCAGGCTGCCCTTCATCGAACCGTTCAGACTCTGGCCTCAGCACTGATGGCAGCCATTGTCCCTGTGTCTAGCCTCCCCCGTCCAACTTCCTCCACCCAGACCCAATCCCCTGTACCTCTGCCTATCCCAAGCACACCATCAGACCAGCCTGCACACACCTCAACACACAAGGGAAGCTCAGGCAAACATAAGCACCACACATCCCACAGGCACTCACGCAAGCATCACACACATACAGACACACCAACATCCACTGCCTCCACTGTGTCCCCCTCCTCGTCATCTCCCTCCTCCCTCCCAGTCTCGTCTACACTCACACCTGCATGCACTACCTCTACAGCCACTACGTCCCGCACCAGCACACCCAGCAGCACACCCCGCTCACGTGCAGTCACCACCCCCACTACCATACACACGTCCCCTGTGTCCTCTCCCAGTGTGTCTGTGATGCCCCCTCCTAAGATACACAAAGGCAGGCACACATCCACCCAACATACACCCACCTCACGACAGCCTCCAGCGCATGCACCTGCATCCAAAGCCACAAAAGTTACACCTCCTACAACCACCTCCTCTTCCTCCACTTCCAAACCCCCTCCAGCTACCCGTCCCAGTGTCTCCAAACTACTTTTCATGTCCACCCTTAACCTATTTCCCACCACCCACCGTCCAACTCATAGGTCCCGTACTAGCACCTCAGCCACAAAATTACCGAGACCAGGGGTGTCTGTTGTCTCAGGTATGTGGAGTGCACCGGCCACCAGGCCAGCCAGTGTATCACGGAGCCAGAGCACAGCCAGTCCCCCCACTGTGAAGCACCAGAAGTTGGCCACTGCCCGGCAGGAGAGGGGGAAGACTCCAGCCACTCAAGCCGATCACAGGGGTCACGGGGGGAGTATGGACTCTGCTGTGACTCCTCCCAAGGTGGGGAAGGGGCAGAAGAAACCCGCAAAGTCTGGGAGGAGCAGCACGGCGGAGAAGACCGCCATCATCCCCGCTGGGCAGGAGGGCCCTGCCAGCCCCATCGTCGCTTCCCAGGAGGGCCCGCCAGCCACATCCCAGCTGGCCAGGAGGGCCCCGCCAGCCACAGCCCAGCTGGCCAGGAGGGCCCTGCCAGCCACAGCCCAGCTGCCCAGGAGGGCCCCGCCAGCCACAGCCCAGCTGGGCAATGAAGGACCGCCAGCCCCAGCCCAGCTGGGCAATGAAGGACCGCCAAGGCAAGCACCGCTGAACAGGGCAAGGACCGCCAAGGCAAGCACCGCTGAGCAGGGCAAGGACCGCAAAGGCAAGCACCGCTGAACAGGGAAAGGACCGCCAAGGCAAGCACTGCTGAACAGGGCAAGGAACGCCAAGGCAAGCACCGCTGAACATGGCAAGCACCGCTGAACAGGGCAAGGACCGCCAAGGCAAGCACCGCTGAACAGGGCAAGGACCGCCAAGGCAAGCACCGCTGAACATGGCAAGCACCGCTGAACAGGGCAAGGACCGCCAATGCAAGCACCGCTAGCCCATGAGCGGCAAGGGCAGTGACGCAACAGGGACCGTCACAGGGTGAGTGATGCACTCTGGGCACCAGTCCCCCTCCAGAACCAGTGGAGCCCTGCTACACTCCGTCTGTCCTGCACAGGATGAAGCACTCTGGGCACCAGTCCCCCTCCAGAACCAGTGGAGACATGCATTCACTCCGTCTGTCCTGCACAGGATGAAGCACTCTGGGCACCAGTCCCCCTCCAGAACCAGTGGAGACTGGTATCTACTTGAGAGACTGTGGCTTTGCACTCTCCAGGATGGTACACTGGGCAACCCACCCACAGTAGAGACTTGAGAGACTGTGGCTTTGCACTTCCCAGGATGGTACAGTGGGCAACCCACCCACTGTAGAGACTTGAGAGACTGTGGCTTTTCACTCCCCAGGATGGTACAGTGGGCAAACCACCCACTGTAGAGACTTGAGAGACTGTGGCTTTGCACTCCCCAGGATGGTACAGTGGGCAACCCACCCACAGTAGAGACTTGAGAGACTGTGGCTTTGCACTTCCCAGGATGGTACAGTGGGCAACCCACCCACTGTAGAGACTTGAGAGACTGTGGCTTTTCACTCCCCAGGATGGTACAGTGGGCAAACCACCCACTGTAGAGACTTGAGAGACTGTGGCTTTGCACTCCCCAGGATGGTACAGTGGGCAACCCACCCACAGTAGAGACTTGAGAGACTGTGGCTTTGCACTTCCCAGGATGGTACAGTGGGCAACCCACCCACTGTAGAGACTTGAGAGACTGTGGCTTTGCACTCCCCAGCATGGTACATTGGGCAAACCACCCACTGTAGAGACTTGAGAGACTGTGGCTTTGCACTCCCCAGGATACATCAATGGGCATGGAGCCCCCTCGTGGATCTGGCGTCGTGTACTCATCCGGCTGAGGTGACCCCCCTTCCCTTCCCCCTGAGGTGCCTGTTGTATTTCTATCTGATGCCCCTGCAGTTTTCTCTCCGTCATGTTCGGGTATCTTATGTGGGCCTTTCCCATGCATTTTGGGCCCAGTGGTCCACGGATTATGAATAGTGCAATACCTGGACTACTATTCGTGGTGTATATTTTGTTAATAGTGTATATATGTATATATTTGCTTACTCTATTTTGATATATTACAATGGTTCCACTCATTTCCATTTGTCTTTGCATTCTTCCGGGTGGGTTGGGGGGTGTTACCGTAACGTTTGGATTTGCATTGGTGTGTGTGTTTTAGTGGGTGAGGGTGGGGGTGTTGCGTGTGTGTGTCCCTGTATTTTGCCTCCCCCCTCCCCTGTGTCATAGGTGCAGTACTCACCGTGGTCTTCGCCGCCGGTGTTGGTGCTCCTGGTACAGGAGCAGGAAGACTAGTGCAGGAAGAATATGGAGTTCCGGCTCCATGGTGTCGGCGTTCCTCGTGGAGTGTGTAGAGGTGAGCGTTTTCACTTTGAAATGGCTGTTTCCGCCGTGTTTTTATCCACGGTGAATCCGCCCCGGAAAAGGTGGCGGATTGGCCTGTCATAATAGTGTGGGCGGTACATTGTCTCCCGCCTGTCTGTTGGCGGTGACCGCCGCGCTGTTTGTTTGTACCGCCGTGGCGGTCTGAGTGTTAAAGTGGCTGTCTTTGTTGGCGGTTTCCGCCACGGTCGTAATTCCAAAATTGTTACTGCCGGCCTGTTGGCGGTCTTACCGCCGCTTTAACACCGTCCGCCAGGGTTGTAATGACCACCTAAGGCCCAAATTACAACCCTGGCAGTCGGTGGTAAAGCGGCGGTAAAACCGGCAACAGGCCGGCGGTAAAAAAAAATGGAATTATGACCATGGCGGAAACCGCCAACATAGACAGCCACTTTAACACTCTGACCGCCACGGCGGTACAAACAAACAGCATGGCGGTCACCGCCAACAAACAAGTGGAAGACAATGTACCGCCCACAGTATTATGACAGGCCAATCTGCCACCTTTTCCGGGGCGGAATCAATGCGAACAAAAACACCTGTTTGTCTGGAGGACCGTAGAGTAGTGTGTACTGGGGGAGGACTCCATCCACTAGTTTATCCAACTCCTCCGATGTGAAGGCAAGGGCCCTTTCCCCAGACACATGAGCCATCGTCGCTTCCAGACTGAGGTCACAGCAGCACTTGCAGTGTAGGTCCTCTCCTGTTGAAGATCAGGTATCAAGTGAGTGAACAGAGAGAAAATGGCGGTCACGTCTGCGGCGGTGCGAACCGTCACCGCTGGTGTACATCGTCATTGGCTCCTGGGACCCATAGGGCCCAATGTTAACCAATGCAGGATTGCGCTGCGGTCTTCGACCGCCTACCGCGATGGTGTAGAACGCCAGCGCAGTTACCTCATATCCCCTTGTCCCACACCAGCTGCCATTTCAGGTGGCCACATGGCATTATTTTTTAATGCATCACACATATATGGGCTTTGCATATACACAGAGACAGGCACATAGCGTATTGACAAAGGTGTGCAATACAATTGTTTTTTTCCTACCTCAGTGTTAACTGACTCTGTGCTCCCTGTTCTCATCCATAGGGCACGTCTGCTGGGGCAGGTGAGGAGATGGCGGCATCCTCCGGTGTACAGACCGCTGGTGGACCTGTCGCCAATGGAAGATTGACTTGTAATAGTCACCTACAGACTAGATCGTGCCACAATCCAGGAACTGTGTGCCCAGTTGGAGCCAGACCTGATGTCAGCCATCTGCCATCCCACAGGAATCCCCCCTCTAGTGCAGGTCCTGTCATTACTCCATTTCCTGTCAAGTGGGTCTTTTCAAACAACAGTGGCCATTGCATCAGGGATGTCCCAGCCTATGTTCTCCAACGTGCTGTCCAGAGTGTTGTCTGCCCTGCTGAAACACATGCGCAGCTACATCGTGTTCCCTCAGGTGGAGGATTTGCCTACAGTGAAAGGTGACTTCTATGCCCGGGGACATATCCCCAACATCATAGGTGCCATTGATGGGACACATGTGGCCTTGGTACCACCCCGCAGGAGTGAACAGGTGTACAGAAACCGGAAGAGCTACCATTCTATGAAAGTGCAGATGGTGTGTTAGGCTGACCAGTACATCTCCCATGTGAACGCCAAGTTTCCTGGCTCAGTGCATGACGCTTACATTCTGAGGAATAGCAGCATCCCTTATGTGATGGGGCAACTCCAAAGGCACCGTGTGTGGCTATTAGGTGAGGATAAGGACCCTATACCGTGTGAATAGTTGTCTGGGTCTAGGGTTGTCCCTAAGGGTTAGTGTGTGTCTAACAGTTGTTCCTCGACATTTGCAGGTGACTCTGGGTACCCCAACCTGTCATGGCTACTGATCCCAGTGAGAAATCTCAGGACAAGGGCAGAGGAACGCTACAATGAGGATCATGGGTGAACTAGGAGGATTATTGAAAGAACCTTCAGCCTCCTGAAGGCCAGGTTCAGGTGCCTCCATATGACAGGTGGTTCCCTTTAATACTCACCAAAGAAGGTGTGCCAGATCATCGTGGCCTGCTGTATGCTGCACAACTTGGCGTTGCAACGACAGGTGCCTTTTCTGCAGGAGGCTGGTCCAGAAGGAGGTCTTGTGGCAGCTGTGGAGCCTGTGGACAGTGAAAAAGAGGAGGCAGAAGAAGAGGACATAGACAACAGAAACACCGTGATCCAGCAATACTTCCAGTGAGACACAGGTAAGAAGACATCACTGCCTCCTACATCTGATAAAATTGTTAGACCCATCATCTGTCTGTCACTTTCACCCAGTGTATGGACCCTGATTTGTCACTGTGCCTTTCCATTTCACAGATGTGGGTCCCACTGTGTGACCTCTGCTATGTTACCTCATGGACTAGAGCTGTGTGACATAGGTATGTAGACATTAGAATGGACATTGGGTTTTTCCTCAGTTATTGCAAATACACAATTGTGAAAGACAGACTCCAGATTGTTTTGTGATTCAAGGGTGTTTATTTAAGTGGTAAATAGTGGAGGGGGTTGTAAAATGGGCAGGGGTGATGGTGGAGGAATGTCCATGGCAGAGTCCAGTCTAATTGTCTCACAGGTACATTGTCCAAATGGCATAGGAAGTGGAGCTAGGGCAGTTTAAGGATGAACAGGGTGACAAAGTGGGACAGAAGGATGACATTCAAGGTGGTCTCATTTCTTGGCGGGGGTCTTGGCATTGTTCTCTGTCTTTGTCCTGGATCTCAGGGACCGCTTGCGGGGTGGTTCTCCATCTTCAGGGGGTGAGGTGCTGGTGTCGTGGTCCTGTGGCGGTGCCTCCTGACCACTAGCACCGGCGGAGGTGGTGGGCAGTTCATCGTCCAGGCTAGTGTCAGGGGCCCCTTGTTGTGCCACAGTGTCCCTTCTGGTGTTCACAAGGTCCTTCGGCACCCCTACAATGGTGCCCAGGGTGGTGTTGATGGACTTGAGTTCCTCCCTGAACCCCAAATACTGTTCCTCCTGCAGCCGTCGGGTCTCCTGAAACTTGGCCAGTACCGTTGCCATTGTCTCCTGGGAATGATGGTACGCTCCCATTATGTTGGAGAGGGCCTCATGGAGAGTGGGTTCCCTGGGCCTGTCCTCCCCCTGTTGCACAGCATACCTCCCAGTTCCCCGGTTTTCCTGGGCCTCTGTCCCCTGAACTGTGTGCCCACTGTCACTGCCCCCAGGTCCCTGCTGTTCTTGGGGTGGTAGGTTTGCCTGGGGGCCCTGTAGTAGTGGACACACTGCTGCTTGACGTGTCCTGGGGACAGAGGTATGGGCCCGCTGGGTGGGTGCTGTGGTGGCGTTTCCTGAAGGGGGAGGCTCTGTGGTGGCCTGTGACTGTGTCAAGGGAACCGACTGTCCCGAGGTCCCAGATGGGCCGGGCTGGTCATCTAGATCCAGTTGGACAGAGCTGCTGTCATCACTGTGGGCCTCTTCTGTGAGGGGAGTGGACATGTCTGGAACCTCCTGTCCGGTGACGTTGGGTAGGGGTCCTGCAGGGATGTAAAGGCATGATTATTGCATCTGTGTGTGCCATGGTGTGCAATGGGTGGGTGACCCTGTACCCCAGTGCTTACATTCTTGTGTAGGACCTTGTGTGATAATTGTTTTGGGGTCTGTGTGGGTATCTGTAGTGGACATGCATTGGTGATGGGTGTCCGTGCTCTGTTGTTGCATGCAGGGCTTGGTGTTGGGATGTGTGGTTTGTGATAGTGGGACATATGTGAGGAGTTGGAGTGATGGGGTTGCGGGTGAGGGTGACGGTGGAGGTATGTGATAGCATGCAGGTAGGGTGGGGTATATGGTAGTTAAAGATTTGACTTACGAGAGTCCATTCCTTCAGCTACTCCTGCGAGGCCCTCAGGATGCAGAATAGCCAAGACCTCCTCCTCCCATGTTGTTAGTTGTGGGGGAGGGGGTGGGGGTCCACCGCCAGTCCTCTGAACTGCAATGTGGTGTCTTGAGACCACGGAACGCACCTTCCCCTGTAGGTCGTTCCACCTCTTCCTGATGTCATCCCGTGTTCTTGGGTGCTGTCCTACTGCGTTGACACTGTCCACGATTCTGCGCCATAGCTCCATCTTCCTAGCTATGGAGGTGTGCTGCACCTGTGATCCGAATAGCTGTGGCTCTACCCGGATGATTTCCTCCACCATGACCCTGAGCTCCTCCTCAGAAACCATGGGGTGTCTTTGCGGTGCCATGGCGTGGTGTGGGTGATGTGTGAGATGGTGTGTGTTGTGATGTGTGGGGTGATGTTTAGGGGTGTGTGTTGTTTTGTGCGTGGATGTGTATGAGTGATGGTGTTGTGTGCCTCTGTATGCTGGTGTGGTCTTTGCTTTTCTGTCTCTCTGCTTCTCCCAAATTTTTTGTTGTAAGTGTTTGTGGGTAATGTGGGTGTGTGTTTTATATTGTAATGGGTGTGTGGGGGGGGTGAGTGTATGTGTATCAGGTGTGTTTATTTTGATTTGTCCAATGTGGTAGTGTTTTGTTTATGTGTGTGTATTTTGAGCACGGCGGTGTGTACTGCCAATGGAATACCGCTGTTGAAAGACCGCCGCGTAGATTCGTGGGTCATGATAGTGTGGGCGTATTCCTGTTGGCGTGACAGTGGAGGTTTTGTTATCGCCAGTTTATCACTGACCTTTGGTGTGGCGGACTTGTGTGGGTGTCTAGATTTTGGCGGATTCCGAGCTGTGGGTCGTAATAGCACTGGCGGAATTCCGTGGCTGCGGCGGTGTGTTGGCGGTCTTCTGCACGGCGGTAAGCGGGATTTACCGCCAATGTTGTAATGAGGGACTACATTTCCTGTCCTGACCCTTGACAAACCATGCTGTAGTCAACCTTGTGTCCCTCTGTCATGCACATGCAAATAAGGATGTTGTAATGCGAAAGGGGTTCCTACCAACTGGTTCACCAATCCGAATCATCAGGTCATCCAGTAGATCTCCCTCTCACACAATGAGGTCTGCCCAACGGTGTTTGAGTTGGTGGTCCGTCCGTACCACACCAAATATCCTCCCTAGGTGTTGGAGCACCTTGCCCCACCGAGCTTCCGTGCCTCCATCGGGTAGCCCTGAATGACCCAGCCACCCATACTCAACGTCATGGGGAGGTACTGCCTGACCAACCAGATGAACCCTCCCAGTTCATCTCCACTCATTTTTTGCACTCTCCCCTTCCCCAACATATTGCAGTTTCCCTCCACTGCAAATAAATTAGCCCCAAAAATAATCAAACACTACCACACCTAACACCAAATACCCCAACAGACTACGCTGAATAAACCACCACTCCTTGACCAGCACCAGCTCCGCACACTCTCTCTCACAATCACAGACAAAAAGACTGTACAGTGAAAGGGCAAGTTAAATCACTGTACCATGTTTGCAGCATGGAAGTCCTGTTTCACCGCACTTGGGTGTGTGCCTCACGTTTTCCGATAACTGTTGGTTTTTTTTTATGCACGACGGTCAGGCTTGGTATTTTTTCCATGAAGGCTGGCAAGGCCTGTTGACTTGCGACTGATGCGCAGGGGCCAGGCATCATTTTATTGCTTTGAGATGTATGGAGAATTGTCGTTTGCATGAATTTTTTTTACGCATAACAGGAAAGCGTGTTTTTTTCCCCATGAAGGCTGAAAAGGCCTGTCGACTTGCGATTGACGTGCAGGGGCCAGGCGTCATTTTATTGAATTGCAATGTATGGAGAATTGCTGTTTGCGTCAAAAGTTTTGACGCATAACGGGAATGTGTGGATTTTGTTGGAAAGGCTGACAGTGCACCCAGATTCACATTCCTTGTTACAGGGGCTATGCATTTATGTAATCAGTATGGTATGGTATGGTTACGTGTGTGTGCATTCATATATGTAACGGTAACATCAGAATGTGTTACCATATGTGTGTGTGATGCATGCGATGACTGATACCGTTTGCATATGTGCATGTATTGGTAGACTTTTTCCACATATATATTACCACATGTGTACTGGGAGTGTACATATGTGATGTAACATATATTTGTGGATCTACCACATTGTCATGTCTGATTTCCAAATGTACATTTGACAACACCACTTTAGATATGATTGGCTATGTCCAACACATATTCATGCATGTGATACCCTTGACAAATCGTACTCAAAGGACGCACTGGACTAAGGTTGGGTTGATTTCACGTAACCCATGGCAATGTGAGTGCATGTGTGTCCACACTGTGGTGTGTTATATGGTTCAGGGTTCATGATGCTATGCTACACGTGTACCATATGGTTCCCCAGGCATATATGATTAAGGAGATGGTGTTCTAACATGTGTCCATGAAGGTCGGTATGTAACGTGTGTGTGGAAAGATATGTTTAGTGCAATATGTGTAATGAATGCCAAAGCGGTGTGTTCATGGGATATGAAACCTCCCAAATCTATCTTCCAGCATGGACGTATGTTGGCCATTGTTTCATGGCTGTGTATTCATATCAGTGCCACCTATGTTTCCCTACATGGGAACATATCTGAAGATCATATAAGTCTATGTATGATGATGTGATACAGATGCATTTTCATTAGTGGAAAGTTGACGTTTGTGCATACTCCAATAGATAATACCAGGCCTGAACCATTGAAGTGGTACATGTATGCTGAGAATTCAGACATATGTGTGAAAGGCATACACCTGGTACATACAATTGACCAAAACATGTTTGTTTTGGCTGTTACATACAATGGCATACAACTATATTGCAGGGTTGGTGTCAGGTAATGATGGCACCCTATTCATCCTTGCTTCTGTGGCACTTTGTGTGCCCACACAGACCCACGGTTGCATGTATTGATGCAGGTTAACGGTGGTCCACTCAGCTCAGTCCACTGTGCACAAGCAGCAGGTATCTGACTGTGTCAAGGGTCAATGTAGCCTCAGCAGGTGAGTTAGGGGATGTAGGGCAGGGATCTATCTTTATCATGATTACTCTTCAGCAGCGCATTGCACAGTCCCCTGCAGACCCCTGCACAAATGTGATCCCATGGCCTGGCATGTTTTGTGTCCATTGGGGTACTTGATGTCAGGCTTGCCCTATCATGTACATGGGACTGGCTGCTTGTTCATGTAGGACATGTAACATAATTTTGCATGGTTTGACACAAATGGTTATACATTGTTTTTTCCATATCAAGATTGGTTTGGGCATGTATCTCTAGTGTAACTTGTTTATGTTTTCCGACCCAGGGGACAGATAATGTAATCTGTCACTGCCTTCTGCCAAAATAGTATGCAATGGGCAACTACATTGTTGTTGTTGCAAACATGAATGGGTTATGTTCTGACCTAGACATCCTCTGTAAATATCTGTCTGGTGATCACATGGTAACATTGTTGTGTTGTAAATCAGGATTGGTCTATGTGTGTTCCTTCTCTAATATTAACGGCGTGTCTTGTTTGGAATTGATTTGGTCCTACAATGCTGACATTCTTTAGGCTGCATACCCTTTGAACACTATCTTCTACTGCAACATTGTCCTGCCATACATGGACAAGATGCTACGTGACACTTGTGTACTTTGTAGATGAACCAATCTTCGACTGAATATGTGATAATATCCCTCCTTTTTCCAGGCTTTCCTAGATTATACAACTTCCACACACACATGACAGTCACCAGCCCAGCACTTGTATAGTGTCAGAGTGACCCCCTCATGTTGTATCTCCAAGTGTCTGAGGGAGTCTCCCAACTGTTCTTCCACATCCATTAGTGTACATGAGCATGCATTCACATCTGCGTTCCACAACCTATGTCACTTTCACCATGAGTGTATCTTATTGGTGTGTGGAGTCATCTCAGCTATAATTATGTGAAATGCCACATGCAAAACTTCTGTCTCCTTCTTCACCCACACAATTTTAGATGGGTCTGTGACATGTTTGGACATTGCTAGACTTACATGCACATCCCAACCCAGACTGGCATGTGGGAGACCTAGACATTGTAGGGTTTTGGTCCTAGTAGGTCACTTTCTCTTGGTCAGACATGTGAGTGTCAATGAGAGGTATGTTTTCATATGTCGTGTGTGATTGTATCATACAGACTTTACTGGGTTACCTTGCAGTCACAAACTAACAATTGTAGGTAACTGCTAACCCTTTCCTATCTGGGCCATACACCAGTACAGCAGTCTTCACATGTATTTCCAGACTAGCTGCAGGCATATGTCAAGACAACACAATTGTGTGACGTGTCTAAGAACGTACATTGGAAGTGCTACAAGCTCTGCCTACATTCCACCCACACATTCATGTGGAGGTGCATACTCCCATTTTATTGATCATTCCTGGCTATGGAGCATATGTGTGGAGTGTGGATCAGCACCCACTGCTGCTCCCCTTGTCTTGCAACCCTTAGTGCACTCCACAGCCAACATGTGTGTGCTATATTTGAGAGACAGCACACCATGCCGCAGGGTTGGGGCCAATAGCGCTTATGGTAGGTAACGCAATATGGTGCAGGGTTAGGGTCAAACTTTTGGCAGTAACCCAGACCAGTACATGATGGTCCGTTGATAACAATGATGTTCCCCCTTGTCACACCTGCTCAATGCTGGTGTTACAGCTACCCGCCTGAGATGTGACACAGTTTAGTTCCTTGGTTTCAAGTACACCATTTTAAAACAGCCCCTACCAGATGTATGCCCCCATCGCATACATCTTGCCTGGCATAGGCTTGATGTGGTGCAAGGGGTCGGAACTGGCGCAATACATACATTATGCCACTTAGTATTTCTGGTTGGTGGATCTAGGCCTGGGAGATCCACATGAGTGTGAGTCATGTGACGTTGATGTGCGGCATGAAGGCGCTAGACCCTCTTAAATCACAACCAATGTTTCAACATTCTTTGTAACTGTTGTGGTTTTGTTCCTGCTCTCTGAGGTATTAGCAACATTCCAATGGTATACGAAGCTGAGAATGAGTACATCATGGACAATCTGGTGCAGTGTTTTAATGGTGATATCTACAGGGTGATTTTTGTTGTACAGTGTCTAGGTGTAGAAGTTCAGTACAATTTGTTGTCTCCTGCGAACTACTCCACCTGTGCTGCACCACTGTCATCCTCCTCCTCAATGAGGACATCTACCAGTTCATCCCAGGGGTCATTAGTCCAAATACATATGTTATGCAAGATTGCATACACAAAGATCATCTTGCATACCAAGGGTGGTGCATACAACAGGCTTCCTCCTGTCAGTGCAGGTACCTGAACATAGACTTCAGGAGCCCAAATGTCTTCTCCACCTCATTTTGGGGGTCATTCTGACCCTGGCGGTAAAATCCGCCAGGGCCAACGACCGCGGGAGCACCGCCAACAGGCTGGCGGTGCTCCCATGGGCATTCTGACCGCGGCGGTACAGCCGCGGTCAGAAACGGAAAACCAGCAGTGTACCGCCGGTTTCCTGCTGCCCTGGGGAATCCTCCATGGCGGCGCAGCTTGCTGCGCTGCCATGGGGATTCCGACCCCCATACCGCCATCCTGTTTCTGGCGGTTTTGGACGCCAGGAACAGGATGGCGGTATGGGGTGTCGTGGGGCCCCTGGGGGCCCCTGCAGTGCCCTTGCCAATGGCATGGGCACTGCAGGGGCCCCCGTAACAGGGCCCCACAAAGATTTTCAGTGTCTGCCATGCAGACACTGAAAATCGCGACGGGTGCAACTGCACCCGTCGCACCCCTTCCACTCCGCCGGCTACATTCGGAGCCGGTATCCTCATGGAAGGGTGTTTCCCGCTGGGCTGGCGGGCGGCCTTCTGGCGGTCACCCGCCAGCCCAGCGGGAAACCCAGAATACCCGCAGCGGTCTTGTGACCGCACAGCGGTATTCTGGCGGTTCCAGCCAGGCCGGCGGCTTCCGCCGCCGGCCGGGGTCAGAATGACCCCCTTTGTGTCCTTCTGTGGCCTTCACTGTATGCCCGCTCTTCCTCCATTGTTGTGTTGCAAAAGGGGTCATCACCCATGGCTGGATGCCGTAACCTTAGTCAGCTGCAAAGGAATGTGAGAGCATGTGTCTGTCATGCATACTTGTGGCTTCCTATGTGCCATGGTAGATGTTAGTTTTAGGTGGAGTGGTGACTCAGACTTGCATCTGGTATTGTGTGTGTTCCTGTTTTGTTGAATGGTCGCATTGGTGTGTGGTGGTGGACATTACTATCATGGGTTGTGCCTCATAGACCTGGTGATTGTCACATTCAATCTGGACTGACAGTTCGACCTTGCAAAATATGTGTTATGTTGTCCATATGTGAGGCTGTGTCCTAAGGTTAGAGGAAACCACCAGCTCCTTGAACCACAGTAGCGTCATTTATATTGACACAATGGAAGCCCTACAAGGCCAGACTGAGGCCACCATGTTTCCATGTGGCACTATGCATGCAGTGCGACACTTAGTGACCCTTTGTGGCAGAATATGTCTGTGCCAGCCATCATGTGTACAAGGGGGAGATTCACACAACAGGACTAGCAAAATTGGTGTAGAGGATTCTCCAAGGTTCCTAGACTTGATTTATCACAGATACTTTCAACACCTGCACAGAGCAGATGTTAGGAGGGGGCACACCATAGATTTGAATGGGTTCCTATGTACTGGACATGAAATGGTCGGGTATGTTGTCAGTACTCCTAAAGAGTCCATCTATGATATCCATTATCTTGACACTATTGCACCTACTCTGCACTGTGGTGCGCCGTATATTGTATAGAGTGCCTACATGGTGGCAGTAGGATGCAGCGAAGGGGCACAATTACAGTGCCAATGCTGTTGATCCTGCGCCACGTTCCTGACATGTGGCCCTCAGTCCCTTCACATTAGATCTGCAGAAGAGTGATGTCCTGGGACGTTGAACCTATTTTGTGTGTTGCCTGCCATGACACAGGTGTTGTGCCCTGTGTGTAGCATGTGATTCTCACCCCTTTTCCCATGGAAAAGCCCCCTTGCACAAAGTGTTGTTGCCAATTGCTGGCTGGCATGTGTATCTCCATGTGGATCATGGGCAGTGTGGCGCATTTGTGTGGTATATTTTGTGATGTATGCATGCGTTTTAAGACACCTGTATGACAGGAGAGGGAGTGATGTGTTTTTCTGCAATGCCCTGCATCACATGACCAGTCCTGCTAAGTCCCATGTCTCCTTATTCACCTGCATCTATGGCCTCTCCCAGTACATTGTCAGTAGTCCAGCTGCCAAAAGCCCCCTGTTGCTACCCTGGTATCACATTAGGGAGTAGTGGAATTACCGGGTATGATTGTAGGTGTGCTATGAGGTGTCCCTCTCTACACATGGTCTTTCATGGCAGGTGATGTTGTATTCCTATGTGTGCGGCACAATGTACCAGACAGGTAAAGGTGAACTCAATGTGTACGTCTGATATGTTTTGGTGCTAAGTAGTTGCTAATGGCAACACTTGGATGGCATTTGATATTGGTGCCGCCCGAGGCTTCTACACCATGACAAATGTGGGGCTGTGCCTATATGTGACTTTCTTTATGTTGACATGGCCAATGCCATTCACATAGCTGAGCTATTCCTTGTTAGGTTTTATGTGTGTGGGATCTGTATTTAATTGTCAACCAGTGGACATTTGTAGTGGTTTGGGCCCAGCTTCTGTATGCAAAAGGGACATAGCTCCACATGTCCTTCACGTGGTGTGCCAGTTAGCTTGTGCCTGTATATTGTACATATGGATGTATGTGATGTGCAATGAAAGCAGTGTAGCGTGGCATGTGGCATATGTGTCGTTGTCTGTACATCTGTGTTTCCTTGTCCATGTATGTTTAGTATGGCGTATGTATTGTTTGTCCTACAAGGTTGGTGTGTTGTCTGTGTAATGAATGGTGTGGTGGCTATGAGGTAGCCCATTGCCATATTGCTCATCCTGGAACCGCTCGTTATTGGTGGAGTGCCGAAATATGTAGGCCTCATGGACGCTGCCAGGATATTTGGCTAGGATGTTTGGGAAGAGCCCACGGTGGTTCACAAAGCCTGCACATTCATGGAATTTGTGTGTTCGCGGTTCCTGTAGGAGTGTTCCGTTGCAGCAGGTGACACAAGTTGGACATGGGTGCAGTCCATTGCACCGAGCACATGAGAGAGCCCTGCAATTTGGTAGAAATCTTGCTTGGTCTCCTGCTGCAGTTGCTGGGTGTTGGGGAATCAGATGTGGTGGCGTATGAGGCAGGTGATTGCGCCAAGAACCTTTGGAAGGAAGGCCGCGAAGGATAGCTGGGTGATACCACCCACTTGTGCCCCATTTGTCTAGAACAATCCTGACACCAGCATAAGGAGGACAGCCAGGAGTTTGGTCATGGGTGGAATAGCTGTTGGAGTTTCCGCCCGTGCAGTGATGTCTGGCGCAATGTGGAGCAGCAGGCATACAATTGAATCTCGCTTCAGTCAGTAGGTTCTGATGACATTGTGTTCCCTGAGCACAAAGATGGTTGTGCACTGTCGAAATATCCTCTCACGCCTTCTGCGCTGACTTTGTGGCTGCTGTGGTGGTGTTTGGGGTTGTTGTGGTGGTGCTGGTAGAACATATTGCTGTTGTTGTCGTCTACGGCGTGTGCCGAGCTGGAGCAATAACAGATCCATGTTGTCCAGGGTGTTGCCAATGCTCCTTCTGTGTGTTTTGTTTTATTGTGAGCCTCATTTTAATGCCTCTGACCAGGCGTTAAATTTTGACGCCAATCAGACTTTGAGTAATTTTTTTGAACTGGTTCCTTAACGTGTCTCGTTTTTGCATTGTGCAGTAAATTTGGCGCTGGAGGACTAGCATAATTTTTTGGAAGGGAATGCCTAACTTGCATACCATTGTTGCTAAATGATGTAAGGTGGGGTGGCGCTCCCAAAAAATGACGCTAACTCTTATATTTTGCTGCTAGATGGGTCTAGCAACAAAATATAAATACCGTGCAAGGTTAGCGCCACTTTTGGGTCAGAAAAAATGGCACAAAGGCGGCGCTAAGTTCCCTTAAATGAGGGCCAAGATATCCACCTGTAATGCCTAAAGATCGTGTGCGACTCTCCTCCTCTTTTAACAATCATTCAACCTGCAAATGTTAACTGATGCAATAGGATTTAACCCATATGACTCCCTCCAATGCCACATCTGTCTGTAGGTCAGGTGCCATGGTCTACCTTCACCCTGGCATTTCCTCGACAACAGTGCTATTAACCTGTCTGAACCTTCTGAACCAATACTTCCTCAACTTTTTGCCCCATGTGCTGCCCATCGGCAGCTTACCCCCTCCCCAACTCTCTACCCCACTTTCACCCCAAGCCCAAACCCGGTCCGCTCCCCACCCTTACCAGCCCCCTGCCCCCACTCACATTACCCTCCCTCCAGGGGGAGGGGGCAGTGAGCTGCTCTGGCCCCCCGGCTGCAGGCGTCACAGTCGGTGTGGTCACCCCACACCTCAGTTATGGCATTGATTCGAAATTGTGTGCCCCCCCAGGCCATTCGCTCCTCACCTGCCGCCACCCGGTGTCTCCAGAATTGAGATCAGTGGACGGGGCACCACCAAGCACTGCTCCCTGTCCAGGTTACTTTAATTCGATTTCCTCATGAGCAGATAATAGTACTCAGTCCTTACCCAAGCTGCTCACAGCAGATGAAGCCTTCTGTTTCGAGCACCATCGAAGGGGAATGGGGACATGGAAAAAGAGAGACTGCCTCAGATGTCTGATTCTTCTTCAGCTCTGCCTGTCTGGCCCTTCTCGAGCTACCTCTGGAATGTTACCTTAAAGGTATCATAACAACAATTACTAGGGACACACAGTTTTCTTAATTCTTGCTATCATTCAACTAATAGCTACTAACCTTACTTTTATTTTTATCAAGAACCCTTTAAATGAGATTATCTGAGGGTTTACTTCTGTCTTATTAGTAGAATGTCACAAAATAGTAGTTGGTAAAAATAGTTGTTTAGGAGATTTTTCTTTGTTCATTGGGTGAACAACAATATGGAATTGTAGATCTCTTCACTCTCCTTGTACTTATTCAGCTATTAATTAGCTTTTTCCTCCTCTATTTAACTCCTTCGCTGCCAGGCCTTTTCCCCCTCCTGTGCCAGGCTTTTTTTTGCCTATTTGGAATAGTTCTTGCTTAGGCCCTCATAACTTTTCGTCCTCAGAAGATACCCACGCCAAATTTGCATCCTTTTTTTCCAACATCCTGAGGATTCTAGAGGTACCCAGACTTTGTGGGTTCCCCTGAAGGAGGCCAAGAAATTAGCCAAAATAGAGTGAAAATTGCGTTTTTTTTTTTTTTAAATGGGAAAAAGGGGCTTGTGGTTTTTTCCTTGAAATGGCATCAACAAAGGGTTTGCGGTGCTAAAATCACCAGCTTCCCAGCTTTCAGGAACAGGCAGACTTGAATCAGAAAACCCAATTTCTCAACACAATTTTGGCATTTTACTGGGACATACCCCATTTTTATGATTTTTTGTGCTTTCAGCCTCCTTACAGTAAGTGACAGAAATGGGTGTGAAACCAATGCTGGATCCCAGAAACCTAAATATTTCTGAAAAGTAGACAAAATTTTGAATTCTGCAAGGGGTAATTTGTGTAGACCCTACAAGGGTTTCCTACAGAAAATAACAACTGAAAACATAAAATATTGAAATTGAGGTGAAAAAAACAGCAATTTTTCTCTACGTTTTACTCTGTAATTTTTTCCTGCAATGTCAGACTTTTAAAAGCAATATACCGTTACGTCTCTTCTGGTTGCGGGGATATATAGGGCTTGTAGGTTCATCAAGAACCCTAGGTAGCCAGAGCCAATAAATGAGCAGCACCCTGCAGTTGGTTTTCATTCTATAAAGGGTATAATTTGCTGAAATATAAAGAGTGAAAAATAGCTGTCAAGAAAACCTTTGTATTTCCAAAATGGGCACAAGATAAGGTGTTGAGGAGCAGTGGTTATTTGCACATCTCTGAATTCTGGGGTGCCCATACTAGCATGTGAATTACAGGGCATTTCTCAAATAGACGTCTTTTTTACACACTCTCTTATATTTGGAAGGAAAAAATGCAGAGAAAGACAAGGGGCAATAGCACTTGTTTTGCTATTCTATGTTCCCCCAAGTCTCCCGATAAAAATGATACCTCACTTGTGTGGGTAGGCCTATCGCCCGCGACAGGAAATGCCCCAAAACACAACGTGGACACATCCCATTTTTCTACAGAAAACAGAGGTGCTTTTTGCAAAGTGCCTACCTGTAGATTGTGGCCTCTAGCTCAGCCGGCACCTAGGGAAACCTACCAAACCTGTGCATTTTTGAAAACTAGAGACCTAGGGGAATCCAAGATGGGGTGACTTGCGGGGCTCTGACCACGTTCTGTTACCCAAAATCCTTTGCAAACCTCAAAATTTGGCTAAAAAAACACGTTTTCCTCACATTTCGGTGACAGAAAGTTCTGCAATCTGAGAGGAGCCACAAATGTCCTTCCACCCAGCGTTCCCCAAAGTCTCCCAATAAAAATGATACCTCACTTGTGTGGGTAGGCCTAGCGCCCGCAACAGGAAATACCCCAAAACACAACGTGGACACATCCCATTTTTTGACAGAAAACAGAGGTGTTTTTGGCAAAGTGCCTACCTGTAGTTTTTGGCCTCTAGATCAGCTGGCACCTAGGGAAACCTACCAAACCTGTGCATTTTTTAAAACTAGAGACCTAGGAGAATCCAAGATGGGGTGACTTGTGGGGCTCTGACCAGGTTCTGTTACCCAGAATCCTTTGCAAACCTCAAAATTTGGCTAAAAAAACACGTTTTCCTTACATTTCGGTGACAGAAAGTTCTGCAATCTGAGAGAAGCTACAAATGTCCTTCCACCCAGCGTTCCCCCAAGTCTCCCCCAAAAAATGATACCTCACTTGTGTGGGTAGGCCTAGCGCCCGTGACAGGAAATACCCCAAAACACAACGTAGACACATCCCATTTTTTAACAGAAAACAGAGGTGTTTTTTGCAAAGTGCCTACCTGTAGATTTTGGCCTCTAGCTCAGCCGACACCTAGGGAAACCTACCAAATCTGTGCATTTTTTAAAACTAGACACCTCAGGGAATCCAAGATGGGGTGACTTGTGGGGCTCTGACCAGGTTCTGTTACCCAGAATCCTTTGCAAAACTCAAAATTTGGCTAAAAAAACACATTTTCCTCACATTTCGGTGACAGAAAGTTCTGCAATCTGAGAGGTGCCACAAATTTCCTTCCACTCAGCGTTCCCCCAAGTCTTCCGATAAAAATGATACCTCACTTGTGTGGGTAGACCTAGCGCCCGCAACAGGAAATGCCCCAAAACACAACGTGGACACATCCCATTTTTTGACAGAAAACAGAGGTGTTTTTTGCAAAGTGCCTACCTGTAGCTTTTGGCCTCTAGCTCAGCCAGCACCTAGGGAAACCTACCAAATCTGTGCATTTTTGAAAACTAGAGACCTAGGGGAATCCAAGATGGGGTGACTTGTGGGGCTCTGACCAGGTTCTGATACCCAGAATCCTTTACAAACCTCACAATTTGGCTAAAAAACACGTTTTCCTCACATTTCGGTGACAGAAAGTTCTGCAATCTGAGAGGAGCCACAAATTTCCTTCGACCCAGCGTTCCCCCAAGTCTCACACGATAAAAATGATACCTCACTTGTGTGGGTAGGCCTACCACCCGCGACAGGAAATGCCCCAAAACACAACGTGGACACATCCCATTTTTCTACAGAAAACAGAGGTGTTTTTTGCAAAGTGCCTACCTGTAGATTTTGGCCTCTAGCTCAGCTGGCACCTAGGGAAACCTACCAAACCTGTGCATTTTTGAAAATTAGAGACCTAGGGGAATCCAAGATGGGGTGACTTGTGGGGCTCTGACCAGGTTCTGTTACCCAGAATCCTTTGCAAATCTCAAAATTTGGCTAAAGAAAACACGTTTTCCTCACATTTCGGTGACAGAAAGTTCTGCAATGTGAGAGGAGCCACAAATGTCCTTCCACCCAGCGTTCCCCCAAGACTCTCGATAAAAATGATACCTCACTTGTGTGGGTAGGCCTAGCGCCCGCAACAGGAAATACCCCAAAAGACAGCGTGGACACATCCCATTTTTTGACAGAAAACAGAGGTGTTTTTTGCAAAGTGCCTACCTGTAGATTTTGGCCTCTAGCTCAGCTGGCACCTAGGGAAACCTACCAAACCTGTGCATTTTTTAAAACTAGATACCTAGGAAAATCCAAGATGGGGTGACTTGTGGGGCTCTGACCAGGTTCTGTTACCCAGAATCCTTTGCAAACCTCAAAATTTGGCTAAAAAAACACGTTTTCCTTACATTCCAGTGACAGAAAGTTCTGCAATCTGGGAGAAGCTACAAATGTCCTTCCACCCAGCGTTCCCCCAAGTCTCCCGTAAAAAATTATACCTCACTTGTGTGGGTAGGCCTAGCGCCCGCGACAGGAAATGCCCCAAAACACAACGTGGACACATCCCATTTTTTTTACAGAAAACAGAGGTGCTTTTCGCAAAGTGCCTACCTGTAGATTTTGGCCTCTAGCTCAGCTGGCACCTAGGGAAACCTACCAAACCTGTGCATTTCTGAAAACTAGAGACCTAGGGGAATCCAAGATGCGGTGACTTGTGGGGCTCTGACCAGGTTCTGTTACCCAAAATCCTTTGCAAACCTCAAAATTTGGCTAAAAAAACACGTTTTCCTCACATTTCTGTGACAGAAAGTTCTGAAATCTGAGAGGAGCCACAAATTTCCTTCCACCCAGCGTTCCCCCAAGTCTCCCGATGAAAATGATACCTCACTTGTGTGGGTAGGCCTAGCGCCTACGGCAGGAAATGCCCCAAAACACAACGTGGACACATCCCATTTTTCTACAGAAAATAGAAGTGTTTTTTGCAAAGTGCCTACCTGTAGATTTTGGCCCCTAGCTCAGCCGGCACCTAGGGAAACCTACCAAATCTGTGCATTTTTTAAAACTAGAGACCTAGGGGAATCCAAGATGGGGTGACTTGTGGGGCTCTGACCAGGTTCTGATACCCAGAATCCTTTACAAACCTCAAAATTTGGCAAAAAAACACTTTTCCTCACATTTCGGTGACAGAAAGTTCTGGAATCTGAGAAGAGCCACGAATTTCCTTCCACCCAGCGTCCCTCCTAGTCTCCAAGCAGGTGCCTGCAACAGAAAAAGGCCACAAACTTGTAGAGATTATGGTGATAGCACAGCGAGTTGATAAGCACATATTCTTCTTTTATACATCTTTAGGCTGACTCTGCTTTGGGGATCCACACAAGTGAGGTGTCATTTTACTTGGGAGACTGAGGGGAACGCTGGGAGAAGGAATTTTGTGCTGGAGCAGTGATCGTACAAACGAAAGTCAGGAAAATATGCTTTTTTAAGCAAATTTTGAGGTTTGCAGAGGAGTCTAGGTAAGAAAATGTTGGGGGATCCACGCAAGCCACACCTCCCTAGACTCCTTGGGGTGTCTAGTTTTAAAAAATGTCTGGGTTTGGTAGGTTTCCCTAGATGAAGGCCACACCCAGGACCAAAAACATAGGTGACCCCTCCCCCTCAAACACAGGTAGTTTTGTAATATATCATTTTGATGTGTCTACATACGTCTGTGATGTGCCAAACACTAAAATTGTGAAAAGAAACGCACTTAGGTTATGTGAAAAAGACCCCTCACCCACCAACCAAGTTGGTAGCATGCTTCATCATCGGGGTCCCACCTGAGATACCTAGCGTGTCATGAGTGTGCTGCGACGCCTGATTACAGCAGAGCAGGTTTTTACATTTTTACCACACATACTGGTTGGATTTGGCACGAGGGTGAGTGATAGTTCAGTAGATCAAATTTTATTAACAAGAGATTTCACAAAAGTGAAATGCACTGGTAATAACGGAAAGGCCAAAAACTGAACCAATGACTCACAGCTCGTGAGCTGTAAAGCAACGGCAAGGCACCAACCGCTTTACAGTTCATTCACACACCTTTCATACATGACATGCACAAGACCATTCACGCCGCCAGCCACGGGCCCAGCATATTACAACACTCGCATCGACAGACTGCGCCATTCAAGGGCCCATCGCTTTCATACGCCCAAATGCCTGATACAGCAATCACACCAGCTGATGAGTGTGTGGACTGGCGTTTGGCTGGCACTGCTAGCCAAGCGCCACCCCACCCATACCGACAGCCAAGCGCCACGCCGCACACACCGCCAGCCAAGTGCCACCCCACGCACACCGCCAGCCAAGTGCCACCCCAAGCACACCACCAGCCAAGCGCCACCCCACCCATACCACCAGCCAAGCACCACCCGCACACACTGCCAGCCAAGCGCCACCCCATGCACTCCGCCAGCCAAACGCCACCCCAAGCACACTGCCAGCCAAGCGCCACACCACCCATACCGCCAGCCAAGCGCCACCCCACGCACACCGCCAGCCAAGCGCCACCCCACGCACACCGCCATCACTTTTTTTTTGTTTATAAACAACAAAGAAACCACTAACTAATTATATAATAATAAGTACAAAACTACAAACACAAAAGGTCTAACTAAATACATGACAGTAATGCCAACAGTAAAACTGAACATATGAAAATATAAAACAGGCAGTGTACGCTCACGGTATTTCCCAAAAATGTTTCCTAGTGTGGTAACATCTAAAACAGCCGGGCACACACAGCCCAGGCTTTGAAGAGCATTCGGGCAGTACATCCGGCTCTCCCTCCGGATTGATCTCCGGGCACATACTCTACATTTCTTTGTGGGCAAGTCTTTTTTGGGAGTGGGAGGAATGTGATCTGGAAAGTGGCGATCTTTTAATCTAGCCACATCCTCCACCACTTCTACTCTAGGAACTCTTGCCCGTTCCACCACAATAAGGCTCTCTATCACTGACTCCTGAAATTTAAAAAAATTTCATCCTCGACTCAGATGAACAATCCTTGAACACAATAAAAGCATTAAAAGTTGCCAAATGAAATAAATGTAGGGCCAAATTTTTATGCCACATGTAAGACTTACGAAGAGCAGTGTAAGGTTCCAACCTCTGATCTACTCTATCAACACCACCCATGTGCCTATTGTAGTCCAAAATGCATGCAGGTTTGCGCACTTCCGCAACCTAACCCCAAACAGTCACTTGGGAAGTACTCTCATCATGGATGGAAGATAGAATGTACACATCCCTCCTGTCTGAAAATTTCAGAGCTAGCAGCTCATTATTTCGCAAGGCACTGCACTGTCCCCTCTCAAGTTTTTTTACAGACAAGCTCCCTTGGATAGCCTTTCCGGTTAGAATGGATTGTGCCACAAGCAAGTGTCCACTCTAAACAACTCCTTGAACAACTGCACTCCAGTGTAGAAATTATCTACGTACAAATGGTGACCTTTGTTAAACAGTCGTCTACCAAGTTCCCACACAATTTTTTTGCTAACAATAAGTGGCCGGACAACCAGGAGGGTAAATACTGGAATCCCTACCAGTGTAGACTTGGAAATTATACACATATCCTGTACTGCTTTCTGACAGCATATACAATTTAATCCCTTACCGTGCCCTCTTATTAGGAATGTACTGCTTAAAAACTAAACGCCCCTTGAAAAGAACCAAAGACTTGTCCACACATACCTCTTTGCCTGGAACATAGACCTCTGAAAACAGATCTACAAAATGATCAAGGACAGGCCTAATCTTAAAAAGACGGTCACAATCAGGGTGATCTCGTGGCAAGGCTAAAGCATTGTCTATAAAATGCAGCATACGAAGAAGAAGCAAATAGCGATTACGTGTCATAGTTGCAGGAAATATAGCCGTTGCCATCAAAGGACTAGTAGACCAATAAGAAGCCAGTGACGGCTTCCTGATCAACCCCATCAAAAAAGTCAAACTTAAAAACTTTTTCATCTCTTCCAGATATGTGGGAACCCACTGAGTAGCTCTAGTCTGAGGCCTAAGTCTAGCAGCGTTGTCCCTCAAATATTGCTCTGCATACAAATTAGTCTGCTCCACAATCTCTTCCAAAAACACATCGGGCCATATTTATACTTTTTGACGCACAACTGCGCCAACGCAGTTGTGCGCCAAAAATGTTAACGCCGGCTAACGCCATTCCAAAGCGCCATGCGGGTGCCTTATTTATGGAATAACGTTAGTCGGCGGAGCTGACTGGTGTGCGTAAAAAAAAATTACCCACACCAGGCAGCGCCGGCGTAGGGGAAAATGGAGCTTGGGCGTCAAAAAATGGGGCAAGTCGGTCTGAGGCAAAAAATCTGCCTCAACCCGATTAGCGCCATTTTATTTGACTCCCACCCTCCATTGACATGACTCCTGTCTTAGCATAGACAGGAGTCATGCCCCCTTGCCCAATGGCCATGCCCAGGGGACTTCTGTCCCCTGGGCATGGTCATTGGGCATAGTGGCATGTAGGGAGGCACAAATCAGGCTCCCCTATGCCACAATAAAATTAAAAAAAAAATACTTACCTGAACTTACCTTAAATTCCCTGGGATGGGTCCCTCCATCCTTGGGCGTCCTCCTGGGGTGGGCAAGGGTGGCAGGGGGTGTCCCTGGGGGCATGGGAGGGCACCTCTGGGCTCCTTCCGAGCCCACAGGTCCCTTAACGCCTGCCCTGACCAGGCGTTAAGAAATGACGCAAAAGCGGCTGGACGTAATTTTTTTTGACCCGCCCACTCCCTTACGCCATTTTTGCATGGGAGTTTAAATAAAGCGCACATGCCTTGGAGTCATTTTTTAGACGGGAACGCCTACCTTGCATATCATTAACGCAAGGTAGGTGTCCACGCTAAAACATGACGCAAACTCCAAGATCTTTGGCGCTAGACGGGTCTAACGCCAAAGTATAAATATGGAGTTAGCTTTGCGTCGGATTTGCGTAAAAAAAAAACGACGCAATTCAGGCGCAAACAGAGTATAACTATGCCCCATCGTCCATAAACAAGTGAAAGAAATGGACAGGCAAAAGGTTTTCCGTATTGACTCTACACCCTGGGAGACCAGTAAATGCAGGTAACTGTGGCTGCTCCATGTTTGGGGCAATCCAGGTGTCAGGTCTTCTAATGGGAAACGCTTCAGCCCCAGGCTGCTGCACTCTTGGCACATCAATGTCCTCCTCTAACACAGACCCTTCATCTGCACTGAGAGTAGCTTCCTCATCAGAAGAACACTCTCAGACAGAAAACTCACTGCCAGAATCTCTCACTTCCTCCTCTGCCTCAGATGCAGAGTCAGTCTCGTAATCATGGTCTGAAGACGACTCAAAGAGCATGCCAACAACCTGCTGAGCGGTCACTCTGCGGTTAGCCATGATCCTCACTAACAACAAATTGATTGCCAACAACAACTAGCACTAAAATAAGTCATAAACAAAGTGTACCTTTATCACAAAGAGTTATGTACTAAAAAACTATACCACTCACTTGCCTGAAAAAGCTACTCACCAGCAACTACTCTGCACAGACACAGCAATCACCAATGATATCCCACTAAAAAGAAAAAAAGAAAAAAGCAAATTAGACATATGACAACACAAATATCATTGTGCTCAAATCTAAGGACAATTTCACACACAATACTCTATTTAGTACACCACCTACAAACATGTCATTCATGCATGTCAACAATACTCCTTTGGAGTAAATTGCTTTCACTTACCTAAAACATGCAACTATGCAAACCGCAGGACAACTACTGCCAAAACTGCGAGGATCCACAGCAAAGGAAACAAAAGCTTTGAACTAGAACAAAAAGAAGAAATAAACTGTTATAATCACAAATACAAATACTTCGCCAGTTGACAAACACCCCGCCACCAAGAACTTAGAAATTGTCCCTGGTGCCTAAGTGGCTTCCGACCCACTAGGAGGCAGATGGTCCTAAAAAAAAATGGGCTGATCTGCCCCCAAGTGGGGCAGAAATGGCCAGCAGCTCTGTACCCTGTTTGGGGGGGCCTTGCCAAAGGGGGTGAATGGGGGTGCCCCCAGCACAAAAAAACAAAGGGAACCAAAAATACATATGAAAAATGAAATCCCTGGTGTCTAGTGGTTTTGGCCCCCCCCCCGGGGGCAGATCAGCCGAAAAATCAGCCGATCTGCCCCTGGGGAGGGGCGAAATAGGATCAAAAAAATAGCCCCCAATGGGAGCGACCCTTGCCCAAGGGGTCGCTCGCAAAATAATTGTGAAAAATGAAATCCCTGGTGTCTAGTGGATTTCGCCCCCCTCCTGGGGGCAGATCCGCCGAAAAATCAGCCGATCTGCCCCCGGGGGGGCGAAATAGGATTACAAAAATAGCCCCCCATGGGAGCGACCCTTGCCTAAGGGGTCGCTCCCAAAATACATTGGAAAAATGAAATCCCTGGTGTCTAGTGGTTTTCGCCCCCCCCCGGGGACAGATCTGCCGATCTGGCCCCGGGGAGGGGCGAAACAGGATCAAAAAAATAGCCCCCCATGGGAGGGACCCTTGCCCAAGGGGTCGCTCACAAAATAATTGTGAAAAATGAAATCCCTGGTGTCTAGTGGATTTCGCCCCCCTCCTGGGGGCAGATCGGCCGAAAAATCAGCCGATCTGCCCCCAGGGGGGGCGAAATAGGAAATAAAATAGCCCCCCATGAGAACAACCCTTGCCCAAGGGGTCGCTCCCAAAATACAATACAAAAACAAATCCCTGGTGGCTAGTGGGGATTCCTGGGGCCGCGATCGTGGAGCAGGAATCCACTGAAAACAGGCACAGGGGGAAAGGAAAAACCCTTTCCTTTCCCCCGGTGTCTGTTTCCCCCCCCTAAACTCCCAAAAATGGAAGTACTCACCTGTTAGGAGTCCTCTTCCCTCGACGCGCTGGAAGCAAATGGCTTCCAGCGCATCCCGGCAATACTTGATAACGTCGGCGCGCTGTGGGCCGGGTGCAGGACGAGGTGATCTCGTCCAAGGCACCCTAAGGGTTAGGAATCATAGCTATATATAGATATATATATATATATATATATATATAGGAATTGTTCACAGTCTCTTGTTCGGGAAAATGATGTAAAGTAATATCAAACAGTGACTTTTTCATTAGAATTTATTGATGCCACTAATCTCCATATACTCCTTGCACCTTTTGCAGTCTTTTTCAGTGAAAGACACCTTTCTCTGCTTCTACTGTTATGATAATACTTGTGCAATGAATTGATACTTTTCTCTGACTCTGGATATTCCAGAGCATGAGCAGTATGAAGACACTTTTCTCTGGAACTTTGGATATCTGCTCTTCTATTGTGGAAAGACAGTATTCTTTGGCTTTCTAGATATCTGCACTAGTGCTTGGGAAAGACACTAATATTTGTCTCTCTGAATACCTGCATTTGTGCTGAAGACAGACACTATTCTCTGGTTCTTTTTATGTTGGCTTTACATGTGCAGATAGAAGACACTGTTCTCCAGCTTCCAAAACTTTTAAGTTGCTCCACAAAAACACTTGATATTTTTATTTATGGCTTCCTAACAATATCAAAACTTATAGTATTTATCTTACTTGAAGCCTTCTTAGATAATTTGCTCATTTGAGATGTCTTGACTGGAATTAGTCTTTCCTCGCCATGCGGGTTCAGAAAACACTACCGTTTTCAGTCAGGAACACAGTTGAAGTGTGCAGCGTGGAATTTGCACACGCGCAGTAAGACTCATCTCGATTCTTGCAAATGCAAACACTAGACCAAGTAACTAGTGTCTGCACATCCTGGTGGCAATCTTGGATTCCTCTCTGTGTTTTTTCCTCATAATCTCTGAAATTACACTCGAAGAACAATCTTCCAAAAATGACATTGTCTTTTCCACTGTGGATACTTCTTGACGTTGAGGTACTTTGTTTTTCTTTTATGCCATACAGATGTCAGGACATAGCAATACTGAGCGTTCTTGATACGCCCAGGGTCCGGCACCGCCATGACCAGCCACCAAGCTGCTCAACTCTCCCCCTGTAAATCAGGCAGGTCATCCCCGCATTGAATTTAAGTTTGGAGGGAATACGGGTCTCTGCTCCCATGGCCGATGCTGTGTGCCCGGGAGTGCTCAGGCGGCGTTATCGGGAGGTTCTCACTCACAGTTGCAGTGCGCTCTAGTGGTTGTAGGTTGCCACCATGTTGTTGGCTGCCACGAGGATTCTGCCAAGGTCGACTGCGGTGCCTCAGTAGGTGGGCAGTGTGCTACTGGGGGTCTCCCAGGCAGTTTTGTGTCCTCCCCGTCACACTTCTGGCTAGGCGATCATAGGGTGAACAGCCGGAGCACTATGAAAGTACATTTGCCATCTTGGATGACTCTGCCCCCAGCTACCATAGTTGCCTCTTGTCCTGGTTGGGTTGCGTGTTGGTTTGGTTCATTCTTCATCCTTATCTGAACTGTCATCATCAGGTTCAAATGGTAGCCCCTTTCTCATTGTTCTATTATGAAGAATAGCACAAATACCTATATTTGACACATTTTTCAGGTGTGTACTGCAATGTTCCACCACTTTTATGAAGGCAACAAAACCTCCTCTCCAAAATCCCAAACATGCACTCCATTACTGATCGTGTATGCTTATGTGCGCAGTTGTATCTGTGCTCCCTTGCTGTTCTGGCATTTGGGTAAGGGATCATAATCCAGGGTCAAATGGAATAAGCACTGTCACCTACATTTAGAAAAACATAAAATGTAATTTTATAAACGCATAATGCGTCCTACAGATCAACAGTTAAGTATACCAATACTTACCAAGGAGATATCCATCGCCAAACTCTCGTCTTGCCAGATGGTTATAAAGGCCTGAATTATGAAAGATGAAGGAGTCATGTGAACTCCCTGCATATTGGGCCTCTAAATCCGTTATTATATATGCAGAACTGCAAACTACTTGAATATTTGGAGATTTATAATATTTTCTATTCCGAAATAAATATTCTGATGCTGACGGTGAGCATATTTGAATGTGAGTGCTAGCTACACACCCTTTTATATGTGGGAACGGAGCTATGGCAAAGACACTAACCTTTGTTGCATTAAGTTCGGGTGGGGTGCTTTTAAAAGAAATATGTAAATGCAATTTTTAAAACATGGCATCTAGGCAATTATTAAAAATATGAGAAATATCCCCACAGTAACTGCTACTATCTCCTGGTAGCTACCTGAGGCTACAAGGTGGAGGCAGCAAATTGCCTATATGTGTTTGGGCATGTTATGGCTACAGTTTGTTGGACATCCAATAATTGGGTTGAGTTCTTCTAAAATATCCATAATGGGCTGCCTGCTCAACCTGTTCTTAGTGTACACCTCCTGTCTGTCTTCTTAAACAAACTGACACACATTTGAAAAACTTGTTACTTTCTCCTCCTCCGCCCTGTTGTGCAGCTAGGATGTGGATTCGGCTCACCACAGTATGGAGGACAGCCATTTAAAAGATTAAGGGGGTCATTCTGACCCCGGCGGTCCTTGACCGCCGGGGCCAGGGTCGGCGGGAGCACCGCCAACAGGCTGGCGGTGCCCCGCAGGACATTCTGACCGCGGCGGTTTGGCCGCGGTCAGAAGAGGAAAACCGGCGGTCTCCCGCCGGTTTTCCGCTGCCCTGCTGAATCCTCCATGGCGGAGCAGCTTGCTGCGCCGCCATGGGGATTAAGACACCCCATACCGCCATCCTGTTCCTGGCGGTTCGCCCGCCAGGAACAGGATGGCGGTATGGGGTGTCGTGGGGCCCCTGGGGGCCCCTGCAGTGCCCATGCCAATGGCATGGGCACTGCAGGGGCCCCCGTAAGAGGGCCCCACAAAGAATTTCAGTGTCTGCTGTGCAGACACTGAAATTCGCGACGGGTGCAACTGCACCCGTCGCACCTTCCCACTCCGCCGGCTCCATTCGGAGCCGGCTTCCTCGTGGGAAGGGGTTTCCCGCTGGGCTGGCGGGCGGCCTCCTGGCGGTCGCCCGCCAGCCCAGCGGGAAACACAGAATAACCGCAGCGGTCTTCTGACCGAGGTGCGGTATTCTGGAGGGGGGAACTCTGGCGGGCGGCGTTAGAATGACCCCCTAAATGTGTGTTTCTACTCCTCTATATATTTTGCACCTGGTTACCACCTGCTTCCAATCTATGGTATTTTGCACATATTTCCTAATTGCAAGTGTTTTGTACATAGGAATAGAGATTCCCAAATACAGATTTTGTTTTTAAAAACCCTTAAAAATACAGATTTCTTTTTTTGTCTGTTCTTTATCAAAAATTAAGCAATCAATCCTTAAACCACTTCTGTACGTCTCAAATGATATTTCTAGTGGTTGCAAAGTCAACACTCATTTACTGACTCTCTTAATGCTTTTATACATAAAATCCTTAGTTCTGCAGTATAACTTCCAACATTCCAATATGGATCTGAAGTGTAAGATAGGTCAGTGAATTAAACAACCAATGACAGAAAATCCTGCTTTTTGCATGGCCACCCCCATTTTAACTAATGGTATTGCTGTTTTTTTAACTCTGTAAACCAGGGCACTGTTGACTAGTGCCCAGTGTATGTACTCTGACTCTTAGACATAGTTAACTTTCCATTAAGGCTATAATATATGGTATAGGAAATACACCAATGGCAGGGAGGTT
This sequence comes from Pleurodeles waltl, assembly GCF_031143425.1. NCBI lineage: Eukaryota > Metazoa > Chordata > Amphibia > Caudata > Salamandridae > Pleurodeles > Pleurodeles waltl. The sequence continues at coordinate 289,920,304 of NC_090449.1, read as the reverse complement.
AAATGTTGCATGTGGGCTGAAGCACATTAGGTGCCATTATTAGACTGACAAGGAAAACATGGCGTTAAGTTTAATAGTGTAACCTGACTACTGCAGGGTTTAAATCTGCAGGCTGACCAGCCAAAATAACTCTTTTTGAAGTAAAGGAATTCTACCTTTAAATATTAAGAAAGTCAAACCTAAGGTATTTTAGCTCACAAGGAAGGGTGCCTAGAATTTAAAGGTAGAGCACGTAGCAAATTTGTTTTGCGCGTGCCTATAGTGACTAGTCCCCAAAAGTTATTTCACTGTACAGGGCAGTAGCTATTTCTGCGTGAAAAACTAAAGTACAATTATAAAATTATTTTGGTAACTTTGGTTCAATCAATCAATCAATCAATCAATCATTAAATTTATAAAGCACGCTATGTACCCGTTAGGGTTTCGAGGCGCTTGGGGGGGGGGTAGCTGCTATCGTTCGAAGAGCCATGTCTTGAGGAGTCTCTTGAAGGTGAGGAGGTCCTGGGTCTGGCGTAGTGAGGTCGGGAGTGAGTTCCAGGTCTTGGCGGCGAGGTAGGAGAAGGATCTGCTGCCAGAGGTCTTGCGCTGGATTCGGGGGATGATGGCGAGGGCAAGGTTGGCAGAGCGTAGTTGGCGTGAGGGAAAGTAGAAGTTGAGTCTGGTGTTCAGGTAGGTGGGTCCGGTGTCGTGTAGTGCCTTGTGTGCGTGGGTGAGGAGTTTAAAGGTGATCCTCTTGTCCACGGGGAGCCAGTGGAGGTCCTTCAGGTGGTGGGAGATGTGACATCGGTTGGGTATGTCGAGGATCAGGCGGGCGGATGCGTTCTGGATGCGTTGAAGTCGTTTGATGTCTTTTGTTGGGATGCCTGTGTAGAGTGCGTTGCCGTAGTCGAGTCTGCTACTGACGAGGGCTTGGGTCACCATCTTTCTGGTTCCTGTTGGAATCCACTTGAAGATCCTGCGGAGCATGCGGAGGGTGTTAAAACAGGAAGAGGAGACAGCGTTGACCTGTTTTGACATGGTGAGAGCGGAGTCGAGGATGAAGCCGAGGTTTCGTGCGTGGCTGGCTGGGGTGGGTGGGGGGCCCAGGGCGGTGGGCCACCAAGAGTCGTTCCAGGCCGAGGGGGTGCGACCGAGGATGAGGACTTCCGTCTTGTCGGAGTTAAGTTTCAGGCGGCTGTTGCTCATCCATTCGGCGATGGATTTCAGTCCCTCATGGAGGTTGGCTTTGGCGGTGAGAGGATCTTTGGTCAGGGTGAGGACGAGCTGGGTGTCGTCGGCGTAGGAGAGGATGCTGAGGTTGTGCTGGCGGGCCAGTTGTGCGAGGGGGGCCATGTAGATGTTGAACAGCGTTGGGCTGAGTGAGGAGCCTTGGGGGACGCCGCAGATGAGGTTAGTGGCTTCGGAGCGGAAGGGTGAGAGTCGGACTCTCTGGGTTCTGTCGGAGGGAAAAGAGGAGATCCAGTTGAGGGCTTTGTCTTGGATACCGGCTTCGTGGAGGCGATTTAGTAGGGTGCAGTGGCAGACCGTGTCGAAGGCAGCCGAGAGGTCTAGGAGGATGAGGGCTGAGGTTTCGCCGTTGTCCATTTGTTGTCTGATGTCATCTGTGGCGGCGAGGAGTGCAGTCTCTGTGCTGTGGTTGCGCCTGAAACCGGATTGGGAAGGGTCTAGGATGGAGTTGTCTTCGAGGTAGTGGGAGAGCTGTGCGTTGACGATCTTCTCGATGACTTTCGCTGGGAAAGGGAGGAGGGAGATCGCACAGACGTTTTTGAGGTCGTTGAGGTCAGCCTTAGGTTTCTTGAGGAGGGGTTGGATTTCTGCGTGCTTATAGCTGTCCGGGAAGGTAGCGGTGTTGAAGGAAAGGTTGATGATCTTGCGGAGTTTGGGGGCGATGGTGACGTCGGCTTTGTTGAAAACGTGATGTGGGCAGGGGTCAGAGGGAGATCCTGAGTGGATGGAGTTCAGGGTCTTTAGGGTTTCGGCGTCGTCTACTTGGGTCCAGGTGGTGATGCGGTCGGCGTGGGAGGAGTTGTTGGGGGTGGGGTCTGGCAGAGGTGTGGTGTTGAAGCTGTCGTGGATGGCTGCGATTTTCTGGTAGAAGAAGGTGGAGAGGTCGTCGCAGAGTTTCTGGGATGGAGGGACGTCGTTGACGTTGGCGTTGGGGTTGGAGAGTTCCTTCACGATGCAGAGGAGTTCCTTGCAGTCGTGAGCGTTGTTGTTAAGGCGTTCTGTGAAGTGGGAGCATTTGGCGAGTCGGATCCGTTGGTGGTGTTCGCGGTTGGCTTCCTTGAGGGTAGCAAGGTTGTCGGTTGTGCGCTCGAGGATGCATTTTTTTCTTGAGTTTCTGGCAGGTGCGTTTGGAGGTGGTCAGTTCATCTGTGAATCAGGCTGTTTTTTTATTTTCTTGTTTGACGGTGGGTCTCTTGAGTGGTGCTAGGATGTTGGCGCAGTTGAGGATCCATTGTTGGAGGTTGATAGCGGCGGAGTCCGGGTCGGTGGGGTCGGGTGGTGGGTTTTTGGCGAGGGTGCTGGCTAGTTGATCTTCGGTGATTTTTCCACAGCGGCGGTAAGGCGGTAGAGGGGTGCGGTGGTGTTCGGTGTTTTTCTTGAACGTGAAGTGGACGCAGTGGTGGTCGGGCCAGTGGAGTTCGGAGGTGTGGCTGAATGAGATGTGGTTGCTTGCAGTGAAGAGTGGGTCAAGGGTGTGGCCGGCGATGTGGGTGGGTGTGCTGACCAGTTGACGGAGTCCGAGGTTGGAGAGGTTGGTGGTCAGTGATGCGGTGTTGGCGTCATAGTTGTTCTCCAGGTGGAAGTTAAGGTCTCCCAGGAGGATGCAGTCTGAAGAGGCGAGGGCGTGGGTGCTTGCGAGGTCGGAGATGGGTCGCTGAAGGGGGCTCTTGGTCCTGGAGGACGGTATATGAGGGTTCCTCTGAGGGTAGTGTTGGGGTCCGTGTGAATCTGGAAGTGGAGGTGTTCGGCTGTTTGAGGGTGTCGTCCGTTTGGGTGTGGATCTTGAGGGTAGATTTGTGGGGAGATGGCTATTCCTCCGCCGATTCCGTTGGTGAGGGATGGCGATGGCGATGTCTGGGGCCGAGGAGTCGTTCCACCAGGTTTCGGTTAGGAAGGCTACGTCTGGGGCGGCGGTGTCGAGCAGGTCCCAGAGCTCAATGGCGTGCTTTCGTGCGGAGCGTGTGTTGAGGAGGATGCAGTGCAGGTGGTTTGTGTTGGTTGTTGCTGGCTTCGTTGTTCTGTTGCAGGTGAAGTTGCAGGTGCGACAGGAAAAAGGTCCTTTGGTGTGCTTCGGGGTGGCCTGGAAGCATTCTGTGGAGGAGCCAGGGTTGAGGGCGAGGAGTTCGCTGGCCGAGTAGCGAAGGCTGGGGGTGCGGGGGGCGTGCGGACCAGGGGGGGGTGGCGCTGGGCGCGGTCCAGGCGCGGACGGGCGCAGACGGGCTTGCCTCTGGCGCGCCCGCTGTGCGCATCCGCGTGCCAGCCATTAAGAAGGGAAGGGGGAAGGGGGAAGGGGGAAAGAGGAGCAGCTGGGAGGCGGGAGGCGGGAGGGAGCGGCGAATGGGGGCGCGAGGTGGGCGGGGCCGCAGGGAGGCAGCGGCAAGGGGAGATCAGCAAGGGGGAGCGCCCAAGGGGTGAAAAAACCAGGGAAAAAGGCACAAAACAGTAAGGAAAAAAGTTTAACAACAGGCACAAAATACAATTATGGCACAAGTTACAATCGGGGTACAGCAATCAGAGGGGCACAGCGGGGGCAGAAGCGCAAGGAAGCAAGGCGCTGAAATTTGGAAAAAAACACTTACAGGACGGCGAAAAGCGGCACAATCAGAAGGGGCACAACGGGGGCAGACGCGCAAGGGGGCAAGGCGCTGAAAATTAGAAAAACAACTTACAGGACGGCAAAAAGCGGCACACGGGTCAAGTGAAGCTTACAAGAGCCCACTAGACACCAGGGATGAGGCGCAGGAGGATGCCTGCGGGTGGAGGAGGGCCTCGAACACGCTAGCAGCGGCGTTGGCGGGGGTCAGGGGCAGGAGACAGCAGGGTGGTGCTGCGGCCGTGGGGGGCGAGCTCTAGACCTAAGGCAGGTCAGAGGTCGCTCACTTGCGACGCGCAGCACCAGCCATTAAGAAGGGAGGGGGGAGGGAGGAGCAGCTGGGAGGCGGGAGGCGGGAGGGAGTGGCGAATGGGGGCGCGAGGGGGGCGGGGCCGCAGGGAGGCAGCGGCAAGGGGAGATCAGCAAGGGGGAGCGCCCAAGGGGCGAAAAAACCAGGGAAAAAGGCACAAAACAGTAAGGAAAAAAGTTTAACAACAGGCACAAAATACAATTATGGCACAAGTTACAATCGGGGTACAGCAATCAGAGGGGCACAGCGGGGGCAGAAGCGCAAGGAAGCAAGGCGCTGAAATTTGGAAAAAAAACACTTACAGGACGGCGAAAAGCGGCACAATCAGAAGGGGCACAACGGGGGCAGACGCGCAAGGGGGCAAGGCGCTGAAAATTAGAAAAACAACTTACAGGACGGCGAAAAGCGGCACACGGGTCAAGTGAAGCTTACAAGAGCCCACTAGACACCATGGATGAGGCGCAGGAGGCTGCCTGCGGGTGGAGGAGGGCCTCGAACATGCTAACAGCAGCGTGGGCGGGGGTCAGGGGCAGGAGACAGCAGGGTGGTGCTGCGGCCGTGGGGGTCGAGCTCTAGACCTAAGGCAGTTCAGATGTCTCTCACTCGCGACGCGCAGCGCCAGCCATTAAGAAGGGAGGGGGGAGGGAGGAGCAGCTGGGAGGCGGGAGGCGGGAGGGAGCGGCGAATGGGGGCGCGAGGGGGGCGGGCCGCAGGGAGGCAGCGGCAAGGGGAGATCAGCAAGGGGGAGCGCCCAAGGGGCGAAAAAAACAGGGAAAAAGGCACAAAACAGTAAGGAAAAAAGTTTAACAACAGGCACAAAATACAATTATGGCACAAGTTACAATCGGGGTACAGCAATCAGAGGGGCACAGCGGGGGCAGAAGCGCAAGGAGGCAAGGCGCTGAAATTTGGAAAAAAACACTTACAGGACGGCGAAAAGCAGCACAATCAGAAGGGGCACAACAGGGGCAGACGCGCAAGGGGGCAAGGCGCTGAAAATTCGAAAAACAACTTACAGGACGGCGAAAAGCAGCACACGGGTCAAGTGAAGCTAACAAGAGCCCACTAGACACCAGGGATGAGGAGCAGGAGGATGCCTGCGGCTGGAGGAGGGCCTCGAACACGCTAACAGCAGCGTGGGCGGGGGTCAGGGGCAGGAGACAACAGGGTGGTGCTGCGGCCGTGTGGGACGAGCTCTAGACCTAAGGCAGGTCAGACGTCGCTCACTCGTGACGCGCAGCGCCAGCCATTAAGAAGGGAGGGGGGAGGGAGGAGCAGCTGGGAGGCGGGAGGCGGGAGGCGGGAGGCGGGAGGGAGCGGCGAATGGGAGCTCGAGGGGGGCGGGGCCGCAGGGAGGCAGCGGCAAGGGGAGATCAGCAAGGGGGAGCGCCCAAGGGGTGAAAAAAACAGGGAAAAAGGCACAAAACAGTAAGGAAAAAAGTTTAACAACAGGCACAAAATACAATTATGGCACAAGTTACAATCGGGGTACAGCAATCAGAGGGGCACAGAGGGGGCAGAAGCGCAAGGAGGCAAGGTGCTGAAATTTGGAAAAAAACACTTACAGTACGGCGAAAAGCGGCACAATCAGAAGGGGCACAACGGGGGCAGACGCGCAAGGGGGCAAGGCGCTGAAAATTAGAAAAACAACATACAGGACGGCAAAAAGCGGCACACGGGTCAAGTGAAGCTTACAAGAGCCCACTAGACACCAGGGATGAGGCGCAGGAGGATGCCTGCGGGTGGAGGAGGGCCTCGAACACGCTAACCGCAGCGTGGGCGGGGGTCAGGGGCAGTAGACAGCAGGGTGGTGCTGCGGCCGTGGGGGGGCGAGCTCTAGACCTAAGGCAGGTCAGAGGTTGCTCACTCGCGACGCGCAGCGTCAGCCATTAAGAAGGGAGGGGGGAGGGAGGAGCAGCTGGGAGGCGGGAGGCGGGAGGGAGCGGCGAATGGGGGCGCGAGGGGGGCGGGCCGCAGGGAGGCAGCGGCAAGGGGAGATCAGCAAGGGGGAGCGCCCAAGGGGCGAAAAAAACAGGGAAAAAGGCACAAAACAGTAAGGAAAAAAGTTTAACAACAGGCACAAAATACAATTATGGCACAAGTTACAATCGGGGTACAGCAATCAGAGGGGCACAGCGGGGGCAGAAGCGCAAGGAGGCAAGGCGCTGAAATTTGGAAAAAAACACTTACAGGACGGCGAAAAGCAGCACAATCAGAAGGGGCACAACAGGGGCAGACGCGCAAGGGGGCAAGGCGCTGAAAATTCGAAAAACAACTTACAGGACGGCGAAAAGCAGCACACGGGTCAAGTGAAGCTAACAAGAGCCCACTAGACACCAGGGATGAGGAGCAGGAGGATGCCTGCGGCTGGAGGAGGGCCTCGAACACGCTAACAGCAGCGTGGGCGGGGGTCAGGGGCAGGAGACAACAGGGTGGTGCTGCGGCCGTGTGGGACGAGCTCTAGACCTAAGGCAGGTCAGACGTCGCTCACTCGTGACGCGCAGCGCCAGCCATTAAGAAGGGAGGGGGGAGGGAGGAGCAGCTGGGAGGCGGGAGGCGGGAGGCGGGAGGCGGGAGGGAGCGGCGAATGGGAGCTCGAGGGGGGCGGGGCCGCAGGGAGGCAGCGGCAAGGGGAGATCAGCAAGGGGGAGCGCCCAAGGGGTGAAAAAAACAGGGAAAAAGGCACAAAACAGTAAGGAAAAAAGTTTAACAACAGGCACAAAATACAATTATGGCACAAGTTACAATCGGGGTACAGCAATCAGAGGGGCACAGAGGGGGCAGAAGCGCAAGGAGGCAAGGTGCTGAAATTTGGAAAAAAACACTTACAGTACGGCGAAAAGCGGAACAATCAGAAGGGGCACAACGGGGGCAGACGCGCAAGGGGGCAAGGCGCTGAAAATTAGAAAAACAACATACAGGACGGCAAAAAGCGGCACACGGGTCAAGTGAAGCTTACAAGAGCCCACTAGACACCAGGGATGAGGCGCAGGAGGATGCCTGCGGGTGGAGGAGGGCCTCGAACACGCTAACCGCAGCGTGGGCGGGGGTCAGGGGCAGTAGACAGCAGGGTGGTGCTGCGGCCGTGGGGGGGCGAGCTCTAGACCTAAGGCAGGTCAGAGGTTGCTCACTCGCGACGCGCAGCGTCAGCCATTAAGAAGGGAGGGGGGAGGGAGGAGCAGCTGGGAGGTGGGAGGCGGGAGGCGGGAGGGAGCGGCGAATGGGGGCGCGAGGGGGGCGGGGCCGCAGGGAGGCAGCGGCAAGGGGAGATCAGCAAGGGGGAGCGCCCAAGGGGCGAAAAAAACAGGGAAAAAGGCACAAAACAGAAAGGAAAAAAGTTTAACAACAGGCACAAAATAAAATTATGGCACTAGTTACAATCGGGGTAGAGCAATCAGAGGGGCACAGCGGGGCCAGAAGCGCAAGGAGGCAAGGCGCTGAAATTTGGAAAAAAACACTTACAGGACGGCGAAAAGCGGCACAATCAGAAGGGGCACAACGGGGGCAGACGCGCAAGGGGGCAAGGCGCTGAAAATTAGGAAAACAACTTACAGGACGGCGAAAAGCGGCACACGGGTCAAGTGAAGCTTACAAGAGCCCACTAGACACCAGGGATGAGGCGCAGGAGGATGCCTGCGGGTGGAGGAGGGCCTCGAACACGCTAACAGCAGCGTGGGCGGGGGTCAGGGGCAGGAGACAGCAGGGTGGTGCTGCGGCCGTGGGGGGCGAGCTCTAGACCTAAGGCAGGTCAGAGGTCGCTCACTCGCGACGTGCAGCACCAGCCATTAAGAAGGGATGGGGGAGGGAGGAGCAGCTGGGAGGCGGGAGGCGGGAGGGAGTGGCGAATGGGGGCGCGAGGGGGGCGGGGCCGCAGGGAGGCAGCGGCAAGGGGAGATCAGCAAGGGGGAGTGCCCAAGGGGCGAAAAAACTAGGGAAAAAGGCACAAAACAGTAAGGAAAAAAGTTTAACAACAGGCACAAAATACAAATATGGCACAATTTACAATCAGGGTACAGCAATCAGAGGCGCACAGCGGGGGCAGAAGCGCAAGGAGGTAAGGCGCTGAAATTTGGAAAAAAACACTTACAGGACGGCGAAAAGCGGCACAATCAGAAGGGGCACAACAGGGGCAGACGCGCAAGGGGGCAAGGCGCTGAAAATTAGAAAAACAACTTACAGGACGGCGAAAAGCGGCACACGGGTCAAGTGAAGCTTACAAGAGCCCACTAGACACCAGGGATGAGGCGCAGGAGGATGCCGGCGGGTGGAGGAGGGCCTCAAACACGCTAACAGCAGCGTGGGCGGGGGTCAGGGGCAGGAGACAGCAGGGTGGTGCTGCGGCCATGGGGGGCGAGCTCTAGACCTAAGGCATGTCAGAGGTCGCTCACTCGCGACGCGCAGCACCAGCCATTAAGTAGGGAGGGGGGAGGGAGGAGCAGCTGGGAGGCGGGAGGCGGGAGGGAGTGGCGAATGGGGGCGCGAGGGGGGCGGGGCCGCAGGGAGGCAGCGGCAAGGGGAGATCAGCAAGGGGGAGCGCCCAAGGGGCGAAAAAACCAGGGAAAAAGGCACAAAACAGTAAGGAAAAAAGTTTAACAACAGGCACAAAATACAAATATGGCACAATTTACAATCAGGGTGCAGCAATCAGAGGCGCACAGCGGGGGCAGAAGCGCAAGGAGGTAAGGCGCTGAAATTTGGAAAAAAACACTTACAGGACGGCGAAAAGCGGCACAATCAGAAGGGGCACAACGGGGGCAGACGCGCAAGGGGGCAAGGCGCTGAAAATTAGAAAAACAACTTACAGGACGGCGAAAAGTGGCACACGGGTCAAGTGAAGCTTACAAGAGCCCACTAGACACCAGGGATGAGGCGCAGGAGGATGCCGGCGGGTGGAGGAGGGCCTCAAACACGCTAACAGCAGCGTGGGCGGGGGTCAGGGGCAGGAGACAGCAGGGTGGTGCTGCGGCCGTGGGGGGCGAGCTCTAGACCTAAGGCAGGTCAGAGGTCGCTCACTCGCGACGCGCAGCACCAGCCATTAAGTAGGGAGGGGGGAGGGAGGAGCAGCTGGGAGGCAGGAGGCGGGAGGGAGTGGCGAATGGGGGAGCGAGGGGGGCGGGGCCGCAGGGAGGCAGCGGCAAGGGGAGATCAGCAAGGGGGAGCGCCCAAGGGGCGAAAAAAACAGGGAAAAAGGCACAAATCAGTAAGGAAAAAAGTTTAACAACAGGCACAAAATACAATTATGGCACAATTTACAATCGGGGTACAGCAATCAGAGGGGCACAGCGGGGGCAGAAGCGCAAGGAGGCAAGGCGCTGAAATTTGGAAAAAACGCTTACAGGATGGCGAAAAGCGGCACAATCAGAAGGGGCACAACGGGGGCAGACGCGCAAGGGGGCAAGGCGCTGAAAATTAGAAAAACAACTTACAGGACGGCGAAAAGCGGCACGCGGGTCAAGTGAAGCTTACAAGAGCCCACTAGACACCAGGGATGAGGCGCAGGAGGATGCCTGCGGGTGGAGGAGGGCCTCGAACACGCTAACAGCAGCGTGGGCGGGGGTCAGGGGCAGGAGACAGCAGGGTGGTGCTGCGGCCGTGGGGGGCGAGCTCTAGACCTAAGGCAGGTCCGAGGTCGCTCACTCGCGACGCGCAGCGCCAGCCATTAAGAAGGGAAGGGGAGGGAGGAGCAGCTGGGAGGCGGGAGGGAGCGGCGAATGGGGGCGTGAGGGGGGCGGGGCCGCAGGGAGGCAGCGGCAAGGGGAGATCAGCAAGGGGGAGCGCCCAAGGGGCGAAAAAAACAGGGAAAAAGGCACAAAACAGTAAGGAAAAAAGTTTAACAACAGGCACAAAATACAATTATGGCACAAGTTACAATCGGGGTACAGCAATCAGAGGGGCACAGCGGGGGCAGAAGCGCAAGGAGGCAAGGCGCTGAAATTTGGAAAAAAACGCTTACAGGATGGCGAAAAGCGGCACAATCAGAAGGGGCACAACGGGGGCAGACGCGCAAGGGGGCAAGGCGCTGAAAATTAGAAAAACAACTTACAGGACGGCGAAAAGCGGCACGCGGGTCAAGTGAAGCTTACAAGAGCCCACTAGACACCAGGGATGAGGCGCAGGAGGATGCCTGCGGGTGGAGGAGGGCCTCGAACACGCTAACAGCAGCGTGGGCGGGGGTCAGGGGCAGGAGACAGCAGGGTGGTGCTGCGGCCGTGGGGGGCGAGCTCTAGACCTAAGGCAGGTCCGAGGTCGCTCACTCGCGACGCGCAGCGCCAGCCATTAAGAAGGGAGGGGGAGGGAGGAGCAGCTGGGAGGCGGGAGGCGGGAGGGAGCGGCGAATGGGGGCGTGAGGGGGGCGGGGCCGCAGGGAGGCAGCAGCAAGGGGAGATCAGCAAGGGGGAGCGCCCAAGGGGCGAAAAAAACAGGGAAAAAGGCACAAAACAGTAAGGAAAAAAGTTTAACAACAGGCACAAAATACAATTATGGCACAAGTTACAATCGGGGTACAGCAATCAGAGGGGCACAGCGGGGGCAGAAGCGCAAGGAGGCAAGGCGCTGAAATTTGGAAAAAAACGCTTACAAGACGGCGAAAAGCGGCACAATCAGAAGGGGCACAACGGGGGCAGACGCGCAAGGGGGCAAGGCGCTGAAAATTAGAAAAACAACTTACAGGACGGCGAAAAGCGGCACACGGGTCAAGTGAAGCTTACAAGAGCCCACTAGACACCAGGGATGAGGCGCAGGAGGATGCCTGCGGGTGGAGGAGGGCCTCGAACACGCTAACAGCAGCGTGGGCGGGGGTCAGGGGCAGGAGACAGCAGGGTGGTGCTGCGGCCGTTGTGGGTGAGCTCTAGACCTAAGGCAGGTCAGAGGTCGCTCACTCGCGACGCGCAGCGCCAGCCATTAAGAAGGGAGGGGGAAGGGAGGAGCAGCTGGGAGGCGGGAGGCGGGAGGGAGCGGCGAATGGGGGCGCGAGGGGGGCGGGGCCGCAGGGAGGCAGCGGCAAGGGGAGATCAGCAAGGGGGAGCGCCCAAGGGGCAAAAAAAACAGGGAAAAAGGCACAAAACGGTAAGGAAAAAAGTTTATCAACAGGCACAAAATATAATTATGGCACTAGTTACAATCGGGGTAGAGCAATCAGAGGGGCACAGCGGGGGCAGAAGCGCAAGGAGGCAATGCGCTGAAATTTGGAAAAAAAACACTTACAGGACGGCGAAAAGCGGCACAATCAGAAGGGGCACAACGGGGGCAGACGCGCAAGGGGGCAAGGCGCTGAAAATTAGAAAAACAACTTACAGGACGGCGAAAAGCGGCACACGGGTCAAGTGAAGCTTACAAGAGCCCACTAGACACCAGGGATGAGGCGCAGGAGGATGCCTGCGGGTGGAGGAGGGCCTCGAACACGCTAACAGCAGCGTGGGCGGGGGTCAGGGGCAGGAGACAGCAGGGTGGTGCTGCGGCCGTGGGGGGCGAGCTCTAGACCTAAGGCAGATCAGAGGTCGCTCACTCGCGACGCGCAGCACCAGCCATTAAGAAGGGAGGGGGGAGGGAGGAGCAGCTGGGAGGCGGGAGGCGGGAGGGAGTGGCGAATGGGGGCGCGAGGGGGGCGGGCCGCAGGGAAGCAGCGGCAAGGGGAGATCAGCAAGGGGGAGCGCCCAAGGGGCGAAAAAACTAGGGAAAAAGGCACAAAACAGTAAGGAAAAAAGTTTAACAACAGGCACAAAATACAATTATGGCACAATTTACAATCAGGGTACAGCAATCAGAGGCGCACAGCGGGGGCAGAAGCGCAAGGAGGCAAGGCGATGAATTTTGGAAAAAAACACTTACAGGACGGCGAAAAGTGGCACAATCAGAAGGGCCACAACGGGGGCAGACGCGCAAGGGGGCAAGGCGCTGAAAATTAGAAAAACAACTTACAGGACAGCGAAAAGCGGCACACGGGTCAAGTGAAGCTTACAAGAGCCCACTAGACACCAGGGATGAGGCGCAGGAGGATGCCTGCGGGTGGAGGAGGGCCTCGAACACGCTAACAGCAGCGTGGGCGGGGGTCAGGGGCAGGAGACAGCAGGGTGGTGTTGCGGTCGTGGGGGGCGAGCTCTAGACCTAAGGCAGGTCAGAGGTCGCTCACTCGCGACGCGCAGCGCCAGCCATTAAGAAGGGAGGGGGGAGGGAGGAGCAGCTGGGAGGCGGGAGGCGGGAGGTAGCGGCGAATGGGGGCGTGAGGGGGCGGGGCCGCAGGGAGGCAGCGGCAAGGGGAGATCAGCAAGGGGGAGCGCCCAAGGGGCGAAAAAACCAGGGAAAAAGGCACAAAACAGTAAGGAAAAAAGTTTAACAACAGGCACAAAATACAATTATGGCACAAGTTACAATCGGGGTACAGCAATCAGAGGGGCACAGCGGGGGCAGAAGCGCAAGGAGGCAAGGCGCTGAAATTTTGGGAAAAAAACACTTACAGGACTGCGAAAAGCGGCACAATCAGAAGGGGCACAACGGGGGCAGACGCGCAAGGGGGCAAGGCGCTGAAAATTAGAAAAACAACTTACAGGACGGCGAAAAGCGGCACACGGGTCAAGTGAAGCTTACAAGAGCCCACTAGACACCAGGGATGAGGCGCAGGAGGATGCCTGCGGGTGGAGGAGGGCCTCGAACACGCTAACAGCAGCGTGGGCGGGGGTCAGGGGCAGGAGACAGCAGGGTGGTGCTGCGGCCGTGGGGGGCGAGCTCTAGACCTAAGGCTGGTCAGAGGTCGCTCAATCGCGACGCGCAGCGCCAGCCATTAAGAAGGGAGGGTGGAGGGAGGAGCAGCTGGGAGGCGGGAGGCGGGAGGGAGCGGCGAATGGGGGCGCGATTGGGGCGGGCCACAGGGAGGCAGCGGCAAGGGGAGATCAGCAAGGGGGAGCCGCCCAAGGGGTGAAAAAAACAGGGAAAAAGGCACAAAACAGTAAGGAAAAAAGTTTAACAACAGGCACAAAATACAATTATGGCACAAGTTACAATCATGGTACAGCAATCAGAGGGGCACAGCGGGGGCAGAAGCGCAAGGAGGCAAGGCGCTGAAATTTGGAAAAAAACACTTACAGGACGGCGAAAAGCGGCACAATCAGAAGGGGCACAACGGGGGCAGACGCGCAAGGGGGCAAGGCGCTGAAAATTAGAAAAACAACTTACAGGACGGCGAAAAGCGGCACACGGGTCAAGTGAAGCTTACAAGAGCCCACTAGACACCAGCGATGAGGTGCAGGAGGATGCCTGCTGGTGGAGGAGGGCCTCGAACACGCTAACAGCAGCGTGGGCGGGGGTCAGGGGCAGGAAATAGCAGAGTGGTGCTGCGGCCGTGTGGGGCGAGCTCTAGACCTAAGGCAGGTCAGAGGTCGCTCACTCGCGACGCGCAGCGCCAGCCATTAAGAAGGGAGGGGGGAGGGAGGAGCAGCTGGGAGGCGGGAGGCGGGAGGGAGAGGCGAATGGGGGCACGAGGGGGGCGGGGCCGCAGGGAGGCAGCGGCAAGGGGAGATCAGCAAGGGGGAGCGCCCAAGGGGTGAAAAAAACAGGGAAAAAGGCACAAAACAGTAAGGAGAAAAGTTTATCAACAGGCACAAAATATAATTATGGCACTAGTTACAATCGGGGTAGAGCAATCAGAGGGGCACAGCGGGGGCAGAAGCGCAAGGAGGCAAGGCGCTGAAATTTGGAAAAAAACACTTACAGGACGGCGAAAAGCGGCACAATCAGAAGGGGCACAACGGGGGCAGACGCGCAAGGGGGCAAGGCGCTGAAAATTAGAAAAACAACTTACAGGACGGCGAAAAGCGGCACACGGGTCAAGTGAAGCTTACAAGAGCCCACTAGACACCAGGGATGAGGCGCAGGAGGATGCCTGCGGGTGGAGGAGGGCCTCGAACACGCTAACAGCAGCGTGGGCGGGGGTCAGGGGCAGGAGACAGCAGGGTGGTGCTGCGGCCGTGGGGGGCGAGCTCTAGACCTAAGGCAGATCAGAGGTCGCTCACTCGCGACGCGCAGCGCCAGCCATTAAGAAGGGAGGGGGGAGGGAGGAGCAGCTGGGAGGCGGGAGGCGGGAGGGAGCGGCGAATGGGGGCACGAGGGGGGCGGGGCTGCAGGGAGGCAGCAGCAAGGGGAGATCAGCAAGGGGGAGCGCCCAAGGGGCAAAAAAAACAGGGAAAAAGGCACAAAACGGTAAGGAAAAAAGTTTATCAACAGGCACAAAATATAATTATGGCACTAGTTACAATCGGGGTAGAGCAATCAGAGGGGCACAGCGGGGGCAGAAGCGCAAGGAGGCAAGGCGCTGAAATTTGGAAAAAAACACTTACAGGACGGCGAAAAGCGGCACAATCAGAAGGGGCACAACGGGGGCAGACGCGCAAGGGGGCAAGGCGCTGAAAATTAGAAAAACAACTTACAGGACGGCGAAAAGCGGCACACGGGTCAAGTGAAGCTTACAAGAGCCCACTAGACACCAGGGATGAGGCGCAGGAGGATGCCTGCGGGTGGAGGAGGGCCTCGAACACGCTAACAGCAGCGTGGGCGGGGGTCAGGGGCAGGAGACAGCAGGGTGGTGCTGCGGCCGTGGGGGGCGAGCTCTAGACCTAAGGCAGATCAGAGGTCGCTCACTCGCGACGCGCAGCGCCAGCCATTAAGAAGGGAGGGGGGAGGGAGGAGCAGCTGGGAGGCGGGAGGCGGGAGGGAGCGGCGAATGGGGGCACGAGGGGGGCGGGGCCGCAGGGAGGCAGCGGCAAGGGGAGATCAGCAAGGGGGAGCGCCCAAGGGGCGAAAAAAACAGGGAAAAAGGCACAAAACAGAAAGGAAAAAAGTTTAACAACAGGCACAAAATAAAATTATGGCACTAGTTACAATCGGGGTAGAGCAATCAGAGGGGCACAGCGGGGCCAGAAGCGCAAGGAGGCAAGGCGCTGAAATTTGGGAAAAAACACTTACAGGACGGCGAAAAGCGGCACAATCAGAAGGGGCACAACGGGGGCAGACGCGCAAGGGGGCAAGGCGCTGAAAATTAGGAAAACAACTTACAGGACGGCGAAAAGCGGCACACGGGTCAAGTGAAGCTTACAAGAGCCCACTAGACACCAGGGATGAGGCGCAGGAGGATGCCTGCGGGTGGAGGAGGGCCTCGAACACGCTAACAGCAGCGTGGGCGGGGGTCAGGGGCAGGAGACAGCAGGGTGGTGCTGCGGCCGTGGGGGGCGAGCTCTAGACCTAAGGCAGGTCAGAGGTCGCTCACTCGCGACGCGCAGCACCAGCCATTAAGAAGGGATGGGGGAGGGAGGAGCAGCTGGGAGGCGGGAGGCGGGAGGGAGTGGCGAATTGGGGCGCGAGGGGGGCGGGGCCGCAGGGAGGCAGCGGCAAGGGGAGATCAGCAAGGGGGAGCGCCCAAGGGGCGAAAAAACTAGGGAAAAAGGCACAAAACAGTAAGGAAAAAAGTTTAACAACAGGCACAAAATACAAATATGGCACAATTTACAATCAGGGTACAGCAATCAGAGGCGCACAGCGGGGGCAGAAGCGCAAGGAGGTAAGGCGCTGAAATTTGGAAAAAAACACTTACAGGACGGCGAAAAGCGGCACAATCAGAAGGGGCACAACAGGGGCAGACGCGCAAGGGGGCAAGGCGCTGAAAATTAGAAAAACAACTTACAGGATGGCGAAAAGCGGCACACGGGTCAAGTGAAGCTTACAAGAGCCCACTAGACACCAGGGATGAGGCGCAGGAGGATGCCGGCGGGTGGAGGAGGGCCTCAAACACGCTAACAGCAGCGTGGGCGGGGGTCAGGGGCAGGAGACAGCAGGGTGGTGCTGCGGCCGTGGGGGGCGAGCTCTAGACCTAAGGCATGTCAGAGGTCGCTCACTCGCGACGCGCAGCACCAGCCATTAAGTAGGGAGGGGGGAGGGAGGAGCAGCTGGGAGGCGGGAGGCGGGAGGGAGTGGCGAATGGGGGCGCGAGGGGGGCGGGGCCGCAGGGAGGCAGCGGCAAGGGGAGATCAGCAAGGGGGAGCGCCCAAGGGGCGAAAAAACCAGGGAAAAAGGCACAAAACAGTAAGGAAAAAAGTTTAACAACAGGCACAAAATACAAATATGGCACAATTTACAATCAGGGTGCAGCAATCAGAGGCGCACAGCGGGGGCAGAAGCGCAAGGAGGTAAGGCGCTGAAATTTGGAAAAAAACACTTACAGGACGGCGAAAAGTGGCACAATCAGAAGGGGCACAACGGGGGCAGACGCGCAAGGGGGCAAGGCGCTGAAAATTAGAAAAACAACTTACAGGACGGCGAAAAGTGGCACACGGGTCAAGTGAAGCTTACAAGAGCCCACTAGACACCAGGGATGAGGCGCAGGAGGATGCCGGCGGGTGGAGGAGGGCCTCAAACACGCTAACAGCAGCGTGGGCGGGGGTCAGGGGCAGGAGACAGCAGGGTGGTGCTGCGGCCGTGGGGGGCGAGCTCTAGACCTAAGGCAGGTCAGAGGTCGCTCACTCGCGACGCGCAGCACCAGCCATTAAGTAGGGAGGGGGGAGGGAGGAGCAGCTGGGAGGCAGGAGGCGGGAGGGAGTGGCGAATGGGGGCGCGAGGGGGGCGGGGCCGCAGGGAGGCAGCGGCAAGGGGAGATCAGCAAGGGGGAGCGCCCAAGGGGCGAAAAAAACAGGGAAAAAGGCACAAATCAGTAAGGAAAAAAGTTTAACAACAGGCACAAAATACAATTATGGCACAATTTACAATCGGGGTACAGCAATCAGAGGGGCACAGCGGGGGCAGAAGCGCAAGGAGGCAAGGCGCTGAAATTTGGAAAAAAACGCTTACAGGATGGCGAAAAGCGGCACAATCAGAAGGGGCACAACGGGGGCAGACGCGCAAGGGGGCAAGGCGCTGAAAATTAGAAAAACAACTTACAGGACGGCGAAAAGCGGCACGCGGGTCAAGTGAAGCTTACAAGAGCCCACTAGACACCAGGGATGAGGCGCAGGAGGATGCCTGCGGGTGGAGGAGGGCCTCGAACACGCTAACAGCAGCGTGGGCGGGGGTCAGGGGCAGGAGACAGCAGGGTGGTGCTGCGGCCGTGGGGGGCGAGCTCTAGACCTAAGGCAGGTCCGAGGTCGCTCACTCGCGACGCGCAGCGCCAGCCATTAAGAAGGGAGGGGGAGGGAGGAGCAGCTGGGAGGCGGGAGGGAGCGGCGAATGGGGGCGTGAGGGGGGCGGGGCCGCAGGGAGGCAGCGGCAAGGGGAGATCAGCAAGGGGGAGCGCCCAAGGGGCGAAAAAAACAGGGAAAAAGGCACAAAACAGTAAGGAAAAAAGTTTAACAACAGGCACAAAATACAATTATGGCACAAGTTACAATCGGGGTACAGCAATCAGAGGGGCACAGCGGGGGCAGAAGCGCAAGGAGGCAAGGCGCTGAAATTTGGAAAAAAACGCTTACAGGATGGCGAAAAGCGGCACAATCAGAAGGGGCACAACGGGGGCAGACGCGCAAGGGGGCAAGGCGCTGAAAATTTGAAAAACAACTTACAGGACGGCGAAAAGCGGCACGCGGGTCAAGTGAAGCTTACAAGAGCCCACTAGACACCAGGGATGAGGCGCAGGAGGATGCCTGCGGGTGGAGGAGGGCCTCGAACACGCTAACAGCAGCGTGGGCGGGGGTCAGGGGCAGGAGACAGCAGGGTGGTGCTGCGGCCGTGGGGGGCGAGCTCTAGACCTAAGGCAGGTCCGAGGTCGCTCACTCGCGACGCGCAGCGCCAGCCATTAAGAAGGGAGGGGGAGGGAGGAGCAGCTGGGAGGCGGGAGGCGGGAGGGAGCGGCGAATGGGGGCGTGAGGGGGGCGGGGCCGCAGGGAGGCAGCGGCAAGGGGAGATCAGCAAGGGGGAGCGCCCAAGGGGCGAAAAAAACAGGGAAAAAGGCACAAAACAGTAAGGAAAAAAGTTTAACAACAGGCACAAAATACAATTATGGCACAAGTTACAATCGGGGTACAGCAATCAGAGGGGCACAGCGGGGGCAGAAGCGCAAGGAGGCAAGGCGCTGAAATTTGGAAAAAAACGCTTACAAGACGGCGAAAAGCGGCACAATCAGAAGGGGCACAACGGGGGCAGACGCGCAAGGGGGCAAGGCGCTGAAAATTAGAAAAACAACTTACAGGACGGCGAAAAGCGGCACACGGGTCAAGTGAAGCTTACAAGAGCCCACTAGACACCAGGGATGAGGCGCAGGAGGATGCCTGCGGGTGGAGGAGGGCCTCGAACACGCTAACAGCAGCGTGGGCGGGGGTCAGGGGCAGGAGACAGCAGGGTGGTGCTGCGGCCGTTGTGGGTGAGCTCTAGACCTAAGGCAGGTCAGAGGTCGCTCACTCGCGACGCGCAGCGCCAGCCATTAAGAAGGGAGGGGGAAGGGAGTAGCAGCTGGGAGGCGGGAGGCGGGAGGGAGCGGCGAATGGGGGCGCGAGGGGGGCGGGGCCGCAGGGAGGCAGCGGCAAGGGGAGATCAGCAAGGGGGAGCGCCCAAGGGGCAAAAAAAACAGGGAAAAAGGCACAAAACGGTAAGGAAAAAAGTTTATCAACAGGCACAAAATATAATTATGGCACTAGTTACAATCGGGGTAGAGCAATCAGAGGGGCACAGTGGGGGCAGAAGCGCAAGGAGGCAAGGCGCTGAAATTTGGAAAAAAAACACTTACAGGACGGCGAAAAGCGGCACAATCAGAAGGGGCACAACGGGGGCAGACGCGCAAGGGGGCAAGGCGCTGAAAATTAGAAAAACAACTTACAGGACGGCGAAAAGCGGCACACGGGTCAAGTGAAGCTTACAAGAGCCCACTAGACACCAGGGATGAGGCGCAGGAGGATGCCTGCGGGTGGAGGAGGGCCTCGAACACGCTAACAGCAGCGTGGGCGGGGGTCAGGGGCAGGAGACAGCAGGGTGGTGCTGCGGCCGTGGGGGGCGAGCTCTAGACCTAAGGCAGATCAGAGGTCGCTCACTCGCGACGCGCAGCACCAGCCATTAAGAAGGGAGGGGGGAGGGAGGAGCAGCTGGGAGGCGGGAGGCGGGAGGGAGTGGCGAATGGGGGCGCGAGGGGGGCGGGCCGCAGGGAAGCAGCGGCAAGGGGAGATCAGCAAGGGGGAGGGCCCAAGGGGCGAAAAAACTAGGGAAAAAGGCACAAAACAGTAAGGAAAAAAGTTTAACAACAGGCACAAAATACAATTATGGCACAATTTACAATCAGGGTACAGCAATCAGAGGCGCACAGCGGGGGCAGAAGCGCAAGGAGGCAAGGCGATGAATTTTGGAAAAAAACACTTACAGGACGGCGAAAAGTGGCACAATCAGAAGGGCCACAACGGGGGCAGACGCGCAAGGGGGCAAGGCGCTGAAAATTAGAAAAACAACTTACAGGACAGCGAAAAGCGGCACACGGGTCAAGTGAAGCTTACAAGAGCCCACTAGACACCAGGGATGAGGCGCAGGAGGATGCCTGCGGGTGGAGGAGGGCTTCGAACACGCTAACAGCAGCGTGGGCGGGGGTCAGGGGCAGGAGACAGCAGGGTGGTGTTGCGGTCGTGGGGGGCGAGCTCTAGACCTAAGGCAGGTCAGAGGTCGCTCACTCGCGACGCGCAGCGCCAGCCATTAAGAAGGGAGGGGGGAGGGAGGAGCAGCTGGGAGGCGGGAGGCGGGAGGTAGCGGCGAATGGGGGCGTGAGGGGGCGGGGCCGCAGGGAGGCAGCGGCAAGGGGAGATCAGCAAGGGGGAGCGCCCAAGGGGCGAAAAAACCAGGGAAAAAGGCACAAAACAGTAAGGAAAAAAGTTTAACAACAGGCACAAAATACAATTATGGCACAATTTACAATCGGGGTACAGCAATCAGAGGGGCACAGCGGGGGCAGAAGCGCAAGGAGGCAAGGCGCTGAAATTTTGGGAAAAAAACACTTACAGGACTGCGAAAAGCGGCACAATCAGAAGGGGCACAACGGGGGCAGACGCGCAAGGGGGCAAGGCGCTGAAAATTAGAAAAACAACTTACAGGACGGCGAAAAGCGGCACACGGGTCAAGTGAAGCTTACAAGAGCCCACTAGACACCAGGGATGAGGCGCAGGAGGATGCCTGCGGGTGGAGGAGGGCCTCGAACACGCTAACAGCAGCGTGGGCGGGGGTCAGGGGCAGGAGACAGCAGGGTGGTGCTGCGGCCGTGGGGGGCGAGCTCTAGACCTAAGGCTGGTCAGAGGTCGCTCAATCGCGACGCGCAGCGCCAGCCATTAAGAAGGGAGGGTGGAGGGAGGAGCAGCTGGGAGGCGGGAGGCGGGAGGGAGCGGCGAATGGGGGCGCGAGGGGGGCGGGCCGCAGGGAGGCAGCGGCAAGGGGAGATCAGCAAGGGGGAGCCGCCCAAGGGGTGAAAAAAACAGGGAAAAAGGCACAAAACAGTAAGGAAAAAAGTTTAACAACAGGCACAAAATACAATTATGGCACAAGTTACAATCATGGTACAGCAATCAGAGGGGCACAGCGGGGGCAGAAGCGCAAGGAGGCAAGGCGCTGAAATTTGGAAAAAAACACTTACAGGACGGCGAAAAGCGGCACAATCAGAAGGGGCACAACGGGGGCAGATGCGCAAGGGGGCAAGGCGCTGAAAATTAGAAAAACAACTTACAGGACGGCGAAAAGCGGCACACAGGTCAAGTGAAGCTTACAAGAGCCCACTAGACACCAGCGATGAGGTGCAGGAGGATGCCTGCTGGTGGAGGAGGGCCTCGAACACGCTAACAGCAGCGTGGGCGGGGGTCAGGGGCAGGAAATAGCAGGGTGGTGCTGCGGCCGTGGGGGCGAGCTCTAGACCTAAGGCAGGTCAGAGGTCGCTCACTCGCGACGCGCAGCGCCAGCCATTAAGAAGGGAGGGGGGAGGGAGGAGCAGCTGGGAGGCGGGAGGCGGGAGGGAGAGGCGAATGGGGGCACGAGGGGGGCGGGGCCGCAGGGAGGCAGCGGCAAGGGGAGATCAGGAAGGGGAACGCCCAAGGGGTGAAAAAAACAGGGAAAAAGGCACAAAACAGTAAGGAGAAAAGTTTAACAACAGGCACAAAATACAATTATGGCACAAGTTACAATCGGGGTACAGCAATCAGAGGGGCACAGCGGGGGCAGAAGCGCAAGGAGGCAAGGCGCTGAAATTTGGAAAAAAACACTTACAGGATGGCGAAAAGCGGCACAATCAGAAGGGGCACAACGGGGGCAGACGCGCAAGGGGGCAAGGCGCTGAAAATTAGAAAAACAACTTACAGGACGTCGAAAAGCGGCACACGGGTCAAGTGAAGCTTACAAGAGCCCACTAGACACCAGGGTTGAGGCGCAGGAGGATGCCTGCGGGTGGAGGAGGGCCTCGAACACGCTAACCGC
This sequence comes from Pleurodeles waltl, assembly GCF_031143425.1. Taxonomy (NCBI): domain Eukaryota; kingdom Metazoa; phylum Chordata; class Amphibia; order Caudata; family Salamandridae; genus Pleurodeles; species Pleurodeles waltl. The sequence continues at coordinate 289,898,774 of NC_090449.1, read as the reverse complement.
AGCGTGGGCGGGGGTCAGGGGCAGGAGACAGCAGGGTGGTGCTGCGGCCGTGGGGGGCGAGCTCTAGACCTAAGGCAGGTCAGAGGTCGCTCACTCGCGACGCGCAGCACCAGCCATTAAGAAGGGATGGGGGAGGGAGGAGCAGCTGGGAGGCGGGAGGCGGGAGGGAGTGGCGAATGGGGGCGCGAGGGGGGTGGGGCCGCAGGGAGGCAAAGGGAGATCAGCAAGGGGGAGCACCCAAGGGGCGAAAAAAACAGGGAAAAAGGCACAAAACAGTAAGGAAAAAAGTTTAACAACAGGCACAAAATACAATTATGGCACAAGTTACAATCGGGGTACAGCAATCAGAGGGGCACAGCGGGGGCAGAAGCGCAAGGAGGCAAGGCGCTAAAATTTGGAAAAAAACACTTACAGGACGGCGAAAAGCGGCACAATCAGAAGGGGCACAACGGGGGCAGACGCGCAAGGGGGCAAGGCGCTGAAAATTAGAAAAACAACTTACAGGACGGCGAAAAGCGGCACACGGGTCAAGTGAAGCTTACAAGAGCCCACTAGACACCAGGGATGAGGCCCAGGAGAATGCCTGCGGGTGGAGGAGGGCCTCGAACACGCTAACAGCAGCGTGGGCGGGGGTCAGGGGCAGGAGACAGCAGGGTGGTGCTGCGGCCGTGGGGGGCGAGCTCTAGACCTAAGGCAGGTCAGAGGTCGCTCACTCGCGACGCGCAGCGCCAGCCATTAAGAAGGGAGGGGGGAGGGAGGAGCATCTGGGAGGCGGGAGGGAGCGGCGAATGGGGGCACGAGGGGGGCGGGGCTGCAGGGAGGCAGCAGCAAGGGGAGATCAGCAAGGGGGAGCGCCCAAGGGGCAAAAAAAACAGGGAAAAAGGCACAAAACGGTAAGGAAAAAAGTTTATCAACAGGCACAAAATATAATTATGGCACTAGTTACAATCGGGGTAGAGCAATCAGAGGGGCACAGCGGGGGCAGAAGCGCAAGGAGGCAAGGCGCTGAAATTTGGAAAAAAACACTTACAGGACGGCGAAAAGCGGCACAATCAGAAGGGGCACAACGGGGGCAGACGCGCAAGGGGGCAAGGCGCTGAAAATTAGAAAAACAACTTACAGGACGGCGAAAAGCGGCACACGGGTCAAGTGAAGCTTACAAGAGCCCACTAGACACCAGGGATGAGGCGCAGGAGGATGCCTGCGGGTGGAGGAGGGCCTCGAACACGCTAACAGCAGCGTGGGCGGGGGTCAGGGGCAGGAGACAGCAGGGTGGTGCTGCGGCCGTGGGGGGCGAGCTCTAGACCTAAGGCAGATCAGAGGTCGCTCACTCGCGACGCGCAGCGCCAGCCATTAAGAAGGGAGGGGGGAGGGAGGAGCAGCTGGGAGGCGGGAGGGAGCGGCGAATGGGGGCACGAGGGGGGCGGGGCCGCAGGGAGGCAGCGGCAAGGGGAGATCAGCAAGGGGGAGCGCCCAAGGGGCGAAAAAAACAGGGAAAAAGGCACAAAACAGAAAGGAAAAAAGTTTAACAACAGGCACAAAATAAAATTATGGCACTAGTTACAATCGGGGTAGAGCAATCAGAGGGGCACAGCGGGGCCAGAAGCGCAAGGAGGCAAGGCGCTGAAATTTGGAAAAAAACACTTACAGGACGGCGAAAAGCGGCACAATCAGAAGGGGCACAACGGGGGCAGACGCGCAAGGGGGCAAGGCGCTGAAAATTAGGAAAACAACTTACAGGACGGCGAAAAGCGGCACACGGGTCAAGTGAAGCTTACAAGAGCCCACTAGACACCAGGGATGAGGCGCAGGAGGATGCCTGCGGGTGGAGGAGGGCCTCGAACACGCTAACAGCAGCGTGGGCGGGGGTCAGGGGCAGGAGACAGCAGGGTGGTGCTGCGGCCGTGGGGGGCGAGCTCTAGACCTAAGGCAGGTCAGAGGTCGCTCACTCGCGACGCGCAGCACCAGCCATTAAGAAGGGATGGGGGAGGGAGGAGCAGCTGGGAGGCGGGAGGCGGGAGGGAGTGGCGAATTGGGGCGCGAGGGGGGCGGGGCCGCAGGGAGGCAGCGGCAAGGGGAGATCAGCAAGGGGGAGCGCCCAAGGGGCGAAAAAACTAGGGAAAAAGGCACAAAACAGTAAGGAAAAAAGTTTAACAACAGGCACAAAATACAAATATGGCACAATTTACAATCAGGGTACAGCAATCAGAGGCGCACAGCGGGGGCAGAAGCGCAAGGAGGTAAGGCGCTGAAATTTGGAAAAAAACACTTACAGGACGGCGAAAAGCGGCACAATCAGAAGGGGCACAACAGGGGCAGACGCGCAAGGGGGCAAGGCGCTGAAAATTAGAAAAACAACTTACAGGACGGCGAAAAGCGGCACACGGGTCAAGTGAAGCTTACAAGAGCCCACTAGACACCAGGGATGAGGCGCAGGAGGATGCCGGCGGGTGGAGGAGGGCCTCAAACACGCTAACAGCAGCGTGGGCGGGGGTCAGGGGCAGGAGACAGCAGGGTGGTGCTGCGGCCGTGGGGGGCGAGCTCTAGACCTAAGGCATGTCAGAGGTCGCTCACTCGCGACGCGCAGCACCAGCCATTAAGTAGGGAGGGGGGAGGGAGGAGCAGCTGGGAGGCGGGAGGCGGGAGGCGGGAGGGAGTGGCGAATGGGGGCGCGAGGGGGGCGGGCCGCAGGGAGGCAGCGGCAAGGGGAGATCAGCAAGGGGGAGCGCCCAAGGGGCGAAAAAACCAGGGAAAAAGGCACAAATCAGTAAGGAAAAAAGTTTAACAACAGGCACAAAATACAATTATGGCACAATTTACAATTAGGGTATAGCAATCAGAGGCGCACAGCGGGGGCAGAAGCGCAAGGAGGCAAGGCGTTGAAATTTGGAAAAAAACACTTACAGGACGGCGAAAAGCGGCACAATCAGAAGGAGCACAACGGGGGCAGACGCGCAAGGGGGCAAGGCGCTGAAAATTAGAAAAACAACTTACAGGACGGCGAAAAGCGGCACACGGGTCAAGTGAAGCTTATAAGAGCCCACTAGACACCAGGGATGAGGCGCAGGAGCATGCCTGCGGGTGGAGGAGGGCCTCGAACACGCTAACAGCAGCGTGGGCGGGGGTCAGGGGCAGGAGACAGCAGGGTGGTGCTGCGGCCGTGGGGGGCGAGCTCTAGACCTAAGGCAGGTCAGAGGTCGCTCACTCGCGACGCGCAGCACCAGCCATTAAGAAGGGATGGGGGAGGGAGGAGCAGCTGGGAGGCGGGAGGCGGGAGGGAGTGGCGAATGGGGGCGCGAGGGGGTCGGGCCGCAGGGAGGCAGCGGCAAGGGGAGATCAGCAAGGGGGAGCGCCCAAGGGGCGAAAAAACCAGGGAAAAAGGCACAAAACAGTAAGGAAAAAAGTTTAACAACAGGCACAAAATACAATTATGGCACAAGTTACAATCGGGGTACAGCAATCAGAGGGGCACAGCGGGGGCAGAAGCGCAAGGAGGCAAGGCGCTGAAATTTGGAAAAAAACGCTTACAAGACGGCGAAAAGCGGCACAATCAGAAGGGGCACAACGGGGGCAGACGCGCAAGGGGGCAAGGCGCTGAAAATTAGAAAAACAACTTGCAGGACGGCGAAAAGTGGCACACGGGTCAAGTGAAGCTTACAAGAGCCCACTAGACACCAGGGATGAGGCGCAGGAGGATGCCGGCGGGTGGAGGAGGGCCTCAAACACGCTAACAGCAGCGTGGGCGGGGGTCAGGGGCAGGAGACAGCAGGGTGGTGCTGCGGCCGTGGGGGGCGAGCTCTAGACCTAAGGCAGGTCAGAGGTCGCTCACTCGCGACGCGCAGCACCAGCCATTAAGTAGGGAGGGGGGGAGGGAGGAGCAGCTGGGAGGCAGGAGGCGGGAGGGAGTGGCGAATGGGGGCGCGAGGGGGGCGGGGCCGCAGGGAGGCAGCGGCAAGGGGAGATCAGCAAGGGGGAGCGCCCAAGGGGCGAAAAAAACAGGGAAAAAGGCACAAATCAGTAAGGAAAAAAGTTTAACAACAGGCACAAAATACAATTATGGCACAATTTACAATCAGGGTATAGCAATCAGAGGCGCACAGCGGGGGCAGAAGCGCAAGGAGGCAAGGCGTTGAAATTTGGAAAAAAACACTTACAGGACGGCGAAAAGCGGCACAATCAGAAGGAGCACAACGGGGGCAGACGCGCAAGGGGGCAAGGCGCTGAAAATTAGAAAAACAACTTACAGGACGGCGAAAAGCGGCACACGGGTCAAGTGAAGCTTACAAGAGCCCACTAGACACCAGGGATGAGGTGCAGGAGGATGCCTGCGGGTGGAGGAGGGCCTCGAACACGCTAACAGCAGCGTGGGCGGGGGTCAGGGGCAGGAGACAGCAGGGTGGTGCTGCGGCCGTGGGGGGCGAGCTCTAGACCTAAGGCAGGTCAGAGGTCGCTCACTCGCGACGCGCAGCGCCAGCCATTAAGAAGGGAGGGGGAGGGAGGAGCAGCTGGGAGGCGGGAGGCGGGAGGGAGCGGCGAATGGGGGCGTGAGGGGGGCGGGCCGCAGGGAGGCAGCGGCAAGGGGAGATCAGCAAGGGGGAGCGCCCAAGGGGCGAAAAAACCAGGGAAAAAGGCACAAAACAGTAAGGAAAAAAGTTTAACAACAGGCACAAAATACAATTATGGCACAAGTTACAATCGGGGTACAGCAATCAGAGGGGCACAGCGGGGGCAGAAGCGCAAGGAGGCAAGGCGCTGAAATTTGGAAAAAAACGCTTACAAGACGGCGAAAAGCGGCACAATCAGAAGGGGCACAACGGGGGCAGACGCGCAAGGGGGCAAGGCGCTGAAAATTAGAAAAACAACTTACAGGATGGCGAAAAGCGGCACGCGGGTCAAGTGAAGCTTACAAGAGCCCACTAGACACCAGGGATGAGGCGCAGGAGGATGCCTGCGGGTGGAGGAGGGCCTCGAACACGCTAACAGCAGCGTGGGCGGGGGTCAGGGGCAGGAGACAGCAGGGTGGTGCTGCGGCCGTGGGGGGCGAGCTCTAGACCTAAGGCAGGTCAGAGGTCGCTCACTCGCGACGCGCAGCGCCAGCCATTAAGAAGGGAGGGGGAGGGAGGAGCAGCTGGGAGGCGGGAGGCGGGAGGGAGCGGCGAATGGGGGCGTGAGGGGGGCGGGCCGCAGGGAGGCAGCGGCAAGGGGAGATCAGCAAGGGGGAGCGCCCAAGGGGCGAAAAAAACAGGGAAAAAGGCACAAATCAGTAAGGAAAAAAGTTTAACAACAGGCACAAAATACAATTATGGCACAATTTACAATCAGGGTATAGCAATCAGAGGCGCACAGCGGGGGCAGAAGCGCAAGGAGGCAAGGCGTTGAAATTTGGAAAAAAACACTTACAGGACGGCGAAAAGCGGCACAATCAGAAGGGGCACAACGGGGGCAGACGCGCAAGGGGGCAAGGCGCTGAAAATTAGAAAAACAACTTACAGGACGGCGAAAAGCGGCACACGGGTCAAGTGAAGCTTACAAGAGCCCACTAGACACCAGGGATGAGGTGCAGGAGGATGCCTGCGGGTGGAGGAGGGCCTCGAACACGCTAACAGCAGCGTGGGCGGGGGTCAGGGGCAGGAGACAGCAGGGTGGTGCTGCGGCCGTGGGGGGCGAGCTCTAACCCTAAGGCAGGTCCGAGGTCGCTCACTCGCGACGCGCAGCGCCAGCCATTAAGAAGGGAGGGGGAGGGAGGAGCAGCTGGGAGGCGGGAGGCGGGAGGGAGCGGCGAATGGGGGCGTGAGGGGGGCGGGCCGCAGGGAGGCAGCGGCAAGGGGAGATCAGCAAGGGGGAGCGCCCAAGGGGCGAAAAAACCAGGGAAAAAGGCACAAAACAGTAAGGAAAAAAGTTTAACAACAGGCACAAAATACAATTATGGCACAAGTTACAATCGGGGTACAGCAATCAGAGGGGCACAGCGGGGGCAGAAGCGCAAGGAGGCAAGGCGCTGAAATTTGGAAAAAAAAACGCTTACAGGATGGCGAAAAGCGGCACAATCAGAAGGGGCACAACGGGGGCAGACGCGCAAGGGGGCAAGGCGCTGAAAATTAGAAAAACAACTTACAGGACGGCGAAAAGCGGCACGCGGGTCAAGTGAAGCTTACAAGAGCCCACTAGACACCAGGGATGAGGCGCAGGAGGATGCCTGCGGGTGGAGGAGGGCCTCGAACACGCTAACAGCAGCGTGGGCGGGGGTCAGGGGCAGGAGACAGCAGGGTGGTGCTGCGGCCGTGGGGGGCGAGCTCTAGACCTAAGGCAGGTCCGAGGTCGCTCACTCGCGACGCGCAGCGCCAGCCATTAAGAAGGGAGGGGGAGGGAGGAGCAGCTGGGAGGCGGGAGGCGGGAGGGAGCGGCGAATGGGGTCGTGAGGGGGGCGGGCCGCAGGGAGGCAGCGGCAAGGGGAGATCAGCAAGGGGGAGCGCCCAAGGGGCGAAAAAAACAGGGAAAAAGGCACAAAACAGTAAGGAAAAAAGTTTAACAACAGGCACAAAATACAATTATGGCACAAGTTACAATCGGGGTACAGCAATCAGAGGGGCACAGCGGGGGCAGAAGCGCAAGGAGGCAAGGCGCTGAAATTTGGAAAAAAAAACGCTTACAGGATGGCGAAAAGCGGCACAATCAGAAGGGGCACAACGGGGGCAGACGCGCAAGGGGGCAAGGCGCTGAAAATTAGAAAAACAACTTACAGGACGGCGAAAAGCGGCACGCGGGTCAAGTGAAGCTTACAAGAGCCCACTAGACACCAGGGATGAGGCGCAGGAGGATGCCTGCGGGTGGAGGAGGGCCTCGAACACGCTAACAGCAGCGTGGGCGGGGGTCAGGGGCAGGAGACAGCAGGGTGGTGCTGCGGCCGTGGGGGGCGAGCTCTAGACCTAAGGCAGGTCCGAGGTCGCTCACTCGCGACGCGCAGCGCCAGCCATTAAGAAGGGAGGGGGAGGGAGGAGCAGCTGGGAGGCGGGAGGCGGGAGGGAGCGGCGAATGGGGGCGTGAGGGGGGCGGGCCGCAGGGAGGCAGCGGCAAGGGGAGATCAGCAAGGGGGAGCGCCCAAGGGGCGAAAAAAACAGGGAAAAAGGCACAAAACAGTAAGGAAAAAAGTTTAACAACAGGCACAAAATACAATTATGGCACAAGTTACAATCGGGGTACAGCAATCAGAGGGGCACAGCGGGGGCAGAAGCGCAAGGAGGCAAGGCGCTGAAATTTGGAAAAAAACGCATACAAGACGGCGAAAAGCGGCACAATCAGAAGGGGCACAACGGGGGCAGACGCGCAAGGGGGCAAGGCGCTGAAAATTAGAAAAACAACTTACAGGACGGCGAAAAGCGGCACACGGGTCAAGTGAAGCTTACAAGAGCCCACTAGACACCAGGGATGAGGCGCAGGAGGATGCCTGCGGGTGGAGGAGGGCCTCGAATACGCTAACAGCAGCGTGGGCGGGGGTCAGGGGCAGGAGACAGCAGGGTGGTGCTGCGGCCGTTGTGGGTGAGCTCTAGACCTAAGGCAGGTCAGAGGTCGCTCACTCGCGACGCGCAGCGCCAGCCATTAAGAAGGGAGGGGGGAGGGAGGAGCAGCTGGGAGGCGGGAGGCGGGAGGGAGCGGCGAATGGGGGCGCGAGGGGGGCGGGGCCGCAGGGAGGCAGCGGCAAGGGGAGATCAGCAAGGGGGAGCGCCCAAGGGGCAAAAAAAACAGGGAAAAAGGCACAAAACGGTAAGGAAAAAAGTTTATCAACAGGCACAAAATATAATTATGGCACTAGTTACAATCGGGGTAGAGCAATCAGAGGGGCACAGCGGGGGCAGAAGCGCAAGGAGGCAAGGCGCTGAAATTTGGAAAAAAAACACTTACAGGACGGCGAAAAGCGGCACAATCAGAAGGGGCACAACGGGGGCAGACGCGCAAGGGGGCAAGGCGCTGAAAATTAGAAAAACAACTTACAGGACGGCGAAAAGCGGCACACGGGTCAAGTGAAGCTTACAAGAGCCCACTAGACACCAGGGATGAGGTGCAGGAGGATGCCTGCGGGTGGAGGAGGGCCTCGAACACGCTAACAGCAGCGTGGGCGGGGGTCAGGGGCAGGAGACAGCAGGGTGGTGCTGCGGCCGTGGGGGGCGAGCTCTAGACCTAAGGCAGATCAGAGGTCGCTCACTCGCGACGCGCAGCACCAGCCATTAAGAAGGGAGGGGGGAGGGAGGAGCAGCTGGGAGTCGGGAGGCGGGAGGGGAGTGGCGAATGGGGGCGCGAGGGGGGCGGGGCCGCAGGGAAGCAGCGGCAAGGGGAGATCAGCAAGGGGGAGCGCCCAAGGGGCGAAAAAAACTAGGGAAAAAGGCACAAAACAGTAAGGAAAAAAGTTTAACAACAGGCACAAAATACAATTATGGCACAATTTACAATCAGGGTACAGCAATCAGAGGCGCACAGCGGGGGCAGAAGCGCAAGGAGGCAAGGCGATGAATTTTGGAAAAAAACACTTACAGGACGGCGAAAAGTGGCACAATCAGAAGGGCCACAACGGGGGCAGACGCGCAAGGGGGCAAGGCGCTGAAAATTAGAAAAACAACTTACAGGACGGCAAAAAGCGGCACACGAGTCAAGTGAAGCTTACAAGAGCCCACTAGACACCAGGGATGAGGCGCAGGAGGATGCCTGCGGGTGGAGGAGGGCCTCGAACACGCTAACAGCAGCGTGGGCGGGGGTCAGGGGCAGGAGACAGCAGGGTGGTGCTGCGGCCGTGGGGGGCGAGCTCTAGACCTAAGGCTGGTCAGAGGTCGCTCAATCGCGACGTGCAGCGCCAGCCATTAAGAAGGGAGGGGGGAGGGAGGAGCAGCTGGGAGGCGGGAGGCGGGAGGGTGCGGCGAATGGGGGCGCGAGGGGGGCGGGCCGCAGGGAGGCAGCGGCAAGGGGAGATCAGCAAGGGGGAGCCGCCCAAGGGGTGAAAAAACCAGGGAAAAAGGCACAAAACAGTAAGGAAAAAAGTTTAACAACAGGCACAAAATACAATTATGGCACAAGTTACAATCATGGTACAGCAATCAGAGGGGCACAGCGGGGGCAGAAGCGCAAGGAGGCAAGGCGCTGAAATTTGGAAAAAAACACTTACAGGACGGCGAAAAGCGGCACAATCAGAAGGGGCACAACGGGGGCAGACGCGCAAGGGGGCAAGGCGCTGAAAATTAGAAAAACAACTTACAGGACGGCGAAAAGCGGCACACGGGTCAAGTGAAGCTTACAAGAGCCCACTAGACACCAGCGATGAGGTGCAGGAGGATGCCTGCTGGTGGAGGAGGGCCTCGAACACGCTAACAGCAGCGTGGGCGGGGGTCAGGGGCAGGAAATAGCAGGGTGGTGCTGCGGCCGTGTGGGGCGAGCTCTAGACCTAAGGCAGGTCATAGGTCGCTCACTCGCGACGCGCAGCGCCAGCCATTAAGAAGGGAGGGGGGAGGGAGGAGCAGCTGGGAGGCGGGAGGCGGGAGGGAGAGGCGAATGGGGGTGCGAGGGGGGCGGGCCGCAGGGAGGCAGTGGCAAGGGGAGATCAGCAAGGGGGAGCGCCCAAGGGGTGAAAAAAACAGGGAAAAAGGCACAAAACAGTAAGGAGAAAAGTTTAACAACAGGCACAAAATACAATTATGGCACAAGTTACAATCGGGGTACAGCAATCAGAGGGGCACAGCGGGGGCAGAAGCGCAAGGAGGCAAGGCGCTGAAATTTGGAAAAAAACACTTACAGGACGGCGAAAAGCGGCACAATCAGAAGGGGCACAACGGGGGCAGACGCGCAAGGGGGCAAGGCGCTGAAAATTAGAAAAACAACTTACAGGACGTCGAAAAGCGGCACACGGGTCAAGTGAAGCTTACAAGAGCCCACTAGACACCAGGGTTGAGGCGCAGGAGGATGCCTGCGGGTGGAGGAGGGCCTCGAACACGCTAACCGCAGCGTGGGCGGGGGTCAGGGGCAGGAGACAGCAGGGTGGTGCTGCGGCCGTGGGGGGCGAGCTCTAGACCTAAGGCAGGTCAGAGGTCGCTCACTCGCGAAGCGCAGCACCAGCCATTAAGAAGGGATGGGGGAGGGAGGAGCAGCTGGGAGGCGGGAGGCGGGAGGGAGTGGCGAACGGGGGCGCGAGGGGGGTGGGGCCGCAGGGAGGCAGCGGCAAAGGGAGATCAGCAAGGGGGAGCACCCAAGGGGCGAAAAAAACAGGGAAAAAGGCACAAAACAGTAAGGAAAAAAGTTTAACAACAGGCACAAAATACAATTATGGCACAAGTTACAATCGGGGTACAGCAATCAGAGGGGCACAGCGGGGGCAGAAGCGCAAGGAGGCAAGGCGCTAAAATTTGGAAAAAAACACTTACAGGACGGCGAAAAGCAGCACAATCAGAAGGGGCACAACGGGGGCAGACGCGCAAGGGGGCAAGGCGCTGAAAATTAGAAAAACAACTTACAGGACGGCGAAAAGCGGCACACGGGTCAAGTGAAGCTTACAAGAGCCCACTAGACACCAGGGATGAGGCCCAGGAGAATGCTTGCGGGTGGAGGAGGGCCTCGAACACGCTAACAGCAGCGTGGGCGGGGGTCAGGGGCAGGAGACAGCAGGGTGGTGCTGCGGCCGTGGGGGGCGAGCTCTAGACCTAAGGCAGGTCAGAGGTCGCTCACTCGCGACGCGCAGCGCCAGCCATTAAGAAGGGAGGGGGGAGGGAGGAGCATCTGGGAGGCGGGAGGGAGCGGCGAATGGGGGCACGAGGGGGGCGGGGCTGCAGGGAGGCAGCAGCAAGGGGAGATCAGCAAGGGGGAGCGCCCAAGGGGCAAAAAAAACAGGGAAAAAGGCACAAAACGGTAAGGAAAAAAGTTTATCAACAGGCACAAAATATAATTATGGCACTAGTTACAATCGGGGTAGAGCAATCAGAGGGGCACAGCGGGGGCAGAAGCGCAAGGAGGCAAGGCGCTGAAATTTGGAAAAAAACACTTACAGGACGGCGAAAAGCGGCACAATCAGAAGGGGCACAACGGGGGCAGACGCGCAAGGGGGCAAGACGCTGAAAATTAGAAAAACAACTTACAGGACGGCGAAAAGCGGCACACGGGTCAAGTGAAGCTTACAAGAGCCCACTAGACACCAGGGATGAGGCGCAGGAGGATGCCTGCGGGTGGAGGAGGGCCTCGAACACGCTAACAGCAGCGTGGGCGGGGGTCAGGGGCAGGAGACAGCAGGGTGGTGCTGCGGCAGTGGGGGGCGAGCTCTAGACCTAAGGCAGATCAGAGGTCGCTCACTCGCGACGCGCAGCACCAGCCATTAAGAAGGGAGGGGGGAGGGAGGAGCAGCTGGGAGGCGGGAGGCGGGAGGGAGTGGCGAATGGGGGCGCGAGGGGGGCGGGGCCGCAGGGAAGCAGCGGCAAGGGGAGATCAGCAAGGGGGAGCGCCCAAGGGGCGAAAAAACTAGGGAAAAAGGCACAAAACAGTAAGGAAAAAAGTTTAACAACAGGCACAAAATACAATTATGGCACAATTTACAATCAGGGTACAGCAATCAGAGGCGCACAGCGGGGGCAGAAGCGCAAGGAGGCAAGGCGCTGAAATTTGGAAAAAAACACTTACAGGACGGCGAAAAGCGGCACAATCAGAAGGGCCACAACGGGGGCAGACGCACAAGGGGGCAAGGCGCTGAAAATTAGAAAAACAACTTGCAGGACGGCGAAAAGCGGCACACGGGTCAAGTGAAGCTTACAAGAGCCCACTAGACACCAGGGATGAGGCGCAGGAGGATGCCTGCGGGTGGAGGAGGGCCTCGAACACGCTAACAGCAGCGTGGGCGGGGGTCAGGGGCAGGAGACAGCAGGGTGGTGTTGCGGCCGTGGGGGCGAGCTCTAGACCTAAGGCAGGTCAGAGGTCGCTCACTCGCGACGCGCAGCGCCAGCCATTAAGAAGGGAGGGGGGAGGGAGGAGCAGCTGGGAGGCGGGAGGCGGGAGGTAGCGGCGAATGGGGGCGTGAGGGGGCGGGGCCGCAGGGAGGCAGCGGCAAGGGGAGATCAGCAAGGGGGAGCGCCCAAGGGGCGAAAAAACCAGGGAAAAAGGCACAAAACAGTAAGGAAAAAAGTTTAACAACAGGCACAAAATACAATTATGGCACAAGTTACAATCGGGGTACAGCAATCAGAGGGGCACAGCGGGGGCAGAAGCGCAAGGAGGCAAGGCGCTGAAATTTTGGGAAAAAAACACTTACAGGACTGCGAAAAGCGGCACAATCAGAAGGGGCACAACGGGGGCAGACGCGCAAGGGGACAAGGCGCTGAAAATTAGAAAAACAACTTACAGGACGGCGAAAAGCGGCACACGGGTCAAGTGAAGCTTACAAGAGCCCACTAGACACCAGGGATGAGGCGCAGGAGGATGCCTGCGGGTGGAGGAGGGCCTCGAACACGCTAACAGCAGCGTGGGCGGGGGTCAGGGGCAGGAGACAGCAGGGTGGTGCTGCGGCCGTGGGGGGCGAGCTCTAGACCTAAGGCTGGTCAGAGGTCGCTCAATCGCGACGCGCAGCGCCAGCCATTAAGAAGGGAGAGGGGAGGGAGGAGCAGCTGGGAGGCGGGAGGCGGGAGGGAGCGGCGAATGGGGGCGCGAGGGGGGCGGGCCGCAGGGAGGCAGCGGCAAGGGGAGATCAGCAAGGGGGAGCCGCCCAAGGGGTGAAAAAACCAGGGAAAAAGGCACAAAACAGTAAGGAAAAAAGTTTAACAACAGGCACAAAATACAATTATGGCACAAGTTACAATCATGGTACAGCAATCAGAGGGGCACAGCGGGGGCAGAAGCGCAAGGAGGCAAGGCGCTGAAATTTGGAAAAAAACACTTACAGGACGGCGAAAAGCGGCACAATCAGAAGGGGCACAACGGGGGCAGACGCGCAAGGGGGCAAGGCGCTGAAAATTAGAAAAACAACTTACAGGACGGCGAAAAGTGGCACACGGGTCAAGTGAAGCTTACAAGAGCCCACTAGACACCAGCGATGAGGTGCAGGAGGATGCCTGCTGGTGGAGGAGGGCCTCGAACACGCTAACAGCAGCGTGGGCGGGGGTCAGGGGCAGGAAATAGCAGGGTGGTGCTGCGGCCGTGTGGGGCGAGCTCTAGACCTAAGGCAGGTCAGAGGTCGCTCACTCGCGACGCGCAGCGCCAGCCATTAAGAAGGGAGGGGGGAGGGAGGAGCAGCTGGGAGGCGGGAGGCGGGAGGGAGAGGCGAATGGGGGTGCGTGGGGGGCGGGCCGCAGGGAGGCAGTGGCAAGGGGAGATCAGCAAGGGGGAGCGCCCAAGGGGTGAAAAAAACAGGGAAAAAGGCACAAAACAGTAAGGAGAAAAGTTTAACAACAGGCACAAAATACAATTATGGCACAAGTTACAATCGGGGTACAGCAATCAGAGGGGCACAGCGGGGGCAGAAGCGCAAGGAGGCAAGGCGCTGAAATTTGGAAAAAAACACTTACAGGACGGCGAAAAGCGGCACAATCAGAAGGGGCACAACGGGGGCAGACGCGCAAGGGGGCAAGGCGCTGAAAATTAGAAAAACAACTTACAGGACGTCGAAAAGCGGCACACGGGTCAAGTGAAGCTTACAAGAGCCCACTAGACACCAGGGTTGAGGCGCAGGAGGATGCCTGCGGGTGGAGGAGGGCCTCGAACACGCTAACCGCAGCGTGGGCGGGGGTCAGGGGCAGGAGACTGCAGGGTGGTGCTGCGGCCGTGGGGGGCGAGCTCTAGACCTAAGGCAGGTCAGAGGTCGCTCACTCGCGAAGCGCAGCACCAGCCATTAAGAAGGGATGGGGGAGGGAGGAGCAGCTGGGAGGCGGGAGGCGGGAGGGAGTGGCGAATGGGGGCGCGAGGGGGGTGGGGCCGCAGGGAGGCAGCGGCAAAGGGAGATCAGCAAGGGGGAGCACCCAAGGGGCGAAAAAAACAGGGAAAAAGGCACAAAACAGTAAGGAAAAAAGTTTAACAACAGGCACAAAATACAATTATGGCACAAGTTACAATCGGGGTACAGCAATCAGAGGGGCACAGCGGGGGCAGAAGCGCAAGGAGGCAAGGCGCTAAAATTTGGAAAAAAACACTTACAGGACGGCGAAAAGCGGCACAATCAGAAGGGGCACAACGGGGGCAGACGCGCAAGGGGGCAAGGCGCTGAAAATTAGAAAAACAACTTACAGGACGGCGAAAAGCGGCACACGGGTCAAGTGAAGCTAACAAGAGCCCACTAGACACCAGGGATGAGGCCCAGGAGAATGCTTGCGGGTGGAGGAGGGCCTCGAACACGCTAACAGCAGCGTGGGCGGGGGTCAGGGGCAGGAGACAGCAGGGTGGTGCTGCGGCCGTGGGGGGCGAGCTCTAGACCTAAGGCAGGTCAGAGGTCGCTCACTCGCGACGCGCAGCGCCAGCCATTAAGAAGGGAGGGGGGAGGGAGGAGCATCTGGGAGGCGGGAGGGAGTGGCGAATGGGGGCACGAGGGGGGCGGGGCTGCAGGGAGGCAGCAGCAAGGGGAGATCAGCAAGGGGGAGCGCCCAAGGGGCAAAAAAAACAGGGAAAAAGGCACAAAACGGTAAGGAAAAAAGTTTATCAACAGGCACAAAATATAATTATGGCACTAGTTACAATCGGGGTAGAGCAATCAGAGGGGCACAGCGGGGGCAGAAGCGCAAGGAGGCAAGGCGCTGAAATTTGGAAAAAAACACTTACAGGACGGCGAAAAGCGGCACAATCAGAAGGGGCACAACGGGGGCAGACGCGCAAGGGGGCAAGACGCTGAAAATTAGAAAAACAACTTACAGGACGGCGAAAAGCGGCACACGGGTCAAGTGAAGCTTACAAGAGCCCACTAGACACCAGGGATGAGGCGCAGGAGGATGCCTGCGGGTGGAGGAGGGCCTCGAACACGCTAACAGCAGCGTGGGCGGGGGTCAGGGGCAGGAGACAGCAGGGTGGTGCTGCGGCCGTGGGGGGCGAGCTCTAGACCTAAGGCAGATCAGAGGTCGCTCACTCGCGACGCGCAGCACCAGCCATTAAGAAGGGAGGGGGGAGGGAGGAGCAGCTGGGAGGCGGGAGGCGGGAGGGAGTGGCGAATGGGGGCGCGAGGGGGGCGGGGCCGCAGGGAAGCAGCGGCAAGGGGAGATCAGCAAGGGGGAGCGCCCAAGGGGCGAAAAAACTAGGGAAAAAGGCACAAAACAGTAAGGAAAAAAGTTTAACAACAGGCACAAAATACAATTATGGCACAATTTACAATCAGGGTACAGCAATCAGAGGCGCACAGCGGGGGCAGAAGCGCAAGGAGGCAAGGCGCTGAAATTTGGAAAAAAACACTTACAGGACGGCGAAAAGCGGCACAATCAGAAGGGCCACAACGGGGGCAGACGCGCAAGGCGCTGAAAATTAGAAAAACAACTTGCAGGACGGCGAAAAGCGGCACACGGGTCAAGTGAAGCTTACAAGAGCCCACTAGACACCAGGGATGAGGCGCAGGAGGATGCCTGCGGGTGGAGGAGGGCCTCGAACACGCTAACAGCAGCGTGGGCGGGGGTCAGGGGCAGGAGACAGCAGGGTGGTGTTGCGGCCGTGGGGGGCGAGCTCTAGACCTAAGGCAGGTCAGAGGTCGCTCACTCGCGACGCGCAGCGCCAGCCATTCAGAAGGGAGGGGGGAGGGAGGAGCAGCTGGGAGGCGGGAGGTAGCGGCGAATGGGGGCGTGAGGGGGCGGGGCCGCAGGGAGGCAGCGGCAAGGGGAGATCAGCAAGGGGGAGCGCCCAAGGGGCGAAAAAACCAGGGAAAAAGGCACAAAACAGTAAGGAAAAAAGTTTAACAACAGGCACAAAATACAATTATGGCACAAGTTACAATCGGGGTACAGCAATCAGAGGGGCACAGCGGGGGCAGAAGCGCAAGGAGGCAAGGCGCTGAAATTTTGGGAAAAAAACACTTACAGGACTGCGAAAAGCGGCACAATCAGAAGGGGCACAACGGGGGCAGACGCGCAAGGGGGCAAGGCGCTGAAAATTAGAAAAACAACTTACAGGACGGCGAAAAGCGGCACACGGGTCAAGTGAAGCTTACAAGAGCCCACTAGACACCAGCGATGAGGTGCAGGAGGATGCCTGCTGGTGGAGGAGGGCCTCGAACACGCTAACAGCAGCGTGGGCGGGGGTCAGGGGCAGGAAATAGCAGGGTGGTGCTGCGGCCGTGTGGGGCGAGCTCTAGACCTAAGGCAGGTCAGAGGTCGCTCACTCGCGACGCGCAGCGCCAGCCATTAAGAAGGGAGGGGGGAGGGAGGAGCAGCTGGGAGGCGGGAGGTGGGAGGGAGAGGCGAATGGGGGTGCGAGGGGGGCGGGCCGCAGGGAGGCAGTGGCAAGGGGAGATCAGCAAGGGGGAGCGCCCAAGGGGTGAAAAAAACAGGGAAAAAGGCACAAAACAGTAAGGAGAAAAGTTTAACAACAGGCACAAAATACAATTATGGCACAAGTTACAATCGGGGTACAGCAATCAGAGGGGCACAGCGGGGGCAGAAGCGCAAGGAGGCAAGGCGCTGAAATTTGGAAAAAAACACTTACAGGACGGCGAAAAGCGGCACAATCAGAAGGGGCACAACGGGGGCAGACGCGCAAGGGGGCAAGGCGCTGAAAATTAGAAAAACAACTTACAGGACGTCGAAAAGCGGCACACGGGTCAAGTGAAGCTTACAAGAGCCCACTAGACACCAGGGTTGAGGCGCAGGAGGATGCCTGCGGGTGGAGGAGGGCCTCGAACACGCTAACCGCAGCGTGGGCGGGGGTCAGGGGCAGGAGACAGCAGGGTGGTGCTGCGGCCGTGGGGGGCGAGCTCTAGACCTAAGGCAGGTCAGAGGTCGCTCACTCGCGACGCGCAGCACCAGCCATTAAGAAGGGATGGGGGAGGGAGGAGCAGCTGGGAGGCGGGAGGGAGTGGCGAATGGGGGCGCGAGGGGGGTGGGGCCGCAGGGAGGCAGCGGCAAAGGGAGATCAGCAAGGGGGAGCACCCAAGGGGCGAAAAAAACAGGGAAAAAGGCACAAAACAGTAAGGAAAAAAGTTTAACAACAGGCACAAAATACAATTATGGCACAAGTTACAATCGGGGTACAGCAATCAGAGGGGCACAGCGGGGGCAGAAGCGCAAGGAGGCAAGGCGCTAAAATTTGGAAAAAAACACTTACAGGACGGCGAAAAGCGGCACAATCAGAAGGGGCACAACGGGGGCAGACGCGCAAGGGGGCAAGGCGCTGAAAATTAGAAAAACAACTTACAGGACGGCGAAAAGCGGCACACGGGTCAAGTGAAGCTTACAAGAGCCCACTAGACACCAGGGATGAGGCCCAGGAGAATGCCTGCGGGTGGAGGAGGGCCTCGAACACGCTAACAGCAGCGTGGGCGGGGGTCAGGGGCAGGAGACAGCAGGGTGGTGCTGCGGCCGTGGGGGGCGAGCTCTAGACCTAAGGCAGGTCAGAGGTCGCTCACTCGCGACGCGCAGCGCCAGCCATTAAGAAGGGAGGGGGGAGGGAGGAGCATCTGGGAGGCGGGAGGGAGCGGCGAATGGGGGCACGAGGGGGGCGGGGCCGCAGGGAGGCAGCAGCAAGGGGAGATCAGCAAGGGGGAGCGCCCAAGGGGCTAAAAAAAAAGGGAAAAAGGCACAAAACAGTAAGGAAAAAAGTTTAACAACAGGCACAAAATACAATTATGGCACAAGTTACAATCGGGGTACAGCAATCAGAGGGGCACAGCGGGGCAGAAGCGCAAGGAGGCAAGGCGCTGAAATTTGGAAAAAAACACTTACAGGACGGCGAAAAGCGGCACAATCAGAAGGGGCACAACGGGGGCAGACGCGCAAGGGGGCAAGGCGCTGAAAATTAGAAAAACAACTTACAGGACGGCGAAAAGTGGCACACTGGTCAAGTGAAGCTTACAAGAGCCCACTAGACACCAGGGATGAGGCGCAGGAGGATGCCTGCGGGTGGAGGAGGGCCTCGAACACGGTAACAGCAGCGTGGGCGGGGGTCAGGGGCAGGAGACAGCAGGGTGGTGCTGCGGCCGTGGGGGGCGAGCTCTAGACCTAAGGCAGGTCAGAGGTCGCTCCTAGGAACCTCCTTTAGGAATCAGATATAGAGGGTGATTATGAGTTTGGTGGACGGAAAACTCCGTCCACCAAACTCCCAACAGGGTGGCCTCCGCCTACACAGCGACCTCCCTGGTGGAGTTATTAAGAGTTTCCCACTAGGTCGGCAGTCGGAAACCTCAGTTTCCACCTAAGAGCCTATCTGGAAACAGGATACAGCATTGTCTCCGGCTTGTAATCAAGCCGACTGTAATGCTGTAGCGAGCAGGTGCACAAGCACCCTAGTAATGCTCACTGTCTGTAAAGCAGAGAGTGAGCAGTGCGAGGGTGCTGGGCAAGGGGGCCCTGCACTGCCCAGGACCAAGTTCATGGGCAGAGCAGGGGCCCGCTGTGGCCCCTCGTGGCCCCGTGCACCTGTTCTCTGCCAGCCTTTTCATGGGAGTGTTATCGCCATGAAAAGGCTGGCTGGGAACGAGGTCATAAGTCCCCGGGCAGTTCTGCTTGCAGAGCAGCCCTGGTGGATTAGGATCTCCACCACTGCCAGACCATAGGGATCCAAGATCATGGCGGAGCCGGCGGTTTCTCGGTGGTCCAACTGCTGAGGTTGTTATGTGGCAGTCCGACTACCACCACGAGTGTGGCGGTCGTAAGACCGCCACACTTGTAATCAGGCCCATAGAGTACTTCAATGACTGTTTGTAACATTTATTAAAAATCTTATCTGAAGTTAAAGTTAGATATTTAAGAAATATCCGGGAGAGTAACTTTTGAAAAGTAATACTTTGCCTGCTTGAATCTCCAGTAATCTAGTTAGCATTAGCCTGTCAGCTGGTGCCGTCTATGTCACTATGTTCCCCTTGATGAGATGTGAAAAGCTTTCTAAATCAGAAACAAGGGCTTGGGCCTTTTGACAGAAAGACTTCTATGTGACATATGGGACTTATCCTCTCTTATGAAAGGCAGCTGGGCAGGATTCAGAAACTCTCTTAACTTAAAAGGGGCCAGGGTGATGCCCACCCATTCATAGCAGTGTACTGTGAGAACTGGAGATTTGGGGTCCTTTGATTCCAGAGCCATCTGCAGCCAGCCAGGCTGCATTCCAGTGGCAGCATATGCAGGTCCCAGAACCGGTTTTGTATAGTTGTAGTTGAGGAGGAGGGGTCCACTATTTCCCTAAACACACTCTTTGATGGTTCACCAGGGTGCTCCAGGGCAGAAATGTTCTGCCGACTTGATTTTCCCTGAAAATGGTGGACCATGGTATAGTTTGCGGTAAGCGAACAGGATAAGCTGCAAAGTGGGAAGATTGCCCTTAAGAGCTTTTTGCCCATAGGAGTCCCCCATCCACTGGTCAGTGAATAGTTCATATGTGCCACCTCATCGCCAGATTTTCAGAACACATCAGGGCTTGCAGAAGAAGAGGCAAAGAATGGACCTGCTTACTGTGACCTGTGTGGAGACCTGAACAGAAGGACTACCTCCAACGTTCACCCAGGACTAAGATGTGGATTCCCTGGGTCAGTTGGCTGACCTCCTGTATGGCTACAGGAACATCTGAAGCTGCATAAGGGTTTTCCGGTGTGACCAGTTGACCAGTGAAAGTGACCCTAGACTAACCTGATGTGGTTGCCGCTGCTGAGGTTGGTCATAGACTCTAACTTCTATGCCAGATCTCCTGTGAGGATTAAAAATGATCAAAAGGAACTACACCAAGAAGTTGAAAAGTTGAAACATAAAAACTTTCTGTCCTGCGGAGGACCGGCACAAACCACCCAAGGCTATCCTCCCAAGGAAATCAAGCTGATCCCACTCAAAGCTTTTTGCCACCCGAAAGAAGACTTCAGCAGACCCATGTAATGAAGGTCAGTGTACGAGCTGCCAGGCTTGTCTCACTGGAGTTTTTCAAAATCTAAAAATGAGGGCTTGAGTACCCTGTCCACCAAACTGGCTGACCATCCATTCTATTGCGAGCCTGATGGATCATCATGTTTCTGATAGCAGTCCTCTGCTGATTTCCCCATTGACAACCCTACACCAATGGCCTGATGTATTTTTTTCAGCCCTGACCTTTTGAACTGAAAAAGAGAAAAAAAATACCCTCAAACCCTGGGAGAAAACTCCCAGGCCATAGATTTATTTTTCAAAAGCAAACTCCCACTTTGGGAGTTGGTTTATGGAAAACAAAAAAGTTTGAGTGGCCACCTGAAATACGGAAGCAGCTCACTAAACTTTCAGTGCTTTCGGAGGAGCCACTGTGAATGCAGTTCCTCTGAAGTCACAGAGGTCTCCACAGGGCAGACAGATACCTAATTATGATCGATAGTAGCTCAACCAATGTGCAGGAGTAAATTCCTCCACCACCCTTACGAACAGTGGGTTGTTCACTATACCTTAAATCAGGAGCTAAGTGAGAAGATAGAAACCCTGATTGGGATGACCGACTTGGTGTATCCAACTGCCTCTCCATAGCAGTTAGCCTAAAATCACACCTAGGGCCTGGTCAACAACATCAAACAGTGACTTGTGATTGACCATATACTCTTTCATGATCCTTTTTACCCTAAAACTTTGCAAATTCATATTTCAAGTCCCCCTGATTAGATAGTAACCAATTCTGTGACTCTTGTCTTATAAAGTGCTCCTTGATTTAGAGAAATAAATCGCAGGATTTCTATTGTGCTGCCTTTTGACTTTTTATTGGTTTAGGTACTGGTAATTATTTTATACACTTTTCCTTAACTCAAGCTTGTCTGCTCTATACCATAGCTACCAAGGCTCGAGTCCAGATGTATTTTATTGAGCCTGTTTGTTGGAGTTGACAAGTTTATGGATTCATTACTCTGGAAGAAGTACTTTTCATGCAAAATAACAAACCATTTTCTAACAACCAAGTATTCACAAAACGTATCCAGGTTACATTTGGAAATTTACATCAGTTGCAGTTTTCCAGTGATGATCCTGGAGGCGATTTTACGAATTCCTTTTTTGCATTCAAGAATACACACAAGAATAGTCTTGACTGAAAAAATGAGTCATCATTTCACAAATCTGACTCCCTGAATGGCAAACTGTACCTTTCTTTCTTCTGTGGTTGATAATTTGAGTGCTGTTGAGTTGGTTAATAATAAAACCTATTTACTTATTAGATGCAACAATATAACACGCACTACATATAAAAATAATTTATTATTAAGGCAGCTATGAGAACTAGCGTGGGAGTTTCTTGATTATCATAAGTTACAAGGCTCCAATTGTAAAAAAAATAAAATAAAAAAAAAAAAAGGAATCTTTTACCACTGGCGTCCTGGGGCTTTACGTTACTGTTAAACCAGAACTGAGACCCAACTACTCCACTTTATCACTTTATTCCCGGAGCAGTGAGATGAGATCTTGTGGGATAAAAGCTAGTCCTGGGTAAAATGTACATTTAAACTACACTGGAGTAATTTGTGTTTAATTTCAGGAATACCAATGTTACAACAAATTCCGAAAATGACACTATTACGCCAGTTCTTGCAATTATGTGAACTTTGTGGTAAACGTTCACACAAATATGACATTTGTTACATGGTTTACATCAAAATTCTCAGGAACAGCACCGCAAGCTGTTGTTTGCGGTGCGTTTGCTTATTTCACTAGAGAACAGGGGTAAAAGTCTTAGGTATTGCCCACCCTTGATAATGGATAAACGGGGGATCAGATGTCCTGGGAAATGGGAGACCCCTAACCCATTTTAGACATCCTTATTTTAATAGTGAGGACATAGCTGAAAGTGACAGGTTTTTCATCTGTGTTTAATCCAATTATTCATATATACTTCTGGGTCCAAATCAGAAGGATTTTGCTCTTTTCTTTGTTTTTTTATTTTTTATTGCAAGCTTCTGAATGTCTCAAACTTTCCCAGTGTGATTCGCTATTTAGGAACATACAGCCAACCAGATATTATTCTAAGGGTAAATAATCGTCATTATGTGAAATCAGACGGGTCGCTAGTGGGGGGATGGTGGTACACATCCTGCGTTAATAGGAAAAGAAGCACAGGTTTTTTACGAGTGAGGGAGCAAGATCAAATGGTATTCATAAATCCTAGGGAGCCCACAGGTGGTGATTTGGCCGGAGCAAAATCGTCCCAGGTAGACTAAGTTCCAGTGAAGTTTGTGAGCTAAGCACTGTGTAAAGTGGGACCCCGTTGCATTATATAGAAACAGAGTGGACGAAAAGTCGTGCTTCAGAGACTCCATGTGTGATAGAGGAAGGGCATGCTTGAAAAGAAAAGAAAGACGGGAGAAAGGAAAACGGAAGGGGTTGGAAAATGTACTGGCTTACCGTTTGTGTATTTGTATATCACAACAATTAAAATTTAGATCTATCCCCCAACGACCATCTGTAATGAAAGGTGAAAATAAGTAGTAACCAAAAGATGATAAATCATTCAGTATATAAGAAGGGGGTCAGCAGCATAGTGCCTGTGCGAGGACGAAGTCCGGGCTAGTGCTACGCCGTGTCGGGCAAAAACCAAGTGTCCTTAAGGTCTGGGTGAAAAGAAAGGAGGACGAATAGTAGCGTCATGTTTATGGATAAGCCAGCAACTGAAAAACAAGAAACAAGCATTGGTTGCGGAGAAAGTTTACCTCTTGCGGTCGCATGGTTCCGGTGGTCCGAAAGTTGCAGCGCGGTCAAGTGCGTGTGAGGTCTCTAAGACAGGCGAGGCTACGTTTAACAACATTTCCCCAAAAGCATTTAGCAAAAGTCTATAACGCATCAAAGATGGAAGAATGGGTGCAAGAGGGTCGCCGTGTTGGTACTGATTTGAAGAAAAGTGTGAATAACATAAGGCTGCAGATCGTGCCCGGTGTATTGGTAAAAAAAAAGTCTAGCAGTGTGGTAGCCATCATTATTATCATGTAGTATAAATAGAGACTCATGCTACTCAGAATGACATACTAAGTACACCGAACGATTGGAGTAAAAGTCTGTCTTGAGTTAAATAAAAATACTGTTGTTAATATTTAATAATATATTGGCGATATAAAAAAACCAAGAGGAAAAATAGGCAGGAAAAAAGGAGGAAAAGGAGAAAACATTCTAGCTAATGAAGTCAAACAGGGTCCAAAGGTACTGCAGATTGGGAGGTCAAAAGACTGAATATAGTAGTAAGTTGAAAAAATGTGGGGCAAGTTCTTCAACTAAAGTATGCAAGTGAAAATCTTGCCTATGATGTGTGTCAAGGAAGGATCTTATAACCATAGTCCCTAGTCTGGGATGACAGTTTGTGAACTGAAGAGCAAGAAGCGCCAGGCAATGGGAAAGAGAAGACCAAACATATGTGGGCAAGACAAACTTAATAACAGAAAATGGGTCATCCTTATGATAGAAAAGAAGACATTCCTATCATGATAGTGTATACTCTGCAGTAGAAGAGACTTATGAACAGGCATATGAAAGCAGTGTTTTTGAGAGGCATGTCTTCAAACGCTGGAACACGTGTTTCTTCTTATCAGAAAAATGTTTATTAGTCCTGCAGTGAGTGGAGTGTTCTATTCAGAGACCACTACTGGGGAGAAAGTATGCAGTTTACGTCCAACATTGGAAACCTGATCTGATTCCCATGGAATTCATTGTAGTTGTGATAGTGTTGTAACTTAATAGCGATTGGATTAAGCATTAGCAGAAGACATCTTGTATTTAGCAACTATTGTGAACATTTGGCGGAATCCATTTTGTATTCATGGCAGCCATTTTCTCTGCCATGTGCTCGCCATGTGCTCTGTCCTACCTTTCTGTTAACTACTCTTGAAAATCTGTCTAGTGACAAGTTATATGTAGCATCTCCCACTTTCGCACATTCTCAGTAAGATCTGCAGCTGTTAGTAATCAGTAACAGACAGTAATGTGTCAACTAGTCCTTGAAACTGTTAGCCCCTCCTACCTGTCGACTGTGCATTTCCATATGACCTTACATGTATGTAAGTCTTGCTTCTATAATTGAACTACCTTCTTTTAGCCCCTGTGTGGGTATAAAAGGAGCATGCTCTCTTAGTTCAGTGTGCTACTTCAAACATTACCGAAGGGTGCTGTTTGAACTGTAGTACCACCTCATGAGGTTTAATAAACGTTGTCTTTTATTTCAGTTTCTGTGCCAACTTCTTCCTATAAGGTCTGAGGACTTTGTGCAGAGAAGGGTGAACCCCTTGCACTAGTAGGCCTTGCTGAGGCTTACTTCAACAAATTGGCGCCCGAACAGGGACTCATCAGCGACTCGGACGCCCAACGGATTGGTCGCAACGAAGGATTGGGATCTCGCTGCGGACGATCAATGCCTGAGGAGACCCGAGTCTTGGCAACCACAGCGTTTTTCCCTTCTTTCAGATTTGACCATCCAGGTGGCGCCGGTCCTCGACTGAGATCCTTTTTGTTTATTCGTCATGCAGTGACCATTTGGTCGACTTTAGAACTTGGCAGTTGGAACCTGGACACCTTGTGATTGGTAAGAGCCGTTTTGTGGCACTTGCTGTGGGTTTTGATGCCTTTGTTTGGTAATGAAGTTTAGCACTACTTACTGTGGCTCTCGTGTTTTGGGTGACTAGTCAATTTGTGTCCTTTGAATTGATATATAAATTGCAATTTATATAGGCAGGTAATGAGGAGAATTTTCTCCAATTTAATTTTGATTTGAACGGCACCTTAAGTGCTACTTTGATTATAATATTGCATATTCTGCACTATTTTTGGCATGCCTGTTTTTAGCGCACTTCGTAGGATGTGTTGCTTTTGTAATGGCACCAATTTGAGACTGGAAGAATCGCAACCGGCACCCCCAGAGGGGACACCCAATAGAGATATGTATGTTAAACATGGTCTTTCTTCTATGATGTATAGCACATTGTGGAATAAATACACTTGTGCGGATCCTGAGTTACGTTGGCATATGCATGGGTCATTTGATTTGCGAAAGATTGAGTATGTGGAACAATGTATGTGTAAGCGAAAGTCTAGGCAAGATATGTTTGACTGTGTATGAATGTGGGAGAAAGAAGTGCGTGGACGAGTGAAGCGTGAGCAAGCCTTGCTTGAGAAAGAGCAGCGGAAGGATGTATATGTGAAAGCATTGGAAATGAGAAAGAAAGAAATAAATGACTTAAAGGAGATGGAAGAGAAAGAACGTAAATTACAGGTAACTGGCCAATACACCATTAGGCAAACGCTATCTATCGTATCCTTAATAAACCACACGATGATTTTTTGTTACTAGATCGCCCTCCACCTCCGTATGTCGTTCCTTCTGCCCCTCATGAGTTAGCTAAGGTCTCCGGTTCGGAGCAAAATAAGATGCGAGACAGTCGCTCTATGTTGCCTGCTGACCGTGCATCTGAGCTTAGATCTATTGCTCGTAAAACAATTCGTAGCGTTGTCTCTGCTTCTGAACTTTTAGGGGTGGACGGAAAAGGAGCAGCTATATTTTACTGAGGCATTTGGCACAGAAGTTATTGAACTATATCGGAAATATTCTGATGAGTTAGAGCCCGATGATGTAGCAGCTGATCATAAGCAAATGCGTGATGGTCTTTTTGTTTTCTCCCAGGTGGCTGATGCAATCAGGCATTTGATGAAATTATGTGTTGTGACAGTCCGTTTGCAAGAGGAGAAAAGGGCCGTGGACGTAGTTGCATGGACATCTCAGACCAGCGGGATGCAAGCTATCATCTTCGGAACAGATAAGACTATGATAGTTCACGCGAAACCAATGCAGGAGGCCGCGCCTTTGTATGTTCCTCCTAAAGGATTGGGGACAAGTGATGATAAAACGTCTGTTGATGCTAAGGGTTATTTTATTTATAATTGGGTGTATACTCCTTGGAATAGGGCAGATGTAATGGCACTTAAAACAGCATTACCTGACCTGCGGAAAAATCCAGCCGCCTTTTATGAGGAAGTTGAGGGAGCAATTAGTTCTTGTACTATGACTTTGGCTGACATTGATTTATTTTTCGGATTGATATTACCGCCAGATATGTGGAGAACTGTTTGTAAAATTGATGATCGTGTAGTTTTTGGGGCGTCATGGAAAGAATTAGAACAGATGGACAGGGATAGGGAACCTGCGAAAAAGCCATATCAGTTAATTCTAGATCTTCCTGCAGCCATATTAGTTAAGCTCAAAACGATTATTCCCCCTAAAAAGATAGATTGGACTGTTTTAGCGTCTTGTAAGCAAAAGGCAGATGAATCGGTCTCTGATTTCTTTACACGCTTTGAAGAACCATTTCATGATTTTAGCGGCCAGTTATTGTCAGATGATACGGGGAGACATTTGTATGTCGATAAATATGTCGCAAATCTGTTACCAGGAATAGCTAGTCATCCAAAAGCTAGTGAAAGTTCATGGACTACCTCTACTCCGGTTTCTCTTTTGGCTATGGCTCAGTATTATGAACGTCAGGAATTAGAAGCAAAAGGTAGCGAGGATAAAAAGATTAAAGAATTAAAGACGAAGGTTATGTTGGATCAAGCTTATGGTCCGCCTTTTAGAGGTAGTGATAGAGGTGGACGTGGATCTTATGGTTCTTCTTACACTCGTTCGAATTTGTCTGTTGATCAGTGTGCGTATTGTAAGAAGTTTGGGCATTGGGCTGCCGATTGTCCAGCACTACGTGTTCAGCAGTGTTCACGTGGTCGGGGACAAATGAGAAATCGCTCAGGATATTCAGGGCCTAGAAGAAGCACAAATGATCATGCTAGGGTTGATGCTAATGTACGAGGGCAGGATGGGTTTAACACTTTTGATAGACGGAACCAATAACAGATGTCTAACCATGTGCAGCCTGATTTCCAAGATTCTGCTTATGCATAGGATTGCCTAGGATGGGGTAAGGAATCAGTTGAAGTTCCAGTAGATCAGAGGGGTCCCTATGTTACAGCACATGTTTTGGGTTCTACTGATCAGTTTCTGGTTGATACAGGAGTTACTCGTAGCGCCTTGTCTAAACAATTGATTCCAAGGGCTCCCCTGTCTGGCTTAACCATTACATCGATAGGTTTCGATGGAACACCTTCCCCTATCCCATTGTCACAACCACTTGCATTCCATGTTGATAAATTTACTGCTCCATGTCCATTTTTGCTTTCTCCAAAAACACCAGACAATATTGTGGGTCTTGATATGCTCAAGTATTTCAGGGCTACAATACGATGCTGTCCTGGAGGGGTTCGTGTTATTTTGAATGATAATCATCCTGTGATGGAAAGAGTTTGTCTTGTTAAAGTGGATATTGCATTAGCTTCACTCGCTAGTACTTTGTGGGCTACTTCAGATACTGATGTGGGACGAATGATTATTCCACCGGTACATATTAGTGTCAAGGAGGGAGCTGTATTGCCACGTTTGCCTCAATACAAAATTTCACAGGAGGGCGAAGAAGCACTCACATGAATTGTGCATGATCTTATTGCAGTTGGAGTTGTTGAGAAAGTTCCGTATAATGTTTGTAACAGTCCGATTCTTCCTATTCTAAAAAAGGATACTGATACTAGGCTTTACCGATTCATTATTGATTTACGAGAAGTCAATAAGATTGTGACACCACAATATCCTGTGGTATCTGACATTACGACACTTCTTACTTTGGTTCCACCAACAGCAACTACGTTCTCTGTGATAGACTTGAAGAATGCTTTCTTTTCGATCCCTATTCATCCTGACAGCCGATATTTGTTTGGTTTTACTTTGAATAAACGATTATATAGATTTTGCAGAGTTCCTCAAGGCTATACTGAGAGTCCAAGTATTTATAGTCAAGCGTTAAAACAACAACTTGATTCTTTTGTTTTACCTGAAGGTGTGGCTCTCATACAATATGTTGATGATATTTTGTTGGCAGCTGATACCCATGAGCAATGTGAAAAGTGCACTTTGTCCTTACTTTCTTTTCTTGCTTCACACCATCATAAAGTGTCACGAAAGAAATTGCAATATTGTAGACCAAAGGTAACCTATTTAGGTCACCTTTTGTCTAAGGAGGGCCATGCACTTACATCAGATCGTATTCAAGCAATTTTAGACACACCAGTACCCTCTACTCAGAAAGATGTTTGTGCATTCCTTGGTCTTACTTCTTTTTGTAGGCAATGGATACTAGGGTTTTCACACATTGTCAAACCTTTGCTAGCACTTTTGACTAAAGATACACCAATGCCCCTCCCATGGACAGATGAATGTGAGACTGCTTTCCGGCAGCTACGACAAGCCCTTTGTTCAGCAACAGTGTTAGGTACTCCAGATTACATGAAGCCTTTTGCACTTTATGTACATGAGAAAGATGGATGTGCATTGTCAGTTTTAGTACAGACACATGGCGATAAGCAGCGTCCCTGTGCATATTTTTCAGCAGTACTTGATCCTGTCGCTCGAGCGTTGCCTGGGTGTTTTTTTGTTCAGTGGCCGCAACAGCTGTGTCAATACGTCAGAGTGAAGGGATAGTTTTGTCACATAAGCTGTTGGTGTTAGTACCCCATGCGGTTGATGCTCTTTTAAATCAAACAAAGACACAACATTTAACTAGCGCTCGCCTGACAGGATATGAATTGACATTGCTGGCTCCTCACATTACACTGAAGAGATGTGCAACACTAAATCCAGCCACTTTGTTGCCATATCCGGTGACTCAGCCTCAGTCACAAGAAACACATGATTGTATATTCCTTACCGAAGAACAGACAAAGGGTCGTATTGATTTACAAGATACGCCCCTTCCAGATGTAGACGGGGAATTGTGGGTTGATGGGTCTTGTTTGAAGTTGCCAGACGGTACAGCCTCAGCTGCATATGCAATCACCACAATACACACCGTAGTGGAGACAGCTCGTATACCACAGAAGTCAGCTCAAGCAGCTGAACTAATAGCTTTGACACGAGCATGTGAGCTTTGTACTGACTTATGTGTGAACATTTATACAGACAGCCGCTATGCTTTTGGAGTGGCTCATGATTTTGGTTTGCTTTGGAAGGAGAGAGGCTTTCTCACATCCCACGGGATGCAGATAATGCACGGAGAATTAGTGCATAACCTCTTGACTGCATTGACATATCCAAAGAAACTAGCTATTGTGAAATGTAGTGCACACAAGAAAGTGACCGATAAGATAGGGCAAGGTAATGCCCTTGCGGACCGCGTAGCATGTGAGACTGCGATGCAGCAAAGTACTACTTCTATGTATGTAGTGAAGTCACAAGCTGAACGTTGGTATAATGCTAGACAAGACGTATTAGATATACAGAAATCTGCTTCTGTGAAAGAACGTGAGCAATAGTCTGAAGAAGGAGAATTGGATGATGAGGGCTGTTGGCGGAATGAGCAGATGGATAAATGGAAATTGCCTGTAGCTTTTGTACAACCTGTGGTTCAGATGGCACATGGGCTGGCACATGTTGGAGCTTCAACAATAACAAAGTTGCTTTCGCAAGTTTGGGAGCATCCAGAAATTTCCAGTACAGCTAAGAGAGTAGTACAGTCTTGTTTGATCTGTTTACAATACAATCCTGGAAAAGGGACACGTACTCCTGCGGGAGGGTTTGCTACACCAACTGCACCTTTTGAAGTTCCACAAATGGATTATATTCAGCTTGAACGCTGCAACAATTTAAAGTATGTCTTGGTGGTGGTATGTGCCTTCAGTAAATGGATAGAGGCGTACCCCACAAACGATAATACTGCCATTACCACAGCGAAGGTGCTTTTGAAAGAATTTTTCCCTAGGTTTGGTGTTTGCAGACTTTTATGGAATGATAACGGACCTCATTTTGCTGGAGAAGTTATTAAGTATGTCCTGAAAGGATTAGGGATCAAACAGAAGTTCCATGCGGTTTTCCACCCACAATCAGCAGGGTTGGTGGAAAGGTATAATGCTACTTTGAAGCTAAAGTTAGCGAAGATACAGGCTTCCACATCCTTAACTTGGCCGGATGCATTACCGTTGGCATTATTATCTATTAGGTCAGTGCCACACTCTCGAATCGGCCTTAGTCCTTACGAAGTGGTGTTTGGAAGGCCAATGAACATTTGGGGAGTTCCTAAGCCAAATTCTGTATATGATGTACCTTGTGTCCTGATGAATGATTATTTGGCACAGTTAACCAACAATTTGGTTTCTATTCATCAACAGGTTCGAGAAGCACTTCCTGACAGATCTACAGGTGAAGGCCATGAACTCCGACCTGGAGACCAGGTGATGATTAAGTCCTTTGAAAGATCAAGCAGCTTGGAACCAAGGTGGCGAGGCCCAGAACAGGTGCTCCTTGCGACACGGACAGCAGTTCGAGTGACGAACCGAAAGAATTGGGTCCATAGTACTCACTGCAAGAGAGTGCTACCTACCTTGGTGGAACCTGCTGTGCTGACCGATCCTCGAGAGATTTTGACTACGGAGAAAGGCCGTGCTATATCACTGACGAATCTGCGGAGGACTTCCCGGACCATACGATTTCTGGAGTGTCGCGATATAATTTGAGACCGAGGAAAGACCCCGTAGTGCTGGAGAAAACTGGTGGAGCTACCGCCCTGGGTTAGTGAAACAGAGAGCCATTGTGGCAAGGGGTGGGGGGGGGAAAGCCATGCATTAGAGTAGTGACACCCGTCTTGGCCCGTGGTGAAGAAATCAGAGGCTGCCCAGGGATAAGAGCTCCAACAATTGTTTTTAATTAATTTCTGAAAGGGTCAATTATCACTGTTGCTAAAATGATTGGTGGTTATAGCAATAATCACCTGGTTTGTTGAAAAGAAGGCTCCTGCTCATGAGTTTTTTGTTGCCACTACTCCACTACCAGAAGATCACTATTACTTTACGCTTCCCTATCAGGAGCAGAAGCACCGTCAATCGTACTTCAATAATACTTTCATTCAGATGTTGCATCATACTCATAATGCTACAAATACTACTAACTGTTGGGTATGTGGAATGATACCTGCGCATCAAAAGAAAGGAGGAACACCTTTCATTCCTCTTCCTTTTTCACACAATGGTTCTTGTCAAGCTTGGTATACGCTTTTGTTTGCATCTGGAAAACGTACAGAGGGCGGACTTCTTTTTCGCCTTAATAAAGTATGCTACCAAGACAAAGATGGGAATCCCCAAGCCAAAGGAACTAAATGGGAATGGGAAGAGTATCAAACCGGACAATGTTTCAATACCATATGTCTTCACAAATATAAGAGACTCTGACAAGAAAGAACAATTTGTGATTTCTGTTACAAAAACTAAAGCAGATTTATGTATACATAGCATTGGGCGAATTCCAGTAGGGATAAGCGATTGTACCTTGATTTTAACTATTGAGGGTGTAAATAATAGTAGTTTTACAGCTTCACATAATAGATATTTTGTTTGTGGTAACTATGGATATTACCAACTACCTGTTGGGTGGTCAGGTGTGTGTTATGTATCTTTTCTATTATCCCCTGTGTTTTTGGCCCCTGCATCATATCACCGAGATTTTACACTGTTCAATGACATCATTAAAAATAGATATAAAAGGACAATAAGTACAAATGAGGTAGACCAAACGGATACTAGCCTGCAACAATATGTTGATTTTAATTTAGGGGTGTTCTCCTTTGTGGGTGCTGCGTTAAACAGTAGGAAAGTGAGACGATTGACTAGGGTTGTGGAAGCTGCTACCAATCAGGCAGCTTTGGCACTTGGGAATATTACCGAGGAGCTCCAAATTGCGAGGATTGTAGCGCTCCAAAATCATATGGTACTAGATGTGATATTAGCTGATCGAGGTGGTGCATGTCGCATCATCGGTAGTAGTTGCTGTGTTTTTATTCCAGATCACTCACCTTCAGTATATGATGCAATATCTAAATTGCATAAAATTGCTGCAGAAATCCACACAGAGACTGGTACTTGGAATTTTTCTGGATGGTTTTGGGCTCTTATTTCCGCTTGGGGCTGAAAACTACTGACTATCCTGTGTGTAATGATTGCAATATTTTTCATATGCTGTATCTGTATTCAGTGTGGTCCAATGTTCTGCTCCATGTGTATTACTGCTTGTATGCCTACCAAAAGAAATATTACAGAAATGAAAGCACAACATATGTTAGATAAGGAAATAGCTGAAATGATGAGCATAAATATACAAGATGAATATTTAGATTATCCCAGAAATACGAATGTCTTCCGCTAATGCAGAAAGGGTTGTCTGTTGTAACTTAATAGCGATTAGATTAAGCATTAGCAGAAGACATCTTGTATTTAGCAACTATTGTGAACATTTGGCGGAATCCATTTTGTATTCATGGCAGCCATTTACTCTGCCATTTGCTCACCATGTGCTCTGTCCTACCTTTCTGTTAACTACTCTTGAAAATCTGTCTATTGACAAGTTATATTTAGCATCTCCCACTTTCGCACATGCTCATTAAGATCTGCAGCTGTTAGTAATCAGTAACAGACAGTAATGTGTCAACTAGTCCTTGAAACTGCTACCTGTCGACTGTGCATTTCCATGGGACCTTACATGTATGTAAGTCTTGCTTCTATAATTGTACCACCTTCTTTTAGCCCCTGTGTGGGTATGAAAGGAGCATGCTTTCTTAGTTCAGTGTGCTACTTCAAACATTACCGAAGGGGGCTGTTTGAACTGTAGTACCACCTCATGAGGTTTAATAAACTTTGTCTTTTATTTCCTTTTCTGTGCCAACTTCTTGCTATATGGTCTGAGGACTTTGTGCAGAGAAGGGTGAACCCCTTGCACTAGTAGGCCTTGCTGAGGCTTACTTCAACAATAGCAGCATTGGTCTATTCATTTTATAGACAACAATGCATTCTAGCATATTTATTCAGACCTTTTTTCACTGTTTGGTATATCAAAATGAGTTCACTTTCTCATCTATGC
The DNA here is from genome assembly GCF_031143425.1 of Pleurodeles waltl. Taxonomy (NCBI): domain Eukaryota; kingdom Metazoa; phylum Chordata; class Amphibia; order Caudata; family Salamandridae; genus Pleurodeles; species Pleurodeles waltl. Next base: position 289,865,744 of record NC_090449.1, on the reverse strand, counting down.
AATCTAAGTTCACGATTACCTCCCGTGAGGTTTTCACAACAGTTTCAATGCCTACAAAGGAGAGCGTTTTTGTGTGAGGATGTACATTGTGGAAATAATCTGTTGACGGGTGTCCAGTGGAAAATGTATTAATATTCCTGTAGTGTTCTTGTATGTGTATGCAAAGAGGTCTGATGGTACTGCCAAAATAGGTTTCATTACAGGAACACAGAATAATGCAGATGACAAATTTGCTATTGCAGTCAATCCATTCTGAGATTTTAATATGTTGCCCAGTTGTTAGCAAGAGGCCTTCCTTATACTTTGTGTCATCCCAATTTGCAAATATTGCAGTTGTTGCAAATCTGAAATCATGGTGTTCTGTTCAGGAGTGTGGTTTTGTTGTTACATTTGTCAAAAAATTCGGATCTACACAGAATTTCTTTCAGGTTGGGTGCTCGTTGGTATCCAATTTCTGGGAAATCTTTACACAGTCTGATAGACATGAGTTGTTGACCAGTAAGTGCCAGTGTTGTTTCAAGACTGGTCTTATTTTGTGGTTCCCATTATGGTAGTCTGTTATGAAGTGCCAGGAATTCTTCTTGCCCTGAGATGCATCTATGTTGGGTTTTAAAGTCTCCAAATGGTTCATGCATGCAAGGTTTTCTAAAGAAGGGTGGGCTGACATCTGCGATGTTGGAGATGGACTAAGAGGTCCTGTCTTTTTTATGAGATTACCTCTTGCTCACTGCAGTTCCTTTTTATATTTAGAAGTTCACCCTTTGGAATTTTTTTGATATTGTGTTGACAGTTTGTTGCATTTAATATTGAGTTGACTGCAGTCTCACAAAACAATCTGGTCTGGATTTGGTTGTTATGGATGTATATAGTGAGGACAAGGAAGTTGATCTGTGTTTTGGAAAAATGGGATGTGGTTTTGATATTCCAGATGTGTTGGTCTAGTTTCTTCAAAAATAGCTTAAGAAGGTCAATGTTGCCTTGCCAAATACAAAGAATTTCATCAATATATCAACATCAGAAATTTAAATGGGGAGTGAATTCTGCAAAGTTATCGTCCCAGAGCCAAACTGTTTCCACCAAGCCTATGAATATACAGGCATACAGCAGCTCAAATTTTGCACCCATTACAGTCCTGCATAACTAGCAGTAATATTTCTTATTAAAAGAAAAAATATTTTATATGGAACAAAAGTTCGGCATATCCATTATCATTTAGTTTGATTAAAAAAAAGTTGGCCGGTCATGTCCATAATGCTCATCGAATAGTTTCCATACCATTCTTGTGTTGACTGGATTTGTATAGGCTCACAATCTCAGTTGTGAATAGGTTCCCACCGCATATTTTGTAATTTCATTAAAAGTCCTTGGTGGTTTGTATATTACTGGAGGTCTCTCATAAACTTTTGTAAGTGTTTGTCAATAAATTCGCCCATTTTAGAGCAGGTTGAATTAATTCCAGCAGTGATCGGTCCATCAGCTGGTGGTGTACCCTTCCTATGGATTTTTGGTACTACTTAAAATGTGGGTATGGTGGTTTATACAATGTACAGATAACTCTTTCCTTAATCGCTCAAGAGGCCCCGTGTGTATCAATCCTGTAGAAAAGTTCTAATCTGTGTCTTTATCTCTGATGTGGGATCATGATCAAGGACCTGATAACAATTTGTATCAGATAGTTGTTGATTTGCCTCCAGCAAGTAGTCATCAACCTGAAGTAATACAACATTGCCTCCCTTATCTGCTTCCTTGATGATGACATCTTCATGATGAAACAGAGATCTTATAGCTTAGCGATCTTTGGGGGAGATGTTACTTGGAAATAATTTTTGTTTTTTCTTATGTTTCTGATATTCCCTTTCCAAATCATGTAAGATTGCCAGTTGAAAAGTATTAGTACTATTGCCCGGTGGTAGTTGGTGTCAAAAAATGGATTTAGTCTTGAAATGGATATTGTCCGTAGCCACTGTGTCTATGTCAAGATCTATGGGAGAACTAGTCTCTTGTTCCATTTCAGGTAGATTGGTGATACATTTAATGTCCTCAAGATCCTGTACCTATAATATGTTAAGATTAGTTTTGATGTGTGTCGAAGTTTTTTTTAGGTTTATCATGAAAAAAGGATCATAGTTTCAGATTCAAAGTATACTTGAATAGGTCTATTTGGGTTTTGGTCAGTTCAAACGTGCAGTGGGGCAGAAGGATTAGCCCCTATTCAGAAAGTCCATTTCTGATTGTTCCAGAATAAGTGCTGATAAGTTAGTAATTAGGTGGTTGACATTGAAGGGGTTCTCTCCTGTTCCTTCCTTTTGACTCAAGTGGTCACCCCTAGTTTCTACTGTTGTTATGTCTGTTTTTAGAGGTTCTGGTGGTGTTTTTATATTTGGAATACTTGGCATTCTTATACCTAGTCGATGACGTAAGATCTCCTCGAAAAACTTCACTTCGTATGTAGATGAATTGGCCCCTAGACTAGGTTCAGGTGACTCAATGTCTGAATTTGAAATATGTTCCTGTTGTGCTGCTGCTGCTGTTGGGGGTTTCAATGTTCAGTCATATTTTTTCGCAAAGGTGTAGACACTCCCCAACTAATAGTCTATTTGGTCTCTCCGAAATGTATGATTTCTCAATTTTATAAGGTATTCTTCAAATTCATCTGTTATATTGTTGAGAATCTTGTGGTTTGTCTTAGTTATGTCTCCCCAGTTTACTTCTTTAATATGTTTGGAAAGATCACTTACTTCCTGTTTGGCCTTGTCATATTCTTCATTAGATATGTCAATCTATTGTTTAATCATGTCATTGGCAGTTTCCTTGAGATTAGACTCACTTCTAGTACTACACTGTGTTGAGCAAAAAACAAAGATCCTTAGAGTCTGGAGTGAAAAGAAAATGTAGCCTCACCCCCGCCTGTCGTAGAGACCTCATACCGACTTGACCGGGCTGCAACTTTCAGACCACCAGAACTATGAGACCGCAAGACGTAACTGTTAAACTTGACAACCTTGGCGTGGTCTCCCCTAACTCTTGCCTCTGTTCCCAGGTTGCTGATGTGTGCTGGACTCTGTTTTTACTGTTTTTGATTCTCTGGGCACTTTACCACTGCTACCCAGTGCTAAAGTGCAGGTGCTCCTGTTGAAAATTTTTATGTATAATTGACTATCCATGATTGACATATTTGATTTACTAGTAAGTCCCTTGTAGAGTGCACTAGAGGTACCCAGGGCCTCCAATTCAAATGCTACTGGAGGGCCTGCAGCACTGGTTGTGCCACCCACCTTAGTAGCCCTGTAAATATGGCTCGACTCAGACCTGCCACTACAGTGTCTGTGTATGATCAGTTTTAAACTGCCAATTCGACTTGGCAGGTGTATCCACTTGCCAGGTCTAAACCTTCCCTTTTTATACATGTAAGGCACCCCTAAGGAAGGCCGTAGGCAGCCCCATGGGCAGGGTGCAGTGTATGTTAGAGGTGGGACATGTACTTATATGTTTTACATGTCCTGATAGTGAAATACTGCCAAATTCGGTTTTCACTGTTGCAAGGTCTATCCCTCTCATAGGTTCCCTTTGAAAGCAGATAGAAATATGTTGTTTAGGGTTTCTGAGCTCACAATTTAAAAATACATCTTTTAGTGAAGTTGATTTTTGGATTGCGAGTTTGAAAATGCCTCTTTTAGAAAGTAGGCATTTTCTTGCTTAAACCATTCTGTGACTCTGCCGGTTTGTGGATTCCCTGTCTTGACAATTGGGATATTTGCACCTCTCCTCTAGACAGTGACATAAAGGGAGCTGGGGTGTAGCCTGCATATCCTGATGAGCCATCAGTGCTAGTAGAGGAGGGATGAGTGGTTACCCACACCTGAAATGGCTGTGCCGCCCTCACACAATGCAGTCTTCAACCTCCTGGTGTGTGGCTGGGCCTGGCCTGGACAAGGAAGGATCTTATAAACACTTGAGACTTTGCTCTGAAGTTTGCCAACTTCAAAGGCAGAAAGGGGTATAAATATTGGACCCAACCCCCCCCTGCAAATCAGATTACTTCAAGGATTCAGGAAGAACCTCTGCCTGGAGAAGAGCTGAAGAGCTGGGGAGAAGTGCTGCCCTGTGACTGTGCTGTGTTGGGCTATCCTGCAGTTACTTCTTCTGCCTGTGCAAGGGGACAGAGACTCGACTTTGTTTGCATTCCAGCTTGAGGGGTAACTCCAAGGGCTTGGAGTAGAGCTTGCCTCCTGTTTTGAAGCCTCAGGGACAGCAAATGCTTCACTGTCCAGTACTGAGTCTGCATGCTGTGGACGCTACCTTGCCAGAGGGTGCCATTCCAGTTCCTGGGCCCCTGGAAGTGAATTTTTGGAACAAAACCTGTCTAACGATGCCGGACAAAACTGTGCTACTTCGCAAAGGACACCGCTGCCCAGAACCATGACGCTGCCTGCCCCGAGGCCGGGGACCTCGCAGAAGTGCAAGGACTCCGATGACCCTATAGACTTCGCGTCGCTGCAGCTGCTGATCCTGACCCATTTTGCTGTCTTAGGAGTTTCGTAAGCCCGACGTCCATAACATCTGATGCCATTGCAGCGTCTCTGGCCCTTTGACATCATCACAACCCTGTGAGGTCGCCCTGCAGCATTGTGACTTAGCCAGACTTCATACCTGCCAGAACCAAGGGACCAACTTTGCAACTGACGCCCCTTCACCTCCACCGCTCTGCAGTAAAGACCCAAGGCCGCTGTGCGACACCTCTGCCCTTCTGCCCCGTAGCATCAGAAGCGACCCCGCATCGGATCCAGCGACACCGCTCTCCCAGACTCCGTGCACTGGCCTGTTTTCTACTTGTTTGCTAAGGTACTGTATCTGTGGGTCAAACGACTCCATAAACGGCACCAGTGGCGTCACATTGTAGGAAACGACTCGGTAACAAGGCCGCTTAATACCAACTTGCATGATTTGTGCCTCTAGTACTATTTTTGTTCTCTTAAGTGCTAAATTCACATTTTTAACTGCGTATTGTTGATTTTTAACGTATTTGGTCTTGTTGAATTAGATAAAATAATTACTATTTTTCTAAACCTGTGTTGTGTCATTTTGTAGTGGTTCACTGTATTACTGTGTGTGTTTGTACAAATACTTAAGACATCAGCTCTGAGTTAAGTCTGCCTGCTCTTGCCACGCTACCAAGAAGGCAAGCGGGGGTTAACCAAGTGTGATTCTCCTTTACTCTGACTAGAGTGAGGGTCCTTGTTTGGACAGGGGGCAGCCTGACTGCCAACCAAAGACCCCATTTCTAACAATGGTGATCAGCAGTGAGGATTTGAACTGGTATTTGTACTTGACATACAGTGATTAAGTGTACACTACTATTTCCAGTGCAGACCATTACGTTACCACATACAGCTTGCTTTTGCATTTTTTGGACTTTTTTTCCTACTTCCATATTTTTTATGATTTTGTGATTGGCTCTTGAACTTCTCTTTGGAATCTCTTTTTTCTGCCGTGACACTTTGCACGTGTTTACCATCATGTCTCAATCTGGAGATGCATCAGCTGGAGCTGCTTTTGAGTTAGAGAAGCTGGAGAGGTATACAGTTGCTTAACTAAAGCAGTTCATTAAAGACATTGCCTGTCCCATTAGGAGCACCACCAGGAAGGAGGAGCTGCAAAAGGCACTGAGGGCCTGGGTGACAGCCAAGGCACACAGAGGAGGAGGCTGAGGATGGGGAAGTGCAGGTTACACACGATGAGGTAGTGGAGGTACCTGTTCTGCCTGGGGGAGGCTCTCCAGGGCATGTAGCAGTGTGTCATCCAAGGGACGGACTCCTGAAGACTTACAGGACAGACAGGCAGAGAGGGGTCACCAGATGGAATTAGAGAGGCTCAACTTGGAGATGAAAGGGAGGAGACTGGCCATTGAGGAGAAAAAGTTACTGCTGGCACATGAGCTGAGTTTGAGGGAACTAGATCAGAGGGGCCAGGCTAGTAGAGATGGTGGCAGCAATCTCACAGTGCAGCCTGAGAGGAGGGTGCACATTCCAAAAGACCTAGTGAAGGACTACAAAAGGGAGGGCAACATATACTTGTGGTTCAAGGGGTATGAGTCTGCTCTCCATATGAACCTCGTCCCTGAAGCGCATTAGAGGCGGGTCTGTGGAAGCACTTTGAAGTAAAGGGCAGGGATACCATGACATCGTTAGGGGATTCTCAGGGACTCACCTACACCATAATGAAAGATGCCCTACTTACAAGATATGGTCTCACCCTTGAGCAGTATTAGGACAACTTTAGGTCCGACAAGAAGAAAGAGTCCCAAACTTGGTTGGAGTGTGTAGATTCCTTCTGCAAGTCACTGGATGGTTGGGTGAAGGGCAGTAAGGTAACAATGTATGAGGGGCTTTACAATTTAATTGCTTGGGAGCACCTGTACAGTCTTTGTTTTCCAGAGCTGCACCAGCACCTGATTGACAACAAGCTGGCTGACCCCAGGAAGCTTGTGCAGGAAGCGGACCATTGGGAGAGCACCAGGGTCCAGAAGAGGTGTGGGGGAGACCACGCCAAGGGTGGGCAGGGTCCCTCTCAGAAGAAAGGGGGGCTAGGATAAACAGGGTTGAGTTCTCTAAAGGGCCCCAACCTAGTTCCCAGGGTAAGGAATCCCATCCCTCCAGTGAGAAGAAACCATGGTTCTCCAAAGGGAAACCCGTGGAGGGAAGTCCCCACAAGTGCTTTGCATGTGACCAGGTGGGTCATGTGAGGGGGGACCCAAGAGTACACCAGCACCCACTGCTGCTCAGTCCCAGGGTTTGGCTAGTGTAGAGCTTGGGGAGAAGTTGGTTACAGGTGGGTGGGAGTCAGCTGAGATGACCCTTGTCTCACTAGGGTACAGTGAGGTGGTCTAGAGAACCCTCATGCCTGAGAACACTAAGAAATACAGGCAGTGTGTGGCCATTAATGGACGGGTGGAGGCTCTGAGAGACACAGGATTCAGAGTGACTACAGTGGGGAGTCACCTGGTGTCTGAAGAGCAGACAGATCCCGTGTACTTCAGCGAGTAGTTGCAGTGGACAACTCAGAGCACCTATGGAGAGAGGTGCAGTTTGCCTTTGAATGGGGGGGGGTCTCAGGTTCCTTGAAATTAGCTGTGAGTCCAACCATGCCTGTGGATTGTTTGCTTGGCAATGACCTGGAGGATTCCCCTTAGAAGGAGGTGGAACACAGGTCACACTTGGAGATGTTGGGCAGCCTGGGTGTGTATGCATATGTACCCGTTCAATGGCAGCCTGTCAAGTTGGTCAGAAGCCCCTGGAGCCTGAAACAGTGGCCCAGGGGACTGCTAAAAGGATGAAGGGCACGGGGCATGGGAAACCGGCCCAAGAAGTTCTCATGGTCCAGGAGGAGGCTGAACCTGAGGGTGATGCCCCAGAGCCTACAGGGTAACAGGTGGCTGAGGTGGGGGAGGTCCCTGAGCTGTCACAGTGACAGCAGGAAGGGGGACCCACCAGGGAGGCCTTCTGTGACGCACAGAAAGTATGTCCTACTCTACTGAGCCTAAGGTTGCTGAGCCTGGGTCAGCCCGTGTGCTGGTGGTACCCCAGTGCTTCAGAGCCTTCCTACTGGCTCTGGCTCATGATGTGCCTTTAGCTGGACATCTGGGGCAAGACAAGACCTTTGACAGACTTGTCACCCACTTTTTCTGGTCCCAGATACGCAGACACTCAGATGCACATTGTAGGTCGTGCCAAACTTGTCAGGCAAGTGGCAAGAGTGGGGGGGGAAATGCAAGGCTCCCCTCCAACCTTTTCCAGTGGTTAATACCCACTTTGAAAGGGTCGGTATAGACATTATGGGGCCTCTGGACCCCAAGACATCCATGGGCAAAAGATTTCTCCTGGTTTTGGTGGATCATGCCACCCAGTAGCCATTCCGCTGAAGTCAATCACCTCCCCTGTGGTGGGATGTGCATTGATGGGGGTTTTTACTCACATGGGGCTCCCTTAGGAAGTGGTTTCTGATAACGTATATGAAGTCTCTGTGGCAGGAGTGGGGGTTACCGTATAAGTTTACCACTCTTTACCCGCCCAAAGCCATGGTCTGGTTGAAAGGTTCAACCACACCTTGAAAGGCATGATTATGGGCCTGTCAGAGCCCTTGAGGCGCAAGTGGATCGTCCTCTTACCAGGGCTTCTGGTTGCCTACAGGGAGGTGCCTCAAAAAGGGCTTGGATTTAGTTCTTTTGAGTTACTCTATGGCCTCCCTGTCAGGAAACCTTTGAGTCTGGTGAAGGAGGGCTTAGTTAAAGCCCCCAGGAAACCTCCCCAGGATGTATTCAGTTACATGCTGGCTTTCAGAAAACAGACTGCCCGCTTCAGAGATCTCGCACAAGAGAACCTAGAAGCAAGCCAGGAAGAAATGAAACGGTGGTATGAACCGAATGCCACTGTGGTCGAGTTTCAACCTGGAAAAAAAGTGTGGCTGATGGCACCAGTGGAGCCTAGGGCGCTCCAGGACAAGTGGACTGGGCCATTTAAGGTGGTGGAGCGCAATAGCGAAGTCACCTCAAACCACACTTTGAGCGGACTGAACTGTCCATGCTGCTAGCAACAGATGATGGGGTGGAGGAAGAGAGTGAGCCTCTTACTGACCTCCTGTCTGCTGCAGAGGAGGATGGGTCTTTGGAGGGAGTGAATCTCTCCCCTCCCTGACCTCAGAACAACAGAGGGACTGTCGCCAGGTATTTGTCAGTTTACCTCTGTGTTCTCCTTGATCCCAGGGGTCGCACTTGTGTACACGATGCGGACGCTGGGGACAGTCCACATGTTAAACAGAAGGTTTACAGGGTGAACATAAGGTCAGGACAAGCATCAAGGATGAAGTATCCAAGATGCTAGCCCTAGGGGAATTGAGTTTTCTAGTAGTCATTGGGCCAGCCCTGTGGTCCTGGTCCCAAAGGCTGCTGCTCCTGGTGCCACCCCAGAACTCCGATTCTGTGTGGACTACCGGAGTCTCAATGCAGTCACTAAAACTGACCCTCACCGTATCCCCCGAGTTGATGAGCTCATCGATCGGTTGGGGGCTGCTAAATACCTTAGCTCCTCTGACTTGACGTCTTGGTAGATTGCCTTAACTGAGGGGGCCAAGGAGAGGTCAGCATTGTTTACCCCAGATTGGCACTTTCAGTTGAAAGTGAAGCCATTTGGGATTAAAAATGCCCCTACCAGCTTTCAGAGGTTGGTCAACCAGGTGTTGACTGGGCTGGATGATTTCAGTGCAGCCTACCTGGACCACATTGCAGTGTTCAGTTCTACTTTGAAAGAACACTTGCAGCACCTCTGCAGAGTGTTGGAGGCCCTGCAAAAGGCAGGCCCCACTAAGAAGGCTAGTAAGTGACAGATAGGGCAGGGTTCAGTAGTGTATTTGGGACACCAGGCAGGGAGTGGCCAGGTGCCAACCCTACAACTCAAAATTGACACCATTCTGGCTTGGGAGTCTCCCAAGAGCCAGACTGAGGTGAAGGCCTTTTTGGGCCTCACTGGCTATTACAGATGATTTGTCAAAGGGTATGGCACCATTGTTGCCCCCTTGAATGAGTTGATTTCCAAGAAGCAACCAAGGAAGGAGATGTGGATAGAGTCCTGCCAGACCGCTTTTGATGCCCTGAAGGCTGCCATGCGCACAGCATCTGTGCTGAATGCACCTGATTTGTCCAAGGAGTTTGTTGTGCAAACTGACACATCAGAGCATGGTATAGGAGCAGAGTTATCACAGCTAAATGAAGAGGGTCTAGATCAACCAATAGCCTTTATTAGCAGGAAGTTTCTTCCCAGTGAATGTAGGTGGAGTGCAATAGAGTGGGAAGCGTGTGCTGTGGTCTGGGCGCTGAAGAAGATAAGACCCTACTTGTTTGGGACTCACTTACGGGTTCAGGCTGACCACAGACCCCTCAGATGGTTAATGCAGATGATAGGTGAGAATCCAAAACTGTTGAGGTGGTCCATTTTCCTATAGGGGATGGACTTTACGGTGGAACACTGCCCTTGCACAGAAGACACCAATGCTGATGGTCTGTCCAGATTCTTCTGCCTTAGTGATGAGAACTCCCATGAGGTTGGGTAGTTGCTCCCCACTTTCAGCTCGGGGGACAAGTGTTAGACTTGGCATCCTTACCGTGGTATCCCCTAAGTCTTGCCTCTGTTTCCAAGGGTTATTGATGTGTGCTGGACTCTGTTTTTACTGTTTTTGATAGTAAATTTCTCCACCACCATTCCCCTCTCACTTATTGTTTTTCAATTATTGGCTTATCCCTAAGCATAACGTTACTATTCCTCCACCTTTTTTTTCACTCCAGACTTGTTTTTGCTCGATACAGAGTTGTGCTAGCCTGGACCACATCCTTGTCAGGATAATACACAGGTACTATGCTGCTTCCCCCCTTCTTATATACTGAACGATTTATCATCTTTTGGATACTACTTATTTTCACCTTTCCTTACAGACTGTCATTGGGAAATATTTCCAAAATGTAATTGTTATGATATACCAATACACAAATGGTAAGCCGATCATTTTTCCCGCCCCTTCCATTTTCCTTTCTCTCATATTCTTTCTTTTCTCGACAAGCTTGCCCTTCAACTCCCACCATGGCATCTCTAGGACATGACTTTTCATTCCTCTGTTGCGGAATAATACCACACCCCTCCCCCAGACAGCTTTTAGCTCACAAACTTCACTGGCACTTAGTCTACATGGTGCAATTTTGTTCCAGCCCAACCTCTGGGCTTCCTGGGATTTATGAATACCTTTTGACTTTGCTCCCTCACTCATAGAATCTTTTCCAATTGACTCTGGATATGGACCACCATACCCCTCCTGTCGATTCTTGCCTGCTATCATATTATTATGATGAACATTTACCCTTGGAATAATATATGGTTAATGGGCTACGATGACGGCAATGTTTCTCACATTAGATGTTTATGATGTATTATCCTCTAACTGATGCTCTGGGTCGTTAATGTACATGGCCATCAACTTTTCGATGACATCTTTGTGTTTTTTTGTACCGTAACTTTCTCGAACCACACATGTATGATCTTTTATCAAATGTCCCTGCACATTGTCACTGAATCTTGTATTGTAATCACTTCATATCACACATGTATGGTTTCTAAACAAAAGGTTTGCCACTTTGCTACTTAATCTTGATGTATAATCAGCCTTGAAAAGCCCCAGGGTTCTAGTGGCTAGGGGGGAAAACATGTGTTGGCTGTACATTCCTAAATACCGAATCATGCTCTGTGAAAGTCTGAGAAATTCATAAGCTTGCAAAAAAAAATTTAAAAAACAAAGAAAAGAGCAAAATCCTTGTACTGGTTTGAACCCAGAAGTACATAAATAATTGGATTAACCACAGATGAATAACCTGTCACTTTCAGATTTTGTTTTTTTGCATTATATTTATTAGCCCGAAATGCGCAATTACCTCAAATATTGATGCAAGGATGCATTTCACACTAGAGTATAGCTCAAAATGACAGCTTTATATTTCACTTAATTCTAAATTATTTCACATAATTTTGCCAAAATTTCACATAAATATCCAAAAGCAAACTACACAAATCTTGCACACCTTGAAAAGAAACTCAGAATTCAATGAAATATAAATACATGTAAAAAAATCATTGTCCAGCTAGAGCTCTTACTTACAAAGAACAAAGGGCAAGATTTACAAGAAAGTGGTGCATCAGCTGTGATGTGCCACTTTTCTTATGCCCCCCTATGCCCCCTCATGACACTAAGGGCCTCATTACGAGTTTGGCGGTCCTAGGACCGCCATGTTGGTGGTGGCAGTTGCACCACCAACAGGCTGTTGGAGAAGACCGCCATATTAAATTCATGGCGGTATTTACAACAGAATACAGCCAAAGCACAGCCACTGTGGTCTGGGGGCCACGGATGACGGTAGCCACCTGCAGGCTGACAGAAACCAAGGTTTCTGCCACAGTCGCACCACCACGGAAACCCAGGCAGAAACCAATTGCATAAAAGGAGACAATCACCTTCAGGAAGCCATACTTATCCGGAGCCGCTATGGAACCAGGACTACATGCCTTCCCGCTCCTCCTGCTTGCCCAGTGATTTTGGAATCTCGACGACAACAGCAACCATAAGTACACATTCTTGCCTGTTATTGTTGTGTACTGACAGATTTTGGTACACACACACAACCTACATTAGGGACAACCTGACATATAACTGCACACTAACATGCACACTCACAGACAGCCACACACACACTTGCATATATATATAGCAAACACATCTCTGCCACCATACGCAAAGACACACAAACGTCACAACCACAAACACAGGTACGCACAGAAACACTGCACAGGCCCATGCTCACACATTACCACACAACACCACAACATGTCACTAAAACAACACATCCTCACCATCCACAATCACTTGGCAGGGACACACAGGGGACACTACTCAGGGCACATCTCACAGACTTCACAACGTAACACCAACAGGCAAAAGACACATACAAATACACAATCAAAATAATGACTGATCGACCTACAAAGAACTCCGTGTCCAACATTTCATGCACATAACACACACACATTCAATGCACACAAAGCGACACAACACACCAACAAACACATCACAACACTAACAACACAAAATACCAGCACAACAAATCCCTTCAACACACAAATGCCCATGACACTTCACATACCCGACCTCTTTCGGACAAAATCACTGGTCACAACCTCAAATACTGCCCAGACAACACACGTAGCCCAAGCAGAACACACACACACACACATACAGACACACAACTAGTGTCAGGCAGGAACAAGTCCATACTAGGGAAAGAAATGCATGACAAAGATGTGACCAGGAAACCAACCACTGGTTGGTTCAAGTAATTATTGTGAGACAACAATATATGAAAAACAAAGGCCATAGGTCAGTCCATAATGTAGACATGATGCATGCACACAGTGTACAGATGTGTGCCCCAAACTTGACTCATGACTACCACGTAACCTCCACGGGAAGGGACATCAATGGGGCAGGCAGGCACTTCAGGGGCTATCTGTGGGGGGAGAAATGGTGAGGTTTGGGTTTTGGAGGGGGGCCTTTGGGATCAGACTTTGGAGGGGGTGTTTGGGTTTGGACTTATGTTTAGGGGAGGGTTGGTTTTCAAGTGGAGGTGTATACTTCTTGGTAGAGGGAAGGGCATGGGAACTTGCAAGGGGGACAGAGGTGGTCTTGGAGGTGGAAGGCCAGATTTGGGGAGGGACACTGAATGTTTAGCAGTATCACAGGGTGGGAAAGGAGTGGGAAAAAGGGCAAACTCTGAAAGGAAAGCTTTCTTAGACACACAGGGATGGTCATAGCGAAAGGGTTTGGGTGTGGAGGGACAGGGAGTGGTTGTCTGAGGTGTTGGTGTTGATGTCTTGGGTACATGTTTCTGTGAGCTATGCTTGTGGGTGGTGGGAGTTTGTTGGGTGGGTGAGTGTGGGCCTTTATGTGTCTTGGGAGGAGGGGGGTGGAGGTGCTGGGAGATTCCGTGGAGGGTTGATGAGTGTCTGTTGGGGTGTGACTGCAGGTATGGTGGATGTGCTGCATGTAGATGTGTCTGTGGTGTCTGCAGATGTGGTGACTGGGGTGGATGTCTGAGGGTCTGCTGTGGTGCTGTCTGTGTGTAAGATAGGTGTAGTTCCTGGATCTTTGAATTGTGGTGTGGTGTCTGCAGGTGTGTCAGGTATGCTGCCACTGATGTTAGGGGCAGTAGGGGCGTCAGGGCAGGTTGTGACTGTTGATGTGTGTGCAGGTATATTATATGTTGCTTGTGTGCATGCCGATGGTGTGTCTTGTGGTACTTGTGTTTGTCTGAGCTACCTTTGGATGTTGATGTGGATGCATGCTTGTCTGTCTGTGTGCTTTGGCTGGATCAGGAAAGAGGGGTATGGGATTGGGAAGAGGAAGGTGTGGGGTCGGAAGACAAAGGGTGACTGGTTGCCATCAGTGTGGAGGCCAGAACCTGACAGGATCTCTGTAGGCCAGCCAGTGCACCATGAGTCCCACCAAGAACTCATTACTCTGTTGGATCTGAGTTGCAAGTCCCTGGATTGCATTCACAATGGTCTACTGACCCACAAAGATGAACGTCAGGAGGTCAATAGACCCTCACTGAGGGTAGCAGGGCAGACAGGGGCAGAGGTGCCTGTGGCAAAGGAGACACCCACCTTCTTGGGTGAGTGGGCACGGCCAACTGGGTGGGGAGCTACAGGGAGGGTGGTGGTAGTAACGGTGTTGGTGGACTGAGATGGTGCTGGGGTGGTCCTAGATGGATCCACCACTGCCAGGGAGTGTCCACTGGAGGAGGATTCCGATGATGAAGACGTGGATCCTGTGTTACCCATGGCACTCCCCTCGCCCTCCGGGCCACTGGGTCCCTCGATGTTGGTGGTCTCATAACCCCGTGTCTCATGGCCAGCAGCTTCCCCAGGCGGCTGGGCCCCGTCTCCTTCACCTGTCGATGCTGATGAGGGTCATCACATTCTTAACATACACATACATTAAACATACACAACAGCAACAACACATCTATGTCGAATAAAGTCCCAGGTAGAAACCATTTAGAGCCTACATCATGTCACAACTAGATACTTCCAACATTTCCATATGACCACAGTCTCACCCACAACATAAGGCAACCATCTGAGCACTACATCACCATCCCATCAATTCACCAGTAACTCAAAAGCATCATGCACAATATAAATTGGCTGCATCTAAAAAATCTTTCCATACAGATCATCACTGTCTAGCAACAAATCATTTTAAGGAAATGCAGTTTACTGACAACACAATATCATGCCCCCCCCCACTCCACACCTGCCCAGTCCGTCACCAGTAGTCATGTTCCATGAAAGTAAACTCATCTCACTTCAAATACAACACAGCATTTTGCTTTCCAAACACATGCCTAACGTTTCATTCTGTACACAACTTACACAATGTCAAACACCTCAGAAGAAGACACTACAAATGGCATACTCAAACAGTGTGCATCACAAAATGACAAAGCATGCCATTGAAACATCTATCTAAATACTATGAAAGGATTCATAAAGAGTATCTAGACCCACTTGTATAACTCACTGACACATAGACAGCAATCCTATGTCCTGCAATAGGAGCCTACGTAGCACACAGGATACATCCACAGACAACCAGGAAGGATAGTAACACCATCAATACAATGGACACCAAACAATGTGCATGAAGGGCTAATGGCATTCGACTATACATGCTGATTAGAAACCTCTACAAGACAACATCTGAACACTTACATCACTAACAACTGTCCAGACATGTGATTCCCATTACCTTAGTCCAGAACTAACATTTACACAACTAATTACTAAGGTAACCCTGAATGACACATACACCTAGATTCAAGCAAAGTGAATGACAACATATGCTATATCACCACCAAGTGTATGTCACAAGGAACTCCTGCTATATTATTACGTTGGGCAGAAATGAGCAGATCTATTTCTAAAACTGTCCAAACAGCCTCAGATTAGCAAAGCTAAGTCGGGCAAAGAAGAGGTTTCAACATTACATTAGGCACGAAGTTTCAATTGACACATGATGTAAAAAGGAAATAGTTTTTGTTGATTTTCGCTATGTAAGATGTAAACCCTGATCAAAAGTCACCCTTCCCAATACATCAATCTGACCTGACAATGGGGCTACCTCCTCAGACCTCATAGGGAGTTTGACACAGCTAAATCCTGCTTGGGATGACAGCCTCACATGAAGTTTCCATCTATTTCAGGACACAGGATTACTTTGCCCTGTTACTCAGCTGTCAGACCCAATGTTGCACATAGAGCAACATCCAGTGGAATGGGACTGATCAGAGACCAAAGAGCTATACAACTGATCAATTGGGTAAATTGACTTGGGATCACTAGGTGGGCAGGACGACACAGCTGGTTACACATATGTATGGCTAAGTAGAATTACACATATGACACAGTCACATCTGCATCTCCATATGCAGTCATGCTATTTGGTTACATAGGTTATGAACATGTCCCTAAACACAATACAGTGGCCACATCTATGTTTCTATGTTGTCAATTGTAATACTATGTCTACCTAGGAGACACTTTACCTGTATGACTTACCACATTGTCACTGATGAGATGTTTTTACATCATACACAGAACTTGCAGAGGCATGTACATGGTTTCAGTCAATACTTTCCCCCTTGTGGCTGCTGTGCTGCCCTCAAACGCCCCCATCCACCTCACGGTAGGCCACTGCCAAAATGCGGGCCATTAGGGGGGTCAAGGTTCTATGGGCACCCCTCCATCGTTGGGAGGACAGCCCCAGCTGGGCCTCTGCGGTCTTCCTGGCCCATTGTCTCAGGCCCTCTCACCTCTTCCTACAGTGGGTGCTCCACTTGCTGTGGACCCCCAGGGTCCACATTTCTTTGGCGATGGCATGCCACATTCCTTCTTCTGATGGGCGCTGACCTGCATGGATGACATAGACAAAAGGAAAAAGCCATTTTCGCATGCACCATACCAAATGTAGTAGACAGAACACTTCAGTGACAGCAAGTAAGCAAACATTCCCTGAATCGTCATACTTTCATGGATATTTGTGATCAGTTGGAGCCAGATCTGATGCCTGCCATTCTCTATCCCTATAGCATACCTCCCGTTGTTCAAGTCTTGTCAGTGCTACAGTTCCTTGGCTACTGGGTCCTTTCAGAATACAGTGGCCCTAACTGCAGGGATGTCTCAGCCCGTGTTCAGTCTGGTTTTGAAAGGTGTACTGTGTGCATTGTTGAAACACCTGGACAGCTACATCAGGTTTCCCCCACGTGCAGATGTTGCCTATGTGAAGGCAGAGCTTTATGCTATGGGTCACATTCCACATGCAGTTGGAGCCATAGATGGCACCCATGTAGCCTTGGTTCCCCCAGTGCCAATGAACAGGTGTATAGGAACAGGAACAGGAAAAATTACCACTCCATAAAAGTTCAAGTGTTGTGTCTGCCAAACCAGTACATTTCACAAGTCAGTGCTAGGTATCCAGTATCAGTCCATGATTCCTTCATCATGCAGAACAGCAATATCCCACTGCTGATGACACGACTCCACACAGAGAGTGCCTGGCTGGGTGGTAAGTTACAACTGAAATGTGTGTTTGCAATGTATATCTCCTGCCATCACAATGTTGCATGTCCCAAATGTATGTTTGTGTTGTTCTACCAAATTGTTCACAGGTGACTCTGGCTATCTAACCCATCCTTGGTTGTTGACACCAGTGAGGCAACCAACCATGCCAGGGGAAGTCTGCAACAATGAGGCCCACAGGAGGAGAAGACGTGTTGTTGAGCAGACTTTTGGGCTCCTGAAGGCAAGATTTAGGTGCTTGGACAGGAGGAGCCCTCTTCTACTCACCCAACAAGGTATGTCAAATAATAGTCACCAGCTGCATCCTCCACAATTTTGCCCTGAGACAACAGATACCATTTATGCCAGATGAGGGGGAGCCAGCAGAACCTGTGGGTGGAAATGCAGATTTGCCAAGTGATCAAAAGTCAGAAGAAAATGAAGCAGGAGTCTCTAGAGCAGATCTCATCAATCAGTACTTTAGCTGACTAAAAGGTATGTGAAGTTGACGTAATGTTGTGACATAATTTTGTAATCCTAAATTGATGGGTAGCATGTCACCTCCTTTCTTGCATCATCTCTGGGGTTGTAGATAGCTCCAATACCTATTAGTGAGTTGTGCATGCAGACTGAAAGTTTGTATCGTGTACAGGACAGAGTGGTCTACAGTATCATATATTGTTATAGCAGACTTGTGGACTTGAGTTCTCTGATTTGAGGAGTGTATTCTGCTATGCCCTATCCCTTTTCTCTTTCAATCACAGATTTGCCTAGATTGTGTTTGGCTCATCATCCTTGGCAAATGACAGACCGTGTCAGAAGCAGATGGGAATTGCAGACAGACATGAGAAGTGGACATGGCTGAAACCAGGCATGATTCGACTTGATTATGTGGAGTGTAACAAACATTGTTAGGCTGTCGGGACACTGGGTGGAAAAGTGTTTTCTCGTCAAGTTCACCTGTAGGGTACAGGAGGTTGTCAAATTGTGTAATTTCTGTCTGGATATGTGTCTGGCAAATGTGTAAATGTAGGACCATAGTCTCTCCCATCACAATGGTTGCTTCTCTATCCAGTGGTTTAGCATTGTGTGAGACTTTAGCAAACATCCTGATGCTACTCTCAGTCATGCTGTATTTGCTATTTGCATTTCTACCAATAATTGTGTGTAGTTGTAGTTTGCAACTTTTTTGGAATCTGCACTGTTACAATCCTATTGTAATGAGTCTTCTGCTGATGGAGTTCATGTTTAATGTCCATTACAATGGGTGTACAATACAGGGGAACATATTCACTAGGGACTAGAGTTGGCATGCATAACTATTGTAAATGGATGAAAAATGACACATACACAGGACCTGTGTTGAAAGCTGGATTCATTGTGGAATTATCAACAACATATGTGACTATTAAAATAACAAACACACAAAATGAACAGTGACAGGTTTAGTCATGCTGGCTGGAATTATGAGGGTAGCTGCTACACCATCAGGATTCACAAGCCCAGTGTCCTTGCACCATAGGAAAATGGAGATTGGTTACAGAACAGTCAACAGGGTGTATCTGTGGCATACAAGGGGAGCAAGTAAGGAGAGGTTTACTTCCAGGCAGTGGGTTTGATCTTGGCATCTGCTTTTGCTGGATGTATGGCTGGGCATCCAAGTTTGTGGGGGGTTCTTCAGCTACAGAGGATGGGCTGTCTGAGGCATGTCCTTCTCCTGGCAGGGCCTCCATTCCACTGGCAGCTGCAGATGTAGAAGGGCTTGTTGTTTCATTGCTAGTGGAAGGGGACAGATGTTGGGTACAAAACCTACTCAGTGTGGTATTCATGTCTCTCAGCACCCCTGCAATGGAAGCCAAGTGAGCATGGTGTGCCTGCCACTACTGAATGACTTCCTGTTGGTTTTCCCTCTGCAGCTTTTGGATTTCTCCCAATATTTTGATAACTTGTCCCATCATGCCTTGGGAACTTTGGTAGGCTCCCAAGACTTGGGATATGGTTTCCTGGTCAGTATCGTCCCTTTGAGATCCCATCCTCTGGTCCACAGCATCCCTCCCACACACCCTATCCCCACGTGTCTGTGCCCCTGGCACAGTGTGCCCACTTCCAATGGTGGCAGGGGCAGCAAGGTGAGACTCAGGTGCCTGTACAGTGGGGCACACAATGGGTGGAACAGTCCTTGGGACAGAGGTTTGTGGGTGAATGGTTGGCTGTGATGTAGATGTAACAGGGCTGGGAGGAGTTGATGTGGGCAGGGTGAGGTAGACAGTTGTTGACTGACCAGGTGTCCCAGATGGGCCAGGTTTGTCGTCCGTGTCCTGACAATCCAGGGCTGTTGTCCTCACTGGAGCCTTCATCCAGAGGGGTAGTGACAGTCTCTGGTATCCTCTCCATGGTGACAATGGCAAGGTTACCTGTGGAAGCAGTGAAACACAGAGTTCAGATTAAACTGGGGATATTGTTGCAGTTATGTGAGATGCAGACAGTGCCTTAACATGATCCCTAGCAATGACATTGGCAGCTGCTGCACAGAATAACTTAGTACAACATACAACACTGTTTCTTGAAATCCATATTGCATGTATAGATTTGTTAGACTAGGTTGGAACTGATTGTACTGCTGATGGCATCTGATATTGTCTGAGTATTGACATGGCTGATCACTTCTGGTACCTAGTGAAGTGTCTGGAATGATGGATGGCACAAATAAGAGCTGGGCAATGCACATTGGTGTTCTTGTAGGAACACATTATGTGAGTAAGCAATGGAGATTAACCTGCATCTGGATGTACTGCATGTGTATCCGATCAGCAGTCTGAATTTCCAAACCAAGTGAGTTTGGACTCTTTAATCTGTTGCCATTATAAATGGGTACTCAGCTATAGTTGTGTTTTGCTTGGGATGCTGGTGTGAGTGAGCCATTGCATTGCTGCCATTGCCATGTACTGTTCCACGCTAGAACAATCAAGATGGTGTAGATAGAAAATGTGTTTAAAATGCATCACTTGTAATATGTGGTGCAGTGTCAAGGTTTTTAAAATGTTGGGATATTGCATTCTGAGATTTGTAGTGCTCTAATTAGCCAGTACTCCACGTGCCATTTCCAAGAGCTGTGGGGCCAGATGAGTTTAGTGGACATGTGGCATGCCAGAGAGAGGTATTAGGTGATTAGGACAGAGTTGTAGTGGGTGGTGTGTTAATTGAGGTGGGTTTAGGTGGTGAGGGAGCATGCAGGACTAGACAATTGGATGACACGTATGTTGTGGGTACGTACAAGACTCCACTCACCCAGGTATTCCTGTCAGGCCCTCAGGATGCAGGATGCCCAAGACCTTCTCCTCCCAAGATGTGAAAGTAGGGGGAGGAGGTGGGGGTACTGTTAGCTGGTGCCTGGATGCCATGGAACGGACCTTCCCCCTGAGGTCGTTCCACCTCTTTCTGATGTCCTCCCTTGTGCGTGGATAACTGCCTACTTAATACACCCTGTCGACTATCCTTTGCCACAACTCCATTTTCCTGGCAATAGATGTTTGTTGAACCTGTGCTCTGAACAGGTGTGGCTCTACCCTGAAAATTTCATCCATCATGAACCTCAACCCCTCATCAGTGAAACATGGGTGTTTTTGTAGGGACATGGTAGTGGTTGTGTAGACGGTGTGGCTGTGTTGAAAGTGAAAGGGTGCAAAGTTAGGTAATGGTGAGGTGCAGGTGCTGTGATGTGAGTGGGTGACAGATGTCGTGGATTGTGTGTGGTACTAATATGTGTGTTTTGTATGTTGTGCAGGTGTGTGATGTGTGCGTAGTGAAGTGTAAATGGGTGCCTATTCTTGCCAACTTATACTCTTTGGGATGTTGGTTGTTTGTGGCTGCATATGGTATTTTGATTGCAAAAGATTATGGTTTTGTAGGGGTGTGTTATATAGTTCAGTGAGTAGGTGTGCCAGATGCGTGGATGTGTATCAGGTGTGGGGTATTCAAACTATCCAGTATGGTGTGGTGTTCGGACTGAAGTGAGTCGAGACCGCAGCTGTTTGCACCACCAATGGTTTCCCACCATGGAAGAACTGCTGTTGTGGCTTGTGGATCGTAATCTGATGGGAGGATTTTTGTCGGGCTGGCGGTGTGGTGGGACCGTCTCTTTTCCGTCCTCCAGTGTCCTGCCCGTTTAAAAAATGTGGCTGTTTTTTGGTGGATTTCACAGTGTGACTCTTAATATGGCGGTCAAATTACAGCCAATATGGTGGTCTTTTAGCGGCCGCCATCGTGGCGGTCTTCCCAAAAGACAGCCAAACTCGTAATGAGGCCCTAAGTGTGCACTCTATGTACAATACAATGTACCATGGCGCACGTTAGGACAATAGCGTCAGATTTATGATGCTATTGTGGTGCTTTGCAGGATTAGCACCATGAATTGTGGCGCTAATCCTGCAAAGTAAAGGAAGGCCCATTGAAAGTAACAGGTGCATCATTTTAACGCCTGCTGGGAGGAGGCATTAAAAATTATGCTAAAAATGGCACTGTGACATGTTGTAAATTTCACTGTGCCATTTTAACGTCCCTCCCTGCTTGGGAATGCCTTCCTTGCATTCATTAGGCCCGGAGTAGGCATAATGTGGCTCAAGGGGTTATAAAGTGGCACAATGCAAGCATTATGCCACTTTGTAAATATGGCGAAGGAGACTGGCCTCCTTAAAAGCACATTAGTGTAAAAAAAATGACGCTAGTGTGGAGCTAAGAGGCGCTAGGGCCTTATAATTCTGGCTCAAAGTGCTTTAATCATGGCACACAGCTAAATGCCATGCATGGAATCACTTGCATCTGTTGGAGCCTGCTACAGAATGCAGAAGTGCTCTTGATGACATATTGAACCACTAAATGGGGTTCAACACTGTAGTGCCAAGTAAAGAAAAGGTGCTCTTTTTCCTGATCAAACATTAACCATTCATTGAAGATATGATGATTCATGTTGCAAAGTTTTCACAGTGCCTCTCTGGCAATTCTGTCTTTTGGGGGTAGTACAACTGCCTCTGGTCACTTCTGAAAACTCTACAGACTGGGCTGAGAAGATCAAGAGCCACAACACAAAGCACAAATTAGAGGAGCAAACTTTTCTCACTCTGAACACACTGCAGTTGAACTAGGGTCACAAGCCTCACAACAAGATCTAATAGAGTGCAAATCCTTCCTGGGGGTACAGTGGTCCAACCCCCGGCTCAGCTCCTCACAGCCTTCTTTTTCATAGACAGCTCTTCCTTTGTGAAAGGGTCAATCCAGCACCCTTTTTCAGAAGTTAGTTATTTTCTTCAAGCCATGTCAAAGCATCTCTTAGCAGGATTCTGGACTGCAGGGTTGATGTACAAGATCTGGCAAAGGTTAGGTGGTACTAATCAACCCCTAGAACACAGATGTCTTTCTCATTCTTTACTTGTGTGGGACTCCAGTATTAGTCAATGAGAAATCCTGGTACAATGACTTTGGGTTTCTACCTCTGCTTGTAACAAGTTTACAGACAGAGACTGTGTAATTAATAGGTCCAGCTCTGACAACTATTTCAGGCACCTCCTGCCAGTGCTGAATTTGTAAAATAATGAGTGCTGCTCCTCAAGACTCTGCTCAGAAGCTCTCGGTGCACCAAATAACAAGGCTAATAATCCTAAAACCACCTTGTGGCTTTTACATGAACTAGCAGACCCTCCATGCCCCTTAATCTCACTCATGCAGACTCCTGCTTTCTTCTATTGAGATGTTTTTGAGTCTTTTTCTTTCTCCATCTTACTGATCTGTGTTTTTTTATTGTTTTTTCACTGGGTATATATCCGATGCAGACAAATTAGTGCTGGTCATGAAAAATAAGTGCTGGTGTCCCCCACTAGCACCACCGCCTCAAATTAAACATTGGCTCCTGCATGTTGCATATTTCGCCCAGGACTGTCAAATTACACTTTAAGCCTGATGTACAAAGCTTTTTTGAGGTTGCAAGTGCCCTGATTAGGGCCATTTGCAATAGCAAGAAAGCATTTTTTAATGTGCAAAGCCCTATTCGTGATTTAGTAACCTATTACGAAATTGCAAATTAGGTTTGCGAGTCGGTATTACGAAGGGGCAAGTTTAGGTCTTCTTTTTCTAATACTGAATCATAATGGTATGTGTGAATGTTTTGCAACTGCATTTTACCATATACTTCAACCTTTTAGGATTAAAAAGTCTTGGGAAGAATGATACAGGAAGGAGGCAAGATTTGTCATTACACTTCTAAAGCTAGATCTCTCTGTCTTGTATCCCCCACATCCTAGAGTCTGGTTCACTACAAAGGAGCTTAGGAATGCTTTAGAGTAGTCTCAAAATTCACAAAGCAGTCTGGTAGGTTTTATCCAACCTTTATTACATGGACTACGTACATACAGGAGGTCCATAGTGGAATGGTAGGCTACAAGATTAAAGTACAATACAAATGCTCCATGCTCATTCTACTACACATAGATAAGGTAAACATACATGTGACATGCATGTCCCATGTGCATTGAACAAATAACCCAGATGGAAAGGACTGACACACAATTAAACATTGTAGGAAGTTGGCTCTGTATGCACTATTTCAAAGTAAGGAATAGTATGCACAGAGTCCAAGGGTTCCCCTTAGAGGTAAGATAGTGGCAAAAAAGAGATAATACTAATGCTCTATTTTGTGGTAGTGTGGTCGAGCAGTAGGCTTATCAAAGGAGTAGTGTTAAGCATTTGTTGTACATACACACAGGCAATAAATGAGGAACACACACTCAGAGACAAATCCAGCCAATAGGTTTTGTTATAGAAAAATATATTTTCTTAGTTTATTTTAAGAACCACAGGTTCAAATTCTACATGTAATATCTCATTTGAAAGGTATTGCAGGTAAGTACTTTCGGAACTTTGAATAATTACAATAGCATATATACTTTTCACATAAAACACAAATAGCTGTTTTAAAAGTGGACACAGTGCAATTTTCACAGTTCCTGGGGGAGGTAAGTTGTTGTTAGTTTTATCAGGTAAGTAAATCACTTACAAGTCTCAGGTTTGGGTCTGAGGTAGCCCACCGTTGGAGGTTCAGAGCAACCCCAAAGTTACCACACCAGCAGCTCAGGGCCGGTCAGGTGCAGAGGTCAAAGAGGTGCCCAAAACACATAGGCTTCAATGGAGAGAAGGGGGTGCCCCGGTTCCAGTCTGCCAGCAGGTAAGTACCCGCGTCTTCGGAGGGCAGACCAGGGGGGTTTTGTAGGGCACCGGGGGGGACACAAGTCAGCACAAAAAGTACACCCTCAGCAGCGCGGGGGCGGCCGGGTGCAGTGTGCAAACACGCGTCGGGTTTTCAATGGTTTTCAATGAGAGACCAAGGGGTCTCTTCAGTGGTGCAGGCAGGCAAGGGGGGGGCTCCTCGGGGTAGCCACCACCTGGGCAAGGGAGAGGGCCTCCTGGGGGTCACTCCTGCACTGGAGTTCCGATCCTTCAGGTGCTGGGGGCTGCGGATGCAGGGTCTTTTCCAGCCGTCGGGAAATTAGAGTTCAGGCAGTCGCGGTCAGGGGGAGCCTCGGGATTCCCTCTGCAGGCGTCGCTGTGGGAGCTCAGGGGGGACAACTTTGGTTACTCACGGTCTTGGAGTCGCCGGAGGGTCCTCCCTGAGGTGTTGGTTCTCCACCAGTCGAGTCGGGGTCGCCGGGTGCAGTGTTGCAAGTCTCACGCTTCTTGCGAGGAGTTGCAGGGGTCTTTAAATCTGCTCCTTTGAAACAAAGTTGCAGTCTTTTGGAGCAGGGCCGCTGTCCTCAGGAGTTTCTTGTCTTTCTTGAAGCAGGGCATTCCTCTGAGGATTCAGAGGTCGCTGGTCCTTTGGAAAGCGTCGCTGGAGCAGGTTTCTTTGGAAGGCAGGAGACAGGCCGGTAGGACTGGGGCCAAAGCAGTTGGTGTCTTCTGTTCTTCCTCTGCAGGGGTTTTTCAGCTCAGCAGTCTTCTTCTTCTTGTAGTTTCAGGAATCTAAATTCTTAGGTTCAGGGAAGCCCTTAAATACTAAATTTAAGGGCGTGTTTAGGTCTGGGGGGTTAGTAGCCAATGGCTACTAGCCCTGAGGGTGGGTACACCCTCTTTGTGCCTCCTCCCAAGGGGAGGGGGGTCACATTCCTATCCCTATTGGGGGAATCCTCCTTCTACAAGATGGAGGATTTCTAAAAGTCAGAGTCACCTCAGCTCAGGACACCTTAGGGGCTTGTCCTGACTGGCCAGTGACTCCTCCTTGTTTTTCTCATTATCTCTCCTGGACTTGCCGCCAAAAGTGGGGGCTGGGTCCAGTGGGCGGGCATTTCCACTAGCTGGAGTGCCCTGGGGCATTGTAACACGAAGCTTGAGACTTTGAAGCTCACTGCTAGGTGTTACAGTTCCTGCAGGGGGGAGGTGTGAAGCACCTCCACCCAGAGCAGGCTTTGTTTCTGTCCTCAGAGAGCACAAAGGCTCTCACCGCATGGGGTCAGAAACTCGTCTCTCAGCAGCAGGCTGGCACAGACCAGTCAGTCCTACACTGAACAATTGGGTAAAATACAGGGGGTATCTCTAAGATGCCCTCTGTGTGCATTTTTTAATAAATCCAACACTGGCATCAGTGTGGGTTTATTATTCTGAGAAGTTTGATACTAAACTTCCCAGTATTCAGTGTAGCCATTATGGAGCTGTGGAGTTCGTTTTTGACAGACTCCCAGCCCATATACTCTTATGGCTACCCTGCACTTACAATGTCTAAGGTTTTGCTTAGACACTGTAGGGGCATAGTGCTCATGCACCTATGCCCTCACCTGTGGTATAGTGCACCCTGCCTTAGGGCTTTAAGGCCTGCTAGAGGTGTGACTTACCTATGCCATAGGCAGTGTGAGGTTGGCATGGCACCCTGAGGGGAGTGCCATGTCGACTTACTCGTTTTGTTCTCATCAGCACACACAAGCTGGCAAGCAGTGTGTCTGTGCTGAGTGAGGGGTCCCCAGGGTGGCATAAGATATGCTGCAGCCCTTAGAGACCTTCCCTGGCATCAGGGCCCTTGGTACCAGGGGTACCAGTTACAAGGGACTTACCGGGATGCCAGGGTGTGCCAATTGTGGAATCAAAAGTACATTTTAGGTGAAAGAACACTGGTGCTGGGGCCTGGTTAGCAGGGTCCCAGCACACTTCTCAGTCAAGTCAGCATCAGTATCAGGCAAAAAGTGGGGGGTAACTGCAACAGGGAGCCATTTCTTTACACAAGCCCCCCCCAGCCCACAGGCCAGGAGACTCAGCCAAAGCTGGGAGAGTCTTCCTAGTCTGTCAGGCGAGGAAGAGTAGAGGAAATAGGCTGGTTTGTTGCAGGGCCTACTCTGCCTTACATCCTCCTGTCCAGGTCATTCCCTCTGGGGAACTGACCCACTTCCACAGTGATAGGACCTAGTCTGAATTGCCTCTTGTCTGTGCTTTTAATGTCTCCACCCATTCTCTCTATTTTGGGGTTAGAGGTATCCACCTCTGCTAATCTTATCTTAGCCAGGGTCACCCCTAGCTTACCCAAAGAGGTTACCCAGAGCTGGAGTAACCCCACCATGACCAAGAGGGTCAGGGGGCCTAACTTGCTATTTGGCATGGGGTCTGACCACCATGCCAAGGATAGTGCAGCCATAAAGGCTAACACCCAGCAGAGGCCACTGACAGCTGTCAGTGCCCAGAACCACACCTTTAGCTCTTCACCTACAAGGGAAGGGGCTAAGTTACAGGCTTCTTTGGGTTCAGGGTGCCTGTCTGCTGTATTAGAGTGGGGGGTTACTGCATCTTGTAGTAAACACCCTTCTTCCACTCTTTCTTCTGTTAGCTGAGGAGCCACCCACTCAGGCTTAACAGTTGCCTTCTTGTGGGTCAGGTTGGACTTTACCAGTGCCACTTTTGGAGTTCTCCCCTACTGGAGCAGAATCTCATTGGCTTGCTGGAACCTTGGCTAAAGGTTGCCCACCCTTCCTACACTGTTTTCTTTTCTTTTTCTTCTGGGGCCTACTTGCATTTACTGCAGAGGCAGGAACTCCAGAATCCTTGGGAGAGGACTGGCACTGGACCAGTTCCTCTCTTGGGCTCTGACTAACCTCTGGGTAGTCATTTCCAAGGAGACAATCAAGGGGGAGGTCTGTACTGACTACCACCCTTCTCCAGCTAAAAGTCCCACCCACTTCTATGGGCCCAAACGCCACAGGCCTATCAGTCACCCTGTCTGGGCTAACTCTTACTCTGGCAGTCTCACCTGGGATGTACTGGTTTGAGAACACCAGCCTGTCGTGCACAATAGTGTGACTGGCACAAGTGTCTCTCAGGGCAGTGGCTGGGATTCCATTCACCAGTAGGTGGTGGAAGTGTCTACTTCCCTCTGGAATCTCCAACTCACCTGTTGGGCCCTTTTTCCAGTTGAAGGCTATGAAGACCTCCTCATCTGAGGAGTCATCTCCAATGGCTACACTGGTCACCCCTGGGATTTTGCTAGGGGGTTTGTTTTTGGGACAAGAAGTGTCCTTGGTGTGGTGCCCTGTCTGTCTACAGTTATGGCACCATGCCTTAGTGGCATCCCAGTTCTTACCCTGGTACCCACTTTTGTTTTGGGTTGTGTCTCAGGGCCCACCCACTTGGTCTGGTTTCTGGGGGCCTACAGAGGACTCTTTTTCTTTGTTTCTAGTGTCACCCACTTTCTCCTGAGGAGGTTTTGTAACCCCTTTCTTTTGGTCACCCCCAGTGGAAGTTTTGGTTACCCTAGTCTTGACCCAGTGGTCTGCCTTCTTTCCCAATTCTTGGGGAGAAATTGGACCTAGGTCTACCAGATACTGATGCAACTTTTCATTGAAGCAGTTACTTAAAATGTGTTCTTTCATAAACAAATTATAAAGCCCAACATAGTCATGCACTTCATTTCCAGTTACCCAACCATCCAGAGTTTTCACTGAGTAGTCTACAAAATCAACCCAGGTCTGGCTCGAGGATTTTTGAGCCCCCCTGAACCTAATCCTGTCCTCCTCAGTGGAGAATCCAAAGCCCTCAATCAGGGTACCCTTCATGAGGTCATAAGATCCTGCATCTTTTCGAGAGAGTGTGAGGAGTCTATCCCTACACTTTCCAGTGAACATTTCCCAAAGGAGAGCACCCCAGTGAGATTTGCTTACTTTTCTGGTTACACAAGCCCTCTCAAAAGCTGTGAACCATTTGGTGATGTCATCACCATCTTCATATTTAGTTACAATCCCTTTAGGGATTTTCAACATGTCAGGAGAATCTCTGACCCTATTTATGTTGCTTCCACCATTGATGGTTCCTAGGCCCATCTCTTGTCTTTCCCTTTCTATGGCTAGGATCTGTCTTTCCAAAGCCAATCTTTTGGCCATCCTGGCTAACTGGATGTCCTCTTCACTGAAGTTATCCTCAGTGATTTCAGAGATGTTGGTCCCTCCTGTGAGGGAAGCAGCATCTCTGACTATTATGTTTGGAGTCAGGGCTTGAGAGGCCCTGTTCTCCCTAAATAGGGCTGGTAGGGGGGAATCTCCCTCCAGGTCACTATCATCATCCTCTGTGTTGCCATCCTCAGAGGGGTTGGCCTTTTCAAACTCTGCCAACAGCTCCTGGAGCTGTAGTTTGGAAGGTCTGGGGCCCATTGTTATTTTCTTTATTTTACAGAGTGACCTTAGCTCCCTCATCTTAAGATGGAGGTAAGGTGTGGTGTCGAGTTCCACCACATTCACATCTGTACTAGACATTATGCTTCTAAAAGTTGGCATACTTTTTAAGAATCTAAAAACTAGTTCTAGAATCTAATTCAAACTTTCACAAACTTTTAAACTCTAAAAGAAATGCTAAACAGGATCTAACACAAGGCCCTAGCAGGTCTTTTAAGAATTTAGAAAAATAGTTCAAATTGCAAAAATCTATTTCTAATGACAATCTTTGGAATTTGTCGTGTGATCAGGTATTGGCTGAGTAGTCCAGCAAATGCAAAGTCTTGTACCCCACCGCTGATCCACCAATGTAGGATGTTGGCTCTGTATGCACTATTTCAAAGTAAGAAATAGTATGCACAGAGTCCAAGGGTTCCCCTTAGATGTAAGATAGTGGCAAAAAAGAGATAATACTAATGCTCTATTTTGTGGTAGTGTGGTCGAGCAGTAGGCTTATCAAAGGAGTAGTGTTAAGCATTTGTTGTACATACACACAGGCAATAAATGAGGAACACACACTCAGAGACAAATCCAGCCAATAGGTTTTGTTATAGAAAAATATATTTTCTTAGTTTATTTTAAGAACCACAGGTTCAAATTCTACATGTAATATCTCATTTGAAAGGTATTGAAGGTAAGTACTTTTGGAACTTTGAATAATTACAATAGCATATATACTTTTCACATAAAACACAAATAGCTGTTTTAAAAGTGGACACAGTGCAATTTTCACAGTTCCTGGGGGAGGTAAGTTATTGTTAGTTTTATCAGGTAAGTAAATCACTTACAAGTCTCAGGTTTGGGTCCAAGGTAGCCCACCGTTGGGGGTTCAGAGCAACCCCAAAGTTACCACACCAGCAGCTCAGGGCCGGTCAGGTGCAGAGGTCAAAGAGGTGCCCAAAACACATAGGCTTCAATGGAGAGAAGGGGGTGCCCCGGTTCCAGTCTGCCAGCAGGTAAGTACCCGCGTCTTCGGAGGGCAGACCAGGGGGGTTTTGTAGGGCACCGGGGGGGGGGGGGGACAAGTCAGCACAAAAAGTACACCCTCAGCAGCGCGGGGGCGGCCGGGTGCAGTGTGCAAACACGCATCGGGTTTTCAATGGTTTTCAATGAGAGACCAAGGGGTCTCTTCAGCGGTGCAGGCAGGCAACGGGGGGGCTCCTCGGGGTAGCCACCACCTGGGCAAGGGAGAGGGCCTCCTGGGGGTCACTCCTGCACTGGAGTTCCGATCCTTCAGGTGCTGGGGGCTGCGGGTGCAGGGTCTTTTCCAGCAGTCGGGAAATTAGAGTTCAGGCAGTCGCGGTCAGGGGGAGCCTCAGGATTCCCTCTGCAGGCGTCGCTGTGGGGGCTCAGGGGGGACAACTTTGGTTACTCACGGTCTTGGAGTCGCCGGAGGGTCCTCCCTGAGGTGTTGGTTCTCCACCAGTCGAGTCGGGGTCGCTGGGTGCAGTGTTGCAAGTCTCACGCTTCTTGCGGGGAGTTGCAGGGGTCTTTAAATCTGCTCCTTTGAAACAAAGTTGCAGTCTTTTGGAGCAGGGCCGCTGTCCTCGGGAGTTTCTTGTCTTTCTTGAAGCAGGGCATTCCTCTGAGGATTCAGAGGTCGCTGGTCCTTTGGAAAGCGTCGCTGGAGCAGGTTTCTTTGGAAGGCAGGAGACAGGCCGGTAGGACTGGGGCCAAAGCAGTTGGTGTCTTCTGTTCTTCCTCTGCAGGGGTTTTTCAGCTCAGCAGTCTTCTTCTTCTTGTAGTTTCAGGAATCTAAATTCTTAGGTTCAGGGAAGCCCTTAAATACTAAATTTAAGGGCGTGTTTAGGTCTGGGGGGTTAGTAGCCAATGGCTACTAGCCCTGAGGGTGGGTACACCCTCTTTGTGCCTCCTCCCAAGGGGAGGGGGTCACATTCCTATCCCTATTGGGGGAATCCTCCTTCTACAAGATGGAGGATTTCTAAAAGTCAGAGTCACCTCAGCTCAGGACACCTTAGAGGCTTGTCCTGACTGGCCAGTGACTCCTCCTTGTTTTTCTCATTATCTCTCCTGGACTTGCCGCCAAAAGTGGGGGCTGAGTCCAGGGGGCAGGCATCTCCACTAGCTGGAGTGCCCTGGGGCATTGTAACACAAAGCTTGAGACTTTGAAGCTCACTGCTAGGTGTTACAGTTCCTGCAGGGGGGAGGTGTGAAGCACCTCCACCCAGAGCAGGCTTTGTTTCTGTCCTCAGAGAGCACAAAGGCTCTCACCGCATGGGGTCAGAAACTCGTCTCTCAGCAGCAGGCTGGCACAGACCAGTCAGTCCTACACTGAACAATTGGGTAAAATACAGGGGGTATCTCTAAGATGCCCTCTGTGTGCATGTTTTAATAAATCCAACACTGGCATCAGTGTGGGTTTATTATTCTGAGAAGTTTGATACTAAACTTCCCAGTATTCAGTGTAGCCATTATGGAGCTGTGGAGTTCGTTTTTGACAGACTCCCAGCCCATATACTCTTATGGCTACCCTGCACTTACAATGTCTAAGGTTTTGCTTAGACACTGTAGGGGCATAGTGCTCATGCACCTATGCCCTCACCTGTGGTATAGTGCACCCTGCCTTAGGGCTTTAAGGCCTGCTAGAGGGGTGACTTACCTATGCCATAGGCAGTGTGAGGTTGGCATGGCACCCTGAGGGGAGTGCCATGTCGACTTACTCGTTTTGTTCTCATCAGCACACACAAGCTGGCAAGCAGTGTGTCTGTGCTGAGTGAGGGGTCCCCAGGGTGGCATAAGATATGCTGCAGCCCTTAGAGACCTTCCCTGGCATCAGGGCCCTTGGTACCAGGGGTACCAGTTACAAGGGACTTACCTGGATGCCAGGGTGCGCCAATTGTGGAATCAAAAGTACATTTTAGGTGAAAGAACACTGGTGCTGGGGCCTGGTTAGCAGGGTCCCAGCACACTTCTCAGTCAAGTCAGCATCAGTATCAGGCAAAAGTGGGGGGTAACTGCAACAGGGAGCCATTTCTTTACACAAGCCCCCCCCAGCCCACAGGCCAGGAGACTCAGCCAAAGCTGGGAGAGTCTTCCTAGTCTGTCAGGCGAGGAAGAGTAGAGGAAATAGGCTGGTTTGTTGCAGGGCCTACTCTGCCTTACATCCTCCTGTCCAGGTCATTCCCTCTGGGGAACTGACCCACTTCCACAGTGATAGGACCTAGTCTGAATTGCCTCTTGTCTGTGCTTTTAATGTCTCCACCCATTCTCTCTATTTTGGGGTTAGAGGTATCCACCTCTGCTAATCTTATCGTAGCCAGGGTCACCCCTAGCTTACCCAAAGAGGTTACCCAGAGCTGGAGTAACCCCACCATGACCAAGAGGGTCAGGGGGCCTAACTTGCTATTTGGCATGGGGTCTGACCACCATGCCAAGGATAGTGCAGCCATAAAGGCTAACACCCAGCAGAGGCCACTGACAGCTGTCAGTGCCCAGAACCACACCTTTAGCTCTTCACCTACAAGGGAAGGGGCTAAGTTACAGGCTTCTTTGGGTTCAGGGTGCCTGTCTGCTGTATTAGAGTGGGGGGTTACCACATCTTGTAGTAAACACCCTTCTTCCACTCTTTCTTCTGTTAGCTGAGGAGCCACCCACTCAGGCTTAACACTTGCCTGACTAGCCAGGACTTCTTGTGGGTCAGGTTGGACTTTACCAGTGCCACTTTTGGAGTTCTCCCCTACTGGAGCAGAATCTCCTTGGCTTGCTGGAACCTTGGCTAAAGGTTGCCCACCCTTCCTACACTGTTTTCTTTTCTTTTTCTTCTGGGGCCTACTTGCATTTACTGCAGAGGCAGGAACTCCAGAATCATTGGGAGAGGACTGGCACTGGACCAGTTCCTCTCTTGGGCTCTGACTAACCTCTGGGTAGTCATTTCCAAGGAGACAATCAAGGGGGAGGTCTGTACTGACTACCACCCTTCTCCAGCTAAAAGTCCCACCCACTTCGATGAGCACAAAAGCCACAGGCCTATCAGTCACCCTGTCTGGGCTAACTCTTACTCTGGCAGACTCACCTGGAATGTACTGGTTTGAGAACACCAGCCTGTCGTGCACAATAGTGTGACTGGCACAAGTGTCTCTCAGGGCAGTGGCTGGGATTCCATTCACCAGTAGGTGGTGGAAGTGTCTACTTCCCTCTGGAATCTCCAACTCACCTGTTGGGCCCTTTTTCCAGTTGAAGGCTATGAAGACCTCCTCATCTGAGGAGTCATCTCCAATGGCTACACTGGTCACCCCTGGGATTTTGCTAGGGGGTTTGTTTTTGGGACAAGAAGTGTCCTTGGTGTGGTGCCCTGTCTGTCTACAGTTATGGCACCATGCCTTAGTGGCATCCCAGTTCTTACCCTGGTACTCACTTTTGTTTTGGGTTGTGTCTCGGGCCCACCCACTTGGTCTGGTTTCTGGGGGCCTACAGAGGACTCTTTTTCTTTGTTTCTAGTGTCACCCACTTTCTCCTGAGGAGGTTTTGTAACCCCTTTCTTTTGGTCACCCCCAGTGGAAGTTTTGGTTACCCTAGTCTTGACCCAGTGGTCTGCCTTCTTTCCCAATTCTTGGGGAGAAATTGGACCTAGGTCTACCAGATACTGATGCAACTTTTCATTGAAGCAGTTACTTAAAATGTGTTCTTTCATAAACAAATTATAAAGCCCAACATAGTCATGCACTTCATTTGCAGTTACCCAACCATCCAGTGTTTTCACTGAGTAGTCTACAAAATCAACCCAGGTCTGGCTCGAGGATTTTTGAGCCCCCCTGAACCTAATCCTGTACTCCTGAGTGGAGAATCCAAAGCCCTCAATCAGGGTACCCTTCATGAGGTCATAAGATCCTGCATCTTTTCCATGAATGCTCGGTCGACAACTCTCCCTGTACTGGCAGCAGGTTAAACAGCATACACAATTAATTGCTGTCACCACTGAAACTCCTCCACTGCAAGTTGAGTTGACAGTATTCAAACTCAGTAAAGGGTGGGAGGGGGCATGCTGTGCACCTCCAGACCAAAAAGCCCAGCATGGGTACATTTTATGTGTTACAATAGGCTTTCAGTGTACAGACATGATTATCATTTAAGCTATGTCCAAAAATCTGAAATATTCAGAAGCGTGTTATGGGGAACTCATGTTCTTCTGAGCTATGCAGGGGACCTTTTTCATCTCTACAACAGCCTATAGTTTTGGTGTCAGAGGTCAGTGGTGATGAATCATTACAAGAAGTAAAACTCTGAAATTATTGGCATGTTCTAGAGCAGTGGCATTCAAACTTTTTAATGCCGTGCCCCTTCTTGTGTTCAATTCATCATGGCCCCCAGATTGACAAACGCATTTTTTCACAATTATTGTTTACAATTTGCAGCTAATAAACATATTTCACAAGGCAAAACATCAAACATTGAATGGTATGATCAGTTATCACTTTAAAAAATGCATTAAAATACATGAATGCCAACATGCTATCAGCAGCCTGGCCCCCTAAAGTGTAAAAGTTTCCAGATTGGGATCCTTTGTCAGAAATAAGGTTGTGGGACTTGGAGGGTTGTTTTATTTTTCACCACCTTCCTACTCCCAGCCAGGATATGGGTGATAAAAGATGCCACTGATGGCCCATTGCCGAGTGGCTCACTGAATCTCTGTTTAAAAAAATAAATAAAACAGCTCTGTTTTCAACATGATTTTCTTTTTAGGCAGTGCCTGGTACCCCCGGAGATCAATTCATACCCTTTAGGGTGGACGTCCCCCTGTTTGAAAACCTCTGTTCCAGAGTAACTGATCAGTGGCAAAGAATGAGTAGTAAATAGACAAGGAAACTGATGATTATCTAGAAGCAGTGTGAGGCACCAACAGAGAGACCGGCATTAGTAATTCAATGGGCAAAGAAGGCCGACCTGCAGAAGATTCCAGTACATGCAGTTACAGAGGCAGAAAGCTTAGACAGCATTAACTTAAGAGGCTTCATGAGAACAACTTTTCACAAGTTCACCAAGTCAATCACTTTGATTATCTAGTAGTAAGAATTTGCAGATCCCGATCAAGGCCCGAACACATCGAAAAGAGTAAGGCTACTATTCTGCATACATCAGTATATAAAGCTGTTGCACAGTCGGCTGCCCAATATTTGACAGAGGTGTGGGGGATGGCTTCATTAAATCCTCTTACAACAAGAGAAAATTGTTTTATAAAATCATTATTGAGCCTACTCCCTAGCACAACCGTTTATGTCGATCTGGCTCTAAAATGGATTAATGATCTGGCAGCTATGCGGCCCTTGGTATTTTGGGTTAGGTCCTTGCAGCTCCTGAATTAGAATCTTACAGGCAAGGTTTAGAGCAATTAATTTGGATGAACAGGAACCTGACTACTCCATGGCTGTCACACATTATTAAGAAATGTGTTTACGCCTTGAGACTGGAAGCCATGTGGATCAAACACTTTTAATCAGCTCCTCATTCAAAGATAAAGTGAAGAAAGCTTTATGGGAGTATATAGAAGTTGAATATGTCAGGAATGCCGATAGCAATAGCCTTACTGGAAGGATTTTTTTTTCTAAAACATCCACCTTGTGCCACACTTTTCATCAAGTTTAGGATTGGCACACTAGCACTGAATAGTTATACTTATAAGTGGAAGACGGTGTGCCCAGATAAAAAAGATCTTACTCCTTTTGCCTTGATCAGGTGGAGTCATTGAACATTTTATGTTTAGCTGCTCATTGTATTCACATGCCAGAGCAAAATGGCTGAAACTCTATTGTCAGAATCTGGTGTTCTGGAATTTTTTACCTGCTCTCAGAATTCTCAGTTCGGATTTGAGTAGGCTTTTGTATGAGAAGATTTCTGTTTGCAGTGGATATGACTAGAAAACATTCGGGTCTCCCATTATAGTATGTTGCTCTGCTTCTGGGGCACCAAATAAACCTGTAACTGGCTCCCCAATGTTGCGGGCCTGGGCTATTGAATAGCTGATTGTCCCTTATTGCTATACCCTGCTCATCAAATTCCACATTGTCCTTGCAATCTTATTACATGGTTACGATCATATGGTCATTACGATCTTTACTTTATATACGATGTTTAGCCCCTCTTGTGTTGCATATTTATTTTTCATTGTGTGATATGTCTCAAGCTGTACTCGTACCCCGACTCAACTGTTCGATCTCTGGGACTTGGGTTGTTATGTACATGCTGCAGTCTGTTCAGGGGCCAGGGTAGAAAATACTTGGAGATGCTTGAGTTATCATATTTTACTTGTTTTCCTTTTTTTCTGGATCTATGTTATAATTTCTTCTGTACATTTATGGCCTTAAGGGATGTTTTTTGTTATGATGTGTTTGCATATTCCTTTTATGGTCTTTCACCCAAATAAAGTGTATTACTACTACTAAACCTAAGAGTAAATGTAAAATTGTAAATTTTGCACTTGTATAGCGCACTACTCACCCGTTAGGGTCTCAAAGCGCTGTACTCATACCGCTATGGAACCCCTCCTGGCTTTTCCCTGTGAGGTGCCCACTCCTGGGCACCCCCAGGGTGAAGCCAGGCATCCAAGCGCTGTTGGGGCCTTGTGGAGATTAAGCAAGCTATTGCCTAGAGTTGCAGAGTGGGACCCATTAATTAAATTAGGCACCAAGGCAAGAATTATCTGGTCCAAGGGAATTGAGCCCAAGACCTGCCGAAGCAGGACTTGAACCCTGGTCTTGAGCCAGATCTCTGCTTCAGGGTCTGCCACTCTAACCATTGTGCCACACTTCTCCACTGCCACACTTCTCCACCAGAGTTGTAAAGGAAGCTTCAAAGATGTTCTACAATTTGTTCCAGGAACAAAATCCCTGGTAATCACGTAAAATAAATTACCCACGGTTTTAAAAATAGTTCACAGTGCTACTGAGTTTCCAAAGCTCATAACTGTATGGGCTTAAACATTTCACAAGCCTGGAGTTATTATATTGCCATTTACTGGGAAAAGTCAATCTATACCAACGCCTCATTTGGCGACAGTGCATTTTACAGGCAGCAATGTCCACATAACCTGTTGTCTTTGGTAGCATTGAAAGTTTAAACTATTTTGCTGCATTTAAAAATACAAATAGAAGTTTTGGTTGCCCAAAACAAGTCCTTCTCCCACAAGATAATGCCTTCATCTAGTTTCTCTAATGCCGTGCAACCAATGCCACTTTGTAAAATGTTGTACAATGAAATGTTTTCAAATATGCCCGTGAACAATTTTAGAATGTAAATAGTTCCTTTCAGTACAGTAGACACATTTTCCAGGTTGCTTACATGCATCACTAAGCCTAAGAACAAAGCAAATGCATTGACTGTGATCCATTGTGTAAATTTCTAAAAGTGATAAAACTAATGAGGAGCCAGACATTATTTAGACAATTGAGTGTTTTTCTTAAACACCTCTGTTTCCTCCAAAACAAATTAAAAGTCAACAGGTTTCCTATATTTCCTTAATTCCTACATCCTGGAGAAAAGGGGTTAATTTAATTAAATTCATTAATGGTGCTTTGGTGTATTGCATTATATTTAAGATGCTACTGCCTCATTCTTGAAGATATTTGTACATGTGAGATTGACTTACAGGTGGACATTGTTATTATTTGCAAGGGAAACACTTTGCATTTATACCTGGACATAGTGACATGATGGCTTCCAAGTGATCGGATCCAGTAGCAAGGATGTGGGAGTTCGAAGATACGGATGACCTTGAAGTTTGAGTACAAACAATTTTCTGAACTTTCCCCACCTCGGAAATGGTCAGACCAAGAGTAACTGTTGTTTCAGGGTGAGAAGATGAAAACGTACCAAATAAATTATGTGAGGTTGTAGGCAAAAATATTTTCCAGTGTAAAAAAATGTGAGCTTGTGCATTTGCTTGTTTTTTTCCTTTTGTCACACTCAAGAGTATACATATATTTTCTAGTATGCAAAAATAAAAATCTGTGAAGCATCTCCTGGATAACGTTTATAAAGATGAGGCTAGCGTAAGTTATGCTTGGAAAAATTCTTGATAGGAGTAAATCCCCACCAATATGAGGTCATAAACCTCTGGCAGCAAACGGAGTTTTTACAGACTGAGGTTCTTGCCTCTTAGTTATGTTCAAGTCTTCTGCTGTAAACCACCTTTTCCTTTTATAGAATCCCTTCTAAGAGGGACATTCATCATGATTTTCTTACAGGAAAACACCATGGCCCTCATTACAACCCTGACGGACGGTGATAAAGTGGCGGTAATACCGCCAACAGGCTGGCGGTAACTATTGCCAAATTATGACCATAGCGGTGATATCTCCGATAGACAGCCAATGTACCACACCGACCGCCAGGGCGGAAACAAC
Organism: Pleurodeles waltl; assembly: GCF_031143425.1. Taxonomy (NCBI): domain Eukaryota; kingdom Metazoa; phylum Chordata; class Amphibia; order Caudata; family Salamandridae; genus Pleurodeles; species Pleurodeles waltl. The sequence continues at coordinate 289,827,458 of NC_090449.1, read as the reverse complement.
AGGCACCATTGTGGTAACGGCCTACAGCCAGGCGGAAGACAAAGTACCGCCCACCATATTTTGACCCTTCAATCCGCCACCTTTTCCTGGGCGGTACCAACGCCTTCAAAAGCCTGGTGGAAGAAGAGCAAAAATTCAAAGGACTCACTTTTGGAGAAACAGGGAAGAACCACGCCACCATGGAACCAGAACTGCAAGTTTTCCCAATTATCTTCTATATCATTCTCCACCTGGAACACCAACGCCGGCAAAGACAACAACGGTGAGTACAGAGACGCCTATCACACAAGGGAGGGTGGGAGGAAAACAACAGTGACACGTGCAACACACACCCGACACATACACACCTGCACAAGAAAATCAATGTTTTCCCGATAATCGACAGAATAATGCAAGGACAACAGGAATTGACTAAAGTGATTGTAATAAGATCAACATCAAAAGTAATAAGTCGATTTGGCAATGAAACAGATATGTACACATGTACAAAAAATGGACACTGCCCAATCCATAGATCACAGGGCCCACACGGCCACAGGGCAAAGTCCAAGGCCCCATTTGATTCCTGCCCCAATACGGAGAGAACACTGCAGGGGCATCAGTTAGCAAATAGGCAGACACCTCAGGGGTGGGGGGCACCTCAGCCGGATGCAGAAACAAGACCACTGGTTCTGGAGAGGGCAACATGCTTGGTCCTGGGGAGTGCGAGGCCACAGTCTCACAAGTGGGTGTCTTGCCCACTGGTTCTGGAGGGGGAAACATGCCCTGTGCTTGGTCCTAGGATGTGCGAGGCCACATTCTCTCAAGTCGGTAACTTGCCCACTGGTTCTGAACGGGGCAACATGCCCTGTGCTTGGTCCTGGGGAGTACAAGGCCACAGTCTCTGAAGTGGGTGACTTGCCCACGGGTTCTGGAGGGGGCAACATGCCCTCTTCTTGGTCCTGGGCAGCGCAAGGCCACAGTCTCTCAAGTGGGTGACTTGCCCACTGGTTCTGGTGGGGGCAGGCCGGACAGCAACCCATGGAGGCTGGCCTATATGGCGTCCGCTTGTGGTGACGGCTGCACTGCCGTGGTGGTTGTGGGAGGCTCCTGCTCAGCCCCTACACCCCCTGATGGCTGCACTGTGGTTTGTGGTTGTGGGAGGCTCCTGCTCAGCCCTGCACCCTCCGATGGCTGCACTGTGGTGGTGGTTGTGGGAGGCTCCTGCTCAGCCCATGCACTCTCTGATGGCTGCACAACCATGGCTGGCGTGTGGGGCTCTATTACAGCTGCTGGTGCAGGCTCCTTCCCCTCCCTTGTGGCTGGCACAGGCTCCTTCTCCTTCTTTGTGGCTGGTGCAGGCTCCTTCCCCTTCTTTTTGGCTGGTGCAAGCTCCTTCCCCTTCTTTGTGGCTGGTGCAGGCTCCTTCCCCTTCAGTATCTGTGGCCTGGAATCCTTCCCACCATAAGTAGGTGCTGCTAACACTTGGCCCTTTGGCTGAGGTGTCTGGCTGGGTCCTTGCTACCCTGCCCATACGTGCAGGACAGGGGGAAGGGTAGGGAAGAGGTCAATCTGGGAAAGGAAAAGCTTTTTAGGGACAGTGGGGCGTGAAGAGGGAGGAGTAATGGGAGTGGAGGATGAGGGAGTGGTTGGTGGAGGTGTTTATCTGCTGGATTTGGGTGCAGGTGCATGGGCTGTATGCTGTTGTGAGGTGGATGGCTGTTGGGTGTCTGAGTGCTTGCGTTTGTGTACATTAGGAGGAGGGGACATACACGGTGGGAGAGGACACAGGGGAAGTGTGCATGGATGTTGTGAAGGTGTCTGCCAGTCAGGTGTGTGTGTGGACGTAACTGGGTGGGAGGAGGAGGAGGGGGAGACAGTGAAAATAGTGGATGTTGTTGTGTCTGCAACTGGATGGTGTTTGTGCGAGTGCCTGTGGGATGAAGTGTGGTGTTTGTGTATGCCTGTGACAATCTTGGGTGTTGTCTTGTGTGCATGCTCATCTACCTGTGTGCTTGGGATGGGTTGGGGTTGAGGAGAATGGGCCTGGGAGGTGGAATTTGGAGGGGGGACGGTAGAAACAGGGACAATGGCTGCCATCAGAGAGGAGGCCAGAGCCTGGATCGATCTCTGTTGGGCCGACAGGAATGCATTAGATTGCTGCATCTGGGCTGCCAGGCCCTGGATGGCATTCACAATGGTTGACTGCTCTACTGAGATGGATCTCAGGAGGTCAATAGCCTCCTCACTCAGGGCAGCAGGGCTCACTGGGGCAGGGCCTGTGGTGCCGGGGCGAATGAGATGCGGTGCTGGTCACAGAGGTATCCGCCACCACCAGGGAGCTCCCATCGGAGGAGGTATCTGAGTCTGTATTGTCCCCTCCAGTCCCCGTCGTGGTGTTCCCCTCGCCCTCCGTCCCTCTGGTGCCCTCAGCGTCGGTGGAATCTGCCTCCAGGGTCCTGTGGGATGCAGCTCCCTCTGTTGCTAGTGCCTCTGCTCCTCCGCCAAATGATGCTAATGCACATAAGGACAAGATGAGAAAACAAGAAAGGGGGGAGAGAGACAAAGGATACACTGGGTCAAAGACTGCACCAACACCACTGTTGGCATATACAGCACCCTCACACACAGGGAACAGGCCTATGCACTATGCATTGCACTACCAGTGAAATGGATACTCAACAAGAAATGAGGAGGGGTAGACACCATCAACTACAGCACACCTGGGCATGCAGCCCTGACCAGTATTGAATGCTAACAAGCTAGGAAAGCAGTATTTCCCCTTCAGACCACCAGAGGACCTGCGCTGCTGTGTCTGGCCTGACCTGGTTGCACCCACTGACACACAACCACCACCCGGATACCAGCTGTGAGCTTCAATGATGACCACTGTACTAACCCCCTTGTGGCTGCTGTGATGCCCTCAAGCACCTATCCAGCTCAGGATAGGCCACCGCCAGTTTGCAGGCCATCAGGGGGGTCAGGGTCCGACGGGCACCCCTTCCACGTTGGGAGGCCATCCCCAGCTGGGCGTCAGCGGTCTTCCGTGCCCAGCATCTCAGGTCCTCCCACCGTTTGCAACAGTGGGTGCTTTGCCTGCCATGGAACCCAGGGTCCGCACCTCCTTGGCTACCCTTCTTTTGATGGGTGCTGACCTGCAGAGGCAATACAGACAGGAGAACACCATTAGACAAACAATCCAGCCAGTAACACAAATGGCCCACCATACCCTTTTCCATCACCACTGGCACACACATAGCCCAGCACACAACGTGTACACCGCCAAGAGGACATCCAACCACCCCCTTACACAATGCCTTCACACCCAACTCCTTGCATTCATGCCACATACATCATGCCCACAGTGTACTCACCTGTTGGTCTGGAGGCCCATATAGTCCGTACTGGGGTAGGACCCCATCCACCAGTCGCTCCAACTCCTCGAAATGGAAGGCTGGGGCCCTTTCCCCGGTCACACGAGCCATGGTAGGTTCCAGACACTGGTCTCAGCAGCACATGCAGTGTAGGTCTTCTCCTACGGAAGGTCACGAAACAAGTGATGAATATGATAGAAAATGGCGGTCACGTCCACGGCGGTGCATACCATCACCGCCAGCGTAGATCACCATTGCCCACTGTACCCCATAGGGCCCAATTATAACCAATGAGGAGTTGCACAGAGCTTCACAACCGCCTACCGCCACAGCGCACAACGTCAACGGCATTACCTCACTTCCACCTGTCCCTCCACATAGGACAGGCAGACCCCATTTCAGGGGAAAAGGGAAACAGGCCTATGGATTAATGCTGCGTCACAGGATGAATAGTCACATACTTGACAAATTACACTGTCCCATAACATGTTTGCACATTTTGGACTGCTGTTGTGACTCCATTGTTCAGTTTGTGACAGCCTCCTCACTCCTTTGTCCCTTAGATACCTACCGCTGCGGATGAATAGGAGCTGGAGACTTACCCCCGTGTACAGACCCCGGGTGGACTTGGCTACACTGGAAGACACGCACATAATACTCACCTATCTGCTTCTGTCAGCCCACTGAGATCCCCCCTCTTGTGCAAGTGCTATCAGTTCTCCATTTCCTAGCAATTGGTTCTTTCCAAGTGACAGTGGGCTTGGCAGCAGGAATGTCACAGCCAATGCTCTCAATAGTGCTGACAAGAGTTGTCTGCCCTGATGAAACACATGTGCAGCTACATTACATTCCCCCAGGTTGAGGATTAAGCCACTGTGAAGACCAGATTCTATGCAATGGGACTTATCCCCAATATAACTGGTGCTATTCACGGAACACATATAGCATTTGTCACCCCCTGCCAGAATGAACAGTTGTTCAGGAATCGTAAGAGTTTCCACTCCATGAATGTGCAGATGGTGTGCTTGGTGGACCAGTACATCTCCCACGTCAATGCTAAGTATCCTTGGTCAGTGCATGATGCCCTTGTCCTGAGGAATAGCAGCATCCCAAATGTGGTGTCCCAACTAGAGGCACAGGGTGTGGCTAAGAGGTGAGCCCTGGTTCCCACCCAGTATATTTTGGTGTATGTCTATGATGTTGGCCATATAGGATAGTGTGTGGCTAAATGTTGTCCCTCAATTTGTGCAGGTGACTCTGGTAACCCAAACCTATCATGGCTGCTGACCCCTGTGAGGAATGCCAGGACAAGGGCAGAAGGACATTATAATGAGGCACAAGGACAAACCAGAAGGATCATAGGGCCTTTGGCCTCCTGAAGGCCAGGTTCCAGTGCCTCCATCTGACAGGTGGATCCATTGGTGGATCCCTGTGCTACTCACCCAAGAAGGTCTGCCAGATAGTAGTGGCATGCTGCATGTTGCACAACCTGGCCCTCAGACGTCATGTACCTTTTCTGCAGGAGGAGGAGGCTGGCGATGCCCCTGTGGCAGCAGTGGACCCTGTGGACAGCCGGATGAGGAGGCAGAGGATGAGGATGTGGACAACAGAACATGTGTGATCCGTCAGTACTTCCAATGACACACAGGTGAGACAGTGCAACTTTACATTTCAATGACTTTGGTTGTATTCTGTGTGGCATTGGCATGCTGGTATTTCCCACTTCTTTGCCCACTTACAGTTACCTCTGGATATTCATTTTGCAGATGTTGGTTATTTAACAAATACTCCTGGTGTGATCACAACAGACAGCTACAGGTCATTAATTCTATGCTCATTCTATGTACAGTTCATTTGCAATGGTTGTAGCTGTTTCAATCAACACATATTTGAAATACATGACATACTCGAAGTTGATTTTTATCAAAGGGTGTTTATTGTAGTGCAATTATATAGAGGGGGAAAGTGCAATGGCATGGGGTGATGATGGCGGAAAATCCAGGGTATTGTTCCAGTCTGCTCGTAACACAGGTGCATTGTCCAAGGCGAAATAGGAAGGGGAGCAATGGCAGTTCAAGATGGACAAGGTGACTGAGTGGGACACATGGGGACAATCAGGAGAGTCTCACTTACTGGCTTCTGTCTGGATCGCAGGGAACATTTGCAGGGTGGTTCACCTTCTGCAGGGGGAGGGGTGCTGGTGGCCTGTTGGGCCTCTGGTGGGGCCTCCAGCCACTAGAGGCAGCGGAAGTGGAGGGCTGTTCAGATGACTGGCTAGTGGCAGGGGCCCGTTGGTGTGACACTACCTCCCTCATAACGTTGGCCATGTCTGCCAGCACCCCTGCTATGAAGATCAGGGTGTTGTTGATGACCTGCAAGTCCCCCCTGATCCCCTGATACTGTCCCTCCTGCAGCCGCCTGCTCTCCTGCACATTGTCCAGGATCTGGCCCATCGTGTCCTGGGAATGTTGGTAGGCTCCCAGGATCTCATAGAGTGCCTCCTGGAGAGTAGGTTTCCTGCTCCTGTCCTCCTTCTGGTGCACAGCAGTCCTCCTATTGTCACTGTTGGCCTGTGCTTCTGTCCCCTAAACGGTGTGCCCACTGCCACTGATCCCAGTTCCCTGATTGCCTTGTGTGTGAGGTGTAGCCTGGGGTCCCTGTACAGGTGGTCACACTGCTGATTGACGTGCCCTGGGGACAGAGGTTTGGGGACACTGGGTGGGTGCTGTGATGTTGGTTCCTGATGGGGGAGGCTCTGTGGTAGTCTGTGAGTAGGCTTGGGTGACCAGCTGTCCAGTGGTTCCTGATGGGCCAGGTATAGCGTTCAGATCCTGAAGACCAGGGTTACTGTCATCACTGTGGGCTTCTTCTGTTGGGGGACTGGATAGTGATGGCACCTCCTCTCGAGTGACATTGGCTGGGGTACCTGTGGGGATGTAAATGATGTATTATGCTTCATGTGTATGACATATTGCACATCCCTGGCTTCCCCTCTATGGTTGGTGTTGCCCTGCCAGCTTTTACTTGTTGGTGTATGGTGGGATTGTTAGTTTCCCTATGCTGTGCATGATTTAATGATCAGTGTCCATGCAGGGCTGTGAAGGGTGTCCATGCATTGGTACAGAATGCAGGGCTTGGCATTGGGATTTGTGCAATGTGTGGGATGGAGTGGCATGATGGGAGTGAGGGTATGTGATGGCATGCAGGTATGGGGGTTATAATTGTTGAAAGTTGACTTACCAGAGTCCAGTCCTCCTCCGACTCCGGCCAGGCCCTCAGGTTGCAGCATTGCCAAGACATGCTCCTCTCATGCTGTGAGTTGTTGGGGAGGAGGTAGGGGTCCAGCGCCAGTCCTCTGTATAGCGAGCTGGTGTCTTGCTGCTATGGAATGTACCTTCCCCCGTAGGTCATTCCACCTCTTCCTGATGTCGTCCCTTGTTCTTGGGTGCTGTCCCACGGCGTTGACCCTGTCCACGATTCTCCACCATAGCTCCATTTTCCTGCCTATTGATATTTACTGCACCTGTGCTCCAAATAGCTGTGGCTCTACCCTGATGATTTCCTCCACCATGACCCTTAACTCCACGTCAGTGAAATGGGGGTGCTTTTGTGGTGCCATGGGTGTTGTGTGATGTGTATTGGTGAGGGTGTGTTGGGTAATATGTTGGGGTGTGTGATGTGGAGTGTATGAGGGGTGTATGTGTGTGAGTGGTGTGTGGCTCTAGTTGTCGCAGTGGTGTTGGTGTCAGTCTGGTGGCTATGGTTTGTGTTCGTAAGGGGTTGTGGGTTGTGGGTGGGTGTTTTATAATGGTGTGGGTGTGTGTGGTGTGTGTATGGGTGTCAGGTGTGTGTTGTTCAAATTGTACAATGTGGTGTTGTTTTGTCTGTGGGTGTCCATTGTGAGCACAGCGTTTTTTACCGCCAATGGTTTACCACCCTTGAATGTCCGCTGTGGTGATTTGTGGGTCATAATGTGAATGGGGTTGTTCTGTTGGCGTAAGGGGGTGGGTTTTGGGACCGCCACTTTAGCACTGACCTTTGGACTGGCAGATTTTTCCATGTGGCTGTATTCTGTTGGATTGGTGTGTGGGTGTCATAATATGGTGAACGGATATCCGCCAGTGCGGCGGTAAGTTGGCGGCTCTCAGCGTTGTGGTAAGCGGGATTTACCGCCAGTGTCATAATGAGGGTCCATATGAGATGAAGATTAAATTATGTGGGTATCTTGATTTAGGACCTGATTTAGAGGACATCGTAGGGAATCTGCAATGAGGTGTATTTACCAGTTTTACAACAAAATATTATGTGAAGAATGTGAGATACAAATATCATATCCTAAATATCATGATGTCAAAAATATTGTTGATAAGATTATAATTCTGTAAAATATTTTTAATATTGTTGTTAAAAATATTGTTGGTTGTTTATTATAACTGATATCATATTTTAAGTATATATATATTGTTTTTTTGTATTTTGCATTTCTTTTTAAAATGTCTGTTTTTTTTGTATAATAATTTTAAGAGCTCGATGTTGGGTTTGTATGGGAATGGGGCAGAGAGTAACATAACCTTTATATTTTGTAAGTTTATTATGTTTAATATTGTTACTGTGCTAATTTCCCTTTTCAATTTTTTAAACATTTATATATTCAATTTTTTTGTTTAATAGTTTTTTTTATTTTCTAATTTTATTTGTATATAACATATTACAACTTTCCAAAAATATAATTCATTAATATTTAAAACTATTTTATTACTTAATACAATTGGATTTTAAAATGTCATTATATGTATTGTTTCTAAGGGATATTTGTAGTTTGTGCCTTTTTTTACTTTGGGAGTTTTAAAGGGGACCCCACCATGAAAAGGCTGGTGAAAAGCAAAGTCAAGATCAGCGCAGCGGTGCCGAACTTGGTACTGCCGTGGCTGACCACAACTTTGACAGCCGCCAACACATCAGGATCCCCGATCCCAGCAGAGGTGGCTACTAATTATTTCTCTGGTTTATTTTTCCATATTTTGGGGTTCTTGTTTATCAGTCATTTTTAGTATTGTATTTTGTGGTTCCTTATTTCCCTGATGAAGACTTCAGAAATGAAATCCTAAGTTTTATCCTACTTTATTTATCAATGGGTGGGCAATTTTATTTTTTCATTTATATTTGTTTAATTATTTTCAGTATATCTGATTTTTATGGTGTTAGCATCTATTTTAAGTGTTAGAAAAGTATTTTTCCAGTTACAAAAATATTGGTTATTCTACATTTTATATATTTTTATTGTTAAAAATTGATGATAGCTTTTTTTTATTATCAGTCTGGATTTTTGTCTTTTGATGTTTTTGATTTCAGATTGGTATTTTACATTTGCTTTAACATTTAGAAAGAAATATTATTAAAATATGAGTGTTTGTGTTCCATGAAGGTTGAATGGAGTTGTTGTTTGATGTGTTTTTAACAAAGGACTCTTGCTATCAAGTCTACAGGCCTGATTATGAGTTTGGCGTCCCGACCATTGGCCCACCAGATCTGTGGGGAGGAGACCACTGGGGAGCCAGCAGTCTCCCCCTGACCCAATTATGATGTTCCCACTGGGCCTCCGTATTAGGAGGTTTTCATGTCAGCAGGAACCCCGACATGAAAAGGCTGGCGGAAAGGGAAGTCGTGTTGAGCATGATGGTGCTGAACTCAGTTCCATCAAGGGTGACCACGACTTCGACCGCCGCCCCTCGTCGGGATCCATGATTCTAGTGTTGGTGGCGGTCTGACCAACATGGTTGTAATCTGGTAGTCAGACCACCAGGAGGGCAGCAGTTTGACTGCCAACGTGATTAGGGGGTTGCAAAACTGCAAAACTCATAATCAGGCCCTAAATATTGTGGGCCTGAGTTGTTAGTAAAGAGTCATACTTTAAATATTAGGCGCTCATGCATTTGTTTAGTTTGTTTGGAAATTTGTTGTTTGAGTTGAGTTTGTGATTTTTCAATTCTTAGCTCCTGGTAGCTTTGTTTTTTTTTTAAGTATATCTAGAAATTGGTAGAGTGTAGGAGGGGCGTCTTCCAAGTGTTTCTAGATAAGAACTGTATGATCCTTCCCCTGCTTTATTTGCCTTTCCTTCGTAGGACACAGGGCTATCTTAGACATTTCACCATGAAATGCAATACTTGAGTTGACATTTGTGGTCTGATTGGTGCAGGTTACTAATCCAAGTATGCCCAAATAATCCATTAGTGGAGCTAGTTTTGTTTCATGTTGTTTGCAATAGGGTGATACAATTACCATATTTTTTGTAGGCACCTCCATACTCTCTGGTTAAAGTGTTAGCACCTCTGAATCACAGTATGTTGGTTGTTTTTAAGCATGGTCAAAATCGTTGCCTGTTCAAAATCTGTGATGATTTTTTTGTGGGTGGTATGTTTGTTGTTTTATATGTATTAACACTTCACTGTAAGTTGTGCTTTGTTAGGTTGCAGCGTATACACTATCGGAATGTTTATGTTTTGACCATGTATTATGCTTATTTAACTGAATGACAGAGGTACTTTTTGTGTGTGATTAGTAGGTTCCTGGGTATGTCTAAATCTTCATATTTTTTATGTACTACCAGTGTTTCCCTGGCTGTTCTATATGTTCTGTAGTTAGTCTTTTTGGAGCTGGGATGTCGGAGAGTTGACCTGTTGCTTGTTCAGGAACACTTGGTATAATATTTTTAATTATTGTTCCCTTTGGCTTTTGTGAGCTCGACTTAGCCTCTGTTAGGCTCTGTAAAATATTTGTTACTTCTATTTCAGTAATATTAGGAGGATGGTTATGATCCCTAATGCTTTCAACTATTTTATTTTTAGTGGTAATCCTGCCATAACATGATTTTGAATTTTCTTAGGGAATTTCCAATGTATTTTATCATTATTGGTAGTCTTCTTACTGTATGTATATCCTCTATAATATAATAACATTTTTCCCTTTTGGGAAGTGATGTATTTTGCTGTTTCTGGCTGTTTGATAGTAGAGAAAATGCACATTATCATTATTTAAAAAACAAAATACTTTAACAATTTGAAACTTAAGGTGCACATTCTAACTTATGTTCTGTTGTCTTTACTTCGTTTTAGTTATAAAATGTTGCTTTGCATGTCCCTTTGGTGTTGTTTTGGACACACCATTCTTCGGCTGCAGTCTGATGATAAGACAAATGTTAGTTCTGTCAATTTATTTTGTAAACTAAAATTTAGCTAGGTGTCTTATTTTTATTTTTAAATAAATTAAAGTGTTATTTTTAGTGCTTTGGTTAGTATGCCTACATTGCAGTGGTCTTTTTGAAATTTGAGTAATTCACTGTTAATGTCTTTATTTTATGTTCCTTTTAGTGTTTTTTTTTTCTTGTTGAGGATGAAACTGTAATTTGGCGAAATATACACAGAGAGCATAGTTTTAGTTGGTTTTAGTTTTTGTTATTTCAACATACTTTTAGTTATTTAATAATATTTTAGCTTCTGTTTGTTGTCAAACTTTCTCGGTTTGTGGGTTTTAGCAGTTTGTTGAGGTGCTGCAGTCTTTTTTTATCGGTTTCGAATCTGGCAGAGTGATGAAGTGTAGAGGTGTAGAGTAAAATAGCATACATTGGAGTGTTTACCTACTGATGATACATATTGATATCCTAACCCTAGTTTAAGACATTCTACAATGTGCATCATTTATTTTCTTCCTAATATACCTCAAAAAGTTAAAGGTCCACCAAGATGGCATAATATTTCAGGGATTTTGGTCTAATACTGAAAGAGTGTCAAGTATATTGGTGTGTTCCTAGATATGTAATTATATGTGGAAGATAATTTGTTATTATCACACATATACAGAAAACCTACAGCTGTAAACATGATTTTGGATGTTGACTCAGCACATATGTGCACACAGACAAATATGTGTCCTAATTAAGAATTTCTTTGTGCTAAGAGGAATTGTAGTTTAGAGTCAAAGCGCAAGAAAGAGTAAGGTTTGATAGCCAATAGATTCCTTGAAAGAAGATACAAATTTGATATAGTGGAAAGGACTAAAATAAAGTTAATTGAATGGCAAGATCAGATTCACTTATGACAATTTGGGAGTTTTTAAAGATGAGCATTAATGATATCTAATTGTGACCAATTAGAAGAAGAAACACTCCATTGAGGCAAAGATACCCGTTAGATTCATAGGAACTGAACAATTAAAACCCAAATTTATTTAAAGGAGGTGTCTTCGTACTTGTGTTGAGAAAATGGGAATCCTTTCGGACTGATAACATCAATAGAAATTTTACTGTTTTTTTTCAATGATCAATCTTCTGAACATAGTATGGACCAATCGTATGAAATCTGGGTTATGGATTTTCTTATTGCTTTATTCTTAGAGAGAAAGAAACTCTCTATTCTTTCATTAGCCTGATTTTGACTTTACTTTGTGTCAAATCAAGTTTGTTATGTTCGAAGAAGAGGAGACCCAGAACTAATTCAGAAAGATCAGTTGGTATATTATAAAGTTCTTGTTTCTATATTTTACTACAATATATGCAAGAACACTGTGGTAAATAATGTTAGAGATTACCAAATTGTTGGTTACTATTTGATCATATAGATTTTCGTTATTCTAGAGGTAGAATGCGTTTGCTTACAGACAATGTTATACTATGTATATTTGAGGTTGCTAAAACACCTGATCATGAAGAGTTAGCACAATGGCAATCATAGATGCCTTCCAATATGTAGGGGAGATACAATTTTTTTACAGATTGCATAAATTACATATTAATATTGCATAGTCTGTATATTGTTTCAACAAAAGAGCAACTTTTGAAAATATAATTAAAATTGGCATCAACAAATTAGTTTTGCATTAGGAATTGAATTTATGATTCAAACGGGCATATTTACAAGAAAGTTGTGCATCATAGATGATGCACCACTTTTCTTGTGCCCCCCTATGCGTTCATGGTTGCACCGTATTTACAATACAGTGCACCATGGTGGTCGTTAGCACAATAGCAACAACATTTTTGACACTATTGTGGCACTTTGCTACACTTGTGTCAAAAAGTTTGACCCTAGTGCAGCAAAGCACGGGGAGGCCCATTGAACATAATGGGTGCGTTGTTTTAATGCCTGCTCTGAATCACGCTATTGCGAACAACAGGCATTAAAAATAGCGCAGTGAAATGTTGTAAATTTCACTGCATCGTTTTTTCAGGCCTCCCAGTGCCGGAAAGCCTCCTTTGCATACGTTACACGTGGCACAGGCATAATGTGGCACAAGGAGTTACAAAGTGGCGCATCGGAAATGCCTACCTAACACCACATAAGCGAAAAAAAGGTCTTTCTTGCATTACAATGGAGAAACGTAGATGATGTACTACTACTTCTGAGTTGTACAGCATGACAGAACTCTGAAGGGAATCCATGGAGTATAAAAGGCTCAGCCAATATTGCACTGCACTCAGCAGCAATAAGGATTGCACTCATTTGTGAAAGCCCATATTGACTTCCGGTAAGCACACACTCAGATTAGGGTGATTTCATTTTAAGAGCATAATGATTATAATTTCACAATAATATATACTTAGGGCTTCATTTACATTCTTTTGGCAAAGGGCAGTGCTGCAAGCCTTCTTGGTGTGCTGCCCTGTGTCAAATTAAAGGGCAGGAATGCGCTGTGTCTATAAGATCTAACACATTCCTATCCTTTTGCTCTGCGCTGGTGCACAATGGGCTGCCATGTGCCAATTCAGGCACTCTTGCACTATGGTGCTAGGGTGTCTGCATTACAGGGATGATTGTGCAGGAAGGAGCATCTTCAGAATGCAGCACACATAGAAAAAGAAAAATGAGAAGAAATTGAATATGGTAGAGTGGTGAACAGTGGAGTGGAATGCAAACTGGCATACAAAGAAATAGCTTATAGAATACTTTAGTATAGTACAATATAGCATAGCGTATATTACAGAATAGTATATTACAGTTTAGTATAGCACAGTATAGGGTACTGTAAAATGGCATAGAGTCGATCATCATAAAGTGGGATAGCATAGAGTGGAGTGGAGTGCATTGGAGTGGTACACAAGTGGACTAGTGTAGAGTGGACTGGTATACAGTGTAGTGGTGAAGGGTGAAGTGTCATACAGTGGAGTGGTATACATGGGAATAGCAAATAGTGCAGTGGTGTACAGTGCAATGGCTTAGAGTCGAGTGCGGTAGACTAGACTGGCATACAGTGGAATAAAGTTGAGTTGATGGCATAGAGTGGAGTTGCATACAATGCAGTAGTGTACAGTGGACTTGCATTGAGTGGAGTGAGGTACAGTGTGGTGACATAAAGGAGAATAGCATCGATTTCAGTAGCATAGAGTTGATTAGCGTACAGTGGATCTACATACAGCGGAATAGCATACACTAGGGTGGGGTAGAGTGGAGTAGCATAGAGTGGTGTTGCATACACTAGAGTAGCATAGAGTGGAATGATGTAGGGTGGACTGAGGTGCAGTGTAGTGGCATTCAGTGGAATGGTGTTACATGGAGTATTTCAACATGCAATACTGTAAAGCAGAGTGTTGTAAAGTGGACCGCGGAGAGTGTAGAGGGTAGACATGAGTGGAGTACAATGTAATTGTGTACTGTGGAGTGGCATACAGTGGAGTGTTATAGCGTTGAGTGGAATACAGTGGAATAGCATAGAGTGTAGTTGAATAGAGAGGAGTGACATAAAGTGGAGTGGCATACAGTGGAGTAGTTTAGAGTGGAAAAACATTGACTTTACAGGTGGACAGTGAACATACTGTATACTCCACCAATTTAGATAGAGGAATAGGTCTGCAAATGTTCATGGAGATTTGTCTGACAGATGCAGAGTTATTAATGGTGAAAAATCTGAGGAATTCCTTTTTCAGGTAACCCTACCTATAACTACAGTGGCCACTGCCACTTTATAATGTAGAAAAACCTTACACATCTCTCTTTCCCTACACTCTCTGACTCATCCCAAACTTTCAGATTACAATAGAGTCCCATACATGCTTTCCAAACTCCTAGCTTTCTATGTACTCATCAAGCTTACAGGTGCATGCTTCCTTTACTAATCTATTTCAATGAATCTATCTCCATTCAAAACACTAAGGTAAATGCATGAGCTCTTGAGAAGACACACTTAACACACTAATCTCATAGGAGAGGAAGCACATATTACTAAACTACTACCTACTTATCTCTAAACTTCCATGCACGCTATTCATTGCAAAGCGATTCAATGCCTAAGCCTGGGTAGTGAGAACTTTATAAATACAATTCACAATTTCACAAGCCTCATTCAATATAGTAGCCAAAATGACAATCTATGATGAAGTGGTGAAGGTGGGAACATTTGTAGATTCTATTAGAAGAGACGCTTGAGGTAGGAATCTAATTTGCATGTGTGGCAAAGTGTGCATTGAGCTTCTGATACCCCAGCCATGGAATTACATCTGGGTCTTCCAGCAAATACAAGTCAATGCATTATGTGCAATGGAGAAGATCAAGAGACTTTGCTTCTGTTTCAAACAAGATCAGGCCCTTCCACATTTATGGGCATGAAACATATGAGTAGGGTTGACATGCCATTTACAAGAAAGACAATTCCTCAGTGGCAATGCAAGGGAGGCTTGTAAGGATGGTCTGGATATCAAAAAGAGATATGCTCATTAATGGCTCTGATTTCCAGTGGTGGAAAAGAAGAGTCTCCACCAGAGAGTTTGCAGTGGAGAAGGTAGATTAACAATTATTCATTACTTTTCCGTTGCAGGAACTGGCTCTGCGACTTTTCAGCAGGGCAGTCACCCAAGCACATTTTGCATCAGGGTCTGTTCAGCAGCGAAATCTTTATTTTGTTTATGTATCATCTGATCCCTGGTCCTTGTTTTTGTGCTACAAACTCTTTTTGTTTTCAGGGAACACAGCCTACAAACTCTTTTTGTTTTCAGGAACACAGCCTACAAACTCTTTTTGTTTTCAGGGAACACAGCCACAGCACGGTGAAATTATTGAAATGGTGGGCCAAGACCCAGATATAAAGCAATGTTCCATTTTCCTGGCCTGCAACCCTGTTGTGCGTTGCTTCTTCTTTTTTTAGTTTGCTGTTTCTTTTTAACAAGGTTGCCCCATTACTAATACTTTTTTGTTTTTTTTAGTGGAAGGGGTATTCTCCCTATTCCCCTATTTCTCTCTTCCTTTTTTGTATTTCTGCGCATGTGCCTTCCGCCGTACCTAATTCCATGTGGCAGTACAGGCAGGGCAATGTCTGGTGGGGCATTCGAGGCATAAAGACTCATACCGTGGGGACCTGCTGAAATAATAGCATGCAAAGAAGTGACTAATATTATAAGACCCCTACTACATATCTAAGAAGGCAGTAGGAGGTGACTTTGCCCCTGTGAGTATTTACAAGGTGAAGCAAATATTCTGCAGTCTGTACTGACAAGCCTTAGGATACATTCAGCAAGACTTACTGCAGTGATAGTGTTAATTTATTGCCATTTTGTTGCTATTGTCAAGTAGATGGACATAATCTTTTTTTAGAGTAGAATCAGTAGAGACACTTAGGGCCTCATGAGTTTGGCGGTTCTGTGGAGCTGTGGACCTACCGCCAACAGGCTGGCAGAGAAGACCATCAAATTATGAGTTTGGCGGTGGTGCAGACCAAAAAACCACCGGTACTGCCAGGGAGGAAAGCCCGCCGCGGTCTTATGGAGGCACAAACAGTCCAGTCGAGACAATGGTGGTCATTACAACCCTGGCGGTCGGTGTTAAAGTGGCGGTAAGACCGCCAACAGGCCGGCATTAAAAAAAAATGGAATTACAACCGTGGCGGAAACCGCCAACATAGACAGCCACTTTAACACTCCGACCGCCACGGCGGTACAAACAAACAGCTTGGCGGTCACCGCCAACAGACAGGCGGAGGACAATGTACCACCCACAGTATCACAACCTACCAGTCCGCCACCTTTTCCAGGGCGAATTCACCGCGGACAAAAACACGGCGGAAACAGGACTTCCAAGGAAAAACGCTCACCTCTACACACCCCACGAGGAATCCGGACGCCATGGAACCCGAACTCCACATCCTGCCAGCCCTTATCTTCTTGCTCCTATACCAGGAGCACGAACGCTGGCGGCGAAGACCACGGTGAGTACTGCACCTACGACACAGGGGAGGGAAAAAAACAGGCACACACACACGCAACACCAAACATCCCCACCCCCACCCACGACAACACACACACTAATACAGCATGATACATTACAGTTACACCCCTAACCCCCCCGGAAGAATGCAAAGACGAGAGAACACTGGAGGGGCATCAGATAGCAATACAACAGGCACCTCAGGGGGGAAGAGAAAGGGGGGCACCTCAGCCGGTTGAGTGCATGATGCCAAATCCTCGAGGGGGCCACATGCCAACTGTTCCATCTTGGGGAGTGCAAAGCCACAGTCTCTCAAGTCTCTACAGTGGGTGGGTTGCCCACTGTTACATCCTGGGGAGTGCAAAGCCACAGTCTCTCAAGTCTCTACAGTGGGTGGGTTGCCCACTGTTACATCCTGGGGAGTGCAAAGCCACAGTCTCTCAAGTCTCTACAGTGGGTGGGTTCCCCACTGTTCCATCCTGGGTAGTGCAAAGCCACAGTCTCTCAAGGGGATAACAGTCTCCAATGGTTCTGGAGGGGGCTTTGTGCCCAGAGTGCTTCAACCTGCCAAGGACAGAGGTAGTGGATGTTTGTCTCCACTGGTTCTGGAGGTGGCTTTGTGCCCAGAGTGCTTCATCCTGCTCGTGACGGACTCAGTAGCATCAGTGCCCTTGGCGCTCATGGGCCAGCGGTGCTTGTTGCGGCGGTGTCATTGGCAGTGGTGCTTGTTGCGGCGGTGCCCTGTTCAGCGGTGCTTGTGGCGGCAGTGCCCTGTTCAGCGGTGCTTGTGGCGGCGGTGCCCTGTTCAGCGGTGCTTGTGGCGGAGGGGTCCTTTGCAGTGACTCAGCTTCTGGCAGTCCTGTCTGGCCCAGCGGGGCTGTTGCTGGCGGTCCTGTCTGGCCCAGCGGGGCTGGTGCTGGCGGTCCTGTCTGGCCCAGCGGGGCTGGTGGTCCTGTCTGGCCCAGCAGGGCTGGTGCTGCCGGTCCTGTCCTGGGCAGCAGGGCTGATGCTGGCGGTGGCCTCCTGGGCAGCAGGGATGATGGCGGTGACCTCCTGGGCAGCAGGGATGATGGCGGTGGCCTCCTGGGCAGCAGGGCTGGTGCTGGCGGTGGCCTCCTGGGCAGTGGGGATGATGGCAGTGGCGTCCTGGGCAGCAGGGCTGGTGCTGGCGGTGGCCTCCTAGGCAGCGGGGATGATGGCGGTAGCCTCCTGGGCAGCGGGGATGATGGCGGTCTTCTCTGCTGTGCTGCTATTCCCAGCCTTGCTGACTTTCTTGTGGCCCTTCCCCACCTTGGAAGGTGTCGCAGCTGACTCCACACTCCTACCTGTACCCCTGGGAGCGGCTTTGGTGGCTGGAGGCTTCCCCCTCTCCCGCCGGGCACTGGCCAACTTTTGATGCTTGATAGGTGGGGGACTGTCCACGCTGTGGCTCCGTGCCGCACTGGCTGCCCTGCTGCCCGGTGCACTCCATATTCCGGTGACTACAGGCACCACTGGTCCTGGAGATGTTGTGGCTGAGGTGCTAGGTTGGGACCTGGAGAGTCGGGCCCGAGGAGACGGACAGGGTGGGGGAGTTGAGGGAAAGAGGTCAAGGTTGGCCAGGAAAGGTTTCTAGGGAACACTGGGACGGGTAGCTGGAGGGGGTTTGGGAGAGGAGGAAGAGGTTGTGGTTGTAGGAGGTGTTCGTTTGCTGACTTTGGGTGAAGGTGCATGCGCTGGAGGCTGTCGTGAGGTGGATGGATGTTGGGTGGGTGTGTGCCTGCGTTTGTGTATCTTGGGCGGTGGCGTCACAGACACACTGGGAGGGGACACAGGGGACGTGTGAATGGCAGTGGGGGTGGTGACTGCAATGGAGCGGGTGTGGTGGTGTGTGTGCTGGTGATGGAAGTAGTGGCTGTAGATGTAGTGCATGCAGGTGTGAGTGGAGACGAGACTGGGAGGGAGGAGGGAGACGAGGAGGAGGGGGACACAGTGGAGGCAGTGGATGTTGGTGTGTCTGCATGTGTGTGATGCTTGAGTGAGTGCCTGTGGGATGTCTGGTGCTTATGTTTGCCTAAGCTTCTCTTGTGTGTTGAGGTGTGTGCATACTGGTCTGAAGGTGTGCTTGGGATAGGCTGAGGTAGAGGGGATTGGGTCTGGGTGGAGGAAGTTGGAGGGGGGAGGCTAGAGACAGGGACAATGGCTGCCATCAGTGCTGAGGCCAGAGTCTGAAAAGCTCGCTGAAGGGCCGCCTGACCAGAATGAATGCCCTCCAGGAATGCATTTGTTTGTTGCAACTGCCTTTCTACACCCTGGATGGCATTCAAAATGGTAGACTGCCCAACAGTGAGGGACCTGAGGAGGTCAATGGCTTCCTCACTGAGGGCAGCAGGGGTGACTGGGGCAGGGGCTGGGGTGCCTGGGGCGAAGGTGATGCCCACCCTCCTTGGTGAGCGGGCACGGGGCAAAGGCTGAGGGGCTGCTTGGAGGGCAGTGCTGGTAGGAGGGGGTGGCGGCTGTACCTGTAGATGCGGGGGGCACAGATGTTGCCGCCACCACAAGGGAGCTCCCATCAGAGGACGAGTCTGTGTCACTGGTGTCAGCTCCTGTCCCCGTCATGGAGCTCCCCTCGCCCTCCGTCCCACTGGTGAACTCTGAGTCCGTTGTCTCGCCCTCCAGGGCCATGTGGGATGCAGCTCCCTCGTGCTCCGGTGCCACTGCTCCTCCGCCTGATGATGCTAATGCACACAAGAACAGGGAGACCACAAAAAGGGGGGGATGACAGAAGAACGACATGTTGAGTGCATGCATTACTGCTACCGTTGGCGGACACGACAGACACAGAAGCCCCCTGCACTACGCCGTGCACTTGGGCTCCACTGTTCAATCCCTGGGACATGGCCTACAAGGCTATGGCCGACATCTGCACACATGGATGACACAGGAGCCTGACTAGGTGTACTTGGCACTGTACACAGGTGGGGTGGGGTGTCACAGGGTCTGCCAGAACAAGGGGACCTAACTAGCACACTCGCCCTGGCCTAGGGAAACCCACAGCCCACCTCCCCCACCCAGACGCCGCCACTGCGCGCAAAATCAGCAGAATGAGAGTGTACTCACCACCTTGTGGCTGTTGTGATGCCCTCAAGCGCCCATCCAACTCCGGGTACGCCACCGCCAGGATCCTGAACATCAGGGGGGTCATGGTTCGACGGGCACCCCTCCCACGTTGGGAGGCCATCCCCAGCTGGGCCTCCGCCGTCTTCTTGCTCCAGCGGCGAATGTTCTCCCATCTCTTACGGCAGTGGGTGCTCCGTCTGTAGTAGACCCCCAGGGTCCAGACGTCCTTGGCGATGGCACGCCAAATATCCTTTTTCTGGTGGGCGCTGACCTACATGAATTGTATAGGGGGAAAAGAAAAGTTATTACAAACTGCATCGTCACAGTCATTGTCCCCCATCCCTACCCTTGCCATGTGGCACATGCACTCACTGTCGTTTCATGCACGCCTCAATCCCCCCCCCATCTTTCATCCACCCGACTCCACACAGGCATAGCCCATACAGCATGCTCCCAGTGTACTTACCTGTTTGTCTGGAGGACCGTAGAGTAGCGTGTACTGGGGGAGGACCCCATCCACGAGTTTCTCCAACTCCTCCGATGTGAAGGCAGGGGCCCTTTCCCCAGACGCACGAGCCATTGTCTCTTCCAGACCGAGGTCACAGCAGCACTTGCAGTGTAGGTCCTCTCCTGTCGAAGATCAGGTATCGAGTGATTGAACAGATAGAAAATGGTGGTCACGTCCGCGGCGGTGCGTACTGTCACCGCCGGCGTACATCGTCATTTGCTCCTGGGACCCATAGGGTCCAATGTTAACCAATGCAGAATTGCGCAGCGGACTTCGACAGCCTACAGCGACGGTGTACAACACCAGCGCAGTTACCTCACATCCCATTGTCCTACTTTACAGGTCAGGTAGCCGTCACTTCAGGAGCCCACATGGCTTAATTTTTAACTGCGTCACACATACCTAGGCCTTGCCTCAACACTCATACAGGGAAAATTTTGGATTAGGATTCGTGTTCTGTGTTAGCTGTGGGTACGTACCTCTGAGTTGGTTGACTCTATGCTCGCTGTTGTCCTTCATAGGCACCGTCCGCTGGGACATGTGAGGAGATGGCGGCATCCTCCGGTGTACAGACCGCTGGTGGACCTGTCGACAATGGAGGAAAGACATGTGATCATCACCTACAGGCTTGATCGTGCCACAATCCAGGAACCGTGTGCCCAGTTGGAGCCAGACCTGATGTCAGCTATCCGCCATCCCACAGGAATCCCCCCTCAAGTGCAGGTGCTGTCAGTACTCCATTTCCTTGCAAGTGGGTCATTTCAAACAACAGTGGCCATAGCATTAGGGATGTCCCAACCTATGTTTTCAAACGTGTTGTCCAGAGTGTTGTCTGCCCTGCTGAGACACATGCGGAGCTACATCGTTTTCCCTCAGGTGGAGGATTTGCCTACAGTGAAAGGTGACTTCTATGCCCTGGGACATATCCCCAACATCATAGGCACCATTGATGGGACACATGTGGCTTTGGTACCCCCCCGCCGGAGTGAACAGGTGTACAGAAACCGGAAGAGTTATCATTCCATGAATGTGCAGATGGTGTGTTTGGCAGACCAGTACATCTCCCATGTGAATGCCAAATTCCCTGGCTCAGTGCATGACGCTTACATCCTGCGGAATAGCAGCATCCCTTATGTAATGGGTCAACTCCAGAGGCACTGTGTGTGGCTATTAGGTGAGCACCTGGAAGCAAGTCAGTGGGAATGGTTTACTGGGTCTGGGGATATCCCTACAGGTTAGTGTGTGTCTAACAGTTGTCCCTCGCCATTTGCAGATGACTCTGGTTACCCCAACCTGTCATGGCTACTGACCCCAGTGAGGAATCCCAGGACAAGGGCAGAGGAACGCTACAATGAGGCCCATGGGCAAACTTGGTGGATAATAGAGCGGACCTTCGGCCTCCTGAAGGCCAGGTTCAGGTGCCTACCTATGACAGGTGGATCCCTATTCTACTCACCAAAGAAGGTGTGCCAGATCATCGTGGCCTGCTGTATGCTTCACAACTTAGCTTTGCGACGACAGGTGCCTTTTCTGCAGGAGGATGGTCCAGATGGCGGTGTTGTTGCAGCTGTGGAGCCTGTGGACAGTGAAGACGAGGAAGCAGAAGAAGAGGACATCGACAACAGGAACTCAGTGATCCTGCAATATTTCCAGTGAGACACAGGTAAGAATACTAACCTGCCTACTACATGTATTTTAACACTACTACCTCTCTACTGTCTGTTGTTTTGACCCAGTGTATGGTCACTGAGTTGTCACTTTCCCTTTCAATTTCACAGATATGGGTCCCACTGTGTGACATCTGCTGTGTTTCCTCATGGACTAGAGCTGTGTGACATAGGTATGTTGACATTACATTTGAAAGAGCATTTTGACACTGTAATTGCTTATACACTATTTCTAAATCACAGACTGACTCCAGATTGTTTAGTGCTTCAAGGGTGTTTATTTAAGTTCTCAATATTGGAGGGGGTTGTAAAATGGTGAGGGGTGGTGGTGGAGGAATGTCCATGGCAGAGTCCAGTCTATTAGTCTCACAGGTGCATTGCCCAAATGGGCATAGGAAGTGGAGCTGGGGCAGTTTGAGGATGGACAGGGTGACAAAGTGGGACAGAAGGATGACATTCAGGGTGGTCTCATTTCTTGGCGGGGGTCTTGATATCGTTCTCTGTCTTTGTCCTGGATCTCAGGGACCGTTTGCGGGGTGGTGCTCCTTCTGCAGGGGGTGGAGTGCTGGTGTGGTGGTCCTGTGGCGGGGCGTCCTGTCCACTAGCGCTGGCAGAGGTGGTGGGCAGTTCATCGTCCAGGCTAGTGTCAGTGGCCCCTTGTTGTGCCACAGTGTCCCTCCTGGTGTTGAGTACTTCCTTCAGCACCCCTACAATGGTGCCCAGGGTGGAATTGATGGATCTGAGTTCCTCCCTGAAGCCCAAATACTGTTCCTCCTGCAGGTGCGGGGTCTCCTGAAACTTGGCCAGTACCGTTGCCATCGTCTCCTGGGAGTGGTGGTAGGCTCCCATGATGTTGGAGAGGGCCTTGTGGAGAGTGGGTTCCCTTGGCCTGTCCTCCCCCTGTCGCACAGCAGCCCTCCCAGTTCCCCTGTTTCCCTGGGCCTCTGTCCCCTGAACCGTGTGCCCACTACCACTGCCCCCAGGTCCCTGTTGTTGTTGGGGTGGTGGGTTAGCCTGGGTTCCCTGTAGTGGTGGATACACTGCTGATTGACGTGTCCTGGGGACAGAGGTATGGGCCCGCTGGGTGGGTGCTGTGCTGGTGTTTCCAGAGGGGGGAAGCTCTGTGGTGGCCTGTGACTGTGTGAGGGGAACCGACTGTCCCGAGGTCCTGATGGGCCGGGCTGGTCATCTAGATCCAGTTGGACAGAGCTGATGTCATCACTGTGGGCCTCTTCTGTTGGTGGTGTAGACATGTGTGGAACCTCCTGTCCGGTGACGTTGGGTAGGGGTCCTGCAGGGGTATAAAAGGATGTTTATTACATCTGTGTGTGCTATGGCGTGCAATAGGTGGGTGACCATGTACCCACGTGCTTGCATTTCTGTGTGGGACCTTGTGTGATGGTGGTTTGGGGGTGTGTATGTGCAGTGGCCATGCTTTGGTGATGGGTGTCCATGCTTTGTTGTTGCATGCAGGGCTTGGTGTTAGGATGTGTGGTTTATGATGTTGGGACATTTGTGAGGAGTTGGAGTGATGGGGGTGAGGGTGAGGGTGGGGGTATGTGATAGCATGCAAGTAGGGTGGGGGATGTAATAGTTAAGATTTGACTTACCAGAGTCCATTCCTCCATCTACTCCTGCAAGGCCCTCATGATGCAGAATCTCCAAGACTTGCTCCTCCCATGTTGTTAGTTGTGGGGGAGGAGGTGGGGGTCCGCTGCCAGTCCACTGAACCGTAAGGTGGTGTCTTGAGACCATGGAACGCACCTTCCCCCGTAGGTTGTTCCACCTCTTCCTGATGTCATCCCTATTTCTTGGGTGCTGTCCCACTGCGTTGACCCCGTCCACTATTCTGCGCCAAAGCTCCATCTTCCTTGCTATAGAGGTGTGCTGCACCTGTGATCCGAATAGCTGTGGCTCTACCCAAATGATTTCCTCCACTATGACCCTGAGCTCCTCCTCAGAGAACCTGGGGTGTCTTTGCCGTGCCATGGGGTGGTGTGGGTGATGTGTGGGGTGGTGTGTGTAGTGATAAGTGTGGTGATATTTAGTGGTGTGTTGTGTGAGGTGCGTGGAAGTTCTGTGGGTGATGGTATTGTGTGCCTGTGGATGCTTGGTAGTTGTTTGTGGTGTCTCTCTCTGGCCTTCTCTTGGTAGTTCTGGTCGTAGGGGTTTGTGGGTGATGTGGGTGTGTGTTTTATATTGTAATGGGTGTGTGGGAGTGGTGTGTGTATGTGTATCAGGTGTGTGTATTTCGATTTGTCCAATGTGGCTGTGTTTTGTAGATGTGTGTGTATTTTGAGCGCGGCGGTGTGTACCGCCAATGGAATACCTCGGTTGAAAGACCGCCACGTGGATTCGTGGGTTAGTGATAGTGTGGGCGTATTTCTGTTGGCGTGACGGTGGAGGATTTGTTTTCGCCAGTTTATCACTGACCTTTGGTGTGGGGGACTTATGAGGGTGTCTGAATTTTGGCAGATTCCGAGCTGTGGGTCATAATAGCTGTGGCAGATTTCCGCAGCCGCAGTGGTGTGTTGGCGGTCTTCTGCACGGCGGTAATCGGCTTTTACCGCCAATGTTGTAATGAGGGCCAATGTTTCCGCCGGACCCTTTATGAGGTAGCACACCGTCAATATGACTGCTACAGTCAAACCACCACGGAGCACCAGGTGGAAACAAAAAGTATCAAAGGAGACACTCACCTCCAGGAAGCCATACACATTCGGAGCCGCCATGGAACCACCACAAGACATCATCCCGCTCCTCTCAGAAAGACAACAGAATCATCATCAACAACAACGACAACAACAGGAAGTACCAACACTCACCTGTTACATATGTGAAATATTCAAATTTGTACAGTAACATTACATACCACAGCAAGGGGGGGGTGAAGGTCTGCACTCACACATACCAGCAGTGACACACACACACCCACATACCTCATCAAGGACAATCGCACATACACATCACGCACACTGCAGCCATAACACACACCACGCATCTTTAACACACAGTTACACACGGCAACAAAGCACAGGTCCAGCCAAGAGCATCACCATTCAACATACAAACTCATAACAACAACTGCCCAAATACAAAAACATGTCACACTCTCACAGCCAACACTGGCCAGGGACTCAACACACATACAACACAATGTACAACCATCTGTGATGGAACACACACAAACAACTCCATCATACAACCTAGCAATCGACACACACATCACACATACACACACACAGCACATTTAACCTATTATGCCATGCACAATGCACGCAGAATAAAACAGTCAAAACACACAAAGTGACACAGCACAACAACAAACACTTAAAATTACAGACACAAAACAATACCATGACACCAACATTTCAGCTACATGCACATACCTTTCACACAACACACACTCTACCCCTGGGGTACAACAGCACTGCACACAACCTCACATACTGCTAAGACAATAGATGAAGAGGCAAGCAGCACACATAACAAAATACTGGCACACATCCAATGTCAGCCAGGAACAACTCACACCTAGGAAGGGACATGCAGGACAAAGATGTAACCAAAAACATCAACAACTGGTTGTCATTAATGAGTGAAAAAGGAAATAAATATGAATGTCCAAGGCCATAGGCCTGTCCATAGTCCTCATCAATCGCACCAAAGGCGCTAAATGGGGCCTCTACTTGACTCCTGACTGCCATGTAACCTCCACAGGTGGGGCCTCAAGGGGGCAGGCAAACACCTCAGGGATTCTTGGGTAATGTGGGGGAGGGGGTTCTGGGCTCAGGCTTCGGGGGTTTAGGCTTTGGTTTTGAAAGGGGTTGGACCTTTTTTGGGAGGGGTGGACTTCAATTTTCGTGAGGGGAAGGGCATGGGTGCTGGCATGGGGGTAAGGGAGGACTTGGAGGTGGAAGGGATGGCCTTGGGGAGGGAAATGGATCTTTTGGGGGTGTCATGGAGGGAAGAGTAGAGAACAGGGTACAAAGGAAATATTTCTTAGACAAACAGGGATGGTCATCAGAAGGGGGTTTGGGTGTGGAGGGTGAGGGAGTGGTTGACGTTTATGTGTGGATGTCTTGGGTGAGTGTTTGTGTGAGTGGTGGGTGTGTGTTGGGTGGGTGAGTGAGAGAGAGCATTTATGTGTCTTGGGCTGAGGGGGTGGGAGGTGCTGGGGGATGCCGTGGTGGATGGGTGGCTGTCTGTTGGGGTGGTGACTGGAGGTATGGTGGATGTGCTGCATGTAGGTTGTGGTGTCTGCGGGTGTAGTGACTGGGGTGGATGTCTGAAGGTCTGCTGGGGTGCTGTCTGTGGATAGGATAGGTGTGGTGGCTGGATCAGTCAATGTTGGTGTAGTGTCTGCAGCTGTCAGGTGCTGTGTCGGTGATTCTGGGGTGGTGGGGGTGTCAGGGCAGGTCGTGACTGTTGCTGTGTCTGCAGGTGAATTTTGTTTGTGTGGATGCCGGTGATGTGTCTTGTGGTGCGTATGTTTGTGTGCACTTCCCCTGTCTGTTGAGGTGGATGCATGGAAGTCTGTATGTGTGCTTTGGCTGGGTCGGGGAAGGGGGATTAGGATTGGGAAGAGGAAGGTGACGGGGGGACAGTAGACAGGGGGTGACTGGCTGCTGTCAGTGTGGAGGTCAGAGCCTGAAAAGATCTCTGTAGGCCAGCCAGTGCACCGCGAATGCCATCAGGAGCAAATTGCTTTGTTGGACCTGTGTTGCCAGTCTTTGGATGGCAGTCACGATGGTGGACTGACGCACAGAGATGGTTCTCAGGAGGTCAATAGCCTCCTCACTGAGAGCAGCATGGGTAACAGGGGCTGGGGCAGAGGTGCCTGCGGCAAAGGAGACGCCCATCCTCTTGGATGGGTGGGCATGGCCAACTGCTTGGGGAACTACAGGGAGGGCAGTGATAGAATGGGGGTGGCGGACAGAGATGGTACAGGACTATTACTATGGACACATACCAACATATGTTACATCAACTTGTCACACCTGCCAAATGTTAGTCAAGGAGTTAGAACACGTCACACACATGCACCAATTGTGATATAGCAAGGAGTGACAATATAATCAGGACCAAGCCATCTAGGAAATTGGCCTCCAGAAGACAAACATCATCAGTCATGTAAGGACCAAGTAAGCTCACAACAATGTCCCACAAACAATTAGAAGTTATCAACAATGTGTATGTATCAAATTGACTACTCTACTGTGCTTGAAGGAGGGAATCAGAACTCGCAAACTATAATATGAGTCTATCCATATGCCACTGAATGACTAACAACATCACTACTCACACATAAGGCATGATAAGTCTGACATCTGTTCTTGGAGGATTCCTAGAGGCAAACCATAAATGATGCCAACATAACAGGTACACCAACCACGATGCAAGCTGACAGCCTGGTCACACTTACCAACCTACTCACAGGTGTATATAAACTACCACACCTGCACCTAATAAGTGTCATGGAAAACATGAGGTTCTCACACAACCAGGCCTCATTTGGCATATCCTTCAAAGCTACAACCGGTACGCATCACAAATACCAATTTTGAGTCATAACTTAACCTTTCAATTTACACTTGATTTTGACAAATTACTGTCTGGGCCATAGCTGTGAGTGGGCTGCCATTGACTATGTATCATACCTACAACAGTATGCCTATAGACCAAACTATGTGGGCAGTTTCTATCATCTGAACATCAGCATGGTAGTTACATTCCTCCATCTGATACCAATATATGTGTTCCTGTAGAAATTTTGACATATATCACTGGTATTCTACATGCATATTGTCAACTCTGATGGAACATCACAAATGTCTATGTACATCTCTCACTTACCAAGGAGGATTACCTTGCAAAAGGTGTGAAGATGTCAACTGTGTATGTCATGTGACATGTCTAATGGGCATCACAGCTTCACATGTTTCTGTAAATTATCAGAAACCATTAAATACTAGAATTGACTTGCATCTGCCTGACTTAATGTCACACATAGGGGGTCATTATGACCCCCGTGGTTGGTGGTATAGTGGAGGTATTATCGCAAACAAGCTGACAGTACCTGCCTACACTATGATGACATTAGCGATTTGGCCAAAGCCAAACCGCCAAGTCAACATGCCATCCGCCATAGCGGTAACGACCGCTGGGCTGGAGACTTCAGTCTTCAGCCCGGCGGTCGTCACTATGCCACCCATGGCATTTTGACCCCGCCTACCACCATGGTTTCCGTGGTTTCTGTACCGCCATGTAAACCATGGCGGTAGGCACTATCACTGCCAGGGAATTCCTTCCCTGGCACTGATAGGGGTCTGACCCGCCCCCTCCCCCTTCCCAGAGTCCTCTACCACTCTCCCCCTCCCACCCCCCCACATATACACACACACCCATACACACACGCATGCACACATTCACCCATGCATATATACATTCATACACACTCACAGCAACACTCACGAACATACATCCAGGCACACACGCACTCACATGACACAAAATGCACGTACACACACACCCACTCATGCACAAATGCATTACACATGCATTCACACACAGTCACACACACCCCCACACAAGCACACAACACCCCCCTCTCCTTTTGGAGAACCCAACTTACCTGCTTGCAGGGGGTCCTCCAGCAGGAGACGGGGTGCAGCGCTGTCCACCATCAAAACACCGCCAGGACGTATCATGGAACAGCCAGCAGCAGCGCCACCTTACCACCATCTGCCGGCATGACCATAGCCGGAATTCCACCAGAAGGCTGGCCGAATTCCGGCTACGGTCATAATGGCATGGACGGGTCGGTAGCCACGGCGACGTTATGTTGACCGCCATCACCGTGGCGGTATGCGGCATTTGCCACCAAGGTCCTAATGAGGGCCATAGTCATGATTCTTGATACATAGGAGAGGACATAGAGCAACAACCTACACACCTTTCTACTTTTACATTGGGAGGATTGACCTGTTGGTGGGAAATAACGCCCACAAGGCTAGAAAAAGCAGTATATTGGAACACATATTACACAGACATATGTGCTCCATTATGTGCCATAGGACTGAGAGGTCTACATAGTTGAGTACCATGTCTCACAATACATTAGTATGTGCACATCTGTTTGCTATAGATGGCTAGTGAATATCAATGTAATCACAGGAGATCAAAGTGCTGGCCATTAGGGGGCATCATGGTCCGACGGCCATCCCGTCCTCATTGGGATGACACCTCCAGCTGGGCCTTTGCGATGTTGCAGGCCCAGCATCTCTGGTCCTCGCACCTCTTTCGACAGTGGGCGCTCCGCCGGCTGTGGACCCTGAGGGTCTGCACCTTCTTGGCAATAGCACGCCAAATCTCCTTCTTCTGATGGGCGTTGACCTGCACAGATGACATAGACAAGAAAGACAATCATGGCCACAAGTGCCACACAAAAACAGGCAGAGTTAATTTCAAGTCAGTTCTGCAAGCCAAACACAGACTCTCCTGACCATCCGGTCCACTCATAGATGAGCAGATACAGTGAGGGCATATGTAAGGTGAGAAACAGGCAGACAACATGCATCTACAGCACCAGCTGTCATGTTAGCACATATGACCAGACACCAAGCACATATGATGATGGGATTTTGTTAGGTGGAGTCTGACATAACTCCTATACCAACCATGTACAACAGTCACAAGGTGGGTCAGGGAACATACATGACAAAGGGCCTGATTCAGACCTTGGCGGACGGCGGAGGCCGTCCGCCAAGGTCCCGCCGACAAATGACCGCACCGCGGTCGAAAGACCGCGGCGGCCATTCAAACATTTCCGCTGGGCCGGCGGGCGCTCTCCACAAGAGCGCCCGCCGGCCCAGCGGAAATGCCCCTGCAACGAGGACGCCGGCTCAGAATTGAGCCGGCGTAGTTGCAGGGGTGCGACGGGTGCAGTTGCACCCGTCGCGTATTTCAGTGTCTGCAAAGCAGACACTGAAATACTTTGTGGGGCCCTCTTGCGGGGGCCCCTGCAGTGCCCATGCCATTGGCATGGGCACTGCAGGGGCCCCCAGGGGCCCCGCGGCACCCCCTACCGCCATCCTGTTTATGGCGGGTTTCCCGCCATGAACAGGATGGCGGTAGGGGGTGTCTGAATCCCCATGGATTCAATGGGGCAGCGGTAAACCGGCGGGAGACCGCCGGTTTACCCTTTCTGACCGCGGCTGAACCGCCGCGGTCAGAATGCCCTTGGGAGCACCGCCAGCCTGTTGGTGGTGCTCCCGTGGTCGGTGACCCTGGCGGTCACCGGCCACCAGGGTCAGAATGACCCCCAAACTCTCCACAATGTCACAGGACTCTAAACCTGTCACCAAACATAGAACTCACCAATTCTAGCACAATCTTAGCACCTAACTGATTTTAAGGACACATTCTAAAACATTGACCATCACCTTTGCTCACCATATCAAAGAATAGTTGAGCTACAGAAATATATGTGCACATGGTGCATTTACCTGTTTCTCTGGTGTACCATAGAGCTGTTCATACAGGGGTAGGACTTCCTCCACAAGCTTCTCCAGCTCTTCGGTTATGAAGTCAGGGGCCCTATCACCTGTAAGACATGGCGTGATTGCTCCCAGAGTAAGTACACAGCACCTCAGGTCATGGGGGTCTTACTGGCAGCAGTGTCAGGAATCAAGTGAGGGATTCAGCAGAAGATGGTGGTCACGTCCGCCATGTGAGAGACCATCACTTTTGGCGGACATTGCTATTGGCCGTAGACCGCCAAAGGCAACAATGTATTCCAATGGCAATTTCCACTGCGGCAGTATTTGCTTACCACCATGATGACTTGTGCTGGCGGTCATTTCCTATTGTCTAGTGTAGTAGGTCAGGCAGTCACCATTTTAAAGCCCTGAGATGGTCAGAAATGTTAGTTTCATGACGTGTCACAGGGTGGGAAGCAGATCTACTGCATAATCTTCATTGCTGGCATTGACCAAACATGTATGATTGCCCAGATTGAAGGGACATGTTGTCATGTTGACAATATACAAGCAAGGTATCTTTGGTGGCACAGTCAGCACCCTCTTAGCAATGGGCTAGATGTTTTTTTGGGCCTTTAATGAAATGCATAGTTAGAAGTCAAAATCACACAAACTCGCTGAGGCATGAGTTTTCATTTCCATGTCAAAATTGAGGGAAAGGGATGCGATTTCTCTGATATGCCATTATTTCCATTGGTATGTGCTGTGTACCATGTTTCTACTGCATCATATGGCATGTCAGATCATTGTAAGAGACATGTATAGAAACTTACAAGAACACGAGTGATAAACATACCTTCGTAATATCTCTCACATAGTTACCCTGGATTGAGATTGGTCAGACAACCTCCAGTGTACCGTAACCTAGCAGACCTGCAGGCCATGGAGGAACAACATGTGATTCAGATCTACTACCTGGATACGCAGACAATCATGGATCTTTGTCGTCAGTTGGAGTCAGATCTGATGCCATCCATTTGTCATCCAAATAGCATACCACCCATTGTACAAGTCATGTCAGTGCTGCACTTCCTGGCCACAGGCTCCTTCCAAAATGTAGTGGTCCTAACTGCAGTGATGTCCCAGCCTATGTTCAGTCATGTATTGCATGCTGTACTGTCTGCATTGTTGAAATATCTGGACAGCTACATCAGATTTCCACAACGTGAGGATTTGGCCCATTTTAAGGCTGAATTTTTATGGTTTGTGTAGTGGGAGCCATTGATGGTACCCATGTAGCCTTGGTTCCTCCACATGGCAATGAGGTGTATCGGAACAGGAAGAACTTCCACTCCATAAATGTCCAAATAGTCTGTTTGGTGGATCACTACATTTGCCAAGTATGTGCATGGTACCCAGGCTCAGTCCATAATGCCTTCATTTTGTGGAACATCGCTATCCCACAACTGATGACACGACAGTTGGTAAGTCACATATGTCATGTGTGTTAGTATCCTAATTCTGCTGCCAAATGTAATGATGTCCTAGAGTTATGTTTGCACACATGTTACGATTCCTTACAGGGGACTCTGGAAAACCGTCCCTGGTTGTTGACACCAGTGAGGTATCCAACTATGCCAGAGGAAGCCTGCTTCAACTGGCGGAAACCGCCAAAAGACCGCACCGCGGTCAAATGACCGCGGGGGTCATTACAACTTTCCCGCTGGGCCGGCGGGCGATCTCCAAAAGATCGCCCGCCGGCCCAGCGGGAAAGCCCCTGCAAAGAGGAAGCCGGCTCCGAATGGAGCCGGCGGATTTGCAGGGGTGCGACGGGTGCAGTTGCACCCGTCGCGATTTTCAGTGTCGGCAAAGCAGACACTGAAAATCTTCATGGGGCCCTGTTAGGGGGCCCCTGCACTACCCATGCCAGTGGAATGGGCAGTGCAGGGGCTCCCAGGGGCCCCACGACACCCGTTCCCGCCAGCCTCTTCCTGCCGGTGTAAACCGCCAGGAACAGGCTGGCGGGAAGGGGGTCGGAATCCCCATGGCGGCGCTGCAAGCAGCGCCGCCATGTAGGATTCCCTGGGCCAGGGGAAAACCGGCGGGAAACCGCCGGTTCCCCTTTTCTTACCGCGGCTTTACCACCTCGGTCAGAATGGCCCGGGAAGCACCGCCAGCCTGTTTGCGGTGCTTCCTCTGCCCTCCACCCTGGCGGTTTGAAACCGCCAGGGTCGGAATGAGGGCCAGAGTGTTGTGGAGCGGACTTTTGGGCTCCTAAAGGCAAGATTCTATAGCATTGATGAGTCTGGTGGAGACCTCCTCTATTCACCTGCCAAAGTGTGTGAGGATGACGATGATGAAGGTGGAAACATGCGGGCAGATCTCATCAATCAGTACTTCACCTGAGTGTAAGAATGAGATGGTCAGTAATTTGACTGACTCAGTAGGGTGTTGGTGGGGTTAGAGATGTTTAAGACGGGTCTTTGTGTGACCATCAGGCAGGGTATTTGTTGCTTAGCAGTGTACAGCTCACGTTTTCATGCAAATTAGGACATGGAGTTGTGACTCTCGTTATAATCTCCTTTGTAAGTGGTTGTCACAATGCACAATCTGAGTAACCATTGTATTTGAGACAAGTATTTCTAGGTCATGTTTGCCTTTACCTGCCTAAACTCCTTGTTCAACATTTTTACTTTCCAGGTCTCCTCACAATGCCATCCACATGTGGACAGTTCTGAATTGTGTCGCTGGCAGGTGGGTTTAACTGGTCTGACTAGTGAAGTGGACATGGATTGATCCAGGTACTGTATTGTGGTAAAAATAAGTTCAGTGTCAAAATATCACATGGATGAATACCAGGGATTTATGTGATTTATTTATCTGAATGAATAACACTGGTGCTTAAAAGATAGTGTACTAACTATTATTGCCTACAATATTGTGTTTATGCATTCTCTTACATGGCTATTAATTTCTAAATTATTGCTAGATACATTTTTATTGGTTTTTGGGTTGTTGGATTCAATGGGGATTAGTTGGTAAGTCTGTACATTTAAAACAAATATGCTGTTTACTTAATTTGCATTTTATTATATTCATACTTTCAATTCTTATGAATGTGTTTCCTTTTTTTATAATATATTCAATCCTTGTTTATAAGATGTTATTTTTATGATTCTATGGTTTATTGGGGGATTGAGTGTTTATGTTAATTATATATTAATGTACAATATTACAATAATTTAACAATAATTTGTTCAATTTAAATTGTTATTATAATTAATTTAAATGTACTACAGTATACGTTTTTTAAAAACTATTGAGGTTATTTTTTTACATGAGCTAAATTGCAAATAAAAAATGAGTTACCTAATGTTTTGGGGCAATGGTTAGGTATGTTATTGTTTTTAGTTAGATTAATTAATGTACCGTTTGGGGGCTTATGTGATAATATTT
Organism: Pleurodeles waltl; assembly: GCF_031143425.1. Lineage (NCBI taxonomy): Eukaryota > Metazoa > Chordata > Amphibia > Caudata > Salamandridae > Pleurodeles > Pleurodeles waltl. The sequence goes on along the minus strand of NC_090449.1, from coordinate 289,793,711 downwards.
TTATATTACAACTGTATTTGTGTCAGTTTTAAGTACAGCATTGGGGTTCTGTGTTTAAGTTTATTGATACATTTAAATAAAATATTAGTTTTTATATTATTGGGGTTCATATTTAGTTTTTATCCTTTTTCAGATTTCGACTTTTTATATCATCAAATATTACTTTACAAACAAAATGATGTAGTAATTTTAGAAACAAAAACAGCAGTAATATTTTTAGAGTGAAGTGAGTTCTGCCCACCCCTAAATATTCTTTACTACAGAATATTTAATTTATAATAAATAATAAAAATGTAATGATTGATATGATATTTACTTAGCATCACTTAGTATGTATATATATATATATTTAAATTTAGTACATTTTGCTTATTTGAACTTAAGACATTGAAACAGAAGACTCCCTTCCGAGTAAATATTATTTGGGCAAAGTTTGTGGGACTTAAAAGAGTTAGACCTGTCCCCAACCTACACATGCACTTTTAGCAACATTTGTTGACTGGAGTAATAATAGTAAATCTAACACAATGTCCCTAATGTAACAATTTGCCCCAAAGTAAATGAGACTATAGTTATATTAATAAATGTGCAATTTCCCCAATGTAATTGGAGCAGGAGTTGGAATAGAGTCCCACCCCAAACTATGCACTTTCCCGAAATGTTACTTGGACTGGCTTGTAATAGTATATCTGAGAACCTCTACTCCAAAGAAAAAATATGCATGTTTCTCCTATGTTTGATGGACTGATGTGAGAGTGTTAACTTCAGTCTCTCCAAATATTTGTATTTTCCTCTATATTTGTTGGACTTGAGTTACCATGCTAAATCCCCCCATCCCAAAATATGTGTACTTTCTACATTGTAAGTGCGACGGGACTTTGATCAGTAAATCTGAACCTCAGTAGCTGCACTTTTTCCAGTGCAAGTGGTACTGGAATTTGAGCAGTACATCCTCCACCACCCGACACAAACACACACTCCCACAATATGTATTTTCCCAATTGTTTCTGAATAGTGTATCTGACCCTCCCACATGTTTGCACTTTCCTTTGGCAAATGAGACTGGAGTTAGCATAGTAAATCAACCTACCACAATATATACACTTTCCAAAGTGTTTGCAGGACTGGAGATAAAATATTAAATATGACCCTCCCAAATATCTCCACTTTCCCTAACGTTTGTGGGACTAGAGTTAGAACAGAATATCTGACCTGTTGAACTGGAGTTACAACAAGTATTCCCTCCCCCAACATCTACACTTCCACCAAAATAAGTATGACTTGAGTTAGTTTAGTCATTCTGACTCCTAATAAATAGAATTTCCACAGTTTATGTAAATCATAACTTGAAATATTAACTGTCACCCATCAATATACCCTTATTTGTTGAACTGAAGCGAGAATAGTAAATCTGACACCCACAAAATGGTAAATCAGTCCTACCCCATTATATTCACTTTCGCTGATGTTTGTTGGATTAAAATTAGAAAAGTAAATCTAAACCCACTCAATATATGCTTTTCCTCCAACGTTTGTTGGGCTGGACTTAGGTTAGTAAATATGACCCTTTCCCCTCTATGTACATTCCCTTATGTAAGGAGCTAGAATAGTAAAGCAAACCCTAAGGATATATATATATATATATATATATATATATATATATATATATATATATATATATATATATATATATATATACTTAGGTGATGTTAGTGAGACTGGGAAAAGAATCAGAAATATTATTTTTCCAAAAATATTTCCACATTCCCCCCGGGGATTTAGAATAATAAATTTGACCCCTTTTACTAAAGCCCTTTCCCTATTTTTAGTTGGATTAGAATTATGTTAGTAGATCTCACCCTTTTAATTTAGGTCATTTTCTCAATGTCTCAGTAACTTTAACCCCCTTTAATTTATGCCCTTTCCACTATTTATGTTTGACTTTAGTTATAATAATAACATTCACTCCAAAATCATCTTCTAGTATACTGTACCAGCAAGCGGCCTGTTACGAGCATCCCGAATTTTCAGATGTTAATTCCACGTGCCTGTAGTTACCAAAAAACTGAGGTGTCCTAGTAATTCTGGGAGTGGGACATTTCTAGATTTAACAGGTGGAACCCCGAGGTTCCTCTAAGAAATTAGGAACTCCAGGGGAAATCGGTAATTCCTCCCTCATTTCTCATTCCTAATTTTTCTCAGTATCTCACTCCGAGATTTAAGCTGCAAAATCAAAAGCAGCTGAAATCTGGAGGTGAAAATAAAGAGATCTGCCACTTTCATAGGATCTTATAATTCGAGTGAAGCAGGAAAACTGCCATTATTGGCCCCATCAAAATTGAGTGGTCAGTTTAATTGAGGGTCTAAGTGGGGCTAATACTAATTTGAACTTCAGTGCTTCAAAAGATGTACTTTCTCTAAATGCACTATCTCATACGTGAGCTTAAGGAGGAATACCAGGGAAAATGCTCACTGCAGTAATTTGCTTTATAAAATAGCCTGGTTTGCAAACCATCATGAAACGCTGACACCCTCAGGACATTTTGGGGGTCATTCTGACCCTGGCGGTAAAATCCGCCAGGGCCAACGACCGCGGGAGCACCGCCAACAGGCTGGCGGTGCTCCCATGGGCATTCTGACCGCGGCGGTACAGCCGCGGTCAGAAACGGAAAACCGGTGGTGTACCGCCGGTTTCCCGCTGCCCTGGGGAATCCTCCATGGCGGCGCAGCATGGGGATTCCGACCCCCATACCGCCATCCTGTTCCTGGCGGTTTTGGCCGCCAGGAACAGAATGGCGGCATGGGGTGTCGTGGGGCCCCCGTAACAGGGCCCCACAAAGATTTTCAGTCTCTGCCATGCAGACACTGAAAATCGCAACTGGTGCAACTGCACCCGTCGCACCCCTTCCACTCCGCCGGCTCCATTCGGAGCCGGCATCCTCATGGAAGGGTGTTTCCCGCTGGGCTGGCGGGCGGCCTTCTGGCGGTCGCCCGCCAGCCCAGCGGGAAACCCAGAATACCCACGGCGGTCTTTTGACCGCGCAGCGGTATTCTGGCGGTCCCAGCCAGGCCGGCGGCTTCCGTCCCCGGCCGGGGTCAGAATGACCCCCTTTATGTTTTGTGAGTTTTCTTTGACGCCTTTTATCCCTTAGTTTCTTGGAATGCAGAAGTGAAATTGTACGTAACACTGCAATTTCTCTACAGTAGTATGCAAAACTAGTTGACTCATGCCTTGTCTGTTAAAACAGTAAATGTAACTCTTGCCCCGCAACAAAGGCCAGTTTGCAGAAAGTGTACTGATACATGTCTTATCAAGGGCACTGGCCCCCCTTCCAAAATCTTTCTCATGCTGTGAAAAAAATATCCTCTTCAGTGTATTCTTTAAATAGTCGGTTTTTGGTAATTATCTTTCTATAGAAAAAAATGACGAGGTTTAACTAGTTCTTTGTGGCTGATTTCTTCAGAAATTGGAATGCGAAAACTGGGACTATTGTATTTGGGAACAATTAGTTGTTAGGTAATCTGGCCACTGCACATGAGAGGAGAGCAAGAGGACGCAAGAGGACGCAGGATGAACGACGTTGGACGAGGAAGCGGAGCGGAAGGAGCAGCTCAGAGTACAGAGCCCAGAGCCCGGAGTCGGCCGGGAGGCATCCTGCCCCATACCTCGCTTCACCCTGGGCCCTGTACTCTATACCACGGCCAACACTGGTCAGGGGAAGTGAAAAGTTCAAGGCTGGGCTCTGAGGAGGAGTCCTGGAGGAAGAGTCCCGGAGGACGAGATTCGGGGTAGGCCTCCACCATTGCCCTGCCATTGCCCTACCACAAACGCCACAAATGCTAAAAGTGCCGAAAGCGCGAAAGCCGAAAAACACCAAATCGGTGGGGGACACCCGTGGAGGGTTGTGGGGGTGACGCTGTGGTATGTTGAGCCCCTTTGGAGGGGTTAGAGGGATTAGTATTGGTTCACATGGGTTGTGGCAGTGAAGGCAATGGCAAAGAGAATAGTGGTCTGGGATGCAATGCGATGGAGCAGTAGTGAAATTACCAATTTAGTACTCAAGCAGTCTTCATGGCTTGTATTCCCCTTCTTTCCCCTCAGCAATTTTTCCAGCCGGTTTTCCAGCTACATAGCCCAATGACTTGAATATTGGTCTGCAAAAGTTGAAAAAGCACGAAAAGCGCATGCACAAATGTGCACAATTAAAGAACTGAATAAGAGCTGTGAAGGTGTTTGAAAGAACCCAGTCGGGGTTTTGAGAAGATAAAGCTTAGAGCTGTGGGACCCTGAGGTGGAGCGGAAGTGTCTGGCATTAGGTCAGTGCAGCTTGTTCTTTCAGGGGGGCTTCCCTCCTCAGTCTTTTCCCAAGAGACTTTTTGGGAGCTTCCTTGATTGGGGATTGGAGTGTTTGTTTCCCTGGAAAAGGTGACTAAACCACGCATTATAAGGTGCTTTATCTTTCAAGGTATTGGTCGAGGAAGCCACCCAGTTTTGAGGATGACTGCCAAACGCCTCCGAATGAGCAGAGCTTTTCTGAGCTGGGCATGTAAAAAGACCAAGGGGGTCATTTCAACCTCTGCGGTCTTTTCACAAGACCGCTGAGGGACCGCCGTGCTGAAGACCGCCAGTGCTGGCGGTTTTCCGCTCGGCGAATTATGACTGCTGGCAGCCCTCCGTCCTTTTCCGGATGGAGAGCTGCCAGCAGCTATACTGGCAGTCAGCGGGGAAGTGGAGGTTGCTCCACCTCCACCGCCCGTCAACAGAACACCGCCCACCGAATCACGTTACGTGATTCGGCATGGCGGTATTCTGTTGATGGGTTGCTGGCGGTGGAGGAGCCCCCATGGATCCCATCCCCTCCCGGAGGATCAACAGACCAGGTAAGTTGATATTCCATTAGGAGAGGGGGTGAGGGGGTGTTGTGTGTTGTGTGCCTGCATGGAGGTGTGCGTGTGAGTATGAAGAGGGGGTGTGGGAGTGCGTGTATGCATGCGGGGGTGTGGTGTGTTTGGAAATGTGTGCGTGTCTGCCTGTATGTTTGTTTGTATGGATGTGTGTATGTATGCCTGAATGTGGGTGTGCGTGTATGACTGTGTGTGTGTCTGTTGGCATGTTTGTTCGTGTGTGTGCGAGTATGTGTGTTGGTGGTGTCTGCATGCATGTCGAGTGTGTGTCTGTGTAGTGATGTCGGGGGTGGGGGTGGGGAGGGGGGTCCTGCCACCTTTGGGGGATGGCAGGGGGGTGGAGGGTGTCGGGGAAGGACTCAGGGGTGGCGGTGGGGGGTGGAGGAGACCCATATCAGTGTCAGGGAAGGGATTGCCTGGCACTGATAGTGCTTACCGCCATGGATTTCATGGCGGTGCCCAACCCCATGAAATCCACGGTGGTCAGCCGGGTCATGATACTCCCGGTGGTATTGTAACGGCCGCCGGGCTGGAGACCCAAGTCTCCAGCCCAGCGGTCGTCTCCGCCCTGGCGGTAGGTTTGGAGAAGTGCCAGATGACTATAGCGGTAACCGCTATGGTCATAATTAATTTTTTTTTACCGCCAGCCTGTTGACGGTAAGACCACCACTTCTCCGCCAACCGCCAGGGTTGGAATGAGGGCCCAAGTCTAATCCTTTAAGAAATAAGGATATTTCCCATTTGAACATAAAAAGCTCAAATTCCATCCTCCCTTTCATCCAAAAGAAGCCAATTGACGAACCGGCTCGTAAGAAAGTAGGGGGCTTAGCTACCAGTTTTGTGGACATTAGGGGAAAGGATGTGGACTTAATTTTCTGTGGTGGGAAAGCCCTCCCCTTCTGGGGGGGACATTGTGAACAACGTCTCTCCCTCAGCCAGTGAAGTTTGCATCTCTGGTGTGGGGGACTTTACCCTCCCGACATTGATTTTAATTATGTTAAATGTGCAAGGAATCTTTCTGCCTGTTGTGCGACCATGCCTTTGGATGGCAAAATTGAAATTAAATCCCCTGGTCTGAGGCTCTTTAGTAGTACTCCTACTGATCAAACATTTTCTCCATTACTGTCTCCATTGACTCCAGATCTTGTGTGTCCTTAGAATCTTCCTATTGGCTCTCCAGGCCAGTATATAGTAATTTTGGAGTCCATTAAATGTCTAGAGAGAATTTTATCGTCTATTTTGGCACTTTTAGAAAAATCAATAGACAACTCCGATCATACCCAAGACATATTACTGACTATATTGAAAGTCCTGATGGACCAAAAGAAGGTCAAGTCAGTTCCGGACAAGAAAGTACTGATAGTGGCAAAGGATGCTCATATAAAATTGGGGGGCCAACACACTAGTCCACCATTGTTCTCTATGGACACTCGCCAGACTGTGAATCTATTTAACCAACCCACTTAAATTGAACAAGGAACTCAGGCGGGCAAACTGTAGGTACTTTTAAAATTTTCGAATTCACAGGAATTCTTCAATCAAGAGAGTGATGTTTATTCCTTGGAAAATCTGTTTTCCAGCCCCATTTTTCTGAGTATCCTGGATCCTGCCGTATCGGAACCAGTTATTTTGAAAAAAGAGCTAAACCCTCGGGTGGCTCTTTTTCCTATATTTTGGTCACTACCTAAAGTTCACTCAGACCCTTTGATTGTGGAGCATAATGGGATCTCATCAGCAAAGGTGGATAAAGAGACGAAAATGGGTAAGAAAAAAGGGAAAAGGGTAGGGAAAAAGGGGAAACGTCGAATCTCTAAAAAGAATCCAAGAAAAGTCTTGAGGATATGGGTCCAGTTGGAACTTCCTTTCCCAGGGAAGGACAAGAACCGGTCCTAAGGATGGATAGGTCCAAAGACTTGGGAACTGTTGGATCTTCCCATCTTAGGGAAGAACATGTTTTGGCCCTTTTGTGGGGTCCACAACAGGATAATCCACCAAATATAAAGAAGGTTGCATCTGTTTTAAATCCATGCGCCGACTCATTTTGTAATGTGAAATCAAAGGCAGTGCTATTGAAATTCTACAGCTGATCCTTTTAAAGGTGGGGATGTAAACAGTAAGGAGGAAGATATCAAATGGTATACGTACACCTCTGCATCTCTAGAGTTTTCCGTTCTATTTGATCAAAATCTAATTTTGAATTGTTCTCTATTAATCCCTTGTTTCACAGATACAAGCAGAGTTAAAACTAATTGAAAGAAGTGACATTTCTCATGTGTATCTTGTTCAAAGCATAGTAGTGGTAAAGACAAAAGTCTGGTTTTATTCTAATACCGTTAAAAAGCTGATTTTAGTTAACTGTGAGCAATTACAGCGTAGAGGCACAGATGTGGTCCCAGTTTGTAAAAAAGAAATTCCTTGTATTAAGCAGCAGTCCCCCCCGTACTATACTCGAATGATAGTAGTCTTCACCGAATGCGTGACCCTATTTCCTCTTCTTTGGAAAATGTTAAAGTTTCTCTTTTCCATGGAGAAAGAGTGGTGAAGTTTGTGGAAGATGTTCCTTCACATTATATAGGTTCTAAAGAGGAAAACTGGAGTTGGTTGGCAGGGGCCTTAAATAGCACTCAGGCAAATGGAATCATTTTACAACCGGGCCATTAACCCTAAATTCTCTGTGGTCTCCTGGAATGCTGCGGGAATACTGAACCACCCTGAAAAATTAGATCATATTTGCTCTTTACAGGTAGATTTAATTTGCATCTAAGAGACCTGGAGCGTGTCTGATTTCACCTGTCTGGGTACATAGTACTTTGTCAAAAGGCGCAGCCTTCTAAGAAGGTGCATGCAAAAGGGGGCATCGCGATGTTGTTAAGTAACAACCATAAATGGGAATATCTTAGTTTTCCAGTCCTACTAAATCTCTATCATATAGCGAGAGTTTATCCTTCATTGGAGGATGGTAGGAAAACCCCCATATTAATAGTAAATGCTTATATTCCCCCTGATAGGGATTATGATAAAGCTTTATTAGAGATGTTTAATCACATTTCCTCCATCTGTACAAATTAACATGAAAGTGCATTTGAGGTATTGATAATGGGGGATCTAAATAGTAAAATTTCTAACCTATCTCTTTCTATTTTTTTGTGACATAGAGCGGGAATCCGCCTTTAATATCCCTCCCATTTCAATTCCCCCAAGAATTAGGATGGATCAAAGGGGATACGTCTTATTAAAAGATTTGAGGAATCTCTGCTATATCATCCTAAATGGGCGTTTTCGTTTAGATTCCCCTGCAGCCTTTACACATGAATCTCAACAGAGTAGTTCCATTATCGACTATTTCTTGGCCTCTTACACTATAGCCTAACCGGTGGAGGATATGATAATTATCGATACCCCGCTTAGTAATCATAAGATACTTAGCCTGTTGCTAAAAATGTATATGTCTTCGATAGAGACATGGAATTTTAAGGGCCACAACATTAATTTTAATGGGAAAACAGAAAGAACTTATTGGACACCCTCAAAATATTATATGTGAAAGAGGTACTTGAAAAGTCTGTGAGACACATTGACGAATGGAGTGGGGACATGTTAAATTATTTCATTGAATTTATGGGATCCTTAATTCAAAGCAATCAGACCTAAGTGTATTAAGCCTCCACAAAAGAAAGTAAAGTTATCTGTTTTAATGTTGAATAGAGAACTTAATAAATTGGTAAGGTTGCAGTATGAATGGGAGTCAAAGGATACGAGTAGAAGAATATCTCTATTAAAGAGAAGAAGAGCGCGAACGAAGATAGGTATGAGGAATGAGGAGGCCAAACAGAAGTGGGTTTCATTGAGGGATGCAGCTCTGACTAAAAATTCCCATATGTTTTGGTCTATTTCCTCTGAAGGTTGCGGACATTGTGAATCTTCTATTGCCCCACTGATAGCTGAGGCAGAATGAAGGGAGTACATACTCTCCCTATATGAGGAAAACCGGGATATGGAGCCATGGGAAAGGGACTTTAGTATTTGTAATAGAGCTGAATTTAACATTTTCGGCTCCCCCCTCAGTGACTGGGATTGAGGGGTTCATAAGGTCGGAGCGGGCCTCCAGAGCAATGGGCCCGGACGAGGTCCCCATGGCAATAATTAAACAAGAACCTCAGCTCTAGGCAAGGATTGTCTATCCTGTTTTCTATTTCTGCTATTTACAAGGCAGAGTTCCGGCCTCTTGGACTGGCAGTGTTATAGCTCCCCTATATAAAAAGGGAGATAGATCTGTATCCATAAATTATCATCAAATTGCATTGTTGAACACAGCTGGCAAGATATTTGCTAAAAGTATTCTGATGCACAGCATCCTGGGTTGAGGAAAACTCGATACTTCCTTTAGAACAAGCAGATTTTAGGAAGGAATATAACACTTTAGAAAATATCTTCTTAATGCAAACATTAAATGAAAAATATGTGCAGCTCAGGGGTGGAGTGGTATATGCTGTGTTAATAGTCTTTTCAACAGCTTTTGACAGGGTGGGTCGGAAGATCTTATGGAAGAAATTATATGAGTTGGGTGTCCCGACAAACTTGTTACGTTTGGTCACAGCTTTGTACTCTTCCACTTGGTGTAAAGTTCTTTTAGAAGGAGTGCAGGGTCTCTCTTCAAAATTCCCTACAAAAAACGGATTGAGGTTGTCTGTTGGTGCCGTTGCTTTTTTCTCTATATATCTATGACCTGCCAACAACTTTAGGGAACACTGATGGCTTTGCACCAAAAATGGAGGACGTTTGATCCCCTGCCTTCTATATACCAATGATCTAGTGGTGATTGACCTCACTCCGAAAGGTCTAAATCAGCGTTTGGCCACTCTAAATCACTACATCATGCAGCATCACTTGAAAATTAAAATATCAAAGTCTCAAGTGGTATGTTTTCTAGGGAAAATATCTTGCAAAAAATCAGTTTTTCTTGGTCACTGGGTCACCATAAGTTGGAGCGGGTAAAAACCTATTACTTCTTGGGGAAAACTCTATCCTTCTCACTTAGCAACAAAGACCATGGGGGTCATTACAACATTGGCGGTAAAAGCCGCTTACCGCCGCGCAGAAGACCTCCAACACCCCGCTGCGGCCGCGGAATCCCGCCACAGCTATTATGACCCACAGGTCGAAATCCGACATAATCCAGACACCCACAGAAGACCGCCACACCATAGGTCAGTGATAAACTGGCGAAAACAAAACCTCCACCGTCACGCCAACAGAAATACGCCCACACTATCACGACACACGAATCCACGCAGCGGTCTTTCAACCGCGGTATTCCATTGGCGGTACACACTGCTGCGCTCATATTACACACACTCTTACAAAACACAGCCACATTGGACAATTCAAAATACACACACCTGATACACATACACACACCACTCCCACACACCCAATACAATATAAAACACACACCCACAAACCCCCATGACAAAAAATTCTGAAAGAAGGCCAGAGAAAGACAGCACCAGCAAGAACAACAGCATCCACAGGCACACAACACCATCACCCATACTACTTCCACGCACAAAACACCACACACAACTACACATCACCACACTTATCACCACATACACCACCCCACACATCACCGACACCACCCCATGGCACGGCAAAGACATCCCAGGTTCTCGGAGGAGGAGCTCAGGGTCATGGTGGAGGAAATCGTCTGGGTAGAGCCACAGCTATTCAGATCACAGGTGCAGCACACCTCAATTGCAAGGAAGATGGAGCTATGGAGAAGAATAGTCGACAGGGTCAACGCAGTGGGACAGCACCCAAGAAATCGGGACGACATCAAGAAGAGGTGGAACGACTTACGGGGGAAGGTGCGTTCCGTCGTCTCAAGACACCACATCGCTGTACAGCGGACTGGCGGCGGACCCCCACCTCCTCCCCCACAACTAACAACATGGGAGGAGCAGGTCTTGGAGATTCTGCATCCTGAGGGCCTCGCAGGAGTCGGTGGAGGAATGGACTCTGGTAAGTCAAATCTTAACTTTCATATCCCCCACCCTACCTGCATGCTATCAAAGACCCCCACCCTCGCCCCCTCCCCTATCACTCCAACTCCTCACAAATGTACTAATAACACAAACCACACATCCCAACACCAAGCCTGAATGCAGCAACAAAGCATGGACACCCATCACTAAAGCATGCCCACTGCACATACCCATACACCCCCCTAAACCATCATCACACAAGCCCCCACACAGGAATGCTAGCACTGGGGTACACGTTCACCCACCCATTGCACACCATGACACACACAGATGCAATAATCATGCTTTTACACCCCTGCAGGACCACTACCCAACGTCACCAGACAGGAGGGTCCAGACATCTCCACCCCACCCACTGAAGAGGCCCACAGTGATGACAGCAGCTCTGTCCAACTGGATCCAGATGACCAGCCCGGACCATTGTGGGCCTCGGGACAGTCGGTTCCCCACACCCAGTCACAGGCCACCACAGAGCTTCCACCCTCTGGTAACACCAGCACAGCACCCACCCAGCGGGCCCATACCTCCGTCCCCAGAACACGTCAATCAGCTATGTGTCCACCACTACAGGGAACCCAGGATAACCCACCACCCAAACAACAACAGGGACCTGGGGGCAGTGGCCGTGGGCACACGGTCCAGGGGACGGAGGCCCAGGAACACAGGGGAACTGGGAGGGCTGCTGTGCGACAGGGGGCGGACAGGCCTAGGGAACCCACTCTCCACGAGGCCCTCTCCTCCATCATGGGAGCATACCACCACTCCCAGGAGACGATGGCAACGGTCCTGGCCAAGTTTCAGGAGACCCAGCGCATGCAGGAGGAACAGTATTTGGGATTCAGGGAGGAACTCAGAACCATCAGCTCTGCCCTGGGCACCATCATAGGGGTGTTGAAGGAAATACTTAACACCAGGAGGTCCACTGTGGCAATACAAGGGGCCCCTGACACTAGCATGGACGATGAACTGCCCACCACCTCCGCCGGCACTAGTGGACAGGAGGCACCGCCACAGGACCACCACACCAGCTCCCCACCCCCTGCAGATGGAGATCCACCCCGCAAACGGTCCCTGAGATCCAGGAACAAGACAGAGCACGATGCCAAGACCCCCGCCAAGAAATGAGACCACCCTGATTGTCAACTCACTGTCCCACTTTGTCACCCTGTCCATATTTAAACTGCCCCAGCTCCACTTCCTATGCCCATATGGGCAATGCACCTGTGAGACTAATAGACTGGACTCTGCCATGGACATTCCTCCGCCATCACCCCTCACCATTTAACTTCCCCCTCCAATATTTTGTATTTAAATAAACACCCTTGAAGCACAAAACAATCTGGAGTCAGTCTGTGATTTTGAAAATGTGTATTAGCAATTACAGTGTCAAAATGCTCTTTCAAATGTAATGTCAACATACCTATGTCACACATCTCAAGTCCATGAGGAATCTAAGCAGATGACACACGTTGGAAACCACACCTGTGGAACCGTAAGGGAAATGTACAACTCAGTTACCATATACTGGTTGAAATCGACAGACAGGATAGAGGTAGAAGTGTGAAAGTACTCGTAGTAGGCAGGAATGTGTTCTCACCTGTGTGTCACTGGAAATATTGCTGGATAACTGAGTCCCTGTTGTCAATGTCTTCTTCCTCTGCTTCCTCCTCATCACTGTCCACAGGCTCCACAGCTGCCACAACACCGTCATCTGGACCATCCTCCTGCAGAAAAGGCACCTGTCGTCGCAAAGCCAAGTTTTGAAGCATACAGCAGGCCACGATGATCTGGCACACCTTCTTTGGTGAGTAGAATAGGGATCCACCTGTCATATGGAGGCACCGGAACCTGGCCTTCAGGAGGCAGAAGGTCCGTTCGATCACCCTCCTAGTCCGCCCATGTGCCTCATTGTAGTGTTCCTCTGCCCTTGTCCTGGGATTCCTCACTGGGGTCAGTAGCCATGACAGGTTGGGGTACCCAGAGTCCCCTAATAGCCACACCCAGTGCCTCTGGAGTTGACCCATCACATAAGGGATGCTGCTATTCCGCAGGATGTAGGCGTCATGCACTGAGCCAGGGAACATAGCATTTACCTGGGACATGTACTGGTCTGCCAAACATACCATCTGTACATTCATCGAATGATAACTCTTCCGGTTCCTGTACACCTGTTCACTCCTGTGGGGGGGGACCAGAGCTACATGGGTCCCATCAATGGCACCGATGATGTTGGGGATATGTCCAAGGGCATAGAAGTCACCTTTAACTGTAGCCAAATCCTCCACCTGAGGGACAACGATGTAGCTCCGCATGTGTTTCAGAAGGGCAGACAACACTCTGGACAACACGTTGGAAAACATAGGCTGGGACATCCCTGATGCCATGGCCACTGTTGTTTGAAATGACACACTTGCAAGGAAATGGAGCACTAATAGCACCTGCACTTGAGGGGGGATCCCTGTGGGATGGCGGATTGCTGACATCAGGTCAGGCTCCAACTGGGCACACAGTTCCTGGATTGTGGCACGGTCAAACCTGTAGGTGATGATCAAATGTCTTTCCTCCATTGTCGACAGGTCCACCAGCGGTCGGTACACCGGAGGATTCCGCCATCTCCTCACATGTCCCAGCAGACGGTGCCTAGGAATGACAACAGCGACCACAGAGTCAAACAACTCAGAGGTATGTACCCACAGTCTACACAGAACACCATTCATACACAAAATGTGGCCTGTATTTGTGTTGTGCGACAAGGCCTAGGTCTGTGTGACGCAGTTGGAAATTAGGGCATGTGGGCCCCTGAAATGGCGGCTGCCAGACCTCTAAAGTGGGACAATGGGATGTGAGGTAACTGCGCTGGCGTTGTACACCGTCGCAGTAGGCGGTCGAAGACCGCGGCGCAATGCTGCATTGGTTAACATTGGACCCTATGGGTCCCAGGAGCCAATGACGAAGTACGCCGGCGGTGATGTTACGCACCGCCGCGGATGTGACCGCCATTTTCTATCTGTTCAATCACTCGATACCTTATCTTCGACAGGAGAGGACCTACACTGCAAGTGCTGCTGTGATCTCGGTCTGGAAGAGACAATGGCTCGTGCGTCTGGGGAAAGGGCCCCTGCCTTCACTGCAGAGGAGTTGGAGAAGCTCGTCGACGGGGTCCTCCCCCAATACACGCTACTCTACGGTCCTCCAGACCAACAGATAAGTACACAGGGAGCATGTTGTATGGGCTATGCGTGTGTGGAGAGGGCTGGTTGTAAGAATGAAGGGGGCACAGTTCTGCGTGCATGATGGACTGTGAATGCATGTGCCACATGGCAAGGGTAGGGATGTGGGCCACTCACTTAGACGGTGCAGTTGTTAATGACTTCTCTTCTTCCCCTGTACATGTCATGTAGATCAGCGCCCACCAGAAGAAGGATATTTGGCGTGCCATCGCCAAGGACGTCCGGACCCTGGGGGTCCACCACAGACGGAGCACCCACTGCCGGAAAAGATGGGAGGACATTCGCCGCTGGAGCAAGAAGACGGCGGAGGCTCAGCTGGGGATGGCCTCCCAATGTGGGAGGGGTGCCCGTCGAACCATGACCCCCCTGATGTTCCGGATCCTGGCGGTGGCCTACCCTGAGTTGGATGGGCGCTTGAGGGCATCACAGCAGACACAAGGGGGTGAGTACAACATCATTCTGCTGACTTTGCGCGCAGTGGAGGGGTCTGGGTGGGGGAGGGGGGCTGTGGGTTTCCCTAGGCCAGGGCGAGTTCTGAAGGCTAGGCCCCTCCATAATGCAGGCCATGTGGCACCCCACCCCACCTCTGTAGAGTGCCAAGTACAGGTATTCATGCCCCTGTGTCACCTATGTGGGCAGATGTCTTCCATAGCCTTGTAGGCCATATCCCAGGAATTGCGTCTGTAGAGCCCAACAGCGCGACGTAGTGCAGGCGGCTGCTGTGTTTGTATTGTCCGCCAACGGTAGCGGTAAGTCATGGACTCAACCTGTCTTTCTTCTGTCGCCCCCCCCCTTTTTGTGGTCTCCCTGTTCTTGTGTGCATCAGCATCATCAGGCAGAGGTACAGTGGCACCGGAGCAAGAGGGAGCTGCATACCACATGGCCATGGAGGGCCACACCATGGACTCAGAATACACCAGTGGGACGGAGGGCGAGGGGAGCACCACGGCGGTCACAGGATCTGCAACCAGTGACACGGACTCGTCCTCCGATGGGAGCTCCCTTGTGGTGCCGGCAAAATCTGTGCCCCCCACTTTGACAGGTACAGCCGCCACCCCCCCTACCAGCACCGCCCTCCCAGCAGCCCCTCAGCGTGTGCCCCGTGCCCGCTCACCCAGGAGGGTGGGCATCACCTTCGCCCCAGGCACCTCAGCCCCTGCCCCTGTCACCTCTGCTGACCTCAGTGAGGAGGCCATTGACCTCCTCAGGTCACACACTGTTGGGCAGTCTACCATTTTGAATGCCATCCAGGGTGTAGGAAGGGAATTGCAACACACTAATGCATTCCTGGAGGGCATTCATTCTGGTTAGGCTGCCCTTCATCGAACCCTGAAAACTCTGGCCTCAGCACTGATGGCAGCCATTGTCCCTGTGTCTAGCCTCCCCCCTCCAACTTCCTCCACCCCGACCCAATCCCCTGTACCTCTGCCTATCCCAAGCACACCGTCAGACCAGTCTGCACACACCTCACCACACAAGGGAAGCTCAGGCAAACATAAGCACCACACATCCCACAGGCACTCACGCAAGCATCACACACATTCCGACACACCAACATCCACTGCCTCCACTGTGTCCCCCTCCTCGTCGTCTCCCTCCTCCCTCCCAGTCTCGTCTACACTCACACCTGCATGCAGTACCACTACAGCCACTACGTCCCGCACCAGCACACCCACCACCACACCCCGCTCACGTGCATTCACCACCCCCACTACCATTTACACGTCCCCTGTGTCCTCTCCCAGTGTGTCTGTGACGCCCCCTCCAAAGATACACAAACGCAGGCACACACCCACCCAACAGCCATCCACCTCACGACAGCCTCCAGCCCATGCACCTGCACCCAAATCCACAAAACTTACACCTCCTACAACCACCACCTCTTCCTCCACTCCCAAACCCCCTCCATCTACCCGTCCCAGTGTCTCCCAAAAACTTTTTCTGGCCCCCCTTAACCTATTTCCCACCACCTCCCCAACTCATAGGTCCCGTACTAGCACCTCAGCCAAAAAATCTCCCGGACCAGTGGTGCCTGTTGTTACAGGTATGTGGAGTGCACCCGCCACCAGGACAGCCAGTGTGGCACGGAGCCACAGCATAGCCAGTTCCCCCCCCCCTGTGAAGCACCAGAAGTTGGACAGTGCCCGGCGGGAGAGGGGGAAGACTCCAGCCAGCAAAGCCGCTCACAAGGGTCCCGGGGGGAGTGTCGACTCAGCTGTGACTCCTCCCAAGGTGGGGAAGGGGCAGAAGAAATCTCCAAAGTCTGGGAGGAGCAGCACGGCGGAGAGGACCTCCATCATCCCCACTGCCCAGGAGGCCACCGCCAGACCCATCGTCACTGGCCAGGAGGCCACTGCCAGAGTCACTGCCCAGGAGGCCAGCCCCATCGTCACTGGCCAGGAGGCCACCGCCACAGTCACTGGCCAGGAGGCCACCGCCAGAGTCACTGCCCAGGAGGCCAGCCCCATCGTCACTGGCCAGGAGGCCACTGCTAGCCCCAGAATCACTGGCCAGGAGGCCAGCCCCATCGTCACTGGCCAGGAGGCCACCGCCAGCCACAGCCCAGGTGGCCAGGAGGGCCCCGCAAGCCCCAGCCCAGCTGACCCATGAAGGACCGCCAGCCACAGCCCAGCTGGGCAATGAAGGACCGCCTTGGCAAGCACCGCTGAACAGGCCAGGGACCGCTGAACAGGGCAAAGACCGCCATGGAATGCACCGCTGAACAGGTCTGACACTGGCAACGCAAGCACCGCTGAACAGGCCAGGGACCGCTGAACAGGGCAAAGACCGCCATGGAATGCACCGCTGAACAGGTCTGACACTGGCAACGCAAGCACCGCTGAACAGGCCAGGGACCGCTGAACAGGGCAAAGACTGCCATGGAATGCACCGCTAGTCCATTTGCGGCAGGGGCAGTGACGCAATTGGGACCGTCACGGGGTGTGTGCTGCACTCTGGGCACCAGTCCCCCTCCAGCACCAGTGGAGACTGTTATCCACTTGAGAGACTGTGGCTTTGCACTCCCCAGAATATGGCAGTGGGCAACCCACCCACTTGTGAGACTTGAGAGAGACTGTGGCTTGCACTCCCCAGGATACATCAATGGGCATGGAGCCCCCTCGTGGAGCTGGCGTGGTGCGCTCATCCGGCTGAGGTGCCCCCCTTTCCCTTCCCCCTGAGGTGCCTGTTGTATTTCTATCTGATGCCCCAGCAGTGTTCTCTCCGTTTTGATCAGGTATCTTGTGTGGGCCTCGCCCATGCATTTTGGGCCCAGTGGTCCACGGACAATGAATGGTGCATTACCTGCACTACTAATCGTGGTGTATTTTTTGTTTAATGTGTATATATATCTGTATATATTTGCTTACTGTATTTTGATATATTACAATGGTTCAACTCATTTCCTTTTGTCTTTGCATTCTTACGGGGGGTTGGGGGTTGTTACTGTAATGTATAGATATGCATTGGTGTGTGTGTTGTAGTGGGTGAGGGTCGAGGTGGGGGTTGGGATGTTGGTTGTGTGTGTCCCTGTGTTTTTGCCTCCCCCCTCCCCAATGTCGTAGGTGCAGTACTCACCGTGCTCTTCGCCACCGGCGTTGATGATCCTCGTATAGGAGCAGGAAGACTATCGCTGGCAGAATATGGAGTTCCGGCTCCATGGTGTCCTGATTCCTCGTGGGATGTGTAGAGGTGAGCATTTTCCCTTTGAAATGGCTGTTTCTGCCGTGTTTTTATCCGCGGTGAATCCGCCCCGGAAAAGGTGGCGGATTGGTAGGTTGTGATACTCTGGGCGGTACATTGTCCTCCGCCTGTCTGTTGGCGGTGACCGCGGCGCTGTTTGTCTGTACCGCCGTGGCGGTCGGAGTGTTAAAGTGGCTGTCTTTGTTGGCGGTTTCCGCCACGGTCATAATTCCACAAATTTTACTGCCGGCCTGTTGGCGGTCTTACCGCCGCTTTAACACCGTCCGCCAGGGTTGTAATGACCACCCATATTTGTAATAACGTTAGTAAGGCTCTTTCTCAGGCACAACGTCTATTGGCCTTTTATAATGCAGTTGGTCGGCGTCCAAAGATTCTGGCCGCCCTTCTGTATGCTATACAATGTACGGAGATCTCCAAATGGGAGTTCCTAGATAAGATAGAAAGGGCAGAGTCTAAGACACTTGGCTTCCTTTAACAATTCAGCATCTGAGGCAGCCTTATGGCTCGAATTTGGTATTAAGAATGCCTTTGTACAGGGCCTTGCGGCAGTGGTCAGGAGGGCTTACTGCCTTGAACATACTGTGGAATCTATCCTAAGACATCTAGAATTCAAAGAAATCTTTAGCATGCGAAGAGAAAAATGTATGTTCTTCAGAAGTTATAATCTTGCTGTGCAATTGCTTGAGCTTAACCCGACCTTATTTTATTGTTATCACCCACTGTATTTAAAAAGAGCCTCTAAGAGGTGATATGGTGCAAAGGTTTTTCCCTGGATTCTGAGGCCTGTCGTTTAAACAGGAGACTTGCAACATTAACCAAATCAGTGATTTTTAAACATTCTCAACCATACTTATCCTCGAATCTCGCACATCGGGTGAGGCGCTTCTATATTTTGCTGAGACTAGATAGAGCACCACTTAGAGACGTAACCTCCAAATGGGATGGATCTTCTAGTATCTGTGATCTTTGTCAATTGGGGGTACAGAACCATAAGCACATATTATTTGTTTGTCCCTCTTTAGCTACACTGATGTAAAATTATTTGAATTTTAACATTAACTCTGCTGGAGAGGCTTTGGAATTACTGTATAATCCACCGATCTCTATTGTCATACTGTATTTTATGTATTATCTATGCATGTGGACCTCCTTGGAATTCCAATACATGAAATAAATAATTGAAATCAATTGCACAATTAGTTGTTCTTTTTCCTCTGTAAAGCCCAGGCCATATGCACATGCCCATTAATCCAGAAGGGCCTTTTGAGCCAGGCTGGAAAATCTGTTAGTATTTGGTGCGCTCAAAGATTTAAGAACCCTAGTATGAAAAGTTATTTTCTTGGTTGAGATTTCCGAGGTACAAAATTGCCATGTTATTATTTCACTCCAGAAAAATATTTCCATCAATGTCGAATAGGGAAAGAGTCTTCTTTTTTGCAAATGGAAGATTAACATTGCGTTGGCATCTGTTGAAAAGCTGAATGATTACAAATATCCTTGCAGGAGCTTAAGCTATTTAATAGTTGACATTAAATGCCTTTATCTCATTATCAAAGGTTCTGCTATCATCATTCAAACTTATTGGATATTTCCTGCAGGAATGTCTGCCAAGGGCACGATGACAGTACAAGAAAATATTTCAGTCGAAACACTCAGAAAGGTGAATAATGACTATGGCCCTCATTCTGACCCTGGCGGATTGAATCCGCCAGGGCCGAGGGCAGCGAATGCACCGCCAACAGGCTGGCGGTGCATTCATGGGCATTCTGACCGCGGCGGTAACGCCGCGGTCAGAAACGGGAAACCAGCGGTCTCCCGCCGGTTTCCCGCTGCCCATGGGAATCCTCCATGGCGGCGCAGCAAGCTGCGCCGCGCCGCCATGGGGATTCCGACCCCCTTCCCGCCAGCCTTGTTCTGGCGGTTTACACCGCCAGAACCTGGCTGGCGGGAACGGGTGTCGTGGGGCCCCTGGGGGCCCCTGCAGTGCCCATGCCAATGGCATGGGCACTGCAGGGGCCCCCTAACAGGGCCCCACATTGCTTTTCAGTGTCTGCTTAGCAGACACTGAAAAGCGCGACGGGTGCCACAGCACCCGTCGCACACCTTCCACTCCGCTGGCTCCATTCGGAGCCGGCATCCTCGTGGAAGGCGCTTTCCCGCTGGGCCGGCGGGCGATCTTTTGCAGATCGCCCGCCGGCCCAGCGGGAAAGTTGAAATGCCCCCCGCGGTCTTCTGACCGCGGGGCGGTGTTTGGGCGGTTTGACCCGTCCGGGTCGGAATGAGGCCCTATGTCATCAAAACACGATTATTGGACATGCTTAGAGTGTTTTAAAACTCATTGTGTTGCTTGTTGCCCCATACAAGAGGGAAGTAATTCCCAAAGACGCTATTTTTCTTACGGTTGAAGGTTACCCTGGCAGTATCACTAAAGAGAGCACCCTGGGCGATACCAAATTTGCAACCCCCCTTCCTCCTACTTGCCCTGTTTAATTGCCTATGTATTGATAATTTGTGAGAATAAGGAGGGGGCAATATTAAGGAGCACCATGAAAAGTGATGCAGAGAGCTCCAGTGCCCCTCTGCAGGTCAGTGCCCTGGGCATAGGCCCAGCTCTCACATACTAAAGACAAATCCTGACTAACACAGTACACAAAGGGCCTGATTACAACTTTGGAGGACGGTGTTAAACCGTCCCAAAAGTGGCGGATATACCACCTACCGTATTACGAGTTCCATAGGATATAATGGACTCATAATACGGTAGGTGGTATATGCACCACTTTTGGGACGGTTTAACACCGTCCTCCAAAGTTGTAATCAGGCCCAAAGTGTACATATGCTTCGTTTCTAGTTTTCAGCAAATGTCTGTTCGTAATAATACAATGCACTGTTCCGTATTAAGTGAAAGAACTGAGACAGACCTTGGGGCAGATTTTCTAAGATTCGCGCAGTGCAGAAGCGCTGCACCAACAGACACATTTATGCCCATATTTATACTTCTGTTGCACCAAATTAGCTTCATTTGTTTTTACGCAAATTCGGCGCAAACCTAACTCCATATTTATATTTTGACGTTAGACACTTTTAATGTCAAAATATATGACTTTGCAGCAGTTTTTGGATGCGTCCACCTACCTTGTGCCAATGAAATGCAAGGTAGGCATTCCCATCTAAAACAGGGTGCTTTCCCCATTGCCCCATATTTCTCCCCTGTGCTAAAATAATGTACGGATGGGCGGAGGGGCTAAATAATGGTGCAAAACTTGCTTTGCACCATTATTTAACGCCTGGGTCAGACCAGGTGTTTGGGGACCTGTTGTCCCATTTCAATGGTTAAATACCAAGGAATGGATTCACAGGTGCCCTCCCGAAGCCCCAGGAACACCGCCACCCCCACCAGAGGGACACCGGAGGATGGGGGACCCTATCCTAGTTAAGTCCAGGTAAGGTCTTAACTTGGGGCCCCCTGCATGCACAGGGTGCAATGGCCATGCCCGAGGGACACTTGTGCCCTCTGCTGGCCAGAGGGGTGGTGGGCATGACTCCTGTCTTTCCTAAAACAGGAGTCATGTTTTTGGTGGTTGTGCGCCAGGAAATGGCGCTAGTCTGGTTAGAGGTAATTTTTTTGCTTCTAACCAGGCTAGCCTCATTTTTTGACGAACATCCCCCTCCTTTCCTACCGCCACCCCAACCCGGATAGCGTCTTTTTTAAAGACGCTAGCCCAAGTTTAGCGCCAGCTTGGGTCATTCCTTTAAAATAGCGCCCGGCTGGCGCTGTGGAATGGCGTAAGCTGTGCTATACTTTTTGCCACAAAACTGCGTTTGTGCAGTTTTGCGGCAAAAAGTATAAATCTAGGCCTTAGTGCAATGTTGTGCTAGGCGATAAGGTCATTGCTGACTCAAATGCAAATAATGCCGCTATATGTGATTTAGCAATGCGCGAGGTGCACATGCTATCGAGCAATATCTTGTGTGAATTTTCCACTCCAGGCCCGGCATTGAAACAATTATCTTCACATTAGAGTAAATTGCTAAACGTGCCCTTTTTTGCCATGGTCACACGTTACGCTTTGAAAAACCGCACGTCTCCCCGCTCAGATTTGCTCATTGTTTGCACCTATTTTCATTTGCTAAGTAACACTCTTTGCCGTGATATTAGTGGGTAGAAATTTGTGTAAAATCCTATAGGTGGTTGTGCTCTACCCACTCCATTATGCCCAGTTTGTAAGCAAAGTTCAGGGGTTAGTGCTACGTGATGTAATGCCATTTAGCACTGCAGTCACACTTTCAACTCAAAAATATTATCACGTACGACACTTGTTTCTCTCAAGTTCGTACCCACATAACGTTTAATAAACCTGTGTCTTTGTGTGGTGAAACTTCAAATGTGAGTTGGTTATAATCATTGTCATATTTTGATCTCTGATTTGTTTGGACTGTGTCTTGCCAAAACATCTTTCAAACTAGTCATGTAAAAACTGAAACACTGAAAGACACGTCTTTCTAATTCTGAAAGAATGCACCGTTGGCATGAATCAGGCTTTGGGACACGTGTTGCTTATACTTCAGTTTCAGAAATGTAAGTTGTTGGAAGTTTTCCAAATCTGCTACAATAGACTGTTGTTCAGACCAGTAAGATTGCAAACACAGGTTTGAATAAGAGAACACTTAAGTGAGGCAGTCACATTATTTTACATGTAATTGTGAAGCAATAAAAGTATCTCAAATGAAATTTATTTAAAAAAAAAAGTTTTGGTACTTCAAGTTAAGTAAAGTACAAAGCAAATCCTTCTGAATACTGGTACCTTAACTTTGCAGATTGACAAAATAATGAGGTAACCATTTTCATTCGACACACAGACATGCAGCTCGACTATAACACAAACATATAGACAAGACACACTGGCTAGAGCGAGTGCTCAGTAAGCCCTAGCAAGATTTCCTTTATGTCAATGCAATCTTGCATATTTTTTGGCATTTCACATTACTAAAGTGGTGCTTAAAGCCTAATATTATTGGTAGAGGAGTATCGCCCCCCTGCTCCAGCAGATGAAAAATAATATGATAATAAAGCAATTTTATTATGATTTTATTTTTCACTGGTTGAACCAATGCGAGTTTCGGGCGGGGCCAGGAAATCCTAGATTTACAACAGCAGAGACTGGGAGGAGGAGTGGTGGGCATTGAAACTGCGCATGTCAGTTTTTGCCAGTCGTCTTAGGATGGCCAAACCGACATGCGCACTTATAGTTCTCCAACTCGAGCTGTGTTGCACAGCGGGGTGGAGATTAGGCACAAAATCTCAGTCCCTTAGTGAGCACCTAACTAGGCCACTCGAACCAATCCTGACACTGCTGTCATGCTAGGTAATACATGAGTGCAGCGTCTGGATTGGGTGGTGATTCTGGGAGCATGTGTTGGCACATGGAAGTCCGGGAACAAAGGAGCAAAGAGGCAGGCGGTAGCAGTAGGGAAGTCTTTTTTATCCGTTTTCCTCTCAAACACCGCGCTGCACCCCCCCACACCCCATGCTGACCCCCCCTCGCTGCAGCACCACTTTGTATGGGCAGCAGCCACTACTGACCATTACGCTACATTACTTAAAACAAAATTCCATTGGCTTTAGAACCTATTGTGGGAACACAGGAGCAACGCAATAGCTTCACCAAACTTGAGAAGCTGTTGTTTCTAACTCTGAGCACCAATAATCAACTTCAAGTTTATTTTTAGGCTATTTGTTTTAGTGCACAATGCATCTTTTTTAGTTCTAATTTTTTACAGGGGAAGTGCCGTAAAGAGTGAGGCTATTGTACAAAGATTATCAGCTTCCTCTTCCTTTGTTGAAGACTCTTTCCTACTCATTATTAAGACCTTTGTCATTTTGGATTTGGATTCTGGAGTCAAAGCATCACTCGCCCTTTGCCCCATCTGCATAATCATCGTCTGTTGTAATACTTGTATTTTTTGGGAACTCAAGTGAATTCAGTGCTGCTCTTTGCAAATTGTTTGATGCCTGAGAGAGGGCATGCACCATTTTTTGTTAATCCTTTTTGGATTTTTGTCATTTCCTTTGTGTAAGAGAAATGGACAATATGGAATGGTGGAAGGCTGGGGTGGAACAGTGCCCCCTTTTCCATGTGTTTTGTCCAACTCTGTGATTTTAATTTGATTTTGTCCTGTTTGGGGTCTAGTCTGCAATAGGCAATTTATGTCGTTTTGTAGTTATTTTTTCACATTCTCTGATGTTGTGCTTCAACTATATTAGGGGTCCAATTTAGGCTATTTTCTGTCTGCATGTGCCTGCCAGTTATTAATTTGGAAACAAATAAGTGCTGATGACCAACATTTTCCTTTAGGAGGTTGTCACTTGTCACCCATTTCGACTACTACCATGACAAACTTACATCCCTGATTAAATCTATTAATTCACAGGAACTTGCATATATTGTAAGCAAAGCAATGCACTGGTTGTGGTTGACTTGAAGTCACTCGATACAGTCAGCCAAAATTCCATTTGAGTGACAATATATGGGTTTTCTATTACTACTTAATGCTATGTTCAGTACTTTGTGTCTGGCACATCAAGGCCAGTGAACAAATTGCATTTTGTAGTATGTAAAGTTGTACTGCAGTAGCATTACTCGCATACCTAAAAAATGCAATGCACAAACCTACTGTTGGAGACATCCTCATCCCCTTTCTTTTCAATGTGAAGATCACTGCAGACATGCAGGTGCACGTTTTTGTAGTAAATGTGAGTGGGACCAGGGTAAAGTAATAGAGGAATGGAATTAAAATATCACCCAGAGGTGCCGAGCTTTGGGATTTTTCCATTTTCCTCCTCGCTTCCTGTCCATCAACCGAAGCCTAAGTATTCCGGGCTCCCTTACTGATGTTCACTCCTGGCACCTTCCTTGACAAGACGTATGAGTCCCTTTGGACCAGCAGTCCTGAACCAAAACTCACACTTACCTGACCTGTAGTGCCTCCCATGAAATAACAAAAACAAAAGTAAAAAATGTAAGTAAAAAATGTCAACGTCACTTAACTGTCACCGTCACCTCAAAGCCTAACCAGTTGAGCAGGTCCTGCTCCCGGTCTATGATTCCGTCCAGGGGTGCGCGATTTGGGTGTTGCTGGGATGGCAGCGCATGCTGTGCTGCACTTGCCTCCAGTGCCAGTGCAGTGTGTGATCATAAGGGTGTACCCCTTGCTGGGCCTGCCCTCTGCTGTCATCTTGAGGGGGAGATGGCTCAGCTCACAGAATATGAGTGTCACCACTCCCATTTCATCAAAGACATTGTAGGATGTCACACCCATGCACCGCATATAGAAGTGGGACCTTCTTCCTACTTGTACGATGACTGGGGTGTGGAGTGGTGATAAGAAACAAAAAAACAAACACGTAGGGAGAAAAATGAAAACTGAAGTAATAGAGGCAGGGAAACAGGACAGAACTTGAAGAACGTAAAAAGAAGGACAGGTGGGGAAGACAAATAACCAACTAGAATGGGATACCAGCAGGTAGGAGCAGAATGGCATTTGGAGTGCCACGCCCTCCTCGAAATAGCTGTCCCCATGGTCACCTGCTTTTTAGAGTGAAAAGTGTCACGCCCGTTTTAGATGGGAGGTGCCAGAAACAGCATTTTGCATAATTACATGTAATTTTCCTCAATTTCCATGATAATTAGTATACTTTCCACAAAGGGAATTGCGTAAATTTCACCTAGGCCTACAGAACATGCACTCTGACAGACACAGATAAAAATAAATCGGTCATTCTTTACCTTTACATGGAATAAGCTGCAGCATGCTGTTGGTAAAAGGCCCATCATGTAAAAAACACTACAGATGAATGATTGATTACAATTAAAAAGTCAGTTCATTACTTTTGACACGTATATTTCAGTTTGATACATGCCCTTATCACTAGGAGCAGCATGTAGTCGTTTATCAAAAATATGTCAGTTCTGAACATAAATTTTAACGATTTAAGAAAAAAAGTCTAAATGACCATGTCATAAGCAAGCCAAGAGACAGTTACATTTTTTATGTGCACTATATAAATAGTAATTTATATTATATATGGAGAACACTACATTGTATAAAACTATATATATATATATATTTTTAGAAGTAACTGGTTTGAGTTCCTTCTTGGTCCACCCAAACCAAGCAGTTAATGACAAGAAGGCATAGTTGACATAAATATCTTTACCCAGGTTTACAAATGTTTGCCGAGTGTAGAAGGTGGGATGTTAGTCCATAATGTCTGGTCACACAGTCTGGAATGTAGCCACAAGAATAACTTCCTCGTGTCTATAACTTTATCAGAAAGGTGAACCCTACGTTCAAAGTTTTAATTTAGCTTTTGAGAATTAATTTAGTATGTTCTATAAAACTGATCTGAAAAGTGTACAAACTACAAAATAAGTCTACATTGTAATAAATAAGAAATCTTTGTATAAACACCTTGGGTAAATCAGGTTTATACAATCAGGAAAGACGCTGCTGAAACTACGGGGATCCAACTGGATCTCGGATCTGACAGATCTTACTGAGCAGGATCTGAGATCTGGGCTGGGCCTCATCAAAAATAACAGTGTCTCAAGCCTTACTGCATCGCAGTACAGAGCGCGAACACTGGCACATATGCTACGACGCCAGCGGGGGGGTCAGGGGGATGCACTAACTTTTATTACAGCTCTGAAAGTGCGATCAGAAGCTCTCATTACCCAACAAGGCTGGAAGCTGTTGGATATTATAGGATCACTGGTGGTGAAAGACAGCACACACGTGCCTGACTCAGGCAGACGCCCATCAGGGCAAACAGAAATATGCAGTCTGGTCACTTCGCAAGCTGTAAAGAGACAAACTAAGGTTTGGAAAGTAACTTTTGTGTGTCAGAAGCGTAGGGCTTTGCATGCCTGAAAATCATTTACATAGCGCTTAGTAGTAGAAAGCGCTTATAACTATACAAATTGCATCATTTTAACAGCCTTACAATAATATAGGTTGAGAAAAAACCCTGCACCTTTCAACAATCATGCCTTGTTGGTTAGAAGAGGCTCTTTCATGTAGCAGTAATTCCCTGTGTATAATTTCAGGATTGCACATCATGTTCTGCAGTTAACATCAAGATCTCTGTAAGAAATGCAATAATCCACTGTGCTAATCTATTTAAAATACAAATCTGTGGCCTAAATTATGCAGTGAAAGAAGCACATTGTCTATGCTATTTTATGATCTTTCTAATCTGTGACTAAAGAATGAATACATATCTCTCCATCGAGTGCATTACCTATCTGAGATTTCTTGCCATTAGAATACCCTGAAACCTGCTGAATAAACACAGATCTCTGCAGCAAGTGCCTTAAGAGCAATGTTTTCAGTGGGTGGGCGCTGCTGGTGTTCTGCACCCGCCTTTAGTAAAGCATGTAAACATTGGCATGAACACATGGTCCTGTGGTAGTAGTGGTGCTGATGATCATAGCAGAGTTAGCAATGATGGTGGTAATATTGGTGGTAATAGTGGTGTTTCTTATGGTAGTGATGTACAATGTCGTGATAATGTGCCATGCACTGCAATGAAAGCACTTCCATAGGAGGTGGACTGATACGAGAAACAACCAATAGCATGTTGTGAGTGAGGCTCCTTAGGGTGGAGCCAAAGCAGCCTCTATCTATACTTTAAAGTCAGAAACAATGGCTCATATTTAATAAAACTTAGCACCACCTTTGTGCTATTTTCTCTGATGCAAAAGCAGCGCTAACCTAGCGCCATATTCATATTTTAGAGTTAGCGTCATTTAGCTACAATGATATGCAAGGTAAGCATTCCCTTTTAAAAATGACGTTATCCCTTCAGTGCCATATTTACTGCCCAACGCAAAAATGACCCACGTTAAGGAATGGGTCAAAAAAAAATGATGCAAAGTCTGATTAGAGTCCAAATTTAACACCTGGATAGACCAGGCAATAAAATGAGGCCCACATACTACTACATAAGGAAAACACACAGAAGGAGCATTGGCAAACCCCTGGACAACATGGATCTGTTATTGCTCCAGATCTGCACATGCCGTAGACAACAGAGAAGAAAACATGCCATACTAGCACCACCGCAGCAACGCCAAACACCACCACAGCAGCCACAAAGGCAGAGCAGAAGGCGGGAGAGGATTTTCAACAGTGCACAACCACACTTACGCTCAGGTAACAAGATGTCATCAGAACCTACCGTCTGAAGCGGGAGTCAATTGTACGCCTGCTACACCACATCACTGCAAAGGTGGAAACTCCAACAACTATTCCACCCATGACCAAACTCCTGGCTGTCCTCCATATGCTGGCGTCAGGATCATTCCAGACAACTGGGGCACAAGTGGGTGGTATCTCTCAGCCACCCTTCTCGACCTTCCTTCCAAAGGTTCTGGATGCAATCATCCACCTCACACCCTACCACATCTAGTTCCCAACACCCAGCAACTGCAGCAGGAGAACCAAATTGCTGGGTTCCCACATGTGCTGGGTGCAATGGACTGCACCCATGTCCAACTTGTGCCACTTGGTGCAACAGAACACCTCTACAGGAACCGCAAACACACCCATTCCACAAATATCCCAACAGCGCCCATGATGCCTTCATATTCTGCACTCCACCATCAACGAACGGTTCCAGGATGGGCAATATGGCAATGGGCTACTCGAAGGTAGCCACCATGCCAATCATTACATAGACAACACACCAACCTAGTAGGACAAACAATACATTACCACACTAAACACAGGGGAACACAGATGTACAGTCAACAACACACATGCCACATGCCACACTACGCCGCATCCATTGCACATCACACACACATACACCCATATGTACATAACACAGGTACATGACTGGCACACCACATGAAGTCCAGGTGGAGCTATGTCCCATTTGCATACAGAAGCCGGGCCCAAACCACTACAAGTGTTCACTGGTTGACAACTAAATACAGATCCCACACACATAACACCTAACAAGGAAAAGCTCAGCTATGTGAATGGCATTGGTCATGTCATTGTAAAGAAAGTCACATATAGGCACAGCCCCACATTTGTCATGGTGTAGAAGCCTCCGGAGCTACCAATATCAAATGCCATCTAAGTGTTGCTATCACCAACTACATATCACCAAAACATACCAGACATACCCATTGTGTTCACCATCACCTGTCTGGTGCATTGTGCCACACACATAGGAATGCAACATCACCAGCCATGAAAGACCATGTGTAGGGATGGACACCTCACAGCTTACCTACAATCATACCTGTTAATTCCACAACTCTCTAACATGATACCAGGGTACCAACAGGGGACTGTGTCAGATGGACTACTGACAATGTACTGGGAGAGGCCAGAAATGCATGTTAATGAGGAGGCATTGGACTTAGCAGGACTGGTCATGCGATGCAGGGCAATACAGAAAAACACATCATTCCGTCTCCTGTCATACAGGTGTCTAAAAATGCATGCATACATCACAAAACATACCATACAACTGTGCCACACTGTGCCCGCCAGTGACTGGCAACAGCAACACTTTGTGCAAGGGAGCTTTTCCAAGGGAAAAGGGGTGGGAATCACATGCTACACACAGGGCACAACACCCGTGCAATGGCACACAACACACAAAATAGGGTCAAAGTCCCAGAATATCATTCTTCTGTAGGTCTAAAGTGAAGGGACTGAGGGCCACGTGCCAGGAAAGTGGGGCAGCATCGACAGCAGCACCACTGTAATTGTGCCCCTTTGCCGCACCCTACTGCTACCATGTGGGTGCCATATACAATACAGGGCGCACCATGACGCAGAGTAGGTGCAATAGTGTCAAGAAAATGGATGCCATTGATGGACACTGTAGGAGTACTGACAACATACCTGACCATTTTATGCACAGTACATAGGGGCCCATTCAAATCTATGGTGTGCCCACTCCTAATGCCTGCTCTGTGCAGGTGTTGAAAGTATCTGTGAAAAATCATGGCTAGGTACCTTGGAGAATCCTCTGAACCAATTTTGCTAGCCCTCCTATTGTGTGACTCTCCCCCTTATACACATGATACCTGGCACAGGCATATTCTGCCACAAAGGGTCACTAATTGTCACACTGCATGCATAGTGCCACATGGAAACATGGTGGCCTGAGTTTGGCCTTGTAGTGCTACCATAGAGTCAATACAAATTACACTATTGTGGTGCAAGGAGGGGGTACGTTCCACTAACATTAGGGCACAGGCTCAAATATGGACATCACAACACATATTTGGCATGATCGAACTGTCAGACCAGATTTAATTTGACAATCACCAGGTCCCTGAGGCACAACCCATGATAGTAATGTCCACCACCACACACCAATTCAACCATTCAACCAAACAAGAACACACAATACCAGACACAAGTCTGAGTCACCACTCTACCTAAAACTAACATCTGCCATGGCACATAGGAAACCACAAATATGCATGACAGACACATGTTCTCAAATTCCTTTGAAGCCAACCAAGGTTATGGCATCTAGCCATGGGTGATGACCCCTTTTGGCAACCCAACAACGGAGGAAGAGCGAGCATACAATGAAGGCCACAGAAGGCCACAAAATGTGGAGGAGAGGACATTTGGGCTCCTAAAGTCAAGGTTCGGGTACCTGGCTCTGACAGGAGGAAGCCTATTGTATGCACCACCCCTGGTATGCAAGATGATCCTTGTATGTGCAATCTTGCATAGCATTTGTCTTCGGACTAATGTCCCCTGGGATAAACTGGTGGATGTCCCCAATGAGGAGGAGGATGGCAATGGTGGAGCGGGGAACAACAAAACACTGCTGTAGCAGTTTACAGGATACAACAAATTGTACATATTTTCTTCACGTAGACAATCTACAACAAAAATCACCCTGCAAATATCACCATTAAATCACTTTGCATTAGATTCTCCATGGCATACTCATTCTCTGCTTCATATACCATTGTTAAGTTGCCCATAACTCAGAGAGCAGGAAAAAAACACAACAGTTACAAAGAATGTTGGAACATAGGTTGTGATTTAAGAGTTTCTAGCGTCTCCATGCCACACACCAGCGTCACATTACTCACACTCATGTGACTCTCGAAGGCCTAGATCCACTCACCAGAAATACTAAGTGGCGTAATGTATGCATTGCGCCAATTTGGACCTCTTGAACCACATCATGCTTATGCCAGGCAAAATATATGCAAGAGGGGTGTAAATACACTGGGGGCTGCTTCAAAATGGTGTACTTGAAACTAAGGAACTAAACTGTGTCACATCTCAGGCAGGTAGCTGTAACGCCAGCACTGAGCAGTTGTGACAAGGGGAAAAACCATTGGTATCAATGGACCATTACGTACTGGTCAGGGTTAGGGCCAGCAGTTTGACCCTTACCCTGCACTGTATATCAATGGCATTACATACTGAGAGTGCTGTTGGCCCCCAACCCTGCCGCATGGTGTGCTGTCTCTCAAATACAGCACACACATGTTGGCTGTTGAGTGTGCTAAGGGCCGCAAGACAAGTGGAGCAGCAATGGGTGCTGATCTACTCTCCACACATATGCACCTTAGCCAGAAATGAACAATACAATGGGAGAATGCACCTCCACATGAATGTGTGGGTGCAATGTAGGCAGAGTCTGTAGCACTTCCAGTGTACATTCTAAGACACATGTCACACAATTGTGTTGACTTGACATATGCCTGTAGCTAACCTGGAAATACATGTGAAGACTGCTCTACCGGTGTATGGCCTAGGTAGGAAAGGGTTAGCAATTACCTACAAAGGTTGGTTTGGGTCTAGAAGGTAACCTAGTAAAGTCTGTACAGTATAATAACACACGACATATGAAAACATACCTCTCATTGACACTCACGTCTGACCACGAGAAGGTGACCTACTGGGACCACTACCCTAAAATGTTTAGGTCTCCCACATGCCAATCTGGTTTGGTTTTGCATGTAAATTTAACAATGTCCAAATATGTCACAGACCCATCCAAAATTGTATGGATGAAGAAGGAGACAGAAATGTTGAATGTGGCATTTCACATAATCATAGCTGAGATGACTCCATACACTAACAAGAGACACTCATGGTGAAAGTGACATACGTTGTGGAATGCAGATGTGAGTGCATGCCCATGTACATCAAAGGATGTGGAAGAACAGCTGAGAGACTCCCTCAGACACTTGGAGAAGCAATATGGGGAGGTCACTCTGACACCACACAAGTGCTGTGGCTGGTGTACTGTTGTGTGTGTGGAAGTCACGTAATCCAGCAAAGCCTGGAACTGGGAGGGAGACTATCACATAGCCAGCAAAAGAAGATGTGTTCATCTACAAACTACACAAGTGTCACGTAGCATCCTGTCCTTGTATGACAGGATGTTGTTGCAGTAGAAGATGTGTACAAAGGGGAAGCAGCCTAAAGAATGCCAGCAATGTAGGACCAAATCCATTCCAAACAAGATATGCCTTTATTGTTGGAGAAGAAACACACATAGACCAATACTGACTGTACAATACAACAATATTACCATGTGATCACCAGACATGTGTTCAAAGAGGATGTCTAGGTCAGTACCTAACCCATTCAAGTTTGCAGCTACAACAACAATATACTTGCCTATTGCATACCATTGTGACAGAAAGCAGTGTCAGATGACATTGTTTCTCCCCTGGATCGGAAAACATAAGCAAGTTACACCAGATATAAATGCCCTAACTATCTTCATATGGAAAATAGAAACAATATATAACCATTTGTGTCAAACCATAAAATATGATGAGAGATGTGCTACACAAACAAACAGCCAGTCCCCTGTACATGATAGGGCAAGCCTGACATCAAGTACCCCAAAAGAAACAAAACATGCCAGGCCATGGGATCACATTTGTGCAGGTGTCTGTCTGCAGGGGACTGCGCAATGCGCTGCTGAAGAGCAATCATGATGAAGGTAGATCCTGCCCTATACCCCCTGGCTCCCCTGCTGAGGCTACATTGACTCTTGACACAGTCAAGGTGTTGCCGCTTGTGCACAGTGGACTGAGCTGAGTGGAGCACCGTCAGCCTGTGTCAATACATGCAACCATGGGTCTGTGTGGGCATACAAAATGCCACAGGAGCAATGATGACTAGAGTGCCATCATTGCCTGACATCAACCTTGAAATACAGTTGTATGCCATTGTGTGTAACAGTCAAAACAGATATGTTTTGGTCAAGTGTATGTACCAAGTGTGTGCCTTTCACACATATGTCTGAATTCTCTGCACACATGTACCACTTCAATGGTTCAGGCTTGGTATTGTGTAGTGGAGTATGTACACAAGTCAACTTTTCCTAATGAAAATGTATATGTATCACATGATCATAGATAGACTTATAAGACCTTCAGATATATATCCACACAGGGAAACATAGGTGTCACAGCTATGAATACACAGCCATGAAACAATGGCCAACATATGTCCATGTGGAAGATAGATTTGGGAGGTTTCATATCCCATGAACACACCACTTTGGCATTCATTACACATACTACACTAAACATATCTTTACACACACATGTCACATACAGACCTTCATTGACACATGTCGTTACACCATCTCCTGCTTCATATCTGCATGGGGAACAATGTTACATGTGTAGCATAGCATCATGAACCCTGGACCATACAACACACCACAGTGTGGACACAGATGCACTCACATTGCCATGGGTTACATGAAATCAACCCAGCCGTAGTCCACTGCATCCTTTGAGTACAATTTGTCAAGGGTATCACATGCATCATCATGTATTGGACATAGCCCATCATATATTAAGTGGTGTTGTCAAATGTACATTTGGAAATCAGACATGCTAATGTGGTAGACCCACAAATATGTGTTACATCACATATGTACGCCCGAGTACACATGTTGTAACATGTATGTGGAAAAAGTCTACTAACACATGCACATATGCAAACAGTATCAGTCATTGCATGCATCACACACATACAAACATATGGTAACACATTCCAATGTTACTATTACATATATGAATGCACATGCACATACACGTAGCCATACCATACTGACTACATACATGCATAGCCAATGTAACAAGGAATGTGAATCTGGGTGCACTGTCAGCCTGTCCAATAAAATTCACACATTCCTGTTATGCGTCAACATTTTTGACGCAAACAGCAACCCCCATTCATCGGAATTCAATAAAATGACACCTGGTACCCTGTGCGTTCATCGGAAGTCAACAGGCCTTGTCAGCGTTCATTTAAAAAAAAAAAAACACGCTTTCCCGTTATGCATCATAATTTTTCACGCAATCAGCAATTCTCCATGCACAGCAACTCAATAAATTGATGCCTGGCCCCTGCGCATCAATCACAAGTCAACAGGTCTTGTCAGCCTTCATGGAAAACATACCACACATGACCGTCATGCATAAAAAACGACGACACACATCAGAAAACGTGACGCACATGCCCAGGAAGTGATGGAAGAGGACTTCCTCCTGCAAACAATGTACAGTAATTTCTCTTTAACTTTTACTTTACAACTTTTCCTTTACTTTTCTATGATTGTGAGAGGGTGTGAGGTGCTGGTGCTGGCCGAGGAGTGGTGTTTTTTCAGAGTTTTGTACTGTGTCCTGTTGCTGTCCTGTCAACTTTGTCATTTTGTTAAGTTTTGTGTAGTGTTTTTGTCCTGTCATGGTAATTGTTTTGTTGGGTGTTCATCTTGGGGTTACAGAGTCTGTTGGGGTATTTGGGGTTAGGTGGGGAAGTGTTTGATTATTTGGGGGCTAATTTATTTGCAGTGAAGGTAAACTCTAATATGTTGGGCAAGGGGAGAGCGCAAAGAATGAGTGGAGTTGAAGTGGGAGGGTTCATCTGGTTGGTCAAGCACTACCTCCTCATGATGTTGAGTATAGGTGGCTGGCTCAACCAGGGCTACCCAATGGTGGCCACAGAAGCTGTGGTGGGGCACGGTGATCCTCCATCTATGGAGAATCTTTGGTGTAGTGCTGTTGGACCACCAACTCAAACACTGTTGGACAGACCTCATTGCACGAGAGGGAAATCTACTGGATCACCTGGTGATTCAGATTTGTGGACCAGTGGGTAATTACCCCTTTTCAATTGCAACATCCTCAGTTGCATGTGCCTTACATGGGACATAAGGTTGACTGTAGCATGTTTTGTCAAGGATCAGGACAGGAAGTTTAGTGTCTAAATCAAGCAGCATTTAAGAGAGCTTAGCTATGCACAGGTTGCAGACAAATTGCACATTCCCCTTTGTGTACATTGTGTATCACACATACCCCATAAAGTGTCAAATATCAGACGTTTTCCATGCAGAAAATTATCTGTACATCATGGTCATTACAACTGTGATTAATGGGGTAATTAAAGTTGAAGTGATGGGAAACATGGCACAGGAGTATTGTCAGTCATGGGAGTGTGTGTGTGCTGAGAGTCATGTATGTGCAGAGTGACATGACAGTTACACAAATGTGAGCAGAAGTGATCGCCTCATGATGCTACATCTGTGCCTAATGTTTTTGAAGGTAATGTTGCCAATAGAGACAACTACTACCTAACCATATGGCAGTGTGGAAGGCTGGTGACACATGATAGCAGAACCAGGCCTGAGAAATTCAAGATGTGTATTTCTGCTGATAGGTGGCACCCAAAAAATATAGGGCCTGATTACAACTTTGGCAGCGGGTGTTAATCCGTCCCAAATGTGACTGATATACCACCCGCCGTATTACGAGTCCATTATATCCTATGGAACTCCTAATACGGTGGGTGGAATATCCGTCCCATTTGGGATGGATTAACACCCTCCGCCAAAGTTGTAATCAGGCCCATAGTCTTAAAATCAACTTGGTTACATTGTTCCTTTATTGGAGTCATCGTATATTTCTGCCTAAGGCTGGTTTATTACCTGACTGTTCCATTGTCATCAAGAAGCCAATTTCCACTTTGCACGTGTATCATATTCATGTATGGTGCTAAGCATGCCAAGTGCAACCATACTGACCGGGTTCTCAACATCAGTGTCCTGAAATCAATCATGGTGTGCCATATATTACATATGGCACGGACATGATGGAGGTATGTGTTGGTTTGCTATGTATCTGAAAACAGGCAAGCATCTGAGTGGTTGCCTGCTTCTTCACATAGATCAACTACAAGAGTCAAAGCTTTAGCTAATGGCCAGTATCCTGCCCCTATATATATATATACACATATATGTATCTGAAACATGTATCTGCCACCCAAATCTGTGCATGTTCTTGTGTGATAACTATGAGCCACATATGTAAGAAACGGGTGCAGTGCTGTGCAGACATCAGCAGCACTGCAATGTGCTGGATTTTAAACACAGGCCTGCCCCGTACTACTTAGAGTATGGGGTAGGCCTGCGTCTGCACCTGCACATAACTCAGCAGCTAGCGCCAAAGGAAGGCATACTTGGACCACAGTGCAAGTGTGTCTGGGTTGAGGGGAGTGTCTAGGTGTAGGTAGGAATCCCTTCCTGGACTTAAACTGTCTACAATGGCAATATGCCACTGTTATGTGTGCTGCAGAATGCAGCCCACATAGTAGTGCCAAAACATCTGTTATGTTAGTTTGTAAATGTGTGGGAAGGGACGCCTGCCTGCACATAAGCAAATAGCCATGACATTTTCCCTCTACTGTGTGTGCCTTCAAATGGCGTACACATATCAGAAGCAAGAAACAAGCAGGTATTAAAGCATTCCTCAACTCTTTGCCATGCTAACACCACCCCTGGGCTGTTGTTACTCTTTTGGCACTGGCAGTAAGTACAATGTCTTGAAAATCTCTGGCAGTGTCAAAAGCTATAGGTGTTACAATGAGACAGCCACTGCAACAACAATTGCATGCCCCTCTGATGCAGAATACTGTGTCATGCTGCCCCATATGTACATGGTGGTGTTACGCTACAAAAAGCGGCATAACAGCTCCTTATACATTTGGAGCAGTGAAATGCACCACAGGAGCATCACGGAAAGTGACTCTCTGGTGGTGCCAGGGCCTCTTTCATCTGGCCCTTTGTCTTACAGACTGAAATGTACTGGTTGCCAGTTATTAATTCCCAACTCTAAGTTGACTCACTCACTCAGCTTAAAAAGTTGAATGTGTACCAGTTGTCCAAGCTCATAAAAAATCACAAAGCTATGTTTTCCTGTCCTGTCTTGCAGGTGGACCCTCACCCTACACAAGTGGAGAGGTGTCCCAGTTTGAAGACCCTGATGCAGCCAGTAAGTGTCACCTTGTGTGTCACATGTGTCATTCAGGGGTTTTGTGTGAGAATGTATGATGTGTGAAATACAAAGTTGAAATGCCATGTGTGACCAATAATATAACATCATCTGCGTTAGGGTATTGATATCATGTCTGATGTAATGTTGAGGATATAGATTAAGTTGATTATTGCACAAGTGTCAACGTGTGCTGCTATGGAATTGTGGGTGTTAGGAAAAAGGAAAACATGCCCACATACACAGTGATGTCAGTCAAGATATGTGTCAGAGATGCTGTTTATCTGAATAGCCTGCCTGTTGCCAACATATTTGCCACAGCACATTTTACAGCACTGTGTGCCACACGTTGCTTTAATTTACTTAGGACATGATACAAATGATGTACATATGTTGAGGTGTTTAGGGGGCTTATCCAGGAGATACTTGCACCACCGGTGCCTCACTACTCTTCAGAAATTAAGTGAGGCAGCAGCCGTGCAAGAATCCTTATTGTGCTGGGCAACAGCCAGTAGAGCACACATTGAGATTTCAACTCTGCTCCAGATAGATGTGGGACATGTCTACGGATCATACAAAACAAGATGTGTGCAGATTAACCAAAATGATCTTCACATCATGATAATTGTGAGCGAGCTTGGTCACATTACGTGTGTATAGTGTGTTGATGCTGAGTGTATACCTTGTACTTAGTAGATGTAAAACATGCATGTGCACAGGTAGTTCAATACGAAGAAAAACTGTTGCTGCACCCAGTGCAGTGCCACTCTTCCTGTGCCCCTTAGGGCACTCATATCACCACCATGTGTGTACTGCATAAGAAATTTTACACACCCTGACACAGGGTAGGGGGCAATAGGTACTAAATCTGTACACAATAAAGATGTTCTGTCCAGGCTTAGGGCAAATGATATGGGCACTAACCCTGAACTGTACATCGAGGCCCATTGTCAGCAATGGTGTGGCCCCTTGTATTGTCTGCTCTGAGCAGGTGTTAACCGAAGGAAACATAAATGATGTATTGGAATTCCGTAGAATTCCCAGTGTCATTTTTCATGCCCCCTAGCAGGTGAACCCCACCTTGCATCCATGATGCCTGGCCAAGGCTTAATGTAGCGCAAGATGTGTCAGAGTGGTGGAATGTATGCATTGCACCACTTTGTGACTATAACACAGGGATTTGGGACTTGTTGGGCCAATTGATCCTCACAAGTATGAAGACACAAATGTGGTGCAAGGAGGCACTAGTCCACTTACCTCTGGGCCCTAATGGTCATCAATGGATAACCATTAACCTTGTGACAGGAATATGATACTGTAGATGGCTAATAGGAAGTTTAGTCTTGATTTGGTAATTGACATTGTTGTGGAATGTCTGGTGGATACCATGTGTCATCCGGGGATGCTGTGTACATTGCATGTTTGTTCTACCTCTACCCAATGCAGTATTTGATGCCATGTTTTCCTCATGTTTTAGCTGCCACTATGACCCCATCACAGAAGCGTGCTTTTGATAAGTGGGCAGAGTGTTTCCGCCACATCATGGAGGTACAGGCAGGGTACCACAAGATGTCCAGGAGATTTCGGTGGGAAAAGTTATTGGGGCTTGGCTTGCCTTCCCATCATGGGGACCTCCTAAGCACCCAGCAACAGTGCAGAGCACATCGGGCATGACATCAAGAGTCAGAGGTGCCTCAGTTGGTCCAACCTCCTCCACATCAACAGCACCTATGGCAACACAGGCACCGTAACAGCCACCTGCAGTAGCCACATCCTCCAACTTTGAGACAGACATGAGGATGGACATGACAGCTATTATGGCCAGGGTGGACCAATTGGAGCAAAACAATGCTTGCAAATTCAAACTCTTGAAAAATTGTAAAAAGAAGCTGAACAAGCTGTATTCCTGTATTTGCACAGCCTCCAAGTTCCTTACCTTCTCCAGTTGTTTTTCTGTTTAGTTTTAGTGGGTTTTAGGTGGGTAGTGATAGGGTAGGTAACATAGATTGTTTGTTGTAGGACAGAGTAAGTATAGTTTGGGGGTGGATTTCAGTATCTTTTTTGTTT
This sequence comes from Pleurodeles waltl, assembly GCF_031143425.1. NCBI lineage: Eukaryota > Metazoa > Chordata > Amphibia > Caudata > Salamandridae > Pleurodeles > Pleurodeles waltl. The sequence continues at coordinate 289,754,402 of NC_090449.1, read as the reverse complement.
TGGGAGGTTGGGTGAGGTTTTATGTATGGGGCTCTATGTTAACAAAAATCCCTAGCCACCTCCTGGGCTAGGCAGAGGGTCACCTGGGGGTCGCTCCTGCACTGGAGTTCGGGTCCTTCAGGTCCTGGGGGTGCAGTGTGGTTTCCAGGCGTCGGGTTCCTTGAAGCAGGCAGTCGCGGTCTGGGGGAGCCTCTGGATTTCCTCTGCAGGCGTTGCTGTGGGGGCTCAGGGGGGGTAAACTCTGGCTACTCATGGGCTCGCAGTCGCCGGGGAGTCCTCCCTGTAGCGTTACTTTTCCCGCAGGTCGAGCCGGGCGTCGGGTGCAGAGTGGAAAGTCTCACTCTTCCGGCGGGAAACGTGTGGTCTTTAAAAGTTGCTTCCTTGTTTCCAAAAGTTGCAGTTTCTTGAGCAGGGCCGCTGTTCTCGGGAGCTCCTTGGTCCTTTAGATGCAGGGTAGTCCTCTGAGGCTTGAGAAGCACCTCCGCCCAGTACAGGCTTTGTTCCTGGCCACAGAGTGACAAAGGCACTCTCCCCATGTGGCCAGCAACATGTCTGGTGTGTGGCAGGCTGGCAAAAACTAGTCGGCCCACACTGGAGTCGGGTATGTTTTCAGGGGGCATCTCTAAGATGTCCTATGGGTGTATTTTTACAATAAAGTGCACACTGGCATCAGTGTGCATTTATTGTGCTGAGAAGTTTGATACCAAACTTCACAGTTTTCAGTGTAGCCATTATGGTGCTGTGGAGTTTGTGTTTGACAGACTCCCAGACCATATACTCTTATGGCTACCCTGCACTTACAAAGTCTAAGGTTTTGCTTAGACACTGTAGGGGCATTGTGCTCATGCACCTATGCCCTCACCTGTGGTATAGTGCACCCTGCCTTAGGGCTGTAAGGCCTGCTAGTGGGGTGACTTATCTATGCCATAGGCAGTGTGAGGTTGGCATGGCACTCTGAGGGGAGTGCCATGTCGACTTAGTCATTTTCTCCCCACAGCACACACAAGCTGGCAAGCAGTGTGTATGTGCTGAGTGAGGGGTCCCCAGAGTGGCATAAGACATGCTGCAGCCCTTAGAGACCTTCCCTGGCATCAGGGCCCTTGGTACCAGGGGTACCAGTTACAAGGGACTTACCTGGGTGCCAGGGTTGTGCCAATTGTGGAGACAAAGGTACAGTTTAGGGAAAGAACACTGGTGCTGGGGCCTGATTAGCAGGGTCCCAGCACACTTTCAAATCGTAACTTGGCATCAACAAAGGCAAAAAGTCAGGGGGTAACCATGCCAAGGAGGCATTTCCTTACACAACCCCCCCAAACGAAAGAGGATGAGACGAACCTTTCCCAAGAGAATCTTCATTTTCTAAGTGGAAGAACCTGGAAAGGCCATCTGCATTGGCATGGGCAGTCCCAGGTCTGTGTTCCACTATAAAGTCCATTCCCTGTAGGGAGATGGACCACCTCAACAGTTTTGGATTTTCACCTTTCATTTGCATTAGCCATCTGAGAGGTCTATGGTCAGTTTGAACTACAAAGTGAGTACCAAAGAGGTATGGTCTCAGCTTCATCAGGGACCAAACCACAGCAAAGGCCTCCCTCTCAATGGCACTCCAACGCTGCTCCCTGGGGAGTAACCTCATGCTAATGAAAGCAACAGGCTGGTCAAGGCCATCATCATTTGTTTGGGACAGAACTGCCCCTATCCCATGTTCAGAGGCATCAGTCTGCACAATGAACTGCTTTGAGTAATCAGGAGCTTTGAGAACTGGTGCTGTGCACATACCTTGTTTCAGGGTGTCAAAGGCCTGTTGGCATTCTATAGTCCAGTTTACCTTCTTGGGCATTTTCTTAGAGGTAAGTTGTGTGAGGGGTGTCACTATGGATCCATATCCCTTCAGACACCTCCTATAGTAACCAGTCAAGCCAAGGAATGCCCTGGCTTGAGTCTGGGTTTTTGGAGCTACCCAGTCCAGAATAGTCTGGATCTTGGGTTGGAGTGGCTGAACTTGGCCTCCACCTACAAGGTGTCCCAGGTAAACCACAGTACCCTGCCCTATCTGACATTTTGATGCCTTGATAGAGAGGCCTGCTGCTTGCATCTTCAGGTGGACCAGGTGATCCTGCCAGCTGGAGTTAAAGACAGCAATATCATCAAGATAAGCTGCACTAAAGGACTGCAAGCCAGCAAGGACTTCATTCACCAACCTTTGGAAGGTGGCAGGGGCATTCTTTAAGACAGAGGGCATTACAGTAAACTGATAGTGCCAATCAGGTGTAGAGAATGTTGTATTTTCTTTTGCTCCTGGTGCCATTTTTATTTGCTAGTACCCTGCTGTCAAGTCAAAGGTACTCAATTATTTGGCAGCACCCAATTTGTCAATTAACTCATCTGCCCTTGGAATGGGATGGGCATCTGTCTTGGTGACAGAATTAAGTCCTCTGTAGTCCACACAAAACCTCATCTCTCTCTTACCATATTTTGTGTGAGGTTTGGGGACTAAGACCACTGGGCTAGCCCAGGGACTGCCAGAGTGCTCAATGACTCCCAATTCCAGCATCTTGTGGACTTCCACTTTGATGCTTTCCTTAACTTGGTCAGACTGTCTAAAAATGTTGTTTTTGACAGGCATGCTGTCCCCTGTGTCCACATCATGGGTACACAGGTGTGTCTGACCAGGGATTAGGGAAAAGATCTCAGCAAACTGTTGTAGGACTTTCCTACAGTCAGCTTGCTGTTGGCCAGAGAGGGTGTCTGAATAGATCACTCCATCTACTGAGCCATATTTAGGGTCAGTGGAGAAGAGATCAGGGAGAGGTTCACTCTCAGCGTCCTGGTCCTCATGTGTAATCATTAACATGTTTACATCTGCCCTGTCATGAAAGAGTTTGAGGCGGTTCACATGGATCACCCTTTTGGGGGTCCTGCTAGTGCCTAAGTCTACAAGGTAGGTGACCTGACTCTTTCTCTCTAGGACTGGGTAAGGGCCACTCCATCTGTCCTGAAGTGCCATGGGAGCCACAGGTTCCAGAACCCGAACCCAGACTTTCTGCCCTGGCTGAAACCCAACCATAGCAGCCTTTTGGTCATACCACATCTTCTGGAGTTGTTGGCTGGCCTCAAGGTTTTTACTTGCCTTTTCCATGTACTCTGACATCCTGGAACAAAGGCCTAGTACATAGTCCACTATATCTTGCTTAGGCTCATGAAGAGGTCTCTCCCAGCCTTCTTTCACAAGAGCTAGTGGTCCCCTTACAGGATGGCCAAACAGAAGTTCAAAGGCGGAAAACCCTAATCCCTTCTGAGGCACCTCTCTGTAGGTGAAAAGCAGACATGGCAAGAGGACATCCCATCTCCTTTTGAGTTTTTCAGAGAGCCCCATGATCATGCCCTTCAATGTCTTGTTGAATCTTTCCACAAGACCATTGGTTTGTGGATGGTATGGTGTGGTGAATTTGTAAGTCACCTGTCAGAGTCACCAGATCCTCGGGGTCTGTGCACGTTCCCAACACGTCCACCACTGAACAGCTCCAAGACTCTGATAGATAAATCACAGAGACTGAGAGAGTTCAAGAGGGGAAGAGGGGATTAGGAAGGGAACAGCTGGGAAGGAGACCTGTAGTAAGAAAAAGGTTAGAACACACGATATGAAAATTATATCTCCTGAAATCAATACTAGACTATGATTCTAAGGCTAGTCACTTTGAAAACATGAACAATCTAAGAGTTAAGTTTAAAATGACTAAGTTTCAAGATGGCCGGATACCTGTAAGGGAATCAAGATGAATTAAATGAAAACCTTCTTATTCAAGTACTTTCCTTTACATGAGAATCAGAAAAAAACATTCTGACTAAATTTTAAACCAGTCATATAAATCCTGTTTTGAGAATGTATACTAGGACCATACAATATTGCATCTAGAAACTCTGGCCTTCTGTGTACTCTTAAAATGTTTCAACACAAATTGTGTGTTTTGCAGATATATATATATATATATAGTAAACACCATAAAAGGATTGTGCACCATGAATAACACAATATGGATTCAGGAAACAAATCACATAACTTGTCCACTCGAATATTACATAATAAATATCTTAGAATAGTGACATACAATAAACAACATGAAATAAACTCGAGGAGAGAATCGTGCGTCTTGCCGATTCGAGTGTCACCATGTAAAATACCAAGAAATGGTAGCACGCAATGAATATCAAAGTCAAATCATCATTAATCAAATCGCGCGTCTTGCCGATTCGTAAAACACGATGTAAATGTCAAGAAATAACAGCTCACAATAAATAACAAGATCAAAGTACAATGAAACGAATCGCGCTTCTTTTGCCGATTCTTAAGCCACCATGTAAATGTCAAGAAATGGTAGCGCGCAATGAACAACAAAGTTAAATCCTCATGAAACGAGTTGCACGTCTTGCCAATTCGTAAAACATCATGTAAATGTCAAGAAATAGTAGTGCGCAATGGACAACAATGTTTAAATACCATAAAACGAATTGCGCGTCTTGCCTATTCTTAAGCCACCATGCCAATGTCAAGAAATGGTAGCACGTAATGAATAACAAAGTCAAACCTTTATGAAACAAATTGCGCGTCTTGCCTATTTGTAAACTACCATATAAATGTCAAAAAATGGTAGCGCGCAAGTAATCTGTTACTCATTTAAGAATTAAACCAGGAATATGAAAATTCTCAATAATGGTGTCGGAACAGTCCAACCACCGTCTTACCGCCTGGAACAATGATCACCAATGAAGGATGAAGGGCAGAAGACTGGAAGATCCAAATAGGCCGCCAGGACAGGAGCTCAGGAAGAAGCTGCTGCTCTGCACCGGGACCTCTGAATAGTGAGCACTGGGAGTTGGGCTGGCTCTCTTTTATAGAGTCTTGGCCCAGCCCAGAACCACGCCCAGGCATGTTGCAGGGAAAGTCTCTGGAAGGCCCTGGAAAGGGGCCATACCCTAACCCACTCTGAAAACCTGCAGCAATACATTGCAAAGGAACAGTATTTGTAAGCATATTAAAAATACGTTTTCAGGATTGAACTCTGCAATGCAAAAGGTTAAACCACAACATATCAGCACAATGCATAAATTATGTTGTTTTGAGAGTGCTGGTTTTTTGCATTTTTGTCGCCAGTAGAGCGCGTACTGCTCTGGTGTTGACATCACCCCACACTTATTCCACATGTGTTTCAGGTATGCTGACATGAAGTTGGTACCTCTGTCAGAAACCACCTCCTTAGGAAATCCCACTATGGTAAAGATACCAATGAGGGCTTTGGCTACTGCAGGGGCAGTAGTGGACCTAAGGGGTATTGCTTCGGGGTATCTAGCAGCATGATCCACTACTACTAGGATATACTGTTTCCCTGAGGCTGTGGGAGGTTCAAGTGGACCCACTATGTCCACTTCCACTCTTTCAAAGAGGACCCCCAACACTGGAAGTGGAATGAGGGGGGCCTTTGGATGGCCACCTGTCATACCACTGGCTTGACAGGTGGCACAGGAGGCACAAAACTCCTTTACTTTCTGGGACATGTTGGGCCAATAGAAATGGTTGACTAACCTCTCCCAAGTCTTGGTTTGTCCCAAATGCCCAGCAAGTGGAATATCATGGGCTAAGGTCAGGATGAACTCTCTAAACTCCTGAGGCACTACCACTCTCCTAGTGGCACCAGGTTTGGGATCTCTTGCCTCAGTGTAAAGGAGTCCATCTTCCCAATAGACCCTGTGTGTTCTACTGATTTTTCCTTTGGTCTCTTCAGCAGCTTGCTGCCTAAGGCCTTCAAGAGAGGGACAGGTTTCCTGCCCCTTACACAGCTGTTCCCTTGTGGGTCCCCCTGGGCCTAAGAGTTTAACCTGATAATGTCCCAACTCCATGGGCTCAGTTCCCTCAGAGGGCAGAACTTCTTCCTGGGAAGAGAGGTTCTTTTTCTTTTGCTGTGTTGAAGCTGGTTCCCCAGTCTTCTTTCCTTTTCTCTTGGAGGGTTGGGCCATTATTCCAGGCTCCAACACCTCTTTTTCACCCTGAACCTTGCACTGTGCCCTTGTCTTGACACACACCAGTTCAGGGATACCCAGCATGGCTACATGGGTTTTGAGTTCTACATCAGCCCATGCTGGGGACTCCAGGTCATTTCCAAGCAAACAGTCTACTGGGATAGCAGAGGAGACTACCACCTGTTTCAGCCCAGTGACCCCTCCCCATTCTAAAGTTATCATAGCCATGGGATGTACTTTAGTCTGATTGTCAGCGTTGGTGACTGGATAAGTTTGTCCAGTCAGGTATTGTCCTGGGGAAACTAGTTTGTCTGTCACCATTGTGACACTGGCACCTATATCCCTCAGGGATTCTACACTAGTCCCATTAATTAAGAGTTGCTGCCTGTATTTTTGCATATTAGGGGGCCAGGCAGCCAGTGTGGCTAAGTCCACCCCACCCTCAGAAACTAATGAAGGTTCAGTGTGAACCCTGATTTGCTCTGGGCACACTGTTGATCCCACATGGAGACTGGCTATTCCAGTGCTAACTGGAGTAGTAGTAGAAGTGGAACCTTTCTTGGGACATGCCTTGTCTCCAGGTTGGTGTCCCTGCTGATTACAGCTACGACACTAGGCCTTTTTGGGATCAAAGTCTTTACCCTTGTACCCAAAATTGGATTGTGAAGAGGCTTTGGACCCTTCCTCCAGAGCAGGTTTTTGGGGCCCTGTAGAAGACTCTTTACTTTTACCCTTGGATGTCTCAACACTCTTCCCCTGGGAGTCTTTGTGACCCCTTTCTTTTGGTCACGCCCTGTGGAAGTCTTGGTCACCCTAGTCTTGACCCAATGGTCTGCCTTCTTTCCCAATTCTTGGGGAAAAATTGGACCTAGGTCTACCAGATACTGATGCAGTTAATCATTGAAACAATTACTTAAAAGGTGTTCTTTCATAAACAGATTGCACAGCCCATCATAATCATTTACACCACTGCCATTAATCCAACCATCCAGTGCTTTGACTGAGAAGTCAACAAAATCAACCCAGGTCTGGCTCGAGGATTTTTGAGCCCCCGTGAATCTAATCCTGTACTCCTCAGTTGAGAATCCAAAGCCCTCAATCAAGGTAGCCTTCATGAGGTCATAGGATTCTGCATCTTTTCCAGAGAGTGTGAGGAGTCTATCCCTACACTTCCCAGTGAACATTTCCCAAAGGAGAGTACCCCAGTGAGATTTGTTTACTTTTCTGGTTGCACAAGCCCGCTCAAAAGCTGTGAACCATTTGGTGATGTCATCACCATCTTCATATTTTGTTACAATCCCTTTGGGGATTTTTGGCATGTCAGGAGTATCTCTGACCCTATTTAAGTTGCTGCCACCATTGATGGGAGCTAAGCCCATCTCTTGTCTTTCCCTTTCTATGGCTAGGAGCTGTCTTTCCAAAGCCAATCTTTTGGCCATCCTGGCTAACAGGAGGTCATCTTCTTTGAGGCTGCCCTCAATGCTTCCAGAGTTGCTGGACTCCCCTGTGGGAGAAGCAGCATCTCTGACTATTACTTGTCTAGTCAGGGTTGAAGGAACCCTGGTCTCCCTAACTAGGACTGGAGGTGGGAAATTCTCCTCCACATCACTAGCTTACCCCTCTGTAAGGGTATCTTCAGAAGGGTTGTCTCTAGCAAACTCTGCCAAGAGCTCCTGGAGCTGTACTTTGGTAGGGTTTGATCCAGGTTTTAGTTTCTTGATTCTGCAGAGAGTCCTTAACTCTGACATCCTAAGATGCAGGTAAGGGGTGAGGTTGAGCTCCACCACCATCTCTTCTGCAGTAGACATTATTTCTCTAAAAGTTCGAATACTTTTTAAGAATCTAAACCTATCTCTAGAACTTAATCCAAACTTTTACAAAACTTTTAAACTCTAAAAGAAATGCTAACAGGGACTAAAACAAGGCCCTAGCAGGACTTTTTCAAATTTAGAAAAAAAGCTCAAATTTCAAAAATCAGTTTCTAATGACAATTTGGGGAATTTAGTCATGTGATCAGGTATTGGCTGAGTAGTCCAGTAAATGCAAAGTCTTGTACCCCACCGCCGATCCACCAATGTAGGAAGTTGGCTCTGTATGTACTATTTCAAAGTAAGAAATAGCATGCACAGAGTCCAAGGGTTCCTCTTAGAGGTAAGATAGTGGCAAAAAGAGATAATTCTAATGCTCTATTTTGTGGTAGTGTGGTCGAGCAGTAGGCTTATCAGAGGGTAGTGTTAAGCATTTGTTGTACACACACAGGCAATAAATGAGAAACACACACTCAAAGACAATTCCAGGCCAATAGGTTTTTTTTATATAGAAAAATATATTTTCTTAGTTTATTTTAAGAACCACGGGTTCAAGATTTACAAACAATACTTTAAATGAAAGGTATTTCACTCAGGTATTCTAGGAACTTTGAATAATCACAATAGCATGTACAGTTTTGACAAAAATGCCAATAAGCTATTTAAAAATTAGACACAGTGCAAAAATCAACAGTTCCTGGGGGAGGTAAGTAAATGTTAAGTTCACAGGTAAGTAAAACACTTACAGGTTTCAAAGTTGGGTCCAAGGTAGCCCACCGTTGGGGGTTCAAGGCACACCAGCAGCTCAGGGTCGGTCAGGTGCAGAGGTCAAAGTGGTACCCAAAACACATAGGCTTCAATGGAAATAGGGGTGCCCCGGTTCCAGTCTGCCAGCAGGTAAGTACCCGTGACTTTGGAGGGCAGACCAGGGGGGTTTTGTAGGGCACCGGGTGGGACACAAGCAGGCACAGCAAGTACACCCTCAGCGGCACAGGGGCGGCCGGGTGCAGAGTGCAAACAGGCATCGGGTTTTCAATAGGGATCAATGGAGAGACCCGGGGGTCTCTTCAACAATGCAGGCAGGCACGGGGGGCTCCTCGGGGTAACCACCACCTGGGCTAGGCAGAGGTTCGCCTGGGGGTCGCTCCTGCACTGGAGTTCGGTTCCTTCAGGTCCTGGGGGCTGCGGGTGCAGTGTGGTTTCCAGGTGTCGGGTTCCTTGAAGCAGGCAGTCACGGTCAGGGGGAGCCTCTGGATTTCCTCTGCAGGCGTCGCTGTGGGGGCTCAGAGGGGTCAACTCTGGCTACTCACAGACTCGCAGTCACCGGGGTGTCCTCCCTGTAGTGTTAGTTTTCCGCAGGTCAAGCCGGGGGCGTCGGGTGAAGAGTCGAAAGTCTCACGCTTACGGAGGGAAAAGTGTGGTCTTTAAAAGTTTCATCTTTGTTTTCAAAAGTTGCAGTTTCTTGAACAGGGCTGCTGTTCTCGGGAGCTTCTTGGTCCTTTAGATGCAGGGTAGTCCTCTGAGGCTTCAAAGGTCGCTGGGCCCTGTGGGATGCGACGCTTTTGCAGTTTTCTTCGAAGTAGGGAGACAGGCCGGTGGGGCGGGGGCCAAATCAGTTGTCGTCTCCGTCTTCACTGCAGGGCTTCAGGTCAGCAGTCCTTCTTCTTCTTTAGGTTGCAGGAATCTATCTTCCTTGGGTCAGGGGGCCCCTAAATACTCAATTTAGGGGTGTGTTTAGGTCTAGGAGGGCAGTAGCCAATGGCTACTGGCCCTGAGGGTGGCTACACCCTCTTTGTGCCTCCTCCCTATGGGAAGGGGGGGCACAGCCCTAATCCCATTGGGGGAATCCGCCATCTGCAAGATGGAGGATTTCTAAAAGTAAGATTCACCTCAGCTCAGAACACCTTAGGGGCTGTTCTGACGGGGGGGGGGGGGTAACTCCTCCTTGTTTTTCTCATTATCTCCTCCAGCCTTGCCACCAAAAGTGTGGGCAGTGGCCGGAGGGGCGGGCATCTCCACTAGCTGGGATGCCCTGTGGCGCTGTAACAAAGGAGGTGAGCCTTTGAGGCTCACCGCCAGGTGTTACAGTTCCTGCAGGGTGAGGTGAGAAGCACCTCCACCCAGTACAGGCTTTGTTCCTGGCCACAGAGTGACAAAGGCACTCTCCCCATGTGGCCAGCAACATGTCTGGTGTGTGGCAGGCTGGCAAAAACTAGTCAGCCCACACTGGAATCGGGTATGTTTTCAGGGGGCAGCTCTAAGATGCCCTCTGGGTGTATTTTTACAATAAACTGCACACTGGCATCAGTGTGCATTTATTGTGCTGAGAAGTTTGATACCAAACTTCACAGTTTTCAGTGTAGCCATTATGGTGCTGTGGAGTTTGTGTTTGACAGACTCCCAGACCATATACTCTTATGGCTACCCTGCACTTACAATGTCTAAGGTTTTGCTTAGACACTGTAGGTGTATAGTGCTCATGCACCTATGCCCTCACCGGTGGTATAGTGCACCTTGCCTTACGGCTGTAAGGCCTACTAGAGGGGTGACTTATCTATGCCATAGGCAGTGTGAGGTTGAGGGGAGTGCCATGTCGACTTAGTCGTTTTCTCCCCACCAGCACGCACAACTGGCAAGCAGTGTGTATGTACTGAGTGAGGGGTCCCCAGGGTGGCATAAGACATGCTGCGGCCCTTAGAGACCTTCCCTGGCATCAGGGCCCTTGGTACCAGAGGTACCAGTTACAAGGGACTTACCTGGGTGCCAGGGTTGTGTCAATTGTGGAGACAAAGGTACAGTTTAGGGAAAGAACACTGGTGCTGGGGCCTGGTTAGCAGGGTCCCAGCACACTTTCAAATCATAATTCGGCATCAGCAAAGGCAAAAGGTCAGGGGGTAACCATGCCAAGGATGCATTTCCTTACAGTGGTGTTAAGCCACAGTAAGTGGCTTAGCACCATGTTGTGTATATGTCAGAGTGCATAGTGCCACAATAGCATCACTAAAAGGGAGGCTCCAGTGGCAATGGGGCCTTCTGATTCTGGTCTTATGTGTCCTGATGCAACCCTTTGCACGCCTTCAGTGTGTCAAATGTGCCTCCCACTTCTGCCATTTATGAAATTCCCGGTAGTACCCCCTGCAACTTACTATGCATTTGTGGTAGTTCTTGGTAGTCTGCACTGTCCTGCCTGCCCTTCCAGTGCCAGCTCCTCTGGGATGACCACTGCCACCATCTCCTCCAGCTCATCCGTATCTTCCTGGGGTGCAGGACTTCCACCTCAAGTCTGTAGTGCTGCCTTTCAGTTCCTGGCCCATTTCTCCTTAGTTCTGTGCTTGCAATCGTGCCAGCGCTTCTTACAATCAGTGACAATCCTTTTCACCTCTGCCACGCTGTTGACTTTATCTACTATTGCCTGCCATAAAGTCTCTCTCCTAAGTATTGGCAATTTGGAGGTGACGAAGAGCTGGTGTTGGTGCTCTATCACCTCTTTGATCAAGATGTCATTCTTCTCCTCACTAAAGCAACACTTCTGCTTCCTCTTCTCCTTCTCCTGGGACTTTGCTGGTCCCTCCTGGCTGGTACTAGGCTGAATGGGATCTCCCTGGGGTCTCTCCTGGCCTGCATTCCTCATCTCATCTCCCAGTTTTTTTTTCTTGCTCACACGTTTTTTTAAGCTAATGCTGTTAAATATGGCGCTAAGACATTTTGCGTCAAAAAACATACCGCAAAACGTCTTAACACCACTTTTTCAGCATTAGCGTTATTTTTATTAATGGCATGTTGCAGAGGTTAGCGTACTTTTTTTTTTTACTCTAACCATTCCTTAGCACCATTGTGCATCATTTTATAAATATGGTGCACAGATGGTGCTATGGAATGGCGTTAGCTTGCGGTAATTGTTTTGACACACAACTGCGATAGCGCAGTTGTGCATAGTTTTTGTTAAGTATTGGCCAATGTGTCTTGCATTTCACGTTAGACCTAAAAGAAGAGGTATTGAGAGGAGTCTCTAATGAATTCTCTTTTTCTTTCCTGCATGGCTCCCTGTATAAAAACCTGAGTTACCATGAAACACTCCCATAAACAATATGGACCAAAAAATCAATTTCCAATGATTTCCATCGATCAATATTAAACGTGAGGAAAGCACTAATTTATGAAGCAATATCGCTGACCTTCCCTGACTAAACACACAACTTGTTCAGAAGAAGCCTGTTGGACCTGTCCCTTTTATAGGGTCATTCCCGAGACTTTTTGCCTTTTGCTTCCTTATTTTTCTGACCTTTGTTGGCTGACGTTTTGACTCTGAGCACCTTTTCACTGCTAACTAGTGCTAAAGTGCATGTGCTCTCCCTTGTAAAATTGGTATGATTGGCTTACACCTAATTGGCATATTTAATTTACCTATAAGTCCCTTGTAAAGTGGTATCCCTAAATTCAGGGCCTGTAAATTAAATGCTACTAGTGGGCCTGCAGCGCTGCTTGCACCACCCACTGAAGTAGCCTGTCAAACCTATCCCAGGCCTGCTAGCGCAGTTTTCTGCCACAGGGACCTGGCATCTAAATTTACTTGCCAGGCTCAGAACTCACCTTTTACTACATGTGTAAGTCACCCCTAAGGTACGCCCTAGCTAGCCCTATGGGCAGGGTGCCATGTATATAGAAGGCAGGACAGGTGCCTGGTTATGTGGCCTGTCCTGGTAGTGACAAACAGCCTAACTTGGTGTCTCATTGCTATGAGTGCTGCCTTCTCATAGGATTGCATTAGAAATGCCCTGCCTTATGTGTAAGGGGTATTGTCTGATTTATGAGAGGTAGCGTAGGCATGTTTGGTATGGCTGTGATAGTGATGAGAAGTGCTGCTTACTGGTGTAGGTGTATTTTTTATTACTATCACAGAAATGCCACTTCTAGAAAGTGGGCATTTATGTGTGCTTATGACTCTGGTGTTTTGTAGCTTGCCTCCAATCCACGTCTGGACAGACTGACAGTTGGGGCTTTCTGCATACTTTTCAGACAGCCGGTACACAGGGAGGGTGGAGGTGTCACAGAGGTGCATCTACATATTGTAAAGCCATCCTGGGCTGAGAGAAGGGAGAGGCAGGGCAAACCTGCATTTGTAAAGGCTGTGCCCTGGCCTCGCACAATAGGGTTGGATACCACCCACTGATGTTTGGAGCCTGTGCTGGAGCAGAGAAAGTGCACTCCCAGAACCAGTTGTAACTGGTTGGAACCCCCCCTCCTCCCTATTGTAAAACACAATGTAAATCTAGCAAAAGTACAAAGGAATTTTCCCCACAATTTGGACATCATTTTGCACATTCTTGGGACTCCAGGAACCTTACCTGGAGCAGGACAGGACGCTGTTGAGAGGACATACCAAGACCACCTTGGAGTGCTGCTGCTGTGCTGACCTGTGACCTGCTTGGTCACTAGGAGAACCTGCCACTGCTGACATCCCCTTGTGTGCTGGTCTGTAGCTGAGTTCGCCAGCCCTGTGCCCCTTATTTTGTTTGTCTCCAGAGGTAGGGTGCTGTGGTCCCTGACCTCTGTAAAACTTATTTTTAGCACAAGGAGTGCTGCCTTGCTGTAGGAGCGCTGTTGGGGCGCTCTTTGGGTTCAGGAAAATTACCACCACCACCCGGGCTGCAAATCATGCCTTTGCACTTTGAAAATCGCTTCTTAGTTGCCCCAGAATCACCGTCGCAACCCGGGCATCCGATTATCCTGAAGCGCGAGGATCGCGCACCTCCTAGGCACGAGTAAAAGGAAAGCGGAGCAAGCGTGCTCCTATTGGCGCCCCCGGGGCTTTGCATTTCTCTTCGGATCATGTGGGGGAGGCCGAGAGAGGCTTCAAAGGGAAGGAAAGTTATTTCCTTTCCTTTGAAGTCTCTCTCTGCGTTTTGGCAGCCGGATTGAAAGCAATCTGGCTGTCAAAACGCCCACTAGACACCAGGGATTTTATTTAAAAAATGAAATTGACATAAGGGAGCGACCCCTTGGGCAAGGTTCGCTCCCAGGGGCAGCATTTTTTTAATGGCCTTTTCTGCCCCCTATTATTAGGGCGATCTGCCCTCAGGGGGGGCAGAAACCTCTAGGCACCAGGGATATTTTTTTTTGTTTTGTTTTGTTTTTGTTTAGCTTTTTGTTTTAGAGATGGGGAGCGACCCCTTAGGCAAGGGTCGCTCCCACAGGAGGCAAAATATATTTCGGCTATTTCTGCGCCCCTTGGGGGCAGATTGGCCTATTTTTATGAGGCCAATCTGCCCCCAAGGGGGACAGAAACCACTAGACACCACACCAGGGAGTTTTTTTTTTTGTTCGTGAATTTCACGTAAGTGGAGCGACCCCTTAGGCAAGGCTCGTTCCCCTGGGGCAAATTTATTTTAGGCCATTTCTGCCCCCCAGGGGGGCAGATCAGCCTATTTTAATTAGGCCGATCTGCCCCCAAGGCGGGCAGAAACCACTAGGCACCAGGGATCTTTTTTTTTTTGCGCCATCACGCAAGGGGAGCGACCTTGTAGGCAAGGGTCGCTCCCCGGGGGGGTGGGAGGGCACATTTATTTTAGGCCATTTCTGCCCCCCCATGGGGCAGATCTGCCTATTGTTATTAGGCCGATCTGCCCCCAGGAGGGGCAGAAACCTCTAGGCGCCAGGGCAATTTTTTGTTTTTTTAGAGATGGGGAGCGACCCCTTAAGCAAGGGTCGCTCCCCTGGAGGGGCAAATTGAATTTAGGCCATTTCTGCCTGCTTTGGAGGCAGATCGGACGATTTTAGCTCAATATGCCCCCAAGGGGGGCAGAAAACACTAGGCACCAGGGATCTTTTTTTTACGCCGTCACGCAACGGGAGCGACCCCGTAGGCAAGGGTTGCTCCCCGTTGAGGGTTGGGGGGGCACAAACCACTAGGCACCAGGGATCTTTTTTTGTGCGCCGTCACGCAAGGGGAGCAACCTTGTAGGCAAGGGTCGCTCCCTGGGGGGGGGGGGCACATTTATTTTAGGCCATTTCTGCCCCCCAAGGGGCAGATCGGCCTATTGTTATTTGGCCGATATGCCCCCATGGAGGGCAGAAACCTCTAGGCGCCAGGGCAAATTTTTTTTTTTTTGTTTGTTTCTTTGTTTGTTTTTTTAGAGATGGGGAGCGACCCCTTAGGCAAGGGTCGCTCCCCTGGAGGGGCAAATTATATTTAGGCCATTTCTGCCCGCTTTGGGGGCAGATCGGCCGATTTTAGGTCAATCTGCCCCCAAGGGGGCAGAAACCACTAGGCACCAGGGATCTTTTTTTTTGCGCCGTCACACAAGGGGAGCGACCTTGTGGGCATGGGTCGCTCCCCGGGGGGGTGGGGGCAAATTTATTTTAGGCCATTTCTGCCCCCCCATGGGGCAGATTGGCCTATTGTTATTAGGCCGATCTGCCCCCAGGGGGGGCAGAAACCTCTAGGCGCCGGTGCAAATTTTTTTTTTCTTTTTGTTTGTTTGTTTTTTTTAGAGATGGGGAGCGACCCCTTAGGCAAGGGTCGCTCCCCTGGAGGGGCAAATTGTATTTAGGCCATTTCTGCCCGCTTTGGGGGCAGATCGGCCGATTTTAGGTCAATCTGCCCCCAAGGGGGGCAGAAAACACTAGGCACCAGGGATCTTTTTTTTGCGCCGTCACGCAACAGGAGCGACCCCGTAAGCAAGGGTTGCTCCCGGTGGGGGGTCAAATTTATTTTAGGCCATTTCTGTCCCCTCTGGGGCCGGCTGAGCTAGAGGCCAAAATCCACAGGTAGGCACTTTGCAAAAAACACCTCTGTTTTCTGTGAAAAAATGTGATGTGTCCACGTTGTGTTTTGGGCCATTTCCTTTCCTGGGCGCTAGGCCCACCCACACAAGTGAGGTACCATTTTTATCGGGAGACTTGGGGGAACGCTGTGTGGAAGGACATTTGTGGCTCCTCTCGGATTCCAGAACTTTCTGTCACCGAAATGAGAGGAAAAAGTGTTTTTTTGGCCAAATTTTGAGGTTTGCAAAGGATTCTGGGTAACAGAACCTGGTCAGAGCCCCACAAGTCACCCCATCTTGGATTCCCCTAGGTGTCTAGTTTTCAGAAATGTGCTAGTTTGCTAGGTTTCCCCAGGTGCCGGCTGAGCTAGAGGCCAAAATCCACAGGTAGCCACTGTTTTCTGTGAAAAAATGTGATGTGTCCATGTTGTGTTTTGGGCCATTTCCTTTTGTAGGCGCTAGGCCTACCCACACAAGTGAGGTACCATTTTTATCGGGAGACTTGGGGGAACGCTGGGTGGAAGGAAATTTGTGGCTCCTCTCAGATTCCAGAACTTTCTGTCACCGAAATGTGAGGAAAATGTGTTTTTTAGCCAAATTTTGTGGTTTGCAAAGGAGTCTGGGTAACAGAACCTCGTCAGAGCCCCACAAGTCACCCCATCTTGGATTCCTCTAGGTCTCAAGTTTTCAAAAATGCACAGGTTTGGTATGTTTCCCTAGGTGCCAGCTGAGCTAGAGGCCAAAATCTACAGGTAGGCACTTTGCAAAAAAAACTTCCGTTTTCTGTCAAAAAATGGGATGTGTCCACGTTGTGTTTTGGGGCATTTCCTGTCGCGGGCGCGCTAGGCCTACCCACACAAGTGAGGTATCATTTTTATCGGGAGACTTGGGGGAACGCTGGGTGGAAGGAAATTTGTGGCTCCTCTCAGATTCCAGAACCTTCTGTCACCGAAATGTGAGGAAAATGTGTTTTTTAGCCAAATTTGGAGGTTTGCAAAGGATTCTGGGTAACAGGACCTGGTCAGAGCCCCACAAGTCACCCCATCTTGGATTCCTCTAGGTCTCAAGTTTTAAAAAATGCACAGGTTTGGTATGTTTCCCTAGGTGCCAGCTGAGCTAGGGGCCAAAATCTACAGGTAGGCACTTTGCAAAAAACACCTCTGTTTTCTGTAAAAAAAAATGGGATGTGTCCACGTTGTGTTTTGGGCCATTTCCTTTCGTGGGCGCTAGGCCTACCCACACAAGTGAGGTACCATTTTTATTGGGAGACTTGGGGGAACGCTGGGTGGAAGGACATTTGTGGCTCCTCTCAGATTCGAGAACTTTCTGTCACCGAAATATGAGGAAAATGTGTTTTTTTAACCAAATTTTGAGGTTTGCAAAGGATTCTGGGTAACAGAACCTCGTCAGAGCCCCACAAGTCACCCCATCTTGGATTCCTCTAGGTCTCAAGTTTTAAAAAATGCACAGGTTTGGTATGTTTCCCTAGGTGCCAGCTGAGCTAGAGGCCAAAATCTACAGGTAGGCACTTTGCAAAAAAAACTTCAGTTTTCTGTCAAAAAATGGGATGTGTCCACGTTGTGTTTTGGGGCATTTCCTGTCGCGGGCGCGCTAGGCCTACCCACACAAGTGAGGTATCATTTTTATTGGGAGACTTGGGGGAACGCTGGGTGGAAGGAAATTTGTGGCTCCTCTCAGATTCCAGAACCTTCTGTCACCGAAATGTGAGGAAAATGTGTTTTTTAGCCAAATTTGGAGGTTTGCAAAGGATTCTGGGTAACAGGACCTGGTCAGAGCCCCACAAGTCACCCCATCTTGGATTCCTCTAGGTCTCAAGTTTTAAAAAATGCACAGGTTTGGTATGTTTCCCTAGGTGCCAGCTGAGCTAGGGGCCAAAATCTACAGGTAGGCACTTTGCAAAAAACACCTCTGTTTTCTGTAAAAAAAAAATGGGATGTGTCCACGTTGTGTTTTGGGCCATTTCCTTTCGTGGGCGCTAGGCCTACCCACACAAGTGAGGTACCATTTTTATTGGGAGACTTGGGGGAACGCTGGGTGGAAGAACATTTGTGGCTCCTCTCAGATTCGAGAACTTTCTGTCACCGAAATATGAGGAAAATGTGTTTTTTTAACCAAATTTTGAGGTTTGCAAAGGATTCTGGGTAACAGAACCTCGTCAGAGCCCCACAAGTCACCCCATCTTGGATTCCTCTAGGTCTCAAGTTTTAAAAAATGCACAGGTTTGGTATGTTTCCCTAGGTGCCAGCTGAGCTAGAGGCCAAAATCTACAGGTAGGCACTTTGCAAAAAAAACTTTAGTTTTCTGTCAAAAAATGGGATGTGTCCACGTTGTGTTTTGGGGCATTTCCTGTCGCGGGCGCGCTAGGCCTACCCACACAAGTGAGGTATCATTTTTATTGGGAGACTTGGGGGAACGCTGGGTGGAAGGAAATTTGTGGCTCCTCTCAGATTCCAGAACCTTCTGTCACCGAAATGTGAGGAAAATGTGTTTTTTAGCCAAATTTGGAGGTTTGCAAAGGATTCTGGGTAACAGGACCTGGTCAGAGCCCCACAAGTCACCCCATCTTGGATTCCTCTAGGTCTCAAGTTTTAAAAAATGCACAGGTTTGGTATGTTTCCCTAGGTGCCAGCTGAGCTAGGGGCCAAAATCTACAGGTAGGCACTTTGCAAAAAACACCTCTGTTTTCTGTAAAAAAAAAATGGGATGTGTCCACGTTGTGTTTTGGGCCATTTCCTTTCGTGGGCGCTAGGCCTACCCACACAAGTGAGGTACCATTTTTATTGGGAGACTTGGGGGAACGCTGGGTGGAAGAACATTTGTGGCTCCTCTCAGATTCGAGAACTTTCTGTCACCGAAATATGAGGAAAATGTGTTTTTTTAACCAAATTTTGAGGTTTGCAAAGGATTCTGGGTAACAGAACCTCGTCAGAGCCCCACAAGTCACCCCATCTTGGATTCCTCTAGGTCTCAAGTTTTAAAAAATGCACAAGTTTGGTATGTTTCCCTAGGTGCCAGCTGAGCTAGAGGCCAAAACCTACAGGTAGGCACTTTGCAAAAAAAACTTTAGTTTTCTGTCAAAAAATGGGATGTGTCCACGTTGTGTTTTGGGGCATTTCCTGTCGCGGGCGCGCTAGGCCTACCCACACAAGTGAGGTATCATTTTTATTGGGAGACTTGGGGGAACGCTGGGTGGAAGGAAATTTGTGGCTCCTCTCAGATTCCAGAACCTTCTGTCACCGAAATGTGAGGAAAATGTGTTTTTTAGCCAAATTTGGAGGTTTGCAAAGGATTCTGGGTAACAGGACCTGGTCAGAGCCCCACAAGTCAACCCATCTTGGATTCCTCTAGGTCTCAAGTTTTAAAAAATGCACAGGTTTGGTATGTTTCCCTAGGTGCCAGCTGAGCTAGGGGCCAAAATCTACAGGTAGGCACTTTGCAAAAAACACCTCTGTTTTCTGTAAAAAAAAATGGGATGTGTCCACGTTGTGTTTTGGGCCATTTCCTTTCGTGGGCGCTAGGCCTACCCACACAAGTGAGGTACCATTTTTATTGGGAGACTTGGGGGAACGCTGGGTGGAAGGACATTTGTGGCTCCTCTCAGATTCGAGAACTTTCTGTCACCGAAATATGAGGAAAATGTGTTTTTTTAGCCAAATTTTGAGGTTTGCAAAGGATTCTGGGTAACAGAACCTGGTCAGAGCCCCACAAGTAACCCCATCTTGGATTCCCCTAGGTCTCTAGTTTTCAAAAATGCACAAGTTTGGTAGGTTTCCCTAGGTGCCGGCTGATCTAGAGGCCAAAATCTACAGGTAGGCACTTTGCAAAAAATACCTCTGTTTTCTGTAAAAAAAAATGGGATGTGTCCACGTTGCGTTTTGGGCCATTTCCTTTCGTGGGCGCTAGGCCTACCCACACAAGTGAGGTACCGTTTTTATTGGGAGAATTGGGGGAACGCTGGGTGGAAGGAAATTTGTGGCTCCTCTCAGATTCCAGAACTTTCTGTCACCGAAATGTGAGGAAAATGTGTTTTTTAGCCAAAATGTGAGGTTTGCAAAGGATTCTGGGTAACAGAACCTGGTCAGAGCCCCACAAGTCACCCCATCTTGGATTCCCTTAGGTCTCTAGTTTTCAAAAATGCACAGGTTTGGTAGGTTTCCCTAGGTGCCGGCTGAGCTAGGGGCCAAAATCTACAGGTAGCCACTTTGCAAAAAACACCTCTGTTTTCTGTCAAAAAATGGGATGTGTCCACATTGTGTTTTGGGGCATTTCCTGTCGCGGGCGCTAGGCCTACCCACACAAGTGAGGTATCATTTTTATTGGGAGACTTGGGGGAACATAGAATAGCAAAACAAGTGTTATTGCCCCTTGTCTTTCTCTACATTTTTTCCTTCCAAATATAAGAGAGTGTGTAAAAAAGGCGTCTATTTGAGAAATGCCCTGTAATTCACATGCTAGTATGGGCACCCCGGAATTCAGAGATTTGCAAATATCCACTGCTCTTCAACACCTTATCTTGTGCCCATTTTGGAAATAGAAAGGTTTTCTTGATAGCTATTTTTTACTCTTTATATTTCAGCAAATGAATTGCTGTATACCCGGTATAGAATGAAAACCCACTACAGGGTGCAGGTCATTTATTGGCTCTGGGTACCTAGAGTTCTTCATGAACCTACAAGCCCTATATATTTCCGCAACCAGAAGAGTCCAGCAGACGTAACAGTATATTGCTTTAAAAAATCTGACATTGCAGGAAAAAGTCACAGAGTAAAACGTAGAGAAAAATTGCAGATTTTTTCACCTCAATTTCAATATTATTATTTTTCAGTTATTTTCTGTAGGAAACCCTTGTAGGATCTACACAAATTACCCCTTGCTGATTTCAGAATTTTGTCTACTTTTCAGACTTTCTGGGATCCAGCATTGGTTTCATGCCCATTTCTGTCACTGACTGGAAGGAGGCTGAAAGCACAAAAAATCGTAAAAATGGGGTATGTCCCAGTAAAATGCCACAATTGTGTTGAAAAATTGGGTTTTGTGATTCAAGTCTGCCTGTTCCTGAAAGCTGGGAAGCTGGTGATTTTAGAACCGCAAACCCTTTGTTGATGCCATGTTCAGGGAAAAAACCATAAGCCTTCTTATGCAGCCCCTTTTTCCAATTTTTTTGAAAAAAACAAAATATTCACTGTATTTTGGCTAATTTCTTGGCCTCCTTCTGGGGAACCCACAAAGTCTGGGTACCTCTAGAATCCCTAGGATGTTGGAAAAAAAGGATGCAAATTTGGCGTGGGTAGCTTATGTGAACAAAAAGTTATGAGGGCCTAAGCGCGAACTGCCCCAAATAGCCAAAAAAAGGCTCGGCACAGGAGGGGGAAAAGGCCTGGCAGCGAAGGGGTTAAAGGTGAGCCTCAGCCACAAGCGCAGTATCCCATAAAACATGAAGCAAGGGCACCGGTGAGAGAAATCCTTACACAATTAGAATACCAGGGGGTAATTGAACCCTGTGTCTCACCGATGAATAATCCCTTATTCACTGCAGCTAAACCGGACCATTCTTATAGAATAGTCTTAGACTACAGACATTTGAACGGACATACACATGCTATACAGAATTCACATAGCGCTGCACTAATGAGCAACATTGAGCAGAAAAAATATAAAACGACTTTGGATATCTCGGATGGATTCTTCTGCCAGAATATAGCACCTGAAAGCCGAGACTTAACAAGCTTTAGCGCGCTAGGCTCCCAGAAAAATTCTGTTGTTTGCCGCAAGGGCATAAGAACAGCCCAGGACTGTTTGCAGCTCGTGTGACTGCTATTGTACACGAGTTGGACCCTGAAGTGTTGTCTTATGTGGATGATATATATCTCACGGATGACGAGTTGCTACAACATTTAAGACGTGTAGCCCGCATTGTTGTAGGGTTTGCCGAAGTCGGCTACTAATTTAACTTCAAAAAATCAAAAATTGCCTTCCTCAGCATCATATTCCTGGGATATGAGCTGTCGAATGAAGGTAAGAGCCTAGTGCCACAATTCTTGGAAAAATGTGCACAATTGCAACCACCGAATACGATTAAGAAACTCCAATCATTGTTGGGCTTTCTAAATTTTGGCAGAACATACATTCCTGATGATGGTACACGCATAAAACCTTTATATGAATTAATACGTCCTGATTTTTCGAGCAAATTCTGGACAATTGAACACACACATACTCTTCGGGAGTTACAAGCAGATATGCTAGTAGCGAAACATCTATACACACGGGACAATAAGACGCATTTGGTCATCAGGGTGATAGCTGAGGCCATTGGGTTTACTTCTGTCACATTTAATGATGGTGAGACAGTCCCGATAGGATACAAGTCACACTTGTATTCTGCTGCTGAACAACGATTTGCACCCACAGAGAAAATACTCACTGCTGTGCAGATGGCTGTTATTAAAGAAAGCCTCTTGCCCAGGGAAAATGCATTATTGTCGTTTCTCCTATTACGGCCCTCAAGGCTGTTAGAAAAGCTAGCGTCCCAAACGCAAAAACACTTCACCCGCGATGGATACAATGGGCTACGTCTTTAACAGCCATTGATGTAGACTACATTTTTGCCCCAAAGTTACAAACTCAGGAATTTCTACAATATGAAGTTGAATATCCAGTTCCCACTGACACGTTGCCTATTGATCAATATCAAGTAGTCATGTACACCGATGGCTCTGCGCAACCAGCGATTGGAACAAAACACCAATATTCTGCTGCATGTGCGGTAGTGTGTGGCTATATGGAGGGGGAGAAATGATGCCCCCAACATACTTATACACAGACCTTAGGAGATTGTACAGCGCAATTGGGGAGCTAAAAGCTTTACTAATGGCACTAGAACATACAGATCCGACACAGTTTACACTGGTTGTTTGTGATTCGTATTATTGCGTCCAGTCTTTTAATGAATACCTACATTACTGGCGCTTGAATGGGTTCAGAGATTCAAAAGGCAACACCATAAAACACAGACTACTGTGGGGGAAGGTAGCAGACCTGAAAGAGATGCTACCCAAAGTCCATGTTGTGCATACACTTGGACACCAGCGTGTTGGAATACATGTTGCTGGAAATACTTTGGCTGATGAAGCCGCAAAGTCGGCAGTGGCAGTTGCCACTGTAGCTGCAGTGACTCATTCGAGTTCCAAACCAGACACAGAGATTCTGGCTGCCATAAAGGCTACGGTTGATGGCACGCCTTATCCAAAAGGATTTTCAAATAAATATCAATACTTCATAAGAAGTATACTGAACGCTGAAGTTAAGATTCCTAGCGTAGGCGTACGCGACATCCCCAATAAAGATATATGACCACAATTGATTAAAGCAGCGCATGTGGGAGTGGCATCTGCACATGCTGGCGTGGCAGCTACAATTTTGCTATTACAGGCCCGTTACTGGTGGCCTAGTCTCTATAAAGAGACTAAGCAGTATTTTCTTTGTTGTGACATCTGTCAACAAATTAAAGTTTCAACAGCTAAACGCCCGCCGCACACACCCCTCTTAATATCCAACAGACCATTACAATGTGTGTACTTGGATCATTGTGGTCCCCTAACACCGGATAGTACATACAAATATATACTAGTCGCTGTAGATTCTTGCCCCAGATTTGTGTGGGTGTGGCCACAACATTTGGCTGACGCTCGGACTGTTATTAAAGATTTGCGAGTCTTTGTTGTACATATGCAGCTGCGGCATTCCATTCGGACCAGGACCCTGCTTTTGCCTCAAGGGCATTCAGGGACACCATGGCTTCATTGGGGGTCCAGCTCCAGTACTCGTCTCCATTTCATCCCAAGGGAAATTCTGTCGTGGAGTGATTAAACCACGATTTAAAGCAATCCTTAACAGCCAGTCTTAGGTACGGGTCGTAGTTGGCTAACCCACCTGTATGGAGTTCAGAGAGCACTAAATAACCTGCCTAGAAGGTCCCTGGGGGGTCGTACTTCATATGAGTGCCTGTTCAGAACACAAATGTTTGTTCCGGATCTTGATGGTCCTGTGTGGAGGCGGCGGAAACACCTTTTGACATAAATGATCGTGTCACTGTTTTACAGGAATTACGGCAGTTCAGTGAAGATAACTCTTCCAAAAGTGCCGCCTCCACAGGAATTAAGGATGTGCCAGTAACACCTACCGGCTGAATTCCCATGGTTGGGGATTTTGTTCGTGAAAAGGTCGCAGTGAAAAAATAATTTGGCCCTTCTTATCGTGCACCAGTCCCTGTGTTGGGGATACACGGAACGAGAACTGTTATTCTACCCCCGTTGCCAGGTGCCAAAGAAAATCGCTTTGTTTCTATTGACAATGTCAAGTTACAACATGTGGCCAATTCTACACAGCAGGCCAAGAGGAACATCCAGTAGTTCCTGAATCCCTCTCACTACTGGAGAAGAACTTCCGCTTCAAGTTATCTATACCAACACTGTTGCCTCTCCAAGCTTGGGGAGGGTGGATGATGATCTCGCATTAGTTCCACTAACAACAACCAACTTAGAAACATTTGATCAAGTCACCATGACTACAGGCGTGACTGATGGTGCTGTCTACAGTGTACCACCGCGAGAAACAGCAACTCCTCCATTGACTACGGCAACACCTTTTGCACAAACTGCCTCTGGTTACTTTGCCGACAACAACGATGGTCTATCGGACTCGTTCGCCTCTTCGACTACTGACCTGTAAGCTGATGCGTTGGCTTAAAGACACGTATTTTGTTTTTCCATTGAACTATCTGTGGTTTTATTGACTATGCTAGCTTTTTTTCCTTGGATTGGGTTTGTCATTACCTTTTTTCTGTTGATACATGGTCATTTTCTTCCTGAGAGATCAGCGGTTGAACAAGTGGAGGACGTGCTGAAACCACATTGTATCTGATGATTGGGATGTGAAGACTGTTGACTCAATGATGACAGAATTACAATATCATACTGTCTATGAAAATTAAGATGTTTACCAGTCTAAAGAGAATTATGGTGACATGTTTTGCTATAACTATTATGGGCACCATTTCATACATAAAGCAAGTAGTCCAAAAACGATATTTGACTATACGCAATGGGAACATTGCCCAACCCCCCGCAAGGGAGTTCTAAAACTTATTTTGACAAATTTAAGTATTTTTCTGGGCATCATCAAATGAATGCTAAGTCATATTATTTTAGGTTAACTCCGACTAAGGATAAACAAATGTTGTTGACCAACACTAAATTTATATATTCGGACTCCTTTGTTTCCCGGTTATCAATAGAAGGTTATGAATATTGGTCAAATAATGTGGATTTGAAAAGTGTTTGGGGAACAAAAAATTGGCAAACAAAGGGTAGAGAAACTTTGTTTAGAGCATATCTCATTCCCGTTCAAATGATTTTTTTAAATGAAACAGTGCAACAGACTAGCTGCTTAGGCTTAGCTATAATTAGAGAATTGAACATGCCTAGTATACCTGCCCCTGCAAAATTTGATGACTGGCAAAAGTACACAAATGCAACTTTTAGTGAGCTTACTGAATGGGTCCAGAATGGTACATTTAATGCTTCACAGACACATCCAGGCGGGTGGTTATTGTGGCCAATAGATACCAACGGGCGTCATCAACGTTTTGTCACCTCCTCAGGGTTTTCCAAACGAGTAGGTCAGACCCTCGCTATATATCACCAGAACATTCTGAAATAATTACAACATATAGATACACGCCGAAGTCAACGCCGAAGTCAACGCCCTACTAAAGAAACCTACAGCTGACCCTAGCGACCTGAAAAACTTCCGCCCCATCTCGCTCCTCCCCTTCCCTGCCAAGGTAATAGAGAAGACCGTCAACAAACAGCTTACCACCTTCCTGGAAGACAACAACCTGCTCGACCCTTCAAAAACCGGATTCCGAACCAACCACAGCACTGAAACCGCCCTCATCTCAGTCACAGACGACATCAGAACCCTGATGGACAACGGTGAAACAGTCGCCCTCATCCTCCTCGACCTCTCGGCTGCCTTCGACACCGACTGTCACCGCACACTAATAACCCGCCTCCGCTCCACCGGGATCCAAGGCCAGGCCCTGGACTGGATTGCCTCATTCCTCTCTAACTGCTCTCAAAGAGTTTACCTCCCACCATTTCGCTCAGACCCCACTGAGATCATCTGCGGCGTACCTCAAGGCTCATCGCTCAGCCCGACACTCTTCAATGTCTACATGAGCCCCCTCGCCGACATCGTACGCAAGAAGGACATCATCAACACCTCCTACGCCGACGACACCCAACTTATACTCTCCCTCACTAAGGACCCCGCCAGCGCCAAGACCAACCTACAAGAGGGCATGAAGGACGTCGCAGATTGGATGAGGCTCAGCCTCCTAAAGCTGAACTCTGACAAAACGGAAGTCCTCATCCTCGGCAACAGCCCGTCCGCTTGGGACCACTTCTGGTGGCCCACGGCCCTTGGCACCGCACCGACCCCCTCAGACCACGCCCGCAACCTCGGCTTCATCTGGACCCTCTTCTCACGATGACCAAGAAAGTCAACACCGTGTCCTCCGCCTGCTTCCTCACCCTCCGCATGCTCCGCAAGATCTTCCGCTGGATCCCCGCCGACACTAGAAAAACCGTGACCCACGCCCTCGTCACGAGCCGCCTGGACTACGGCAACACCCTCTATGCTGAGACCACCGCTAAACTCCAAAAACGCCTGCAACGTATTCAAAACGCCTCGGCCCGCCTCATCCTCGACGTACCCCGCAACAGCCACATCTCCGCACACCTGAGACACCTGCATTGGCTCCCAGTCAGCAAAAGGATCACCTTCCGACTTCTCACCCACGCACACAAAGCCCTCCACAACAAGGGACCGGAATACCTCAACTGTCGCCTCAGCTTCTACGCCCCCACCCGTCTCCTCCGTTCCTCTGGCCTCGCTGCCGTCCCTCGCATCCGCCGCTCCACGGCGGGTGGGAGGTCCTTCTCCTTCCTGGCAGCCAAGACCTGGAACACCCTCCCCACCAGCCTCAGGACCACCCAGGACCACTCCGCATTCCGGAGACTCCTCAAAACCTGGCTTTTCGAGCAGCAGTAACCCCCCCTTCCCCCCAGCGCCTTGAGACCCGCACGGGTGAGTAGCGCGCTTTATAAATGTTAATGATTTGATTTGATTTGATTTGATAGGCGGTCATTACAACCCGGGCGGACGGTGTTAAAGCTGCGGAAACACTGCAAACAGGCTGGCGGTCCAAAAAAGGGAATTATGACTCTGGCGGAAACCACCAACAAAGACAGCCACTTTAACACACCGCCCGCCACGGCGGTGCAAACAAGCAGCGCGGCGGTCCCCGCCAACAGACAGGCGGGAGACAATGTACCGCCCACAGTATTACAACCCACCAATCCGTCACCTTTTCCGGGGCGGATTCTCCGTGGATAAAAACACAGCGGAAACAGCTTTTGCTATGGGAAAACGCTCACCTGAACACAGCCCACGAGGAACGAGGACTCCATGGAGCCGGAACTCCAAATACTACCTGCCCTTGTGTTTCTGCTCCTCTATGACCAACAGCTACGTAGGCGCCGAAGACAACGGTGAGTACTGCACCTACGACATAGGGGAGGCAAAAGTTAGGGGGACACCCACTAAACACCCCCACCCCCACCCTCGCATATTACAACATACACACCAATGCATTCACAAAAATCACAGTAACAACCCACAATCCCCCTGGAAGAATGAAAAGACAATGCGAAATTCGGTCAAACATTGTAATGTGGCAATATACATGCGATACAAAAATATACAGATATATATTTGAAAATCAGTCAGAATTATATACAATACGAGAAGTAGTGCAGATATGTACACAACAATGTCCGTGCACCAACAGTCCAAAAATGCATGGGCGAGGCCCACAAAGGATACCTGACCACAATCGGAGAGAACACTGCCGGGGCATCAGATAGAAATACTACAGGCACCTCAGGGGGAAGGGAAGGGGGGGCACCTCAGCCGGATGACTGCAAAGCCAGATCCACGACAGGGCTCCATGCCCATTGATGTATCCTGGGGAGTGCAAAGCCACAGTCTTTCAAGTCTCTACAGTGGGTGGGGTGCCCACTGTTCCATCCTGGGTGGGTGCAAAGCCACAGTCACTCAAGTAGATGCAGGTCTCTAGTGGTACTGGGGGGGACTGGTGCCCAGACTGGATAAGTCTCCCCGTGAAAGTTCCTGTCCTGTCACTGTCCCAGCTGCACATGGGATAAGGATGCCTGATGTGGCGGCCCATTCATTCCTACCCGGTGCTTGCCCTGTTCAGCGGTGCTTTGCCATGGCAGTCTTTGCCCTGTTCAGCGGTGCTTTGCCATTGCGGTCTTTGCCCTGTTCAGCGGTGCTTTGCCATGGCGGTCTTTGCCCTGTTCAGCGGTGCATTGCCATGGCGGTCTTTGGCCTGTACAGCGGTGCTTTGCCATGGCGGTCTTTGCCCTGTTCAGCGGTGCTTTGCCATGACGGTCTTTGCCCTGTTCAGCGGTGCATTGCCATGGCGGTCTTTGCCCTGTTCAGCGGTGCTTTGCCATGGCGGTCTTTGCCCTGTTCAGCGGTGCTTTGCCATGGCGGTCTTTGCCCTGTTCAGCGGTGCTTTGCCATGGCGGTCTTTGCCCTGTTCAGCGGTGCTTTGCCATGGCGGTCTTTGCCCTGTTCAGCGGTGCATTGCCATGGCGGTCTTTGCCCTGTTCAGCGGTGCTTTGCCATGGCGGTCTTTGCCCTGTTCAGCGGTGCTTTGCCATGGCGGTCTTTGCCCTGTTCAGCGGTGCTTTGCCATGGCGGTCTTTGCCCTGTTCAGCGGTGCATTGCCATGGCGGTCTTTGCCCTGTTCAGCGGTGCTTAGCCATGGCGGTCTTTGCACTGTTCAGCGGTGCTTTGCCATGGCGGTCTTTCCCCTGTTCAGCGGTGCATTGCCATGGCGGTCTTTGCCCTGTTCAGCGGTGCTTTGCCATGGCGGTCTTTGCCCTGTTCAGCGGTGCTTTGCCATGGCGGTCTTTGCCCTGTTCAGCGGTACTTTGCCCTGGCGGTTCTGCTACGGACATTGGTGTGTGGCATGACGTTCTCTACACTGGGCATTGGTGTGTGGCATGACGTCCCAGCGGGGCTGTGGCAGGCGGGGCCCTCCAGGGCACTGACTCCGGCGGTGGTCTCCTGACCAGTGACAATACTTGGGCCCTCCTGGGCTGTGACTCTGGCGGTGGTCTCCTGACCAGTGACTATACTTGGGCCCTCCTGGGCTGTGACTCTGGCGGTGGTCTCCTGACCAGTGACGATACTTGGGCCCTCCTGGGCTGTGACTCTGGCGGTGGTCTCCTGACCAGTGGCGATACTTGGGCGCTCCTGGGCTGTGACTCTGGCGGTGGTCTCCTGACCAGTGGCGATACTTGGGCCCTCCTGGGCTGTGACTCTGGCGGTGGTCTCCGGACCAGTGACGATACTTGGGCCCTCCTGGGCTGTGACTCTGGCGGTGGTCTCCTGACCAGTGACGATACTTGGCCCTCCTGGGCTGTAACTCTGGCGGTGGTCTCCTGACCAGTGACGACGGTGCTGGCGGTTGTGTCTCGACCGCCGGAAATGATGGCGCACTTCTCCGCCGTGACACTCACAACAGGCTGGGGAGACTTCCTCTGGACCTTCCCCACCTTCTTTGGAGTTACAGCTGACTCACCAAGCGCCTTGGATCCCATTTCACTTGTTGACCCACCAGGAGTCTTGACATGGTCCCGCCGTCCACTCCCCAATTTCAGAGCCTTTACAGGGGGTGGGCTGCCAGTGCCTTGGCTCCGGGTCCTACTGCCTGCACTGGTGGACGGTACACTCCAAAAACCTGGAACATGCACCACTGGTACTGGAGGCTTTTTGACTGAGGGGCTACGACGGGACTGATGAATTGGAGGGGGGGGCCCTGGGAGTGGAGGAAGAGGAGGTGGTTGTAGGAGGTGTCACTTTAGGTGTTTTGGGTGCAGGTACTGGAGGCTGTCGTGAGGTGGATGGATGTTGGGTGAGTGATTGCCGGCGTTTCTGTACTTTGGGAGGGGGTGTCACAGACACACTGGGAGAGGACACCGGGGACGTGTAAATGGCAGTGGAGGTGGTGAGTGCAGGTGAGCGGCTTGTGGTGCTGGGTGTCCTGGTGCGAGTCCTAGTGCCTGTAGATGTGGTGCATGCAGGTGTGTGTGTAGATGAGACTGGGAGGGAGGAGGGAGAAGAGGAGGGGGACACAGTGGAGACAGTGGATGTTGCTGTGTCTGTATGTGGGTGAGGCTTGTGTGAGTGCCTGTGGTGTGTGTGGTGCCTATGTTTGCTTGAGCTACTTGTGTGTGTTGACTTGTGTGCATGCTAGGCTGGGGTACAGGGGATTGGGTCTGGGTGGAGGAAGTTGGAGGGGGGAGGCTGGACACAGGGACAATGGCTGCCATCAGTGCTGAGGCCAGAGATTGCAGGGTTCGCTGAAGGGCAGCCTGACCAGAATGAATGCCCTCCAGGAATGCATTACCGTGTTGCAACTCCCTTTCTACACCCTGGATGGCATTCACAATGGTAGACTGCCCAACAGTGAGTGACCTGAGGAGGTCAATGGCCTCCTCACTGAGGGCAGCAGGGGTGACTGGGGCAGGGCCTGAGGTGCCTGGGGCGAAGGTGATGCCCATCCTCCTGGGTGAGCGGGCACGGGCGAATGCTGAGGGGTTGCTGGGAGGGCGGTGCTGGTAGGGGAGGTGGCGACTGTACCTGTAGAAGTGGGGGCCACAGATGGTGCCGCCACCACAAGGGAGCTCCCATCAGTGGACGGGTCCGTGTCGCTGTTTGGTGATCCTGTGCCCGACGTGAAGCTCCCCTCGCCCTCCGTCCCACCGGTGTATTCAGAGTCTGTGGTGTGGCCCTCCATGGCCATGTGGGATGCAGCTCCCTCGTGCCACTGTACCTCTGCCTGATGATACTGATGCACAAAAGAACAGGGAGAGCAGAAAAAGGGGGGGGACGACAGAAGAAAGACAGGTTGAGTGCATGGCTTACCGCCACCTTTTGCGGACAATACAGACACAGCAGCCCCCTGCACTACGCCGTGCTCTTGGCCTCTACAGATGCAATTCCTGGGATCTGGCCTACATGGCTATGGTGGACATCTGCACACATAGATGCCACAGGGGCATGTATACCTATACTTGGCACTCTACTGAGGTGGGGTGGAGTGACACATGGCCTGCATTACAGAGGGGCCTAGCCTACGTAACTCGCCCTGGCCTAGGGAAACCCACAGCCCTCCTCCCCCACCCAGACCCCTCCACTGCGCGCAAAGTCCCCAGAATGAGAGTGTACTCACCCCCTTGTGTCTGCTGTGCTGCCCTCAAGCGCCCATCCAACTCCGGGTAGGCCACCGCCAGGATCCGGAACATCAGGGGGGTCATGGTGCGACCGGCACCCCTCCCACGTTGGGAGGCCATCCCCAGCTGAGCCTCAGCCGTCTTCTTGCTGCAGCGGCGAATGTCATCCCATCTCTTACGGCATTGGGTGCCCCGTCTCTGGTGGGCCCCCAGGGTCCGGACCTCCTTGGCGATGGCACGCCAAATGTCCTACTTCTGGTGGGCGCTGACCTACATGACATGCACAAGGGAAGAAGAGAAGCCATTACCAACTGCACCGTAGATGTAAGTCTCCCCCCTCCCTACCCTTGCCATTTGGCACATGCATTAACGTTCCCTGAACTCTGCCCCCTTCCCTCTTCCAACCAGCCCTCTCCACCCAGGCCTAGCCCATACAACGTGCTCCCTGTGTACTAACCTGTTAGTCTGGAGGACCGTAGAGTAGCGTGTACTGGGGAGGACCCCGTCTACCAGTTTCTCCAACTCCTGTGCAGTGAAGGCAGGGGCCCTTTCCCCCGACGCAGCAGCCATCGTCGCTTCCAGACCGAGGTCACAGCAGCACTTGCAGTGTAGGTCCTCTCCTGTCGAAGGTCAGGTATCTAGTGATTGAACAGATAGAAAATGG
This sequence comes from Pleurodeles waltl, assembly GCF_031143425.1. Lineage (NCBI taxonomy): Eukaryota > Metazoa > Chordata > Amphibia > Caudata > Salamandridae > Pleurodeles > Pleurodeles waltl. The sequence goes on along the minus strand of NC_090449.1, from coordinate 289,722,739 downwards.
CGGTGACGTCCACGGCGGTGACATCCGCGGCGGGGCGCATCATCACCGCCGGCGCACCTGTTTATTGGCTCCTGGGACCCATAGGGTCCAATGTTAACCAATGCAGCATTGCGCCGCGGTCTACGACCGCCTACCGCAACAGTGTGCAACGCCAGCGCTGTTACCCCACAATCCAATTGTCCCAGTTTAGAGGTCAGGCAGCCGCCATTTCAGGGGCCCACATGGCTTCAATTACTACTGCGTCACACATAGCTAGGCCTACACTCTCCACACATACAGGAAGGGTTTTGTGAGTGGTGTAGTCTTGTGTGTAACTGTGGGTACATACCTGGAGGAATACTGACTGGTTCTTCGCTGTTGTCCTTCGTAGGCACCATCAGCTGGGACATATGAGAAGATGGCGGAATCCTCCGGTGTACCGACCGCTGGTGGACCTGTTGACAATGGAAGAGAGACATGTCATCGTCACCTACCGGTTTGACCGTGCCACAATCTAGGAACTATGGGGGTCATTCCGACCCTGGTGGTCCATGACCGCCAGGACCGGGGACCACGGAAGCACCGCCAACAGGCTGGCGGTACTTCCAGGGCCATTCTGACCGCGGCGGTAAAGCCGCGGTCAGAAAAGGGGAACCAACGGTTTCCCGCCGGTTTTCCCCTGGCCCAGGGAATCCTCCATGGCGGCGCTGCTTGCAGCGCCGCCATGGGGATTCCGACCCTCTTCCCGCCACCCTGTTTCTGGCGGTTCTTACCGCCAGGAACAGGATGGCGGGAACGGGTGTCGTGGGGCCCCTGGGGGCCCCTGCACTGCCCACCACTGGCATGGGCAGTGCAGGGGCCCCCTAACAGGGCCCCATGAAGATTTTCACTGTCTGCTTTGCAGACAGTGAAAATCGCGAAGGGTGCTACTGCACCCGTCGCACCCCTGCAACACCGCCGGCTCCATTCGGAGCCGGCTTCTATGTTGCAGGGGCTTTCCCGCTGGGCCGGCGGGCGCCCTTTTGCCAGAATGACCGCCTATGTACCCAGTTGGAGCCAGACCTGATGTCACCAATCCGCCATCCGACTGGAATCCCCCCTGACGTGCAGGTGCTGTCAGTGCTCCATTTCCTTGCAAGCGGGTCTTTTCAGACAACAGTGGGCATGGCATCAGGGATGTCCCAGCCTATGTTTTCCAACGTGTTGTCCAGAGTGTTGTTTGCCCTGCTGAAACACGTAAGGAGATACATCATTTTCCCTCAGGTGGAGGATTTGCCTACAGTGAAAGGTGACTTCTATGCCCTTGAACATATCCCCAACCTCATCGGTGCCATTGATGGGACCCATGTAGCTCTGGTCCCCCCCCCACAGGAGTGAACAGGTGTACAGGAACAGGAAGAGTTATCATTCAATGAATGTCCAGATGGTATGTTTGGCAGACCAGTACATCTCGCAGGTAAATGCTATGTTCCCTGGCTCAGTGCATGACGCCTACATCCTGCGGAATAGCAGCATCCCTGATATGATGGGTCAACTCCACAGGCACCGTGTATGGCTATTGGGGGACTCTGGTTACCCCAACCTGTCCTGGCTATTGACCCCAGTGAGGAATCCCAGGACCAGGGCAGAGGAACGGTACAATGAGGCCCATGGGCGGACTAGGAGGGTGATCGAACGCACCTTCGGCCTCCTGAAGGCCAGGTTCAGGTGCCTCCATATGACAGGTGGATCCCTATTCTACTCACCGAAGAAGGTGTGCGACATCATCATCGCCTGCTCCATGCTCCATAATTTTTGCATTTCGACGCCAGGTGCCTTTTCTGCAGGGGGATGATCCAGATGACGGTGTTGTAGCAGTTGTGGAGTCTGTGGAGCCTGTGGATAGTGATGAGGATGATGCTGAGGAAGACGACAACGACATCAGGGAGTCAGTCATACAGCAATATTTCCAGTGAGACACAGGTGAGAAAAATTTCATTTTTACCATTATATTAACTTTCACACGTCTACCTCTATCCTGTTTTTCGATTTAAATCACTATTTGGAAATTGAGTTGTACCCTTCCATTACGGTTTCACAGGTGTGGTTACCTACGTGTCAACTGCTTGCATCCTTCAAGTGCTTGTGATGTGTGACATAGGTATGTTAGCCTTACAATGGTAAAGACATTATGACACTGTCATTGATAATACATATTTAGTAAATCACAGACTGACTCCAGATTGGTTTGTGCTTCAAGGGTGATTATTGAAGTGCTCTGAAATGTGAGGGGTTTGTAAAATGAGGATGGGTGATGGTGGAGGAATGTCCATGGCAGAGTCCAGTCTATTTGTCTCACAGGTGTACTGCCCATCTGGGCATACGAAGTGGAGCTGGTGCAGTTTAAGTATGGACAGGGTAACAAAGTGGGACAGTGGGGTGACAATCAGGGTGGTCTCATTTCCTGGCGGGGTCTTGCCATCTTGCTCTATCCTGTTCCTGGATCTCAGGGCCCGCTTGCGTGGTGGTTGTCCGTCTGCAGGGTGTGGGGTGCTGGTGTGTTGGTCCTGTGGCGGGGCATCCTGTCCACTAGTGCCGGCGGAGGTGTTGGGCAGTTCATCGTCCTGGCTAGTGTCAGGGGCCCCTTGGAGTGCCACGGTGTCCCTCAAGGTCTGCTGTATGTCCTTCAGCACCCCTACGATGGTGGCCAGGGCGGAGCTGATGGTCCTGAGCTCCTCCCTGAACCCCAAATACAGTTCGTCCTGCAGGCGCAGGGTCTCCTGCAACTTGTCCAGGACCGTGGCCATCGTCTCCTGGGAGTGGTGGTATGCTCCCATGATGGAGGTGAGGGCCTCGTGGAGAGTGGGTTCCCTTGGCCTGTCCGCCCCTGTCGCACAGCAGCCCTCCCAGTTCCCCTGTGTTCCTGTGCCTCCGTCCCCTGGACCGTGTGCCCACTACCACTGCCCCCAGGTCCCTGTTGTTGTTGGGGTGGCGGGTTATCCTGGGTTCCCTGTAGTGGTGGACACACCGCTGATTGACCTGTCCTGGGTAGGGAGTTTTGGGCCCGCTGGGTGGGTGCTGTGCTGGTGTTACCAGAGGGTGGAAGGTCGGTGTTGGGCTGTGCCTGTGCAAGGGGAACCGACTGTCCCGAGGCCCACAATGGTCCGGCCTGGTCATCAGGATCCAGTAGGGCAGAGCTGCTCTCGTCACTGTGGGCCTCTTCTGGGGGTGGAGTGGTGTTGTCTGGACCCTCTGGTGTTGACGGTCCTTCGTGTTCCTGCAGGGGCATAAGAGTATGATTATTGCATGTGTGTGTGTAATGGTGTGCAATGGTTGGGTGTTTGTGTACCCCAGTGCAAGCATTCCTGTGTGTGGGTTTGTGTGGTGATGGTTGAAGGTGTGTTCTGGGTATGTGCAGTGGGCATGCTTTAGTGAGGGGTGTCCATGCTTAGTTGTGTCATGCAGGGCTTGGTGTTGGGATGGGTGGTTTGTGTTATGGGTAGATTAGGGAGGATTTGGAGTGATAGGGGAGGGGCTGAGGGTGGGGGTGTGTGATATCATGCAGGTAGGGTGGAGGATATGATAATTACGAATTGACTTACCAGTGTCCCATCCTCCACCGACTCCTCCGAGGCCCTCTGAATGCATGATGGTCAAGACTTGCTCCTCCCATGTTGTTAGTTGTGGGGGAGGAGGTGGGGGTCCGCCGCCAATCCGCTGTACCGCGACGTTGTGCCTGGAGACCGTTGAACGCACCTTCCCCCGTAGGTCGTTCCACCTCTTCCTGATGTCCTCCCGATTTCTTGGGTGCTGTCCCACGGCGTTCACCCTGTCCACTATTCTGCGCCATAACTCCATCTTCCTGGCTATTGATGTGTGCTGTACCTGTGAGCCAAATAGCTGTGGCTCTACCCGGACGATTTCCTCCACGATGACCCTGAGCTCCTCCTCGGAGAAGCGGGGGTGTCTTTGGCGTGACATGGGGTGGTGTGTGTGATGTGTGGGGTGGTGTATGTGGTGATGAGTGTGGTGAGTGTAGTGGTGTGTGGTGTTTTGTGCGTGGATGTTGTGTGGGTGATGGTGTTGTGTTCCTCTGTGTGACGTGGTTGTCTATTCTGTGCTCTCTCTCTGGCCTTCGTTCGTGATTTTTTGGTCGTAGGGGTTTGTGGGTGATGTGGGTGTGTGTTTTATATTGTGTTGGGTGTGTGGGAGTGGTGTGTGTATGTGTATCAGGTGTGTGTATTTGTAATTGTCCAATGTGGCGGTGTTTTGGAGATGTGTGTGTATTTTGAGCACAGCGGTGTGTACCGCCAATGGAATACCGCAGTTGAAAGACCACCGCTTGGATTCGTGGGTCGTAATAGCATGGGCGTGTTTCTGTTGGCGTGGAGGTGGAGGATTGGTTTCCGCCAGTTTATCACTGACCTTTGGTGTGGCGGTGTTGTGTGGGTGTCTGAATTTTGGCGGATTCCGAGCTGTGTGTCATAATAGCTGTGGCGGAATTCTGCGGCCGCTGCGGTGTATTGGCGGTCTTCTGCACGGCGGTAAGCGCCTTTTACCGCCAATGTTGTAATGAGGGCCATAGTGTGGGAAAATTGTGCCAGCAATGGTTAAAATCATCCTCGCTAGATGTAGTTAAGACACATCTCACTCTCCTGTCTAATAACACTGACTTACAAGATTTTTTGTCAGGCCCGAAGACACCATGTAGGAAGCGTTTCTTGTATGAAGTATACAATGAAATATGGAAACTTTCCCAACAAGAGGCTGCAACCCTGTCAATGCAGATAGATCAGGAAAATCTGAAAAAAGCATTAGCTGTTGTGGATATCCGACCGGTTATATACAATTAACAACATTGTTTCTTCTGCTATAAACATTACACAATCTGATATGTCTTCTTTATATCATGGTCAGAGTCAGACCAGGTCCATTATGCAGTTGGGTTGGACGCTTCAGACATTGAAGGTGGGTCGCGTTCCGTGGCAGCACATCAGTGCCAGGGAAATATTTTTTTCCTTTAATTTAACGCGACAACAACAGCTAATGGCTAAGAAGGAGGCGACTTATTGCTATGCTCAACATTGAAAAGTTAGAAAGATTGCCTTTTACCGTGGCTGAGATTCCCTCTGCAGAGTGGTTGATACACGGGGTTATTAATCTGCCTATTTCTATATTACAATTCACTTCTTGTTTGAAACATGTTCCGGTAGGCAGATATGAAAAGTTGGGAGATAGTTACATCCATGAGGTGTGGGAGCTTCCCTTCTTGTACAAATACCTCAATGGCATGAAAGAAGTCTTTCTTAGCGGTAGTGAATGCAAGACTTCAGTCAGCCATTCAATGATTTGTAAGCAGCTGTCCTTGCATGGGGCGTGTAATGCCTCAGTGGTGAACTTGGCTTGCTATCTGAAGGGAGTTCCAGTCCCCTTGATTAAACGCACATTCCAGGTGCTTTCAAACGGCAGCTACGTCCTCCTCAATAGTGAAGACTGTTGTGGCATGCGGGCTGGAATAGTTTACGTTGTTTCGGTCACTAAGGTTGTTACTTGCTGCGGGAGTGTGTTGTTTCCCCCCACTAAAATTAGGGAGGTAGCGGATATTTGGCCTCACATTGCTATTTCCAAGGTGAATTTCGACAAGTTAAGTAGTCTGAAGGCTTTATTGTTTCAGAAGCATGTGGCCCTTACATCTGCGCGCGAGACCTACGCACTTCAGGTGGCAAGGTCATCAGCGGAAATACAGTCCCTGTTAAATACCAACTTTCCGAGCCACTTTGGTGAACTCGTGGGACGTACATTCAATGCTTCCGGCACGGCTGGATTAGCACATTTTTTCAAAGCGTTTGGTGTTGGTTTCGTTCACACCTTCTCTTCCATATTCGGTTTAATACCTTCGGCTATTCCTCCAATTTTCGGAAGCATTTTTGGGGGATTTCCAATAACTTTGGCTTTATTAGCCAGTATTTTGCTGTTGCTGTTGTTTTTCCGCAATGGCTGTCCCGCCGCAACAAGGACGAATGTGGGTGCTCCCATCAGCGCAGCTGTGTCGTGAACGCATGATGCAGCACTTTGGAGCAACACTCCTGGAACATTTGGAGTGTGACTGGTCTCTGTCATTCAGACCGGTTTTGGATTGTGTGCAGCCAGTGTTTCGGTGCCGTTGGTGCTCTTTTGAACATGCACTGGACGTTTGTCTCTCACAGCAACGCCCCCCAGTGGTTGATGCTGATCTGTTGATGTTCCAGCTGATGGCTCATTACCAGACATGCACGCTGCGGCTGCGTTTGCTTCGAGAGGCTGATTATGAGATACCCTTCCTGGAGGAAGTTGATATTACCTCGTTCACAGGCTCTGCACAGGATGCCGCCTTGGTTGACACTGGGGCTTTGGAACACACCTGCTCCTTGATAGTCTTTGGCATGAATTTTCCGGTTTTGTCATCTGCCGAAGTGGAGAATCTCCTGCTTTCCGTGACCACTGTTTGATTTGAACTTCTTCTAAAATGACATTGTCATTTGCATTCGGCATTTTGCCGCATGCTCATTTTTTAAATTGAGGATTAATATGCTTTGGTGTCCTCTTGTTGAAATTTGATAGGGTTTTAATTATATTTTAGCTTAGGGCATTTTTAGCTTCGGCTTAAACCACTTTCTAGTGTAGTGTAGCCATTTTTAATGTAGCTTTATGCGCCTTAGCTTAACATATTAGGCCTCTGTGCACTTTGCCCTAGATGCATTTTATTCAACCTTGCACTGTTATTTTACAATAACCAGTTTCACGGTCTTGTTTTTATTTAATTCTATCACACTGTTTAACTTACTTCAGCACTGTGTTCTCAAACAATACATTCTTGCTCGCTCTGTGCTTCAGTCAAGGCTACAGTATGGTACTTTGCCGGTAAACGTGGTAGAAGTTTAGTCTCTAGTGCTTGTAGAAAGTACACATCCTTACGTAGGGACATTTCTTAGAACATCTGCGTGTTAGTTATAAAAAACTTTCTAGTCCTAGTACACGTCAGAGGGAGATTCCGACCAGGAACCTACAACTAGATGCTGACTGCCCCGTTGCAGATGCTGATGCAGATTACAAGCCTTTGCTCAGGTATGAGGGTTGATGTCCTCCCGGGGGAACCTGAAAGGCAGGCTTAGAGATTCACATGCTGTGCTCAGAATATAACTTAGAGAGAACCTAATCTCGTTGCCCTATGATAGCCTTATTCTTGTTCTTCACTCTCATCGTTACTATTTTAATCCCACTGTGTTGTGTAGTTCTGGTTATTGCAGCTCACGCTTTGCTATCTAAAATGCAGTTGTTTTATTAAATCAATCTTTAAAACATAAACTGCCTTTGTCATTTCTATATGAGCCTTGTATATGAGAGAACCGGTTGTGACCTGAGTGACCACGACTTCCCTGGGAAGTACTAAGATGTCATGCGCTCGGCTGCCCAATTGTCTCTTCCCTTAGGGAGAGATGAGGCATTGCTAGTTAGCCGGAGCAAAACCCAGATTTGGGGTGACAAGGGTCATTCACCGTGGGTCAGACTTAGTCCCCCACACTGCGAACGATCTTGCCGCCCAAAAATCCAGTAGTCTCATTAGGATAATGAGAGCCTACGCAACAATGCCACAGAGCCTGTCACTCTCAGACCCATATGCTGCACCATTAATCTGAGCAATGGACAGAGATAGCATTAACCAGCAGGTGCTAGATCAGTGTGGTGTGTAGGCCAGAAAGTGCTAGAGCAGTGCGGTGTGTGTCTGTGGTGTGGCCAACCGAACGGGTCCTCGAAAATAATACTGAACTTCAAGTCTCCTGCTAACATAAAAACAAACACTTCAGTTTTGCTAATTTTTAATCACTCATAGAAATGGTAGACCTGCCAGAAACACGCCCAGGATATTATTAGCATAAGTATAAGATAGAGGGTATCTGCAGAATCTCATTCAGGAACTCTAGCAAGTGAAACGATTAGGTTGTTTATTTAACATATATAAAATTATATGATTTATAAGAAATAATGCTGCCTGTACAAGATATGGTTTTCAAGTCGGTCAGTCAGTTAGTTATTCTTTATTCGAATAATTAAAATCCTAAAAGACAAAGAAAGTAATGGTAAAGTACAATATCCTAAATAATGTAAACACTTCATCCAAGTTTAAAAATAGACAAAAAAACAACAAATAAACAGCAATCTGTGCTGCCAATGCGTAAAATACAATTCATACTCCTTATAATAACATCAAATTTGTGTACGAGCATGCCACTGTGCCTGGTCCTCTCTTTCTAGACCAGGGGAGGCTCCGCCATTAGGGCAGAGGATCGTTGCCCCCTGCCAGCAGTGACAGCTGCTTTTTTTCCCAAAAAACGATAATAAACTGCATTTATTATTGGTTTTTGGTAAAAGGGGCGAATCCACAGGCTGTGACGTGCACTGAAGTGGAGTGCACAGCACTCCCCCTCACTGCGCATGTATGTTTGGCCGGCCATCTCAGGCCGGCCAAACACACATGCCCAGTGGGTGCCGGGCTAGAGAGAGCATGCACAGGCTCCCAGTCTGCCTAGAAGCACCCTGGCTGGGTGCTCTAAGTCAATCCTGATGCTGCTCTGAGCAGTGTCACGATTGGAGGTAGGGCAGGCTGGGAGCCTGTGCCTGCTGAGGAAAAATGGATTGAGTAGTGCGGAGGCAGAGAGCAAGGTAAGTGTTTATTTTTTAATTTAATATTTATTCCCACTGCGCGCCGCCCCGCCCCTTCCGCGCTCCCTGAGCCACGACTGTGTAGACCTCACTGCATCCACTAAAATGCTAGCCATACTATAACAGGCTAATGCACTTAGTAGCATTTTCACAATGTGGTCTCAGCAAATGCAAAGTCCTCTATCCCACCACTTAACCACCAATGTAGAATGTTGTCTATCTATGCAGTGACCAAATGTAGGGGGGCACTACGCAGATAGTCCAGATAGATGTTTTCAAAGTTCTATGGCTGCATGGGTGTTCTTACACTCAGTTCTCAGGGATCCCCTGAAGGTAGTGAGGTGCTAGGGGTGCAAAGTTATTGACATGACCAGTAGTTCAGGTTTATCTACCCAGGAGTTTCCGGGTGCAGTGATATTGGTCATTTCAGGTTCTGCACTCCGACTCCGACCACTTGGCAACGAGGGGGGCCACCTAAAAAAAAAATGCAAGGAGGGACTTGGGGACAAGTCTGGGAGCTCCCAACAGTGAAGATCATTCTGTGGGTATCTGGAGAGCAGGGAGACACCGTTGGAAGTTGTGGACCTGGGCCAGGGGACTCAGAGCAGTGGATCCTTAGCGGTGGTTCTCCTGCATTAAAGCACTCACAGTTCTTTGGGTGACCTACAGTAGGAGAGACAGGACAAGGCAACTGGATGTCTGTGAAGGTTGTCCTCTGCCATGCTGATGCCCCTTGCTGGCAGGTCTTTGGATCTACTGTTGAAGTCTGGGGTAGGCTTCAACAAGCCTTGGTTGGTGCGAGGGGTCCAGTACTCCAGGTGTTGGTGCAGCTCAGCTCTGGTGGATCTTTGGATCTTCTCACTTGGTGGGAAGACAGGACTGACTTCTTCGTGCAAGGGGACCTCCTCCTAAACAACTGCTGTGATGGTGGACCCAAGGGTCAGTGGACTGGATGATTGAGGTTGGTGCCTGCAAGAAGCAAGGAAGTGGCTCCTCTACTCCAAGGGAGATGCTGACGGGTTAGTGTAGTGTTGGAGAACCTTTAAGACCTTGGAATCCCCCAAAGCAGCAGGACGAGACGTGGTGTTGCAATTGTCAGGACGGCAGCAGGTAAGCAGGCGGGGTTTCGCATTAAAACTTTACCAGGCTTCCACAGTTCTTGCTCTTCCAGTTCTTCTGTGTCCTCTTCTCTTTGTTATCAGATGAATCTGGCTTCTGGTGTCAGGGAGCTGCCTAAATGATAAATTTAGGGGTGTTTTAGGGGAGTGTAGAGTAGTAGCCAATGGGCTACTTACCCTTGGGGTGCCTACGCCCTGTTATGACCGCTTCCTGTGCAGAGTGGGCATATCACTATCTAAGAAGGCCTAGTTCTGACCAAAACCAAGATGGTGGAACCCTTGTTCTAGTGTCCACCTCAGGTGGCACACCTAAGGGGTGTGGTACATGCCTACGGACAAGCTAATTTTCTTGTCTGTCCTGGTGCCAAATGGACCTCTGGGCAGGGGGCGGCTACACCTAGGACTGAGGAAGCCAGGGGGGTGTACATACCAAAGACAGCAGCATCTTTGAAGACCCCGGCCTTGGTATACAGATCTGCTAGCCATCCTGTTGGAGCGGATGGTAACACCCCTCTCCTGAACAAGCATTGTTTCTGACCTCTGAGAGCACGGGGTCTCACTTCCAGGGGGTCAGAAATATGTCTGGTGGTGTCATACTGGACTAAACTAGTCAGTCAGCACAACAAGAGACTAGTGGGGTTCATGGGGTACCACTAAGGTGCCCACGGAGTGCATATCCGAATAAATCTGAGGCTGGTATTACCCAAGACAACATGTTTAATACCAAACACCGTAGGGTTTGGTGATGCCGTTATGTGACTGGGTCACTTGTGTTGACAAGTGTCCAGCACATACCTTGAAATGGCTTCCCAGGTCACTTACAATATTCAGCAATGGGGTTGAGCATCACAGGGCCATATCCACTGGTGCAGATATGACCACCCAGTAAGTGTACTGCACCCTGTCGTAGGGCTCTCAGGCCTGCCTTAGGGATGACTTGCATATACTTAGCTGCAGTGATGGGGGCATGGCACACCAAGGGGTGATATGTCATGTTTTCTCCTGGCTTGCATCAGGGCACATAGATTGCAATAGTAGCTGTGTGCTTCTCATTTTAGGGTGGTCCCTAAAGGTGGCACAATCTGTGCTGAGGCCTTGAGGAACCCTCACATCTACCCAGGCCCTAGGAACAGGGGTATCACTTACTAGGGACTTACACGGGTGGAGGAGTGTGTCAATTGTACACCTTATTACCTGTTTTTGAGAAAAGGGCACTGGCACCTGGGGTTTGATTAGCAGGAACCCATTAAGCCTCAGAACCAGTGGTACAAAGTGACCTTGTCAAAAAGGGGCACTTTTCTACATACAGCTTAAAGTTGAAAATAATGTTCACTTGCTTTGGAGGACACCATGAGTCAGAGATTTAGATTGTGAACAGAAAGGTGTTATGCAGACTGCTTGAGAATATGTTATGTTATGTTAGTATTATTTTTTTCAGTGCAATGGTGATATGAGTCAAATGTTTTTAGGGACATGTGATTGAAAAGTGATATACGTCTTTGCTTCCTTCTGGCCATCAAAAATTTAGCACAAGCAGATCAGTGAAAGCCCTAAATTAACCTGTGCTAACCTTCTGGTAACTTGTCATTGAACAGTCATGTTTAATGCAAAGACACTGTATAAGTATTTGCATAATATATCAAACATTAAAATAGTGAAAACCCCACACCAAAGGATTCCAAAAACTGGTTAGAGAAATAGATTTGAATTCAATAAATAAAAAAAAACTAAAGCAACAAACATCCAATAAGTAGAACTTGAGTTATGAATTTTTAAAGATTAAACTGTAAGATAGCAATTAAAAGCAAGAATCGTCCAGTGGGGATATCTGGTCGCACCGAGCAGGGACAAAGTCAAAAGTTCAGGCTGACTGAGATGGAGCACTGGCTAGCTACAGGGACCCAGTTGGGCCCTCTGAACCAATGTACCCTAAATCTGGGTTACAGAGTGATGCATCGGTTTTAAAAAAGGCAGTAGAGGGGATGCATTGCTTATTCCCCGCTATAGCAGCAATGCATCAGTTTCGAGATGCAGTGAAGATGCTGGGCAAGTTTCTATTGCAGCAACATCGAGGAACTGAAGTGCAGTTGAGGCGAAGCATCAGTTCCAATGAGCGCAGAATTTACAATGTGGAGTTTCAACATCATTGTCAAGTCTTCTATTAACAGGGATGCGAGGACCTTGCGCCAAGAAAAGCAATGCGAGGTACTTTGGTAATGCAAACCTGGTAGAGCCAGTTCTGACCGATGCAGTAGAGGTGATGCACCGATTTTCTCTACTTACCAGCAGCCATGCATCATTTCTGCTCCAGCAGCAGAGAATGCATCGGTTCCATTGGAGCAGTGCACCTTAGGACCACTTCCAAGGACCCAGGACTGGTGTGGCATCACTTTGTCGCGTAGGCTCTCATTATCTTAATGAGACTACTGGATTTTGAGCAGCAAGCTCGTCCACAGTGTGGGGGACTGAGTCTGACCTACGGTTGATGACGCTTGTCACTCCAAATCCGGGTTTTGCTCCGGCTAACTAGCAGTGCCTCATCTCTCCCAAATGGCAGAGACAATTGGGCAGCCGAGCGCATGACATATCAGTGCTTCTCAGGGAAGTCGTGGTCACTCAGGTCACAACTGGTTCTCTCATACACAATGCGGTCAACGACTGCATTTTGGATAGCAAAGCATGAGCTGCAATAACCAGAACTACACAACAGAATAATATGAAAATAGTGACTATGAGAGTGAAACACAAGAATAAGGCTATCATGGTGCCACTATTTTATTCTCTCTCTAAGTTATATTTTGAGCACAGCATTTTAAGCTCTAAGCCTGCCTTTCAGGTTCCCCCGGGAGGACATCAGCCCTCATACCTGAGCAGAGGCCTGTAATCTGTATCAGCATCTGCAACGGGGCATTCAGCATACAGTTGTGGTTCCCTGGCTGGAATCTCCCTCTTGACGTGTACTAGGACTAGAAAGTGTTTTTATAACTAACACGCAGATGTTCTAAGAAAATGTCCCTACGTAAGGATGTGTATTTTCTACGAATGCTGGAGACTAAACTTCTACCACGTTTACCGGCAATGTACCAGACTGTAGCCTTGACTGAAGCACAGGGCAATCAAGAATGCATTATTTGAGAACACAGTGCTGAACTAAGCTAAACAGTGTGATAGAAGAAATTAAAACAAGATCGTAAAAACTGGTTATTGTAAAATAACAGTGCAAAGCTGAATAAAATATATCTAGGGCAAAGTGCACAGCGGCCAAGTATGTTAAACTAACGTGCATGGAGCTATACATAAAATGGCTACACAACACCCTCCCCTTGTCGGTAGAAAGTGGTTCAAGCCAAAGCTAAAATACCCTAACTGAAAATAAGTTTAAAACCCTACTTAATTTTGACAAGTTAAGAGGACACACAAGCATATTACTTGACAATTTAGAAATGAGCATGCGGTTCAGAGCCGAATTCAGATTGAAATGTCAATTTAGAACAGTTCCGATTCAACCACAATTCATGGAAAGCAGGAGATCTTCCACTTCGGCAGATGACAGAACCGGTAAATCCGCACCAAAAATTACTAAGGAGCAGGTGTGTTCCATAGCCCCAGTATCAACCAAGGCGGCATCCCGTACAGTGCCCATTAACGAGTCAATGTTAACTTCCTCCAGGAAGGGTAGCTCGTAATCAGCTTTTCTCAGCAAACGCAGCCGCAGTGCGCATGTCTGGTAATGAACCCTCAACGAGAACATCAACAGATCAGCCTCAATCACTGAGGGGCGTTGCTGCGAAAGACAAACTGCCAGTGCATGTTCAATAGAGCACCAACCGAAACACGGGCTGCACACAATCCAAAACCTGTCTGAATGACAAAGACCCCTCACACCCCAAATGTTCCAGGAGTGTTGCTCCAAACTGCTGCATCATGCGTTCACGACACAGCTGCGCTGATGGGAGTGCCTTCATTTGTCCTTGTTGCGGCAGGACAGCCATTGCGGAAAAACAACAGCAATAGCAAAATGCCGGCTAATAAAGCCAAAGTTATTGGAAATCCCCCAAAAATACTTCTGAAATTTGAGTGAATAGCTGAAGGTATCAAACCGAATATAGAGGAGAAGGTATGAACAAAACCAATACCAATAGCTTTGAAAAAATGTGCTAATCCAGCCGTGCTGGACGCATTAAATATACGTCCCACGAGTTCACCAAAGTGTCTCGGAAAGTTCATATTTAACAGGGACTGTATTTCTGCCGACGACCTTGCCACTTGAAGTGCGTAGGTCTCACGTGAAGATGTAAGGGCCACATGCTTCTGAAACAATAAAGCCTTGAATCTACTCAACTTGTCAAAATTCACCTTGGAAGTATCAATATGAGGCCAGATGTCAGCTACCTCCCTTAATTTAGTGGGGGGAAACAGAACGTTCCCACAGCATGTAACGACCTTAGAGACCGAAACAACGTAAACTATTCCGGCCCGCATGCCACAACAGTCTTCACTATTGAGAAGGACGTAGCTGCCATTTGAAAGCACCTGGAACGTGCGTTTAATCAAGGGGACTGGAACTCCCTTCAGATAGCAAGCCAAGTTTGCAACCGAGGCATTACACGCCCCATGCAAGGACAGCTGCTTACTAATCATCGAATGGCTGACTGAAGTCTCATATTCACTACCGCTAAGAAAGACCTCTTTCATGCCATTGAGGCATTTGTACGAGAAGGGAAGCTCCCACACCTCATGGATGTAACTATCTCCCAACTTTTCATATCTGCCTACAGGAACGTGTTTCAAACAAGAAGTGAATTGTAATGTTGAAATAGGCAGATTAAAAACCCTGTGTATTAACCACTCTGCCGAAGGAATCTCGGCCATGGTAAAAGGCAGTCTTTCTATCTTTTCAATGTTAAGCATGACATAAGTTGCTTCTTTCTTAGCCATTAGTTGTTGTTGCCGCGTCAAATTAAAGGAAAAAAAATTTCCCTGGCACTGATGTGCTGCCACGGAATGCGACCCACCTTCAATGTCTGAAGTGTCCAACCCAACTGCATAATGGACCTGGTCTGACTCTGTCATGATATAAAGAAGACATATCAGATCGTACAATGTCAATAGTAGAAGAAACAATGTTGTTAATTGAATATATCCGGTCGGACAAGGTGTGAATCCCATTATCCACAACAGCTAATGCCTTTTTCAAATTTTCCTGGTCTATTTGCCTTAACCGGGCTGCAGCCTCTTGTTGGGAAAGTTTCCATATTTCATTGTATACTTCATACAAGAAACACTTCCCACAGGGTATCTTGGGGCCTGACAAGAAATCTTATAAGTCAGTGTTGTTAGACAAGAGATTGAGGTGCGCTTTAACCGCATCAAGTGAGGACTATTTTAGCCACTGTTGGCACAATTTTCCTACACCATATGTTGTCATTATGTCAGCATGTTCTGGTGATATATAGCGAGGGTCTGGCCTACTCGTCCGGAAACCCATCGAGGAGATGACAAAACATTGATGACACCAGTTGGTATCTATGGGCCACAATAACCACCCGCCTGGATGTGTCAGTGAAGCATTAAACGTACCATTCTGGACCCACTCATTAAGCTTGTATATGGTTGCATTTGTGTATTTTTGCCAATTGCCAAATTTTGCAGGGGCAGGTATACTGGGCATGTTTAATTCTCTAATTGTTGCTAAGCCTAAACAACTTGTTTGTTGCACTGTTTCATTTAAAAAGATCATTTGAACAGGGATGAGGCATGCTCTAAACAATGTTTCTGCACCCTTAGTCTGCCAATTTTTTGTTCCCCAAACACTTTTCAAATCAATATATTTGGACCAATATTCATAACCTTCAATTGATAACCGGGAAACAAAGGATTCCGAATATATAAATTTCGTGTTGGTCAATAACATAAGTATGTCCTGAGTTGGAGTTACTTTAAAATAATATGACTGAGCATTTTTTGGACGATGCCCAGAAAAATACGCAGACTTTTCAGTATAAGTTTTTGAACTCCCTTGTGGTGGAGTTGGACAATGTTCCCATTGCGTGTAATTAAATATCGTTTTGGGACTACTCGCTCTATGTATGAAGTGGTGCCCATAATAATTATAGCAAAACATATCACCATAATTTTCTTTAAACTGGTAAACATCTTTGTTTTCATAGATAGTATAATATTGCAATTCTGTCATCATAGAATCAACTGTTTTCACATCCCAATCATCAGACACAATGCCTGGTATTACTACATCATTCATAGATAATTTTAACACATACAGTATTTGAATGATTTCCGTGGGACCATAGATATCAAACATCACTTTGTCCCAAACAATCCCATCAGGAATTGGCACTGTGGAAATGTTCATAAAGGATAAGTCCTTCGGACCTTATGTGATGAAAAATGTGGTTTCAAAACCTCCCCCACCTGTTCAACCGCTAATCTCTTGGGAAGAAAATGACCATGTATCAACAAGAAAAAGGTAATAACAAAACCAATCCAAAGCAGAAAGGCTAGGACAGTCAAAGAAAGCCATACATAGTTCCATGGAAAAACAAAATATGTGTCTTTAAGCCAATGTATTAGCTTACGTGCACCTGACAGGTCAGCTGTCGAAGTGGCAAATGAGTCCGATAGACCATCGTTGAAGTCGGCAAAGTAACCAGAGGCAGTTCGTGCAAATGGCGTAGCCGAGGTCAATGGTGGAGTTGGTGTTTCCTGTGGTGGTACACTGTAGATAGCACCATCCGTCTGGCTAGTAGTCATGGTGACTTGATCAAACGTTTCTAAATTGCTGGTTGTTAGTGGAACTAATGCAAGATCATCATCCACCCTCCCCAAGCTCGGAGAGGTGTCAGTGTTAGTATAAACAACTTGAAGCGGAACTTCTTATCCAGTAGTGAGAGGGGTTCGGGAACTACTGGATGTTCCTCTTGTTGGCTGTGCAGAATCGGCCACATGTTGTAGTTTGACATTGTCAATTGAAACAAAACAATTTTATTTGGTACCTGGCAACGGTGGTAGAATAACAGTTCTGGTACCGTGTATCCCCAGTACAGGGACTGGTGCCCGATAAGAAGGACCAAATTCTTTTTTTACTGTGACCTTTTCACATACAAGATCCCCAACCCTGGGAATCCAGCCGGTAGATGTTACAGGCACATCCTTAATTCCTGTGGAGGCAGCACTTTTAGAAGAGTTATCCTCACGTAACTGTTGTAATTCCTGTAAAACAGTGACACAATCATTTATGTCAAAAGGTGTTTCTGCTGCCTCCACGCCAGGACCATCAAGATCCGGAACAAATATTCGAGTTACGAACAGGCACTCATATGAAGTACGACCCCCTAGGGACCTTCTAGGCAGGTTATTTAGTGCTCTATGAACGCCATACAGGTGGGTTAGCTAACTACGACCCGTACCTAAGACTCTGGCTGTTAAGGATTGCTTTAAATCGTGGTTTAATCGCTCCACAACACCATTTCCCTCGGGACGAAATGGAGACGAGTACTGCAGTTGGGCCCCCAACGAAGCCATGATGTCCCTGAATGCCCTTGAGGCGAAAGCAGGGCCCTGGTCCGAATGGAACGCCGCAACTTAATATGTACTGATAAAGACTCGCAAATCTTTAATAACAGTCCGAGCGTCAGCCGAGCATTGTGGCCACACCCACACAAATCTGGAGCATGAATCAACAGCGACTAATATGTATTTGTATGCAGTATCAGGTGTTAGTGGACCGCAATGGTCCAAGTACACACACACTGTAATGGTCTATTGGAAATTAAGAGGGGTGTCTGAGGCGGGCGCTTGGCCGTAGAAACTTTAATTTGTTGACAGATGTCACAACAAAGGACATACTGCTTAGTCTCTTTGTAGAGACCAGGCCACCAATAACGGGCCTGTAAGAGTGAAATTGTAGCCGCCACACCAGCATGTGCAGATGCCACCCCCTCATGTGCTGCTTTGATCAATTGTGGCCTTATATCTTTGTTGGGGATGTCACGTACGCCTACGCCTGGAATTTTAACTTCAGCGTTCAGCATACCTCCCATATAGTATTGATATTTGTTAGGAATCCTTTAGGATAAGGCGTACCATCAACCGTAGCTTTTATGGCAGCCAAAGTGCCTGTGTCTGGTTTGGAACTCGAACGAGTCTCTGCAGCTACGGTGGCTACTGCCACTGACGACTTTGCGGCTTCATCTGCCAAAGTATTTCCAGCAACGTGTATTTCAACGCGCTGGTGTCCAAGTGTATGCACAACATGGACTTTCGGTATCATCTCTTTCAGGTCTGCTACCTTCCCCCACAGGAGTCTGTGTTTTATGGTGCTGCCTTTGGAATGTCTGAACCCATTCTGATGCCAGTAATGCAGATATTCATTAAAGGACTGGACACAGTAATATGAATCCCAAACAATCAGTGTGAACTGCGCTGGATCCGTATGTTCTAGTGCCATCAGCAGAGCTTTTTGCTCGGCCAATTGTGCTGTACAATCCCCTAAGGTCTGTGTATAGGTGTTTAGGGGACAGAATTTCTCCCCCTCCATATAGCCGCTTACGGCTGCGCAAGCAGCAGAATATTGATGTTTAGTTCCAATCGCTGGTTGTGCAGAGCCATCGGTGTACATGACTCTATGATATTGATCAATAGACCAGGTATTCGCTGTAACCAGATATTCTACTTCATATTGTAGAAATTATTGAGTTTGTAACTTTGGATCGAAAATGTAGTCTACATCAGTGGCTGTTAAAGACGTAGCCCATTGTATCCAACGTGGATGAAGTGCTTTTGCGTTCGTAATGATAGCTTTTGTAACAGCCTCTAGGGCTGGAATTGGAGAAACAACAATAATGCGTTTCCCTTTGGCAAGAGGTCTTTCTTTAATAACAGCCATCTGCACAGCAGTGAGAATTTTCTCCGTCGGTGCAAAGCGTTGTTCAGCAGCTGAATACAAATGTGATTTGTATGCAATCGGGACTGTCTCACCTTCATTAAATGTTACATAGGTGAAACCGATGGCCCCAGCTATTACACTGATGACCAAATGTGTTTTGTTGTCCCTTGTGTGTAAATGTTTTGCTGCTAGCATGTCTGTCTGCAACTCTCAAAGAGTGCGTGTATGTTCAACTGACCAGAATTTACTTGAAAAATCGGGACGTATTAAGTCATATAAAGGTTTAATGCGTGTTGCATAATCAGGAATGTATGTTCTGCCAAAATTTAGAAAACCCAACAACGATTGAAGTTTTTAATCATATTCGGTGGTTGTAATTGTGCACATTTTTCTAAAAATTGTGGCACTAGGCTCTTCCCTTCACTCGACAGCTCACATCCCAGGAACAGGACGCTGAGGAAGGCAATTTTTGATTTTTTAAAGTTAAATTTGTAGCCAAGTTTGGCAAACCCTACAACAATGCTGGATACCCGTCTTAAATGTTGTAGTAACTCATCATCCGTGAGATATATATCATCCACATATGACAATGCTTCAGGGTCTATCTCGTGTACAATAGCAGTCACACAAGCCGCAAACAGTCCTGGGCTGTTCTTATACCCCTGAGGCAAACAACTGAATTTTTCTGAGAGCCTAATGCGCTAAAGCTTGTTAAGTCCCTGCTTTATGGGTGCTATATTCTGGCAGAAGAACCCATTCAAGATGTCTAAAGTTGTTTTGTATTTTTTCCGCTCTATGTTGCTCATTAGTGCAGTGCTATGTGAGTTTTGTATAGCATATGTACGTGTATGTCCGTTCATATGTCTGTAGTCTAAGACTATTCTGTATGAATGGTCCGGCTTAGCTACAGGGAATAAAGGTTTATTCATCGGTGAAACACAGGGTTCAATCACACCCTGGTATTCTAATTGTGTAAGTATTTCTCTCACCGGTGCCCTTGCTTCATGTTTTATGGGATACTGCGGTTGTGGCTGAGGCTCACTTTTAATAGGAATGACATGGTAGGGAGAGTCCCTATCCCACCCCACGTGATTTCTATATAACACGGGTGCTTGTGCTAGAACCCATTCTGTAGAATAGGACTCGGCGAGTTCCCCTGGAACAAGTGGCGAGAAAGAAGGTTTAATGACCTCTTCTCCATATGGGCAGGTGTGGACGAAATCAGGCAGCCAATCTTGTTCAGCCAACAAGATATCATATACTTTAACTACATGGTCCCAAAAGATTGCGTGTATTGTGCGTTCAATGTCTCCTTCTAATTGTAGTGTTACTTTGTACACCCTATCAGGCTCGGAGACATGCATGTCCGCTGTTTCTACTTGTATAAAGTCATCAGTTGCTTTCACCTCAAGATGCTCTAGAAGATTCCGGCGAACTATTGTGACCTCTGCCGCGCTGACTAGCAGTGCTAGAGCCCAAGTCTTGTTCTTCAAGAGGACCCTCTTCCTGTGTGGCATGTCGAACTGAGACTGCTGCCACCTTTTTCTTTTTAAATTGTTGTTTGTGTTGTACTAGTTTCTCTTCCTTTTTAACAGAAACCTCAGAAGAGCGTTGTGATTCCTGTCTCGGTTTCACGTACTCTGTTCTTCGCTCTGATCGCCCACCTCTCTCATTTCTTTTTTCCGATGAGTCCCGAAAGGAACGAGATCGGCGTATATCAGTATATTGATATCTATCAGGCATTTTTATATTCTCTCTATTCCTGAGATTATATCTAGTCTGTGGGGTCTCCATTCACGGAGATTCTCCCCTTTCCTTTTTAGGTGTTTGTTGCTTTTTATCCCAGCGTTTCTTATTACCCTCAGGTTGTTGTTTAGTATTATCTTTATTAATTTTACCCTGAAATTGAGGTTTTTGTGGTCTAGCCCATAGGCTATCTTGACCGATACTTGAATATGTTTCCACTATTATTTTAGGCAGCCCCCGTTCCTGATCTTGTTGCGGAACGTCACGGAGCCGCATGCGCACTGCAAGTGCAACTGCTTCCCCTTTGAGGTTAATTACGATGATAGAAGAAACTGTGGCAAAATTGCCCATCAGTTGCATTCCCAAATCTAGGGCCGGGGCAGCCCCGTATTCATCTTAACTTTGTTTAAGCACTTCCGGTAGGCTGGCAAGTGTCGGTGTACCCTGTGCCATTGTATAGAGCGCGGCAAATACCGTGCCCCATGTATTACAGTGTTCAACTGTAGGGACCATCCCAAAGGTCAAGCACATAGTCAATATTCTATGTTTATCCTGAGGTCCCGCATGGGGAAATACTGCTTCCAGCGTATTAATTTTTTGTGCTAGCCAGAACGGAGTCTCCTCTCGTTTGGTCGGGACCTTACCCATAATTGAATGTACAGTCACCAGATTTATACCTGGTGTTACTGCATGTGGTTGTGCTGGAGCAGCACGCGCTGTGTTTGTATTTAAAGTTTGCATCACAAATTGCACTAATCGTCTGTATATTGTTATTAACTCGATGTATAAGCGTCGAACCTCAGCTACTGCTAAATTCGCAACCGCAGGATGTGGTGTATATGTGGCCAATAAAGGCCGGGTTGGACCGTCATTACTTAGTGGACCTAACCTTACTGGTAATATTGTATGGGGTAGGGTGCCATCAAGCCAATTATTATGTTCTTGATACGATAGAGGTATCTCTAAATATGCGTACACCCTGTATTGTCCAGGCGTGTTCGCAACTGTATATGTGTGAAATGTATTTGAGTTTCCATCAACTGCTGCAAATGTGACTCAAGAGTAAAAAAGCTCTGTTCTTTAAGCTGTGTGGGTGTCCACCACAAACGTGACTGGACCTCGCTGGGCCGTCAGGCCATTTGCTAGTAAGTGTGCTGTGAGAGGTTGTCGCATATTAACAGCTATTTGTACAACCTGGGGATTCGCCATCATAAAGCACTAAGAGTTCAGAGAAGGCACACCAAGATGGGGTTTTTTTCTTTTAAAGTTCAAGCTTGAACAACTGCCAGCTGAAAATAGGATTACCTATACGGCTGTGGTGGAAATCCTCAGAACCACGGACGTCTCCGTATATACGGAACTGAGGTGTAATTCTATAAAATGAGACTGAGATATTCCGGTGGACCTGAAAATTAGAGCCTGACCAAACGTTGACGGCACCATGTCGCGTAGGCTCTCATTATCTTAATGAGACTACTGGATTTTGAGCAGCAAGATCGTCCACAATGTGGGGGACTGAGTCTGACCCACAGTGGATGAAGCTTGTCACTCGCAATCCGGGTTTTGCTCCGGCTAACTAGCAGTGCCTCATCTCTCCCAAATGGCAGAGACAATTGGGCAGCCGAGGGCATGACATATCAGTACTTCTCAGGGAAGTCGTGGTCACTCAGGTCACAACTGGTTCTCTCATACACAATGCGGTCTCATATATAAATGACAATAAAGGCAGTATAAGTTTTAAAGATTGGTTTAATAAAATGACTGCATTTTGGATAGCAAAGCGTGAGCTGCAATAACCAGAACTACACAACACAGTAACATTAAAATAGTGACTATGAGAGTGAAACACAAGAATAAGGCTACCATGGTGCCACTATTTTATTCTCTCTCTAAGTTATATTTTGAGCACGGCATGTTAAGCTCTAAGCCTGCCTTTCAGGCTCCCCCGGGAGCACATCAACCCTCATACTTGAGCAAAGGCCTGTAATCTGCATCAGCATCTGCAACGGGGCATTCAGCATACAGTTGTGGTTCCCTGGCTGGAATCTCTGTCTTGACGTGTACTACGACTAGAAAGTGTTTTTATAACTAACACGCAGATGTTCTAAGAAAATGTCCCTACATAAGGATGTGTATTTTCTACGAATGCTGGAGACTAAACTTCTACCACATTCACCGGCAATGTACCAGACTGTAGCCGTGACTGAAGCACAGGGTGATCAAGAATACATTATTTGAGAACACAGTGCTGAACTAAGCTAAGCAGTGTGATAGAAGAAATAAAAACAAGACCGTAAAAACTGGTTATTGTAAAATAACAGTGCGAAGCTGAATAAAATATATCTAGGGCAAAGTGCACAGCGGCCTAGTATGTTAAACTAACGTGCATGGATCTATACATAAAATGGCTACACAACAACTTGGCAGGACAGACTCACAGATAGCAGAGCCCAGATCTAGAGGCAGGGTAGTTCAAAATCTATTGTGTCTCTGAGACTTCAGATCTGAAGGCCTAATGACTAGCCGCTGGAGTAACTCTAGGTTCAAGTGATACAGGTCCAGTCCTTTTCACCCAGGCAAGAGAACAGCAGGGCATCACAGCAAGGCAGGAGTCCAGCAAAGCAGCAATCCAGCAGAGTGGCCGTCCTTCGGCACCACAGCAGTTCTTCTTCTTGACAGAATAGTCATAGGTCAAGAAGTGTACTGAGTTGGTGGTGTCTGAGGACCAATACTTAAACCCCGTTCGAACTTTGAAGTGGGAGAGACTTCAAAGACAGGCCTTTGAAAGTGCACGGAGGTCCTGCCCTTCCTGCCCCCTCTCTAGACTCACCATAGGGGATTATGCAGCCCTTTTTGTGAGTACATGGTTGTCTAGGGGGAATACACAAAGCTCCGCTGTAACCCATCCCAGACAAGTGATCAGGGATAGGCAGCAGGCACCAAATGGCTAAAGTAAAAAAAATGCCAAATTTCTAAAAGTTTCAGAATTGCAAATTAAAATTCGACTTCAAAATAAATTGTGACATTATATTGTTATTCCAGAGACAACAACCTCAAAGTGTTTATCTGTTCCAGATTGTGAATTATAATTATGAAATGTAATAAGGTATTTCCAATGTTTTCCTATTAGCGAGATAGACCTTGAAATAGTGAAAAGCGACTTTGGGAGTTTTTTACCACCAGGACATGTAAAAATTTAAAGTACATGTCCTGCATTTAAATGCATTGCACCCTGCCCTCTGGGTTGTCCAGGGCCTACCTTTTGTATGACTTTTACGTATAAAAAAAGTAC
The DNA here is from genome assembly GCF_031143425.1 of Pleurodeles waltl. Taxonomy (NCBI): domain Eukaryota; kingdom Metazoa; phylum Chordata; class Amphibia; order Caudata; family Salamandridae; genus Pleurodeles; species Pleurodeles waltl. The sequence goes on along the minus strand of NC_090449.1, from coordinate 289,699,020 downwards.
ATGTCCTGCCTTTAAATGCATTGCACCCTGCCCTCTGGGTTGTCCAGGGCCTACCTTTTGTATGACTTTTACATACAAAAAAAGGTTTAGGCCAGGCAAAGGGATTGTCAGGGCTGCATGGCAGTGTAAAACTGCACATACAGGCTCTGCAATGGCAAGCCTGAGACATGGTTAAAGGGCTACTTAAGTCGGTGGTACTATTTGTGCTAAAGGTCCCCAAGTAGCGTTTAATTTACAAGCAATGGGCACATGTAGTGCACTTTACTAGGGACTTATAAGTAAATTAAATATGACAATTTGAGATAAGCCAATGTTACCATGCTTAAGTGACAGAGCACAAGCACTTTAGCACCTAAACCCATGAAAAATGATGTCAGAAAAGTGGAGGAGGTAGGCAAAAAGTTGGGGGAAGACTACCTGAAGGCTGTCAGGTCTAACTTTCCTTGTTTGGCTTTGCTGTTTCAATTTCTTTCCAGTTTGAAAATATATATCTTTAGTGTCCATCCATTGTACTTGTAAGGACAAGGACTTGAGGGTTTCTCCAACACCTAGTCATATGTAGTTACCAGCAGAGAGGAATAGGAATCCAGCAACACCACTATCCTGATTTTTTCTAACTTCCCACACCATTGAAGTTGAAGCTTCAGAATATGATATGATTTCAAAGATGTGCAGTTATGCAGATGAGCACAGGATCCTGTGACCTTGGCCAACTTGTGACCTTGGATTCACACATTAAACTTTGCTGAAGCATGGGACAGCAAAGTGTGAAGATTGTTCTGAGCGCGTACATATTAGGAGACTAAAGGAATAATGCTGCCACATTTGTCTAAATCCCACCTCTATAAACTCCAATGTCTGGGTTGTTGACAAGTGATTGTTCCCAACTTTGCAATTAAACCCTGAGCATGTGTTGTCAAAGCCAAGGAAGATCATGCATAGGGAATAGATCAGTAAATTACTTCTTCAGTAGATCTGGGATGTAATTTTACAAGCCATAACATCTTTTCCCGACATTTTGCCTATGTAGTACTTACCACTGTAATATCTGGGTGTTGGCTCTGAATTCTACACAAATGATGTATCTTAGGTTCTTCCAATGTGCTTACAGCTAGATACAACCAAATTCTAAACTGATAACCCCTTGATAATCAGGACTACTTCTAAACAATAGGTTCTTCAGAACCATATTCTGTAGGCAGATATCTGGTGACTGGCTTACAAGACTGTTCTGCTTACTATGGCTGAAACTTTAATAGAATTTATTTTGCTGTTCCATAGCAACTACTACTATTCAATGCAGTCTGGAGTCCACAGTCAGGCATCCCCTTTATCCATTAATGCATAGAGGAACTCCAGGCCTCTCAAGAGAGACTGGGCAAATTATCCCATAAAGGTTGATTTTAACTGTCAAAGTGGACTGGCATAAATCATTTTCAATGCGTCCTACACTTTAGAAACCACTATATATGATGGCACTATGACTACTGTAGCAATGATTGGTCTCCCCACCGGACAAGGAATCAAGGAATTAATCTCAAGAGATATGAGAAAAATTCCCACAGGTTACAATGAAGATTTAACATGTGGCATAACTGTGTTATCTGATTCCTTCCATTCTCATAGAAGTGCCTTTTTAATGGATGCCAACACTGCCCACTTTAGGATGATGCTGCATGGAAGAAATTGGGTGACTAGTTGTGGGGGGTGAAACCCTTTTCAAGCAGCAACCACAGTTCACAGGGTGAGCTCAGATGCAAACCCTAAATTAACCTGTACTCAACAGGGTAGCCATAGGGGATTTCAAAGGAGCTAAACCCAAACCCCTTATGCGGCGACTCCCTGCTGGCAAAGAGACGGAATGACAGGGAAACATTTCACTTATGCCTCATGGACTCCTAATAAGCGACCAAAATCATGCCTTTGAGGGTTTTGTTGAATCTCTCCACAAGACCATTGGTTTGGGGGTGATAGAATGTGGAGAACTTATAAGTTACTCTTCACTCACCCCACATGGAAGTTAGTGCATCTGTCAGACACTATCTCGTTGGTGAACCCCACACAGATAAAATAAACCCATAAGGTCGCTGGCCACTACAGGTGCCATCACCGATCTAAGAGGTATGGCCTCTGCGTAGCGGATGGCGTGGTCCACCAAGACCAGGATGAACTGTCTTGGGATCAAAGGGTCCAAGAATGTTGATGCCCACCCTCTCAAAGTGAGCCTTCAGTTAGGGCCAAATGAAGTGGGCAATAAGCCCGGCAAAGGTCTTGTCTTGCCCCAGATGTCCTGCCAATGGGATGTCATGAGCTAAACCCAGTAGGATGATCCTGTAACTCTGGAGGACCACTGGCTGCCCTGGGTACAGAAACCTTAGGCTCACCAGATTGCAGGTCATTCTCCCAATGAGGTGATCTCCAGAGGTATTACCTGCTACCTGGGCCTCAGTTTGCCGTGTCAAGACTTCGAGTGTGAGACACTCTTTCTGTGCTCTGCAGAACTCCTCCCTGGTGGCTCAGGCTAAAGGGCATCATCCTCTTGTGCACCATCAACCTGGACTGCAGGATTTTCAGGGGCTTGTTTTCCATGCCCCTTGCCCTTACCCTTCTTGGCAGCTGCCAGGACCAATGATCCAGGCTCCAGGTGTCCTGGACTCCCCTGCTGAGCAGCCATGGACCTTGTAGTCATACAGATCTATTTAGGCAATCCCAACATCTCCAAGAGTGACCTGAGCTCTACCTTCCTCCAGATAGTGTGCTCCATGGTGGCTGCCAGACAGACAAACTACAAGCATGGCTTGGCTTTTAGAGAACCTAAGGCTCCCCCACTCAGTGGGAGCAAGAGCTGAGGCAATATGTTGGTTCCGAGATACTGCAAGGCTGCTGTGTGCGGTCTTGCACTATCATCTAGGATCCTGTCAACCGGGGATTGCAAAGCAAAGTCCGGAGTTGAGGATGTTAGGGCCGGTGCTGAGGATGTGACGAACCACAGTGGTTCCAATGCGGGGATGGGCTGTGATGCAAGTTATTGCGGTGGTTTTGATCCACACAGCAGAGGTGATGCATCAGTTCTACTTGGGGTTATGCCGCACAGCAGAAGAGATGTGTCAGTTCTGCTGGATCCACACAGGCTGGCAGTGCACCTTAGGCCTACTTCAAAGGGTCCATGACTGGGGTGGCACCACTTGGCAGGGTGGATTAACAGATTAGCAGAGTCCAGGTGCAGGTTCAAGGTTGTTGGAAGCCTGTTGTGTCTCTGAGACTTCAGATCAGGAGGCCAGCCAACTAACCCTGGGAGTCCCTCTAGGGTTCTGGGTTGAAGAGATGCAGATCCAGTCCTTCTCAGCAGAGCAGCAGGCAGCAGGTCAACACAGCAAGGCAGCATGTCAGCAAGGCAGTAGTCCAGCAGACTAGCAGTCCTACAGCAGCACAGCAGTCCTTCTTCCTGGAAGAGTATCCACAGGTCCAGAAGTGTACTGAAGAAATGGTATCTGAGGTGCCAGTATTTATACCCAGTTCTGCCTTTGAAATGGGGGAGAAGCTTCAGAAGGTTTCTCTTTGAAGTCCCCAGGTATCCAGCCTTCCCTGTCCTGGCTCCAGAATCAATCCAGGGGGTATGCAGTCCTTTGCGTGAAGGCACAAGTTCCTACTTATGTCGGGGTGGGGGAGTTGGGTTAATGCATATGGAGTGGAATACAATCAAAGGGGACAGAAACAGAGGCTACCAAAAGGTTACTCTGTTTATATAATAGAGGAGGACTTTAATGATGTATTTAGCCCAGAATTAGACTGCTCAGGCACAACCCCAGCATCTTTGAGGGACGTGAAAACATTGGGTCTATCAGAGTTCTGGCATGGCCATTATTCTGAAGGCTGACAATACTCCTATTTCTCGGGCACACACAGGGTCTTCTCCAGGTTGGATTACATCTTTATCCAAACAGGAGAGGTAGGATGGATAGACAAAGCAGAATATCTGGCTAGAGGTCTATCTGACTACTTGCTCCTCTGGCTCACACTTAGGACTCAGCCTCGAAGCCTGGGCATGGGTTGGAAACTGAATGCCTGGCAGCTTAGAGATGAGGAAGTCTCATATGAACTTAGGATAGACACTGAGGTATATTTTAGTGAATATAAGGATTCAGCAGCATCAGCACACTTTGGGAGGCCTATAAAAGAGTATTCAGAGTCAGGGTGCAGAAAATTATAACCCCTAAGAAGAACGGGGAGATAAAAGGCATAGAGTCCCTGGAAGACGTCTAGTGGAATTAGAAATGCAACCCGGGGCAGGAACAGACCCCTTCTTCCTACACAGGATAGCTATCCTCTGCAAGGACTATATATCACTAGCAGGTAACGAAGTGAAAACCGAGATTTTAGAAACACACCATCATCTTTACAACATACAGAGGCAAGAGATGGGGTCACCCTCCCACCACATCTCCGTAGAGCCACAATAGCACTAATTCACAAGTCAGGGAAACCTCCCACAGCTCATATCGCCCAATCTCCCTCCTCAGCTTTGAGACAAAGATTCTGGTAACAATACTCGCCACACAACTGATAACAGTCATAGCCCCCTTCCCCATAAGGACAGTCAGGCTTTATGCCAAAGAGGTCGATCAGAGTCAAGCTCCACAAACTCCATAATTGGCTGGAAAGCGTAAGACTATAGAGAGACCCTCATATGTTGCTGTCCCTAGATGTCCCTAGATGCTGAAAAGGCATTTGATGCTGTCCATTGGACCTTCATGACACGGGCCCTGAAGAAATTTGGGTTCGGACCCATGTTTCTGGCCTGGATAGCATTATAATAAATAGCAGTATTATACAATAATCCAGTGGCCACAGTCAGGGTGAATAGGGAAACTTCAGCAGAGTTCCCCATCTGGTGAGGAACGCAACAGGGCTGTCCCTTGTCTCCCCTACTGTTTGCCCTTGACTTGCATAGTCTGGGCCCACCTGGATATTGCAGGCTTCCGCATAAAGCAGGAGGAAATGGAGGACGAGAAGATTTCATTATATGCTGATGACATCCTCCTCTATGTCACCCGCCCTAGTGAGACTTTGTCAGGAGTGTTGAGAGTCTTTCAGCAATATGGACCTCAAGTAGTTTATGCAATAAATTGGTACAAATCAAGCCTGTACCCAGTGAGTGGAGACCTTGATCAACCATACCATCCAGGCAACCTATGTATAGTCATGGAGGTGTTCAAATACCTGGGGATATACGTGATCTCAGACAGGGAACGTAGACTCAGCCAAAATATCAGGAGACTCTTGGTGGAATTCCACAGAGATGTGGAGCAGTGGAAAAATCTACTGCTGTGAGCTGCTGTATTCAGATGATAACCCTGCCAAATTTATTGTACATCCTCTAAAACACGGACCACAAGGTAATGGAAGAGATCTCCACTAGAATAGATGGAGAGGCCCTGAAACTATTGTGAAATGAGGGGCACCCATGAGTAGCACCACAGACATTACAGCATAACCAACATAATGGGGGAAGAGCCCTCCCAGACATATCTGCATACCACTGGGCAGCATACTTGATAGTGGTTAAAGACTGGGGATACGTACCCAGAGTCCACTCCACAAATGTATTTTAGGGAAGCCAATTCCAGCTTAAATCATACTTGTATTTTCTCTCCATAGTGAAGGGGGAAGATAGCTGTTGGCGGCAACACAGATGACTATAGACACTTGGAAAGGGACAGGGAAATGTATAGGATGGGACACAAGACTCACACGAGAAACCCTCTTATGGGAGTGAACACTCCTGACAGAAATTGGGAAGTTCAAAGCGTTTGGGGCATGGGACATGATTGCTATTTCCATACTGGGTGATCTGTTGGAGTAAGGGGATCTAATACCATTCAACACTCTACAGTGAGAATACCAGCTTAACAAACACAATACTATGAATACCTACAGCTCAAGCACGCCTGGAAGGTGGAGGGATTAGACACAATGGAAATCCATGAATGCACCACTTGAGGGAAGACTACTCCAGGGGGAATTAGAGGACGAAACGGTCTCCTAGACATAAAAAACGAATGATAATAATATGCTTGATTCAATAAAGAAACTGAGAGAAATAAGATGGAATGGCTGGATGACATAGACTGGGTGGTGGCCTTGATACACCTGAGGGAGGTGGTGATTAAATCCAGGTTCAGGCTGATACAATTTAAAATCTTACACAGGGTGTACTATGACAGGGTGTGCCTGCACATATTTAGGAGAACAGGGTCTCTCAACTGTCTACAATGTGGTATAGAAAGGGGATGATTATTTCTCTACACACTCAGAGATTGTCCTAGCAAAGAATCATACTAGTCTGAAATCCTGGGAGAGCTGGGAGCTGTGTTGGAGAAGGACATCCCCACAGATCCCAGGTATGCCCTTCTGGAAATACCACCTGACATAGACATACTATGACTTAAGCTTCTTTTTAGCAATCTGGGCCTGATGGTGGCTAAAAGAGATGTGGCCAAGTACTTGGGAGCCCCAGAACCACCCACCATTAGGGAATGGAAAACAGGAATGCACTTATATATGGTAGCTAAAAAGTTTACATACAAGGCTAGAGAATGAAGAAAGACGTTTTAGAAGGTATGGGTTCCCTAAAGGAAATATTATGGTATAGATGTGGGGGGAAGTGAGGAAGGGACCCCTCTTGATGTAGTGCCAATAACCATAATGAAAGACTGTCTAGTGCGCCACACCGCCTGATGCCTGATTGAAAGCCAAGAATTAACTGAAATACCCTGCCCCATTGTAATCATGAAACAACTGCAAATCCACTCCAATATAATTGTTGCTATGGGTACACAGTTGAGCACCATGTTATGCTTGATGAAAAATCAAATACTTTTTTTTTAAAAGGAAGGTTTGGGCCTGGCAAAAGGTTTATTTTGCTGGGTCGAATTGGCAGTTAAAAACTGCACACAAAAGCTGCAATGGCAGGCCTGACATGTTTAAAGGGCTACTTGAGTGAGTGGCACAATCAGCATTTCATTAACAGGCACTGGGCACATGTAGTGCCACTTTAGTAGGGCCTTACAGTAGTTTAAGTCTGGCAGTTGGGGATAAGCCAATGTTAGCCTGTTTTAGGTGGTGAGCAAATACACTTTGGCTTTGGTCAGCAGTGGTAAAGTGTGCGGAGTCCTACGGCCAGCAAAAACAAGATCATCAATAAGTTGAGAAGGAAGGCAAAATGTTTCTCTCAGTTTCTGTCTGAAAGAGAAAGAGAGTTTACATTGGACATGCCTTAATATGGGTCTTGAATGTTGAAATAGGCTGGTTAGGCTCCGGATACCCTGTAAAATGTGGTTGCAAAAATTTGTTAGAAGCAACCATTCGAAAGTGCTTTATCAATGCTTATTCAAGCTTTCTTTGGAACTATACAGCTGTCAGACATTAGGCAGACTGACCTTGCGTCTGTTTTACATGTCCCCATTTCTAAAACTTTAAGGTGTGATTGATTGTTTAGCTCCATGAGGGCTTGTATTAACTAAAATAGGTTAATAAATTCAAGGTATTGACACGTCCAGGACCCCAAAATATGTCTTGCTCAGGAGCTTAAAAGTCCTTAAATGGTACTGATAATTTCAAGTGTAATATGGCATTTGATTAGAATATTTCCCTACTCCTGTACCTGAGGCTCTCAAAGCCCCTTTTCACTGGACTGCTCTGTAGAAGCAGAAGAGGGAGAATGACGTTGATGGTTTCCATGAATGAGGTTTGCTGCATACTTGTAACTCCCATTTCTTTTTTTTAAAGCACTGAAGCATCAATAATAATGTTTCTGTGTGATTTATAAAACCATTGCAATACAACACTTTCTAAAATACACTAAGAATAGACACATACACACGAGGCAAGTGATTCCTGGACTACAGCATGAAGCATAGTCGTCCCTAGGCGTGTAAATAAAAGTGCTATCGGGATAGAAATGACAGGGGCACGCCAAGTGGAGTTAGCCAGCTCCCTTGCGCATTAAAATCAATAAGACGGCATGCAGTGAGCAGGAAAAGCAGTTAATCTCGTTAAGATTCAGTCAAGTTAAAGACACGTATTAAGCTTGCATCCGTGGGCAATGTAAATAAAGTGTAGAGAATATTATTCCGGAAAGTGATAAAAGCATCCTGGACTTCCTGCATCTTTGTGACTCCTCCCCTATCTGAAGCACACGCCCACTGTCCTCTGTTGCGCATAATACCGGATGGGGTCATCCTCGACGATAACTAGCCTCATTGCATCTGCCAGTCATACCCAATGGCTACCAACCGCCAAACTTGGCCCCGACGAGTCAGTATGCTAACAGAACTCAAGCAGTGTGGCCAGACTAAACTGCCAGATTTGGACCCGACCAAGCCATTATGCTAGCTCATTCCATATGTGGGCCCAGCCCAACTCCTAAACCCTAGGCCACTATCCTGAAGAGGGTCAACGGTATAGTGAGGTACATTTCAGGAATTACCACTCTAGACATGCAAACAGGAAGAGGAAGTCAAATATCAAACGATCATACCTCTGAGAAGATAGGGCTAAAAGAAAGGGTTTAGGATAAGAGAAGTGTCTGCCTCAAGCTATAGGGATACCTTATAGAATAGTAAGTGTTGGCAGGCAGAGACACGAGGGGCGTAATGCTTGATTTTACTGGAATAAAATGAATGCTAGTCCGTATAGGGCATGGATTAGACATAAAAGTGTTTTCACTCTCCTTCGTTTCCAATTAACAGACTTTTATTTGTATAAGCAGATACCTGCTGACTCATGTAAATTAACCTCAGCTCTACATCCTTGAGAAATCCGCGTCTAACAGCTCTACAGTTTTACAGTTTGTGGTTTTTATTCCGCAGATAATTTATGGTATTTTCTGGTGCCAAACAAAGGGTGGGGCGCTGTCACTTAAACTGAGAAAGACAGACTCTCGTCAGCAGCTCGGGGTTTACCGAACTTCTATTCGGGGAATACCGGCCAGGACGTCTGTCTTTTGCCAGCCTCTCTAAGTTGATTAATAAGTCATGACTAGACGTTTTCTTTCAGTCGTTTGTTGACTCACGGGATGTTCGTCGTTCCAAACCTAATAAATTCAAAATGAATGCTGAATTAGTCACTAACCCTCCTTACAGGCTATCTTTCTGAAGAGCAGATACATTTGCTGGTTTATTTTTTGCTTCTGGTGTATGATGGGTGGTGGGGGGGGGGGGGGGGGGGGGTCGTGCTGTGGGGTGACATGGCATAAATACTCCAGTATCACGAAACAGAAGGGATCCCTATAATCACGAGAACTGCAAGGTGCGAGGTCTGTTTAACGCAATCATCAAGTCATGCCACATATCTGAAAAACTGTTTCTCACACATGCCATGAGCACACATCTGTTTCAGTCTCGTTCCGATTACTGCTTTTTGATTGGTTCATTGTATGAGTTTAGCAGGCCAATAAGACTTGCAATAACCTCTCTTTCATTCGTCACTTGATATCATGTAGGGAAATCGATAGTTAAAAGTAACTACTGTTAAATTCCATCTCTGCCACTGGCATTTGTCCTGATTTTAGTTATTTATTTTTACTGCTGTCTACCCAGCTATTATTGGAGTGCTGATTATTAAATGGTGCTCCCAAAGGCACTGTTAATACAATGGGCATAGGGGGGAGAGGCTGTACAAAAGCATTCCTCACGGACTTGTGAAATTGGGATCCCACGTCCCTAAATATAAACTTAGGCCCATATTTATACTGTTTTAGCGCCGCGTTTGCGCCGCTTTTTGACGCAAAAAACGGCGGAAACTGACAAACTACAATACTATTTTGCAAGTTTGCGCCCCTTTTGCTAAGACTAGGTAGAAAACACAAAAATAAAAAGTATTGAACGCCACTTGCAAAATGCAAAACCGGTGCTAAGAAAATCCTGCCTTTTTCTGAAAGCTGAAAAGAGGGGGATTAATTACTGCATTCTTGTGTGAATGCCATTTTCAGAAGCTAACACATACTTTCTTGCATGGCACTTCATAACCTTTTTGTGATTAAAAAATGACTTTTGCACTTTGCTGGCAAATGTCTCAAGTCCCTCTAGCGTAAATGATAGGCCCCTTGAATATCAATGCTTGAATATTCAGGGAGACAAATATTGAGGACAAAATATCGAATCCAAATATTGAAAGGTAAGTGTAGTTTTTTTTTTATACCTAACTCCACATATTTGTGCCTTGATGATATATCTTTCTTCAAGGTAGGTATATGTGGAGGTAAGAATAGTACATCTGTCCTTCCTTCATGCAATTACACTTCAATCTTTTGGTCTTAGATATTTTCCTACAATGTTCTTGTATTTCGATATTCTTAGCCTGATAGAAGTAAAATCGTGTAAATTTCTTCAACTTGTTGTATAGTTCCCCTTGAAAGCAACAAAGGGAAGGATAACAACGCAAACTTTTCTGGAATGTCTTTTGTACAACAACATTTAATTCATTCTCCAGCACGGACATCCTCCTGTGTCGAAACAAAGAATTTAACACTGGGGAGTGGGATCCTCATTACATGAGAGGTTCACCTGTAGAATTGCCCTTGTTTTTAGTAGAGCATATAAGGCCCATTGACCGTCACGCATATAACATGTCTCACTGGTCAAATGGAATTTAATCAATGACACAAACAATAAAAAAGAGAAACAAGTGTCTCTCTTTAGAACTTTTCACTGGATCGACATTACTGCTATTTTCCTTTCAGCTACAATATTTATTTGGAGTAAACAGTTCCTGAGAATAAACATGGAGTGAAACATTTGGCCGAATAAATATGAAAGAAATGCATATTTTAACTGATGATTGAAACATTAAAGCCCTCATTCTAACTTGGTTTCAATCCTGGACGCCAAGTATACACTCACTCCATAACAGTATCAAGAGGAATGATGTACAATGAGTGCATCATTTTCATATCATTCTGTTTTTTGGACTTTGGAATGCAGAATAACGTTACTTCTACATGTTTTCCCCCATCGTTAGGTGTGCAAACTTGATATGTGTGCTGTTTACCTAGTAAGAATTTTGAAGGCACAACTCGTTAGGTGTGCAACTTACACTGACAATGGAATGCTAAATCAGGCACAAATGGGTGTTTGCTTCAAAATGCGAATTTGCGACATAGTCAGAATGTAACTCTACACAGCAAACCCCATCTGCCTTCTCTCTCTTTGACTGAAGTCAAGGGATATATCAATGCAAAGTCGGATGTTGTTGACCAAAGTAATTACATAAAGAAAAATATCCTTTCCCAGAATAAACTGGGTAACCAATGTAATTCCATTATAGTTGGCTTCATTCCACCTTTCCTAGTTATCCCTTTGGGGTACATTTACATACAATGGTTTAAATATATGAAATAAAGTTGTACAGTCAGACCTGTAGAGGTTGTGAAAATGTATACCTTTTGAGAATTCACAGATTTTCCATTAATATGCCTGAAAGACCATGTAGTTGCAGTTTTCCACGTGTACCGCAAGCTAAATTCATGTGGCTGTGCCATTTCCCCAATGGGGAGTCATGCACAAATGGTAACTGTTTTTTGGGGGAAGTCAGCTGAAATTGTTATTTTTTTAATCCACAAACATTTTTCCCTTTGGAGAAATCTCAGTATTTTTCCACCATATAAATGATCCATTTACAGGGTGGGAGGGAGTGTGAAAGCAGTTTGAGAATGCTCACAAACCCACAAGCTTGTGTCCATCCACAAACTCGTTATGCAATGTTAAATCTCCCACTCACCATTCCTTCTGAGGAATTTACAATTATGAGACCGTAGACAGCTGTGGTGTACAATTAGGTAATAGAAAACAATTTCCGTCTTATAAGTAGGCCTGGATGTAAAGCTCCACTCCGCCGGCAGAGTTTGCACAATTTGGACACTACCCACTAGGTGGAATAGCGTGGAGCTCCCAGATTCCGCACTCCACCATGGAACGGAGTTTGTTCACACTTGCAAGATTGAGTTTTGGTGCCGTCCCGGGAGCGTGACGATACTGCAGGGCTGCTAGTGAGCACGCCCAAGACTTCACCTTCACTCGCATTGCTCCCAGCTACGCTGGCAGCCTAAACAGGGCTGCTAGCGAGAACTCACTTCTGAAGTAGATTTTCTACTTCAGAGCTAATAAATCTAGTCAAAAAGAGATTTTGACTACATTGTCATCTCCAATGGACCCTGCAATTTGTTTTCAGAATGAGAAGCCTTTTTTTCCAAACAGGAAGGAAGTGTGTCAGAGACTCCAACTTCCTGTTCCTGTCCAGCAAGCTCCTCCCAGGGGTTTGTCCATCTCCTGGTCACATTTCACTTGGACTTCGAGGTGGAAGGTTCACTCTCTTTGTCTCATGAATCTACCTTTTGAAAAGGACTATGTTTTTATTGAATCACACAAGTAAGTTCAGAAACTATTGCATAAGAGTGTTGTATTTGTTTGCTTGGGCATGCACCAGTATTTCTTTGTACTTTAATTTGATAATTGGTTTAAAAAAAATGTTATAGTGTTGGGTGGACTGGAGCTTAAGTATGGGCCTAGTTATTTATTTTGCATTTAATTGATTTTTCACCTTTTGTAAAGGAAAATTGTTGCACAGCTCAGTACCTTTCCTACATGTTTGTAACATTTGCAATACTATTTTAGTATGTGGCCTAGATTTCTAAAGGGTTAATTAGCCAGTAAGCCCAGTACTAGTAGTCATCAGTTCATCAAATAAATGTTTCAGTGGTATATATATTTAAAACTGCATTCAGGGCAGGGATGGCATTGGACTACATTACATTACATTGTAGGCTATTGTTTGCATTTCATTTGTTTTGCAAAAAGTGTATATATTGTGTGTATATATTGTGGGGTGATAATATTTGATAGCATAGGAGGATGTTGTTTGACCATGTGGCCGGCAGCCATTTTGTGCATGCAGCCAGTGTCCCTTTGCCATAGACTTGCATGTGTTCTTCTTTGTTCTCCTTGCTCCTTGTTGTTATTGTTTGACCATGTGACTGGCAGCCATTTTGTGCATGCAGCTGGTGTCCCTTTGCCATAGGCTTGCATGTGTTCTTTGTTTGCCATGCCTCCTTGCTCCTTGTTGTTGTTCTTTGATCATGTAGCTGGCAGCTGTTTTGTGCATGCAGCCAGTGTCCCTTTGCCATAGGCTTGCATGTGTTCTTTGTTTGCCATACATCTTTGCTCCTTGTTGTTGTTTGACCATGTGGCTGTCTGGCAGCCTTTTTGCTCATCCAGCCAGTGTCTATTGTCATAGGCTTGCATAACTTCTTTGTTTGCCATACCTCCTTGCTCCTTGTTGTTTGACCATGTGGCTGTTGTTTAACCATGGGCTAGCTAGCAGTCATTTTGTCAATCCAGCCAGTGTCCTTGTCATAGGCTTGCATTGTGTTGTTTGTTCTCCCGGCCTCCTTGTTTGCAGTTATTCTTTGACCATGTGGTTGTCAACCATTTTGTGCATGTAGCCAGTATCCCATTGACATAGGCTTGCATGTGTTCTTCTTTGTTCTCCTTGCTCCTCATTGTTTGACCATTTGGCTGGCAGCTGTTGTGTGCATGCAACCAGTGTCCCTCTGCCATAGGCTTGCATGTGGTCTTTTCTTGCTAGTCATCTTTGCTCCCTGTTGTTGTTGTTGTTTGATCAAGTGACTGGCTGGCGGCCATTTTGTCCATCCAGCCAGTGTCCCTTGCTAAAAGTTTGCATGTGTTCTTTGTTCTACATGCCTCCTTGTTCGCAGTTGTTGTTTGATCATGACCATGTGGCTGGTATTCATTTTGTGCATTTTGTGTCCCTTTGCTATAGGCTTGCATGTGTTCTTTGTTTGCCATGCTCCTAGTCCTTGTTGTTTGACCATGTGTCTGGCTGACAGCCATTTTGTCCATCCAGCCAGTGTCCCTTCCATAAGTTTGTATGTGTTCTTTGTTTGCCATGCCTCCTTGCTCCTTCTTGTTGTTTGACCATGTAGCTGGTGGCCATTTTTTGTCTACCCAGCCAGTGTCCCTTGCCATAGGCCTGCATGTGTTTTTCATGCCTCCTTGCTCCTTGTTGTTTTTGTTTGATCATGTGGCTGGCAGCCATTTTGTGAATGCAGCAGTGTCCCATTGCCATAGGCTAGCATGTGTTCTTTGTTTGCCATGCCTCCTTGCTCCCTGTTGTTGTTGTTTGATCATGTGACTGGCCGGCGGCCATTTTGTCCATCCAGCCAGTGTCCCTTGCCATAGGCGTGCATGTAGTTTCTGTTTGCCATGGCTTCTTGATCCTTGTTATTTGACCATGTGGCTGGCTGGCGGCCATTTTGTTCATCCATCCAGTGTCCCTTGCTGTAAGCTTGCATCTTTTCTTTGTTATCTATGCCTCCTTGTTTGCAGTTATTGTTTGATCATGACCATGTGGTAGGCATCCAATTTGTGCATGAAGCCAGTGTCCCTTTGCCAGAGGCTTGCATGTGTTCTTTGTTTGCCACACCTCCTTGTTGATTGACCATGTGTCTGGCTGACAGCCATTTTGTCCATCCAGCCAGTGTCCTTTGCCATAGGCTTGCGTGTATTCTTTATTTGCCATGCCTCCTTGATCCTTGTTGTTATTTGACCATGTGGCTGGTTGATTGCCATTTTTTGTCTACCCAGCCAGTGTCCCTTGCCACAGGCCTGCATGGGTTCTTTGTTCTCCATGCCTCCTCTTTGCTCCTTGTTGTTGTTTGACCATGTGGATGGCTGGCAGCTATTTTGTGCATACAGCCATTGTGTGTTTGACATAGGCTTACATACAAACATTGTTAATTATTGATCATTTGTTTTTTAAGTTTCTATTTTTTATTTTTTCTATTTTAATTTTTAATTTTAAATTTATATTTTATTTTTTATGCCATTTTTATTTAATTTTACAATGTCTTTTTATTTTAATAACTGTATTTTAGTTTTAGTTTTTATTTTTGTAAACTTTTTTATTTTTACTTTTAATTTACATTTTTAATGTCTTTTTTATTTTAATTTTTATATATGTTTTAACATTTGTTTTAGAATTTTTTATTTTAATATTAATTTAAATTTATTTCTGCATTTTGCCTTGATCCATCCAGCCACATTGATCTGAGCCATTCCTCCATGCATCCACCAAAGATGCACAGCTGCACTACATCATTCATTTTTATTAGGTGTAATTCCATTTCCTCCAGGACACTGTGGCTGCGGAGCATGGCAGACAAATCAACAGTATAATTAATTTTTTTAATGATTATTCCATTTCCCCTGGGCCACCTTGCCACCATAAGTTATTTAAAGGATTATTACATTTACCCAGGCACCTCCTTCTGACTAGCGCAGGTGTCTCCTTTAAAACACAAGGAGATAAAGCAAAGAGCTAGATCTGCCTGTTGTGCTGTCTGATTTGAAATTAATTTTTTTAATGGTGTGGTTTGCCTTTACAATGCTTGATTAAATAGGTATATTACATAAGTAACCAACCGCTCTAAGATTGCAGCATCTCCAGCTCCCATATTTGTAAGGCCCCAGCAGAGACCTGCACCAACCCATACCTCAGTAGAGTGGCACGTCCACCTACATCCAGTTCTTAAGCATTGGCAGTGGCCCAAAAAGAAAGTACTCCTCCCCAGTTTGGGCCTTTTTTCACGATTAGCAAACAGAAGGAGAACATAGTCATATGCTCCATTTGCCACACAAGTGTTCATCGAGGTAAGCCAGGTTCACGTTATAGTACTGGAGTCCAGACTACCCATATGAAAAAACATCACTTATTCCGGTAAGAGGAGCACCTTAGAAAACAGCTCAATGTGGTTGCGGTGGTGAAGATGAGCAGAGCCAGGAAACATCAGCTACAACTGGTCAAATCACAGTGGAAGCAATATTCTACACCGGCCCCCTCAACATCTTCATTCGTGCCTTATGTGTGTGTGTGTGTTCCGTAAACGTCCAAACTCTCATGAGTCTAAACCCACTTCTCCTGACTTTATGATTTGATTTCCTAAGTTTAGTTTTATAACTCCCCACCATTGCTCAGAAGAAATTGATATTGCTAGATTTTATTACCATATGGCCTTCGTTGTTGTGTGTCTAATGCTCTCATTGTGGTAGTCTGGTTTCAGTCTCCTAAAGTTATGAAATATGACTAACAAACTCACTGTTTTCTTTCAATCTAGTTGGCAGTGTTGGATGATCCTTTAATGAATCCTGCAGTTGGAGTTCACATAGGTGATAGTGGCACCTTCTGTCTCCCCTGTTAGCACATTAGCCTACTACTACTATCCCTACCCCCTTAAGATTTCAGCTTAGAAAAAAAACCTGCAGTGAGAAGACTCCCTCACTTCATCTATTTAGGTAAGAGAAGAACTATAGATTGAAGTGAACTTGTTTAGTTAATAATTGACTCCTACTTGAAGAAGATGTTGTGTGTGTACCGGGTTTTTGAAGGCAAAATAGGCAAGGAAAATCATTTCAAACTGGTCAATATATAGTTGCAGAGGGCAATAGAGCAAGGGTCTAAGTAATTGACATACACCTTTTTAGCAGAAGAACAGGCTACACTAAAATACAGCAGTGCAAACTAAAAGTCTAAAACATCTAAATAAAGATTTGAAATACAAATGAAGTAAAACACTTACCCCATTTATTATTTACAAATAGAAAACTCTCCATCTCCGCCCACAACAGTCCCACTCCTCACCCCGAACAAATAACCTCGTCCCCAAAAGTCCAGCAAAAAGTACAAAGTCCAGCCCAAATACCTTCCCACCCTCTTCACCCACAACAAGTCCCTCCGACCAAAACCAAAAAGTGTAAAAAGGGCTTAAAAGAGGGCATTGTCAATAAGCGTCCGGAGCTGGTCCAGGCTCTACTCAGTGCTAGCGAGCTCGCTTTCCATCCGGTCCATCCGCTGCATGTTCTGGGGCTCAGGCAGCTGATTCGGCATCTTCCACCTCCAGGATCACCAGGCACTGATATTCTGCCTGCATGTTTCCCAGCCTCTGATGTTGCAGACGGACGGCTATCTTTTGCCTGGTTAGTGGTGGTCGTCGGGCACGATAGCTATATCGAGAAAAAGATGAATAAAAAAGACACATTGTAAACAATGCTCTGAACAAACACTTCTTCAAATGATAGATAGTGGGTGACACAGTAGCACTACATTGCTGGTCCCCTAGGGATGTTGGAATTTGATGTCATTATTATTAGGAGAGCCACAGGGCCATTTTCTGTTTTTTATCTACACATGCCTCACATAAAAAGCACTGACTTTCTGGTAGAAAATAATTAAGGCAGAATAAGACTAAATTATTAAAATTGTGATTTCACGTTTTTTCTTTTAAAGGCATCCCTAATAACTAAAGAGACACATTTGGTGGAAAAATAAAAATGAATTAGTTATTATTATGATGAGTAAGACATTAGGCACCATGGAGTACAAGTTGTTGTGCCAAATAACTGGAGGCATGTTAGCCAGTGCTTCAAATATGCTGCTAATGTCTGCAGCTCGACCAGCTGTAGCTGACTACAGTCTATCTTTAATTCCAGTGACCCTGTTCTTCCCCACGTGCCTTTCATTCAGTTTAGTTTCTACCCTGACTCAAAAGAGGCAGATTAATAAATGGAAGCGCTGTGAGGCCAGTGGAGGGGCAGGAGCCCTTTAAAAACACTTTCGCGCTCCCGCCGTCGCGGGAAGCGCTGTGAGGCCAGTGGAGGGGCAGGAGCCCTTTAAAAACACTTTTGCGCTCCCGCCGTCGCGGGAAAGCGCTGTGAGGCCAGTGGAGGGGCAGGAGCCCTTTAAAAACACTTTCGCGCTCCCGCCGTCGCGGGAAGCGCTGTGAGGCCAGTGGAGGGGCAGGAGCCCTTTAAAAACACTTTCGCGCTCCCGCTGTCGCGGGACGCGCGCG
Source organism: Pleurodeles waltl (assembly GCF_031143425.1). Classification (NCBI taxonomy): domain Eukaryota; kingdom Metazoa; phylum Chordata; class Amphibia; order Caudata; family Salamandridae; genus Pleurodeles; species Pleurodeles waltl. The sequence continues at coordinate 289,681,100 of NC_090449.1, read as the reverse complement.
GGTGGCGCCCGGGCAACGCCCTGGCCAAGGGCGGGCCCGTCCTGCGCCCGTCCTGCGGCCGACAGAGGCTGGGCTGGGCCACCCCCCTGACATCTATCACCCAAGAAGGCCATATTGGACTTAGTCCCATTTGCTATTGTCAACTCTGTGTCCCCAGTCAGCTGCTCCACTAAATCTGACACCTTATCATTCAACCTTGCACCTACACCAACACCAGATGGGCAAAAGGAAAGCAATAGAGGCAGGGGCCGGGGTAGTGCTAAAAGCCAAGCGAAAAAGGCATAAGCATGCAGCTAGCAACTGCGTCATGGATAGAATCGACTCTCTCCTGGGCGAATGCAATGGAATACTAACTAGCCCCCAGGGAAACATTTCTATTGAAACTGGGGGGAGGGCCCCTTCAATTAACAGGAAGGACGGTCCCACGAAAATCGCTGAGATCTTCGTGAAACGTGGGCAACAAGTCAGTGACACTACAGGGGTGGGCGAAAGTAGGAATGTTATCACCCATACCGCCCCCTCTCCTGCAGAAGACCCACCACTTGCCACCAATGATTCCATCCAGCTCAGTAACCGTTTCAATACTTAACCAACATCCCGAATCACACGACGACACCAACCCAGACACCCTGGCAGATGGGCCAGCAGCAACCAATGTGTACTTTCCTCTTGTAACCCCACAGCATATTGAATGCATACATGTTCTAAGGAAGGAAGTCACAGAACTCAAGCATATGTTTAACTCCCTACTTGCAATAGTAAAACAGCTAACCCACGCAAATAACACGACCACCACTAACCTTGCCCAAAACCCAACCCTATCAGGCATCACAACAAACCCGCCCAACTCCTCAGCTTCTAGCTACGTCGGTCCTCACCCCATCGGAGAAAAGACCACGAACTCTTACCAGACACCCTCTTTCTACAATTCAGGCATAGGAAACCCACTAGACATCTATCATAAAACCCCCAAACCCATGAGCAACACTGCCTCAAAATACTCTGCACAACCTGCCACTGATCAGTCCCATTTAGGTAACATAGTTCTAATGGTCAACGTTCCCAAGTTAACCACAATGACACGCAAGGAAGGGGCAGACTCTATCAAAAACAAGGCAATCCATTGGATTCGCCATGTTAGAGGCTGCCGATCCATAATACGCGAGGACTTAATTAACGTAGTACGATGGCCAGACCCGGGAACTCACTTTGATATCCTGAAACTGACACTCAAGAACAGGACCATGGTGAACAATTTGGTGGCCCTAGAGGCAAGAACAAGCCCACCAGCACACTCACGCATCCAGTTTAAACACCCCAGGCCACCCATGCTCCACGAGGAGTGCTCGAGTTACCACCCAGCAGAAAACCTATCCTCTCTTGGTAAATATGATTGACTCCCAGCCTCCCCTAAATTCTGCGCAGGCAAACCTTGCAACCTTCCAACATCTACCACCCCCAGATCCTCCTTTCACCCCACCGCTGTCTGTCCTTGTACTTTCTCCACCACCCATGACACCGATACCACTTTCGGTCCACTGAACAATCTTGACAACAACGCTCCTTCCATCTTGCAGGCAAATTGCCCACCAAACCAAGTGCTGCTGCCTAGGCCTGCAAGCACTTCCTGGACCAGGACCAGGCCAGTTCCATCAGAGGAACATCACCAACCACCGCAAGCCTCACGGGCAAACATTGGTATCAACCCATCTCTGCTCACTCAACCACATCTGCCAGACCAACCCCCGACAGCCAACCTTACAAACCCCAGGCATTTAGACAGGATAACTCAGCCACAATCTGGGGGACGACTTGTTTCATGGAACGTGGCAGGTCTGAAATCTATTCTTCCCCTCCCATCCTTCTCCTCTTTTATTGACAAACATGACATATGTCTCCTCCAGGAAACATGGTCACTCGATCCACTTTTCCGAACAGGCTACACAAATTTCCACATCCCCGCTGTGGCCAGTACGAGAGGCAGGCCCTCAGGGGGCCTGACAATCTGGATCAAAACATCACTTAGCTGCCACATATCACATCTACCTACCGTCTCTCCCGACCTGTTAGGCCTTCGTCTATCCTTTGGGACTGACTCTGTGGTGACCATCTTTAATATCTACACTCGAGGGGTCAGGGGGGGTCAAGTCTCCAAAACCCTTTGCGCCCTCGTAGCCCTTTTACAAACTTATCCCCGCCATCACAAAACCATTGTGGCTGGGAACTTCAACGTCACATTCGAACCCCTTGACTGGGACGATCTCAGGTCCACCCGCGAGGAAGATCAAGCCTGATCTATCCCCGCCCTGTCAATCCCACCCATCAAGAGATGGACGTCGGTCGCTATTCAGGTCAAATCACTGACCATGGAGTTTGGGCTCAGGGCGCTAAATGGCAGAACCAATTCAGACACCAATGGTAGTCACACGTACAACAAAACCAACCACACCAGCAGAATCGATTATTGCCTATTCGATATAAGATTATGGCCTCTAGTCATCGATATGACGATCATCGAAAGGACTGAAAGTGATCACAACCCTCTCTCTGTCCACACATTAGCCCTAGGTAACCTCCCAGCCACGTCTAACTCCGCAGCAGTAGCACCCGAGGGTATTAGCCTGGCCAACAATAAAAGACACCTAAAATGGGACAAGATCGTGGCTCGGCCCGCACTCATCAACGCTGCCAATAACACCCTAAAATCCACACTAATGGACTTAGAGGCAGGTTCTGCAACTCCCCACCAGGAAATAAGCTCAATCCACACCTCCTTCTTTAGGGATATCGCAGCTCACTTCTCAGTACCCCCTGCCCACGACGACAAACGACCCAAAGGCAGGCACCGCTGGTTCAACAAAACGTGTCGGTCCCTAAACAAGCGCCTAGTTCAAGCCATTAAATCCAAGGACCCCACCGCCATCCGCGTAGCTAGGAAGTCCTATCAATCTGCAATACGCATAGCCAAGCGTGATGAAGATATCAAATGGTGGACAGCACTCAGCGACGCTGTGCGCGAGAGGAATTATAGTCTGTTCTGGTCCTTGGCAGCGCGAGGCCCAGAAACTAGTGGTTTGGTCATTACAACCAACATTGCCCCAAGAGACTGGATAGTTCACTTTAGTAGTCTGTACTCCCCTGATCATGATAGCCCCACCTCTGTTTGTACGGGCCCCCTCCTAATTCACTCATTAGCACCCACCACCTCAGCACCCCTGCTGTTCCATCAAAGTGATATAACCTACTCACTAAGCACTTTAAAACGCGGCAGGGCCCCTGGATCAGACTGCATCCCAGCAGACCTATTCTCAACAGACCTAGCATTCTGGTCAAGATACCTGACCATTCTAGCTAACGCAATAGCATCTGGGGCGCCAATTCCCGACTCTTGGAAAGCGGCTATTGTTATTCCAATCTTTAAAAAGGGCGACAGATCTCTTCCCTGTAACTATAGACCTATTAGTCTAATTGACTGTGTCCAAAAAGTCTTCTGCCACTGCCTCCTAGGAAAGATCGAGGAATGGATGACTGACCACGATATCCTTAGCCCCCTCCAAGCCGGTTTCCGAAAGAAGATTTCCACCACCGATCAAGCCCTGAGATTCCTATTATTATATTGGAAAACAGTGTTCATTGGTAAAGGCAGCCTCTATGTAGCTTTTGTGGACCTCAAATCTGCTTTTGACCTAGTACCTCGCAACAAACTTTGGGTCACTCTCTCTCGGATGGGAATCCCGGAGCACATCCTTGCCATTTTGATATGACTCCACGAGGGCAACTACGCACAAGTCAGGTGGGGCACCAAGGGCCAACTAACTGACAGAATCCACGTTTCCCGGGGTGTGCGGCAAGGTTGCGTACTTGCCCCGACCCTCTTTTCCCTGTATATCAATGAAATTGTCCCCTCCCTCCTCAGACTGCAGGCTGACGCACCTTCACTTGGCACACAAAAAATCCCAGTCTTACTTTTTGCCGATGACACTCTTTTGATATCCAAGACCCCCAGTGGTCTAAGGAAACTCCTTACGTGCTTCGAGAATTTCTGCTCATCACAGGGACTCGAAATAAACACCTCAAAAACAAACTAATGACCCTTAATCCCCACAGATCTTTCAAAGGGAAGTTTACTTTAGAGGGCTCCTCACTTGAGAAGGTGGGCATTTTCAGCTACCTGGGCATAACACTCACTGACAACATGTCCTGGAAGCCACACATAGGAAAACAAGCCCTTAAATTAAGACAAACAACTGGGGCTCTACTAAAAAACTTCCACCTCTCACACACAAAACCAATTCGCCCAGCATTACAGTTATATGAAGCCCAGGCCGTTTCCTCAGCGCTTTACGGGGCTGAACTTTGGGGCCATACCAAAACCCAAGACCTAACCACCGCTGAAAACAACTTCCTAAGAAACCTTGTATCCCTTCCGCTAAGCACCCCACTGTTCCCTCTTTTCAAGGATCTCGGCATCAAACGCATTGGTCACAAAGCCCGCCTGCGACCTCTGCTGTACTGGCGGCGTCTCTGGACCATTCCGGAGCTCGACATCTTCACTGAAGCTCTACAGGTCATCCTAAAAGCCGACCATCTTCACAGAATCCCCTGGCTACGATGCATCAAGGATTTACTATACTCACTCGGGCACGATGATCTCTGGAACTCACCAGCCACGTCAGTCTTTCCCTCGAAAAGCGAACTAAAGAAACTAAACTGGCAAATGGCCAACTACGAAGACACAAGGGCTGCACTCCACACTACATTATCTTGTGACTTTGCCAACCTAAAAGAGTCATGCAAGTACGAAGCTTTTTGGGACCTAATCACGGCCCCAAGGGAAAGGAAACTGTACTTCCAGCTCCGCATTGGAACACTCCCATTAAGACTTTTCACCAGCAGCTGGTCACACAATGAATCTACTGCATGCCCAGCTTGCAAAGCCCCCCGTCGAGAATCTCCCTCACCTCCTTTTTGCATGCCCCGCGTATACCGCCCCGTAGGAAATGGCAGGCCCCGGCATGCAGACTACTGGGAGTACGCTGCTCTGCGCTAGCCCTGCGAATCCTCAGATCAGACACCAGGCCAACGCTGTTGATCGCCATCGCCAAATTCCTCGGAGCTAGTTGGCTTGTCAGAGGGAAAACTCTTCTGGACAAAGACTCCAAATAAGACTGTCCCAACACCCTGCGCAGCACATTTTATTTTATTTCATTTTATTCCATTTTTATTCCTTTTTTATTTAACTTTTTCCATTTTATCTTATCTTTTACTCCCTTTTATCATTATATTTACCTGTAATTTTATTATATGAATTTATTTATATTTATTACTGCTCGCGCTTTTTTGGCTCTTGTAGCCGCAATAAAGCTTCTTTGAATTGAATTGAATAAATGATATACTACAGGGAAAGGAATAGGCTATGTAGATTGTATTTGGCACGTTCGTCACAGAATGTCCCCTATGCCACACTTGAAATCAAACCGGGCACTTACTAGTCTCTCTTTACTCACTGGTCTTGCCCACCATCATAAGTTCTTTCCAACAAATTGATTTGCTGGACAATAAGGAAGGTAAAGAAACTTGACTTACTCTACTGCAGAGTAAGACAGATGGATTAAGCAGGTAGGTAGAGCTTTTGCTATAGACGAATAGGGGAGTGTCACTGATCCCGCTATAGAAGAAGAACTCCCTTCTTTATTCATCCAAGCAATTATTCAGTCGTCCTTTCATTCTTCACCTATATACACCCAAAGCCATCATGATTTAAGCTTCACTTTCTCTCATCCAGTCTTTCACCCAAATTTACAATTATTTATCCATCCATTCAGTACCTACATTATCTACCCTTTCTTTCAATCATCCTTTCACCCATCCATCCATTTACCCAATACAGTCCTCACCTACGCATCCTTTTTCATCCACTCATACATCCTTTCCTTTCACTCTTTTCACCCATCATTTCTTTTAACCTTCTGTTCTTTCACCTTTCCATCAAGCCATAATTTTTAGCGTGCATTGTGCGTGCTTTTGCTGAGTTGCAGATAGAAGAGGTCATAAGTAACCTAACCACTGCTATAGCTGTAATGCAGGATGTTGGGGGGCTCATGAATCAGATCACAACAACGCCCTTGTAGCTAGTGAGTTAAGACTAATTGGCAATAAGCAAGCAATGTGAATTACCATCACCCGTCCCTGTCGCCACATCTCCCCCCCTGCTCCATCTGCTCCTGCAGCAGTAGAACCTGAACCGGCTTCACTGGTTGGTGTGGCTATAAAAAAAAGTATACCCTTTTTAGATGCCAGGTATGGCTCCCATTCTTAATTTTTTTAAATCAACAAATGCAACTGCAATACATTGTTACAGTTTGGTTAGCACTACAGTATCTTCTGTCAAAAATATCACTCTGGGCATTTTATTGGAATGTTAGCAAAGCCAGGTAGTCAAGCAAACCAAAACTGTTGCATAATAGAGGGACAGAGCTATCGCCTATGATTGATGATGACTCAGAATCATTGGAGAGCAATGATGGGGTGGAATAAAAATGATCAGTGAAAGACAGAAAAAAATATAATGCAGGAATAACAGGAATTAAACAAAACCTGGATAGGGGAATTGGAAAAAAGGAGACAGTATAAAAAAATGTAAATTAGGCAAAATCAAAAGTAGTATACAAGTGGGGAGAGGTAAAAGTTAAGGAAATAATAATAATAATAAATAATAGGACTTACTGGGATGAGCAGAGCCATCAGCATCGGCGCTGGTGGTTGGCGCTTCCCCAACTCCTGCCGGACCCGCCGGTGCAGTGTCCCTCTTCTTGCGTACTGTAAGATTAGAAATAAAGATAAAAAATACATTAGTTGTACTGTTAATCTCCACAAAATTATTATACAACAGACAAATGCAATATCATTGTACTTATATCAGATCTCCTATGGTACTTTACTTGTATGATCAGCTATTGTTGAGTTGGCTATACTCCAAAAATCCCTATTCCAAATTTCCTAAGTAAAAACTACATACGGAACTAATGCATTACAATGTATGATCTTTCATTCTATTTCTCAAGCCCCTTGATGGACCAACTCAGTCTTCCTTTTTTGTAATGCATGCATACTTGCATCACTGTAAAATTGTTTGGGATTGTACGAGATACATAAAGTCACAGAGAATGTCAGCTCACTGATATCACTAATTCACTATGGAGACAGGCGAACAGAGGAGACTGTATTGTAATGGCTTCTTAAATTATAAGTCAAAGCGAGTATCTACCTATGAGTACGATGAAGTAGCTCTGAGCACCTGCCTAGCTTTAACTGGATCACATAATAAATAATAAATAATATTCTTAACGTAAACTGAGTGGAAGCTGCATGCTATTCAGAAAGAAAAGTTAGCATTGTAGAACACAAACACAATAAAAATATAATACTCACAAAACCCTGGGATCTTGACACCGAGCAGGTCGAGCAGTTCCTGCTCGCAGTTGATTGTATCCGCCCAATGGTGCGTCAGCTGCTGGGTGGTATGCTGGACCTGGGTAGCGGCCCTAACCAACCAGCATACCCTAGCCCGTCGCTGAGGATGCTCCTGCAGGAGGTAACTGCTCACAGGCCTACCACCTGCTGCCAGCATGGACGGGAGGTGGCGCTGCACATAAAAAAACAGTACTGCCACCTACATCTCACTAAATATCGGCCAAGGCTGCATCCCTTGACGGCGGCACCACCCACAAAGCAGGTGGACGCTTTTGTCCTGCTCTGCCATGGTGTAAGGTGGGGTAGGGTGAAGAAGAGAGGAAAAGAAATAGGAGGAAAAAGAAGGAAGGAAGAAATAAGGGAGAACTAAATAAAAATACAAAAAAATTAAAAATCATAAAAATAATCAGACACAAAAAGACACACTAATACAATAAATAAAAAAATAGGTGTAGATTACGTTTAATGGTAGAGGGGTAGAAGGATTGAGGTCAGATGAAAATTTGAATGCCCAGCACCATTAACAGAAGGTAAAAGAAGATGGCCAACCCATGCGAACCGTGTGGTGCCTTTCGCATGTGATTTTGAATGTGAGGACATACTTCTTGTTGCGTTTGACATCAAACGCAATGCAAACAGGAGCAATAGAGAACCTCGCCTCCTCGCAGAACTCTGTTTGGCGTAGCAGAGTTTTTTAGCCTGTTCGTGGAGTTCCACGTAGTAAGACTTGCACACTCCCCCCAGGCCACCTTATAAGTATCCTTTTGTTGAGAATTGTCATGAATAATTGGAGCCAATTTTGGCAGTAAACATGTGCTTAATGACTCTTAAAGCCTGATTACAACTACAGGACTAATTCCATTTCAGACGTAAATTCATATTCACACCTGAAACTATGTACCTCATTGTGCTGTATTTGCCTTTTTGCTGATTGTAGATAATCTATTTGTTGATGCTCAAATCGCTTACCTCCTGCTATTGCCCCATAGGGTTACGAAAGAGAAAACCTGGTGTCCATGTCAAGATCTTAGAAAATACACCAACCTGTGTGCCAATTCCGAGGGGAGAATATGGTTCCAAAACTGAGCAGCTCAGTTCTGAATTCTCAATACTGTCTAAACATCTGTTCACAGTTGTAAAATAGTGCCAACTTTTTTAGACCACTGGGTAAAAGGAGAATTGGATGGCAAGAAAAAGAAGAGACAAGGAACTGGATTTTTGAATTTTCTATGGGGATGGCCCTGATTCGTAATCTTCCGGATGCCAGAGGGTCATGATTCCTAACGAAGGAAAGAATCACAGAATAATTAGCTTTTGACATTAATATATTTATGTTAAGGCGTTATTTAATTTTCTTCCAGCTACGTGGATTTCTCGATTTCCTGATAGCTTTCAATATAGCTTCTACAATTTCTGTAATAGAGAACGTTCTGAAAGATAAAAGGGTAACCAATTAAGAAACTTACTAACCTTTGAAAAAATTAGAACTAAAATAATGCAGTAGGCTGTGTACCTGTGAATAACACAGATTCTGCTGTAACCTTGTACCTTCTCTTTAACACCTGTTACATTTCTACAACTCTAAAAAGAAAATAAATATAATGTTTCAAACGAAATGTCTTATTCATTAGCCTAGAACTAAAGCACTATTAAATATTCACATTTTATGTTCTTGCAAACCAGGGCTCAAAACCTTGCAAAGGGTGTACATCCTAAATTCAAGAAAAGGAAGTCATGGAGTCACCAGAATCAATGCCACATGTAACGTGCAATCTGCAGTTACTTTATCCACAAACAATGCCATTGTTTGACTGCACTCAGAAGAGACTGAAATCCATAGGAGGTAGCAGTTAATCCTACACAGGCGTAGAGGAGACGCCAGGATACTTACAGATACAATGTGGCATGGGTTTATCAGATGAGCACTGCGCAGAAGCAATATTCTGGCAAAAGCACTGTAGCACAGTGTATCCAACACGGGCTGGTGAGATGGGGTAAAGCAAACTGAAACTGTACAAGTATTATAGGTGGCAGAGCCAGCAAATTATCAAGGAGAGCTGAGCCAAGAGTGAGCCAAGGGTCTGGCTTGGCTCTTGGAGCCCATGCATGAACCAATACTTAAGAAAGTTTGCTCTGTAAATCATACAAAAAAATCACGTAAAATATGATAACGTCTCGCCAAAATTAAAAAGTGTGTTTCTTTAGCATATAGAAGCTTTGACGTTAATACATCACATTCTAGCACTGCTCTCAGAAGTATTAACAGTTTTTAACTTGAACTTAGAAGCAATCCTGCCTCCTCTCGACATGGTGACAGTGTCATTAGTGAAGTAGGAGGAAAGACAGTTGTCATGTGGCCCCTGTATGTGATTCAGGTCATTATTGAGTAACACTGTAGTCTATTAAATCAAGCACAGTAGCCTTTTGTTCAGCTGGTATTCTAACTGACGTATTTAAAAGTGTTTTCATGCTGGATATTGAAGCAAAGGGAATTTTGACGAAATGAAATGTTTGTCTCAGATCACACAATTTAAGCAGGGAAGACCCCATTTGTCCAGGTTGCAGGTTTGATGTAAAAATCAGCCACTAAATGGGTATCTATTTGTCTCTCCTTTTCATGTTGCTTTGTTTACCGCTTTGTGCATTTTAAATAGAGTGAACTCATCCCCAAGCTATTGGACCACTTTATATGAGACCCTGTTACATCATTCAGGTCACATTCAATTTTTTTCAGGGTCTGAAAGATTAAGTGATTTGCCCAGAATCACAGGATGTTGAGGCAGTGTCAAGACTTGAACCTCATTCCTTAGTTCCAGAGACAGTAGCTTTGTCCATAACACTAGATACTGGGTAGTGTGAGGGTAGCAGGCACAAGCAACATGAAAGCTCAGCTTGTTATGGGCTCAAGGATCCAACAGGACATCAAACTGAGCCAGAGCCAGGCTTCAGGCTCAAGCCTTGCTCGATTTTTCAATGGCTTGCCCACCTGTAAAAAGGTTTTGTTGTACTGCAGCAGGCGAGATGATGAGATGACTCTGGGCAAAAGGTTGGGAAGGCATTTCAGAAATTGAACAGTGTGAAATTCAGATTTTTGCCTTCTGCAAAGCATTGAAAGATGACAGTCTGATCTGTAGATCCAAGTATGTAGATCCACAGCGATCTCCTGTGCAGCTGATCGCTAGGTTCTCAAGATATCAGCATATTTCCTTAGTGCGTGCTCAGATTGCTTCACTGACTTTCTATCCATAGCAGGGTCTGTTTCAAAGCCATGATGATCATGGGTAGGAATTCGCATCATAAGATCTCTCAGTTTCAGGTGTCTAAATTTGAGTGGTACACCACAAATCTATTGGTGTACTTGGTCAGCTTTTTGCAGCCCCTACAGCAAAATCTATAATACACGGTGATCTGTTGTTTTCCATTGCTGTAGCAAAGTTAAGAACTCTTTGCCCCTTAGTGTATATATTTAACCTATTCTGATGCATTTAAGAAAGATATTGAATGCCAGGCTTTTAATTAATAGACCCCTTGAGTATTTTCCTCTCAGTTTGTGCTGCTCTTCCACTGTTCGTTATTCAATTAGTTGTGTTTTACTCAGAACAACGAAGGTCAGTGAACAATTGGGTCATTTTCTCTCTTCTCAGATCTGATTATCGCTGTGGGGAGCAGCAATTCCTAAGAGACTGTCGCTGTATCTCTCCGAATTCCTTACACTCCAAGTCAGGCCATCCCAGCCTATTGAGAATCAAAGCAATATCCCACTCCATATATGTGCCTTTACTCTCATCCTGGGTGTCAGAGGCTGCTCCGCGTCAGCTGTGAAAGGAGAGGTGTCACAGGCTTTATTGACAGGCAGATGAGGAAGCTGCAGTCACAGAAAAGGCCTTGTTTTTCGAATACTTTGAAATATATCAGTTTGTCACTGCTCATGAAAGGCGATTATGTGTGAGAGGGCAGCAATTACATCAGAGTGGTTGAAGACTCAATTGGAGGAAGGGGATTAAGCCACTATGAAAGGGTAGTTATTTTTCCTACAGAAATGTGACGACCTTTTGAAAGTGCCATTATTTTTTTGTTATTTATTTTATTTAGTTTCATGCATGGTGCAAGTGTCACACCCCATCGTTTCCTAGCAAAAATAATGTATTGCTGCTTACACTAAACATGGCTTCAATTTCTTTGTGAAACTTAGGTTGCAAGTAGAGTTAATATTTTACTTCACAGATTTACATATTAGGCAGCTGTGAAGAACATTTAACAGCATGCCTGCAGATGATTCATATACTTTTAGTTAATTGTAAATACTTTACTTTTTCCCCTTTAAGCACAGCAGCAGTATGTGCTACTAAATTCTCGAGCTTACCCCTATGTTGTAGATTGCTCCGAAATGTGTATGACAAAAGCTTTTCTCTATGGTGTGAGCACTTTTAGTGAAAATCGGCAATGCCAGCTGGTCCACTATGCCAAGGCAACATGGTTAACCCATTTTGTTTTTATTTTTAAAAATAAATGTCTTTGTTTTTGGAAAATGACAAATCAATCTCCTTGACTTGCTGGTTTTCTCCCACTGCACGTGGGGAATTGTTGGTTTATCTTTCCTGGGGCAACTGTGCTGTGCAATGTAGTTTTGGGATGGGAAAATCGCAGTGGACATATCATGAGAAGGTCTTCCCTAAATAATGCAGGACTCCAGGCACCATGTCTAATGGGTGTCCGGCTCCAGAGACGATGGCAAATTCAGCTTTTGTCCTGTATGTCATACAGCACTTACCTGTTCTCTAAAGGACACGGGAGAACGGAGAGCTGGAAGGACATGCCATTTGCCATTTATTGGCAAAAGTTCTGTCATAACACAGCTCTCTTTTGTTTAGTGCACAGTGTTGTGGTATTAACATTTACATAGCTTGGAGCAAGTATGCTTACTTCTATTCAGAGTTGCCACTTTTGTATGTTAGACCTGTATCATCAACTTTGTGTTTTTTTTTTTTTTAAACCAGGGATGGCATACTTTAGGCTTCATTTTTTATGTTATTCTGTTTTCTATTTTAAAGTATGTGATCTGTAGTATGTGACCAGTTAGCATGAGTAAGATTTTGATAAATTGGATTGTGTACATTTGTTGATAGCATGTCAAACATTTCACTTGAGCAACATGACCATCAAGCATCATGAGCATCAAGAGCATCAAGATCACAGTTTCCAGTCCTGGGCATATTTGTGGCAACCTAAGCTGATATGATTTGTAGGTGAAAAGTAAAGGACTGGGAATAGTGTCCATCATAGGATGGGTTGAAGTAGTCACCCTAATATGGAGCCAATTATTAATATCATAAAGCTCGAATTGGAGAAAAACTGATCCATGATAGCTCAGATACAACTTGAAAGCTCCCCCCTTTTAATCAACCTGACAAAATAGTCCTTCGCAGCTAGCACATACAATAACAAGCAGGAAAGAATGCTTAATAACTAAAAATACCTGTTAAATGGAGGGGCTATCACACGAAGACATAAATAAGAAGTACAATTGTATGTGTCTTAGACAGCAAAAGCAATAATTGCTAACCTTCCTTTCAGAAAATTGTATCTTACAGCTCTCATATGGAACGGTTTTAATTGTGTGCAATTGGAAAAATAAAAGAACTCTCTCTTGTTTTCCTTGCCATAGGTTTGTGCACCTCATACATAGAGTAAAACCCCTCAGTTTACACTTAGGAAATATGCTACATTTTAACATTCATTTTAGAAAACCTTTATTGTCTCTATGAAGTGAATCTTTCCTAATGTGTCCTTTTTTGCTCTACCACCCCCTCTGTAAATCACTGTGAATGGTAGTACTTTTCATATTTTATAAATTAACTGCGTCTGAACCTTGAAGTTGTATCTCGAGTGTGCAGAAATGTGTGGAAAATGAACTCAGCATAATTTGTAAATTGTTATAAATAAAATGTGACTTACATGAGCGTAAGTCACCACTATTTATAATTATAAATCAAACAGGCATCTGTAAATCCGCTTTGTAAATCAAAATCATGGTGTCTAAATTAGTTTTCATTAGAAAATAATATTCTAAAGTATAGGCAGGTTACATGTTTGAGGGCTCTCATTGAGAAATTACATATTAATAACTGAAAAAAATCGAATTGTCTATGAGGGTTAAGTTATGTGTTCTGCTCATTATTTTATAGAAACGTGTACACAAGTGGCAATGGAAACATCTTATTTCCTTCCTATATTTGTTATTCAACATTATTTCACCCTTAAAGATGAACCTGCGTTGTGGATCTTTGTACTCACTGGTAGCATTAAATTATTTACATTATTTCTTTTTATTAAATACGCTCAGTTTATTTCTTCAATTTTTATTGTACTTCTTCTTTTTGTATGCATTGATTTGTTTCTACAAACCAAACACTAAGGTTGCCCACCACTTGAGTGAAATTTGGGCAATCTATTTCCTATAAAAAAACAAAGGGGGTTATTCTAACGAATGGCCAACAGGCTGGCGGTGCACCGCTGGGCATTCTGACCGCGGCGGTTCAGCCGCGGCCAGAAACGGAAAGTCGGCGGTGTCCCGCCGACTTTCCGCTGCCCTTGAGAATCCTCCATGGCGGCAGAGCGCGCTCCGCCGCCATGGGGATTCTGACACCCCCTACCGCCATCCTGTTCCTGGCGGGTCTCCCGCCAGGAACAGGATGGTGGTAGGGGGTGCCGCAGGGCCCCCGGGGCCCCTGCAGTGCCATGCCAATTGCATGGGCACTGCAGGGGCCCCCGTAAGAGGGCCCCAAAAGGAATTTCAGTGTCTGCCTAGCAGACACTGAAATTCGCGACGGGTGCTACTGCACCCGTCGCACTCCAGCAACTCCGCTGGCTCCATTCGGAGCCGGCTTCATCGTTGCTGGGTCTTTCCCGCTGTGCTGGCGGGCGGCCTTTTGGCGGTCGCCCGCCAGCACAGCGGGAAAGCCAGAATGGCCGCCGCGGTCTTGTGACCGCGGTGCGGTCATTTGGCAGTAACCGCATGGCGGGCGGCGACCGCCGCCCGCCGCGGTTAGAATCACCGCCAAAAAAGTCCTTTGAAGACCTTGGGACTTATGCCGCAATAGGTCAAAACTGTGACATCCTTAACGGTGTAAAGATTTACCAATCATATATCGGGGCACAACTATACAATTGCTGTTGAATCATCAATATTATCCCTAATCGTGAATTGTTTCCTTGGTGTTTGTTCTTGCTTTTTTCAAAGTGCTTCAGTCATTTATGTTAGGGTGCCCACGAGAGTACTGCATCATTCTTTTAACAAATAAATGTTGTTGTGCTTCTTGTAGTATTATTTACCACTATATCACACCAAACTCAATACCACGGTCGACTCATTGATTGAATGGAATACTTATTTTAAGATGTGTGATTGTTTGATAGCTCATTCTATTTTTTTCTGGCATGTGTTAGAATAAAAAACATGAGTTTTAGTAATGGAGGAAATCTGATCACGTGTTTGCCTTTGAAGCCGTTGAGCCTCTTGAGGCTCTTTGCTCATTTGAACATTATCACTTATCATTGACATGATAGAATATTTACAATGGCCAAGTCTTGGTCATATCTGTTTGATCTTTGAACTTTCACTTAATTCCTGTCATTCACAAACAAAGAGGGAGGAATGATACAGCACATTGTTTTGGCTCTTGGGTCAACCTTTTCGTTTTCGGCCGAAATGAATGCATCAGATGCGTTGTTTGCACATTTTGTTCAAATATGTGTC
Source organism: Pleurodeles waltl (assembly GCF_031143425.1). Taxonomy (NCBI): domain Eukaryota; kingdom Metazoa; phylum Chordata; class Amphibia; order Caudata; family Salamandridae; genus Pleurodeles; species Pleurodeles waltl. Next base: position 289,665,871 of record NC_090449.1, on the reverse strand, counting down.
GTACGTGTAAGGTAAAATGAAATACTTTTTAATAATTCGACCACACATGCTATGTAACTGCACGTAATTGGGAAAAGCCTAACAAAATTTCTCATGTCCCACAGCAAATTAGTGCTATTTAAAACAGCCTTCCTCCAAATTCTACATGCTCTTTTCCTAATTAGATCATGTTATATTTTCTTGAGAGCACATGCTTATATAGGTCACTGTGCACTTTTTGTCACAACATCTAACTTCATGTTTTCCATAAAAAAATCAGTAAATAGGCTTAGAATTGTGTTGATAGTCTGTGAGACTGTAGCTGTGGAATTACCCTCACTAAATTATGAAAAGAACTTTGGCATATAGTCTTGGTTATGAGTTCGTAATTGAGATGCATCGTAAGAGTGCCGGCACACTTCATTTGGGCAGTGCATAGAATCATCATTTGGCTCAGTCTCACTGTTTTGTACCAAATCGCCTTAGGTGCATTTCACGTCCTCACATTCTTGTGTGAGAATGAGTGCACTAGGGGGCCTTTTTAACACGTTTTCATATTTTCCCACATGATCACGTTGGTCCTCTACCTCCTCGATTATAGTAATGGTATATTCCTATGGGCACCCATCTTCACACTGTACAGACTGCAGCACCTCAAAAACACTCAAGAATACTGCCACCAGACATCTACTACATCTCAGCACCTGTGATCATATCACCCTTGTCCTCCGTGCTGTTGACTGGCTCCCAACTGCAAGATTTATCTTGATTTTTGGGTTGTTTTGTGGCGAGTGTTCTGAGACAGTCAGTTGCCTGCAGCTTCCCTCCTCGAATTATTTACTTGTTTTGCTGAATAAGCCTTACCAATAAATCGCACATTCTGGCTACCTTCTGTGAGACACTTTAGTATTTCCTCCAAGGCACTCTATGTCACCCACCAAGCCATGCAGCTTGGTGGGTTGGATTGATCTTTTTACTTACTGACTGACTGAATGAATGAATGAATGAATGAGGCAATTGAAAACGTGCTAGGCTACTCCACAGGAGTGTCCTGGCACCACCCTGCAAAAGGCTAATACATTGCTCCTAATCAGCCCAATGTTTCAGTAGTTTATTTATTAATTGTTTCAGCTGCACGCCTTACAATAGTATAACAAAATGTACATAAAACAATAAGAGACTTAATTTACATATAAAACAACTAGTCATTAATAAAAAGATAAACAACATCTCCTCATAGCAGATCACTGATCCTAAAACCACCTTATGCGTATGTGTGCAAATATAGACCTACCATCTATAATCATCTATAACTATGGAAGAAAGATCCCCTGCCAAGGCTAAAAATAATTTGGGGGGGATCACCCAGAAAAGGTGCTTGTGCATACAGCAGTTGATAGTAAAAAACATCTACTACCACTAGGCCGACCCTGACTAAGAAGTAGGCATGATAGGGAGAATGAAGAGGGAGTATTTAAGCATATAATAATTTTGCCACAACGAGGCATTAAATATGGCACCCACCCCATCCATACAGGAGGGGGTAAATAGTTCCATCTCATGTAAACATCAGGCCTGGACCTTACACGATCTTATAATTCAATCAGCCCCAGCTTAGATGGCAACTCCCTCAAAGAGGGCCACACAGTCCAGAAATATGAGGTGACCAAGTTATGTGCACTAATACTATTCGGCCTTACACAAAGTGAAAGTGCATTTTCCGTACAGTTAGCCCCACTAGATTTAAATAAAGTGTAGAACCACCAATGCCAAGCCGCGTCACATTTCCTATAAGACAAAGTAAAGTGGGCAACATTGTCTACCTCCTCAGACCTACAGTTGCAGTACTCCAGTCCAGCTGCTAGCCTGTGGGTACGGACCAAATAGCCTCTTAGTGGCAGTACCCCCAACTATATCTTATATACAGAGTGTGCTTCAGTTCAGGATACAACAGCTTCAGATAGTCTGGAAGGGCAGGATCATGGGCATTGTTAAAGTAATAGCTTACAAAAGACCCAGGCATAAGTTCCTGGTAGACCCTTATCTTGTTGAACTCTTGATACCGATCCTTTACCTGACCCACAGTGTTCCGTCCAACTCTACCGGGATATGCCCACAGAGCTTCTAGATGGAGGTTTTCTAAAATCTTTTTGATGTGAACCCCATACCATCGCCCCCTACATCCACCACTCGCTGTGACCTCTTTGAGGGTTTCCAAATACATTGCTGCCTTGGGATTGCACACTAACTTTACCCAGTATAGCACTGGCCTCAGGGCTGCTAGTTCAGATATTGGCGCCAGGCTAAGCTCTACGAATAGGGTGTTCAAGGAGGGTCCTGGTCCTAATCCCAGTAAAGACCTCAAGAAGTTATGCTCGGCTACTTGCAGCATGCTAGTGTTTGCATATCCCCAAAGCTCTGCCCCATACAGTGCTGCAGCCATTGCCTTTTGAGCATATATTTTCAGGATGGTACTAATGCTTCTGGCTTCAGCCTTACACTTAAACTTCAATATTGCCCCTGCTGCTTAAGACTATAGCTGCCTTGTGCACATGACTGTCCCAATTGAGACATGCCCAGGTAATCAAAGTGCATAATGACTTCAACTGATATGTCTTTGATCGCTAATTCCCACCTGAGGTTTGCAGATGGCCGCAAGGTCATACTCCTGGTCTTACTATAGTTAATAATCAATGATTTTCCTTACAGTATTTTACGAAGTGACCAAGTAACCTATGGGCTGTGTTTTTGTGTGTGTGATATGAGAACTGCGTTGTCTGTGAATAATAATATTGGGATCCTCCTGCCAATTACAACAGGAACATCTAACCAATCTTCTAGGAGGTAATGGACCACATCATTCAGGAATAGCCTAAAAACCAGTGGTGCCAAAAAACACCTTGCCTTGCCGCACACCTTTTTGTTCCCAGAAGGGGTCTGTGCACTCCCCACTCATCCCTTACCCCACTCTGACCGTGTTAACTGAGTGCAATGCTGCTATAGCTTTCACTAAGGAAGCATCCACCCCTAGATCCAGCAATGACTTCCAAAGTTTCCTCCTATCTACTGAATCGAAGGCAGCATTTAGGTCTATAAAGACCAAGTATATTGCACACATCCTGATTACTGTTAATTTATATGCGATCATATAGAGGCGGATAACTTGATCAATTGTTTCCACCCGGGACCGAAAGCCAGCTTGCACTTCTGTCATGACGTCCTGGGCTTCCGCCCACCCCTGCAGCCGGTTAAGCAAGACTGTCCCCAGGACCTTCCCGGCTCCATCGAGAAGGGAGATCAGCCGATAGTTAGTAGGATGGCCTCTTGTAAATGGGAACAATAATGGCAGAGCGCCAGGACTGAGGTACTACATTCCCCCAAAGGGCTGTGTTATACACATTAGTGAGGATTCTAGCCCAGTATTAGGGTGCCTTCCAATAGAGGTCGACGGGCACCAGATCAGGGCCAGAAGCATTATGCTTTTTCATAGCTCTCAGTGCTGTGATTACTTCAGGTACTGAAATTTCTATTGGATTGAGGCAGGTGGGCAGGACATCTTGCGTCAAATTGGGATCCAAGGGACCAACCGAATCAATACTGTATAATGTACTACAATGATGAACCCAAACAGCTGGGCCTATACAGGTTTCTACAGCACTCACTGTTCCCTTCCCCACTCTGGCTACCAATTCACAGAATTTCTTAGAATTGTTCTCGACTGCAGTCACCCTTAGTTCTGTCCATAGTGCATTTTGGTACAGCAATTTCTTAACAGCCAATAGGCATTTATAGCCTCTTATGCACTCTCTGAATTCCTCTTCACTGGTGCGGCTATCATGGCACTGTGTTAAGGCATGGGAAACAACTCTCTTTAACCTCACACACTCCTCATCGAACCAGCCTTTCTCCCCAATCTGCCGCCTTCCATTAATGTTAGTTAGCTTGGGTGCTGCAGGCTTGGTCCACAGGGCCCTCATCTCCCCTACCATAGTATCATGTGTGGTTAGGATTGTGGGGCTATCACTAGTCAGAGCATCTATAATAGAATGTCCATAATTAACCACTATATGTTCAAGTTGCAGTAGTTCTCACAGGTACTTCTCATCATACCACCTTATTCTCCTTCTGCAATTTGATAGGGCAATCTCGCCCTCGTAGTACCCTAAGGCCCTTCCTGTCGCTTTTTCTATCCCCAAGGCACTCATTCTCATACTGAGGTCCAGTGGCTTGTGATCACTTTCCACCCTGTTGATCACGGCCATATCAAGGATGGTCTTCCACGCTTCAACATTAATAATTGCATAATCAATGACCGAAGAGCATCTTCCCTTTTTGAAGGTTGCCTTAGCAGCACCATCCTACATGGTACGCCCATTGGTAAAACGAAGATGATTATTTACCAACAGATCAGGAAACGCCTCAGCTTTTTTTTTCATCAGCCCAATGAGAAGAGATGAGTTTTTAACTCTTTCTTGATGCGGGCCTCTAAAATCAATAGAGTGATGAGAAAGTAAAAGTCTGTTTCAAGCTTTGCCCACCAGTACTGAAAAAAGACTGCCCTCCAGATCTGACCAGGTGGGATTTTAACAGACAGTGCTGTGGCAGAGCGAAGAGTTCTAGAAGGAGTGTAATGGAGGGTTCTCTGGATCAGGTACCTGGGGCCCTGATTATAAAAGGCATGATGGAAAATGGTCAAAGCTTTGAACATAATTCTCTTCCTAATGGGGAGCCAATGAAGCCCCCTCAAGTAGACCAAAGCAGAATCCCTTCTCAATAACACCATAATGAGTCATGCCACTACATTTTGTACTGTCTGGGGTTTTCATATCTTGTACTGTATTCTGGAACCCCGAAGTAAAGATTGTTACAGTAGTCCATAATGGAGTTTATAAATGCGTGGACTACTGCCCTGGGGGCATCTACTGGTAGGAAGTCCGAAGATGTCCTTATTGATCAAAGCAGACAAAAACAGGTCCCTGCTATTGACCCAATCTGCGCATCCATAGATAGTTTATCATCTATTTTTATCCCAAAATTCTTCACTACTGCCTTTGATGGGACGGAGAAGAAGAATATCCTTCAGCCAACTACAGTCTGACAATGGTCTCTATCCCCGCCTACAGGAGAATCTCAGTTTTGCCCCAAACGAGAAGCAAACATCAGGGTTACACAATCTATCCCTCAAATATGCATGTATTCTGCATTTTCGAGAGGATTATCATTTAAAGTGGAACTTTACAGCATTAGAATAAATCCAAACAGATAGGCTCTTATCCTCCCACCAGAAAATGTGTCATATACTAAATTGCATGGGAAATTAAACAAGGCATCCTAAATTTGAGACTGCCATACTGGGAGTTATTTCATTTAGTTTCAATGCTCCTGACACCAATAGGTGATAGATCTCATTTTTTGCCAACAAAAAATGTCTACTTGATAATAGAATCCTGAGTACTTTCTGAGCACATGGAGAGTGTGTTTCCAAAGGCCATAACTGACATCTGTGTTAAACAACCAAAGGAGGTCAGGGAGGTTTTACTTGTGATCTCTTGATGTACACGTGAGGTAACCAAAAATGTTCACTGAACCACCCACAACTAGATCTTGACAGCGCTATTTTTGAATTATCCCTACAATAACACCTCTTTTTTCAGGGATTACAAATACAAGTCGTGTTCAGTTTTTATCATCCAGCAATTACCGGATGCGCTAAAGCCACACTAATGGAATACATTTTGGCAGAAAAAAACACAAATTTAACGGGGGACAAGACCCAATAATACAGAGGCATGGCACAGAAAACAACAAAATCCACATTATTCCCTATTTAAAAGGGGAAACTGGTAGGTAACTATTGCATCTGATAAATTTCAACCCTGTGAGATTGGATTTTAATGTGAGCAATAATTACTGTATAGCCCCCAAGGCTTCTCATAATTTGAGCTTAAGTTAAAAAATGTGCTAACCTAAACAGGTTAAATGTTATTCTTCTAAAAGTGATTTGTTGTCCATTGCAAGTTAAACTCCAAAGGTTCAGTGAATACGACCACAATTTATTTTGAAGTACAATTCCCATGAGAAGGTTATTTTTTACGACAATAACAAGTTTTCAATATTATCCAGTCAAAATATTGTGAAAGAATATCAACTACTATACTATTGTGAAGGTGTGCAAATTCGGGTAAGTATATATTTTAATATTCAGAACTCTAGATCTATGTATCTTGAGGATATGCATATAACTCCAAGGTTCTAGTTTTTGGAGAAAACGTCTCTCTTTTTGTAAGTGCAGAAAAAGTCTAGCTCAAGCATGATTAGAAAACGGAGCAAAGTTTGCAAGCATCACTAAGTGCAAAATTGGCCAACTTTAAAATTGGGTTTGAAACGTTGCCTATCCCCATTTACGTGTTGTAGATCATGTAAACTTTTATTTGGATTGCAAAAATAAGTAAATCTATGATGCAGTTCAACTACTTTTTTTGTGTGATCTTAACGTCTTTGGAGACCATGGGCATGAATATTTTAGGGGTCATTACATGAATCAAATGTGAATTGTATTGCAAATTTCCTGATAACGTATCCCCTCCAGGATGACAATATTATATGTTAAGCTTTCACAGGGTCAGACAATAGTTGAAATATGTTTTCCCAGGGAGTAAAATAAAATCCTTAAGATGACATTGGGTACTCAGCGGTAGAGGTAGGCAGATATGAAGAGGTTTAGAGAGAGAGAGAAATAAAACATACATACGTGAAACACACAAAAAGTTCAGTTTCAGAAGGAGCACCTTGGAAGATGTGGACCGTGGGCAGTTGCCCCCTTTGCCCATTACTGAAAAAGTACTGCAGAAGAAATCATTTGGCCCTATCATGCTTCTGTTCTTTGTGCTGCGCCAACACAGATGGGGGGTCTGCATATTTATTTTCCATCTCCAGTGCATACAATGACAAGACGCAATCTGCGAGTTAGTGCATGTGCTGCTGACACAAGAGTTCGAAAGCACAGGGCAGTCAGTAATTGGCTCTTCGTGTTTCCAAGCACTGCCGCCTGCAGCCTTCGCACTAACTGTGCGATTTTATTTTAGTTAAAGGTAAGGTATGCACTGTGGTTGGAAAAAGGAATGCGCAGACCCCTCTGGCGTCAGTGCAGTGCAAAGAATGGGATCATGCTACACCCCACCCTGTTTCCAAGCATTACTGTCTGCAGCCCATGCAGTAGCTTATATAGTTTTAGTCCCTCATTACGAGTTGTGGGCTAAATCCGGATCTGCGTGCAAGCATGAGGGAAGGAATTATGAGTTGTGTGATAATTATCACTCCCTAGCAGTTTTCTCCCTGATAAATTCCAGCGCTCCAATCCTGCTGAAATTTATAGAGGGGGGAGAGTGTCCTGGAAAAAAAGCAAGAACATGTGGAATTCGCTAAGGTAAAAATCGACTCTGCATGTTATGCCTCGTTTTCCTGTTGGAAAACTTGGAACAGGCGGTTATTTATCACAAGCGGTAAATAACTCGCCTTAGGTGAGCAATATTTATTATAGGTGGGTAATACCCCACCCTAATCCAACACATTTATAATGAGGGCCTTCGAGTTGATTCAAGCGCTGAAGACGGGACATAGAATAATAGTTCAAACCCCGTCTGCGACCGTGAACCACGGAAAAGGAAACCGTGATACGCCCCGGTCTGCACAATTGCTTCTAAAAAAATATGGGAATCGACCCACAAAAACACAATCCCGTACCCCATCAGCCTCATTTAAGTGCCAGAGAAAATCGTTGCAGAAGTGATTCGGGATGTAGGCCTGCATGAGTCAACAGCATGCCCAAAGCGCAAATAATTTTGGAATTGACTGTTACATTACTTCCAAATGATTAATGAATTTTGGATTATTCGCCTCTCTGGTTTCCCAGCGAGCAGTCCACAGAGATCGGCGTATAGTATAGATTTGTGGAAAGAATTCTTATCTTTCACCATGAAAACATACCCAAGCTGAGGGTTTGATTCCAAACAAGTGGCTCGCAGGTGTGCGAAAAGAATTTTCCAATCGTGCAGGGTCATATTTCTTAACATTTCTCCCCCCCCCCCCCTCCCCCGAAGAGGTAATATGAGCCTTGTTCCCTTAAAGTGATAGTGCCAACAATGTGGATTTCTCAAACGTTATTGGCAGTGACAAATTACTTTAAAAAAGTGTTATTAAGAAATTATTGTAACTGCGCTTTTTAATGGTGCCTGTCTGGTGTGTTGTCTGTGTCTTGTGCTCTGCAATGGCGTTTGCATAATTCAGTTGTATCGGGGAACAGTGCAGCACTTGTTGGCTGGCTGCAGACCCTGTGGTTTAATTAATAGGAGTACTATTATTTTAAGAAGAAGCAGGACTTTAGATTTTCATTGTGGCTGGTCGTGTGCCTGTTTTCAATCACAGTTTAAAAGGCTGGCATCGCACATTTTTAATAAACAATGTGAAATATGTGCAGAAGTTCATCAAAAGCGGGGCAAAGCTTCCAGTGTCATTGCAGCTGACACTATGATTTTGGTGTATTTATCCCCCAAGCAGTTATATTTCTCCTTGATGATTATAGACTTGATGTCAATCTTTTTTTTTGTTTCTGACACATTAATGCTTTAATTAGCTAATAGAGAAAAGACTCGAGCTGCAGCCCAAGGATAAGACCAAAAAAGGCAAACACAGTCAATGGTTATTGGTAATGGAGATCACCTCCTTACATGTCATTATGGACACTTTTTACAGCCCTGTACCTGCGTTTGATAACCTAATGCATTCTTGGTGTTGTAGTCTTGTTTTGCTTCCATTGAACCTATTAGATTAGCACACCAGAACGCAGTGATTTATAAGTGAAAGGATCAGGACTGAAGACAATGACCGCAATGACCTGGAGTCAAGTGGTCACCCTGCTTGTGTTTATGTTCAGTGTAGAGGGTAGCTTAGCAGTTGGAACTGGACTGTCTCATTTTAGACTTCTTTTGTAATGAAGGAGGTGAGTTATAAAGTGATGGTGTTAACTGTGCCTGAGTAATTACCACTGGTTCAGATAAAGTCAAGTTTTTCATCACTTTTTTTTACCTCCTTTAGGATCGCGAGAAGTGAATGGTAATTCTGAGAAAGTGACCCCACTGAACAATAGCATTCACTCCCTAGGAGTTTACATTTAATGCAAATATCTCCTTTGCTTCTGAGACTTTCTTATTTGAAATAGTTTATACTTGGCAGTTCTTTCTGATTCAACACTGAAAGCAACAAAACCTTTTACCTCTGAAGATACCTTACTTTTCCAAACTAGAACTACAAAAATCGGCTAGAAAGCAACTACGTGTACAGGCAGCTAGTCGATATGAACAAAAACAGTGGCTTCCTTTGTACTGGGAACTTCTCCCCGTGCTCCTGTCCAGACAACACTGTCATCGGAGGAGGCACTGGCGATTCTTAAGAACCTCTCTGTAGGGCAGATGGCATTATTGAATGCCATCCAGAGTGTCAGTAAACAACTGGAGAGAATAACTGACATCCTGGAGGACATTCACTCTGCCCAGTCTGCTCAATTTAAAGGTTGTGATATCTTTAGTGGCTCCACAGGCACCACTGGCTCTGAGATTGTTGTCCCCATACCTCCACCTGCCCCCATACCTCCACCGGAGCCCATTCCTCCACCTGCCCCCATTCTTCCACCTGACCCCACTTCTCTATTGCAAACCATTTTGCCATCTTCAACAATTCCTCTACCCGCCCCAAAACCTCACCATGCTCTAAGACCTCGTCATACCCAAAGACCTCACCAACACCCAGGATATTCTTCTCCAGAAGAACTAGGGCCTATTGATCCTGTTGCTCACACCAAAATCTTGAAGACCTCATCCCAAAAAATAGGTGCCTGATTGACCACCTGCTCCGTGAGGATGGGGAGTCCCACGGGGAGCAACGTAAGAGGAATCTTGGGAGGCAAGATCTAATCCTTCAGCCTATCTTTTTTTATGGCTAAAAAAACGATGGGCCTGGTTAAGAGTTTGGTGGACGGGATTTACACCATCAGGGAAACCAAGTAAATTATTCTCTTGCCCTGAGGGAGTACCCACCAGCCAACTTTAGAGATGTCCACTGACACAGTGAACATCTCTTGCATGGCAGGAACTGCCATTTGGCAGTTCCTGTCAGTGCATTGAAAGTTTGATGAATGGCTCCATCAACATGATGGAGCCGCATTGGCAAGCATTGATTTACTTTATTTTCAAAAATAAAATCCTACAACAGGATTGTATTTTTGAAAATAAAAAAGTAATTTCCTCATAACCATGGAAGATTCCTCCAATGGCGTGAGGGGTCAATAAAATGTTTTCACTGAGCTTTACACCCAGGTTGTGATGATGAGCAGTGAAAATTGGACATGTGACCATCCACTATAAAGTGAATGGGGGGTTTCAAATGGCCAAATCATGGATGGCCCTTACTCCCTCAGTGCGTGAGAGATGCATGTCAGTGGAGTAGGTGTACAGTAGTCTCCACTGTTGACATACTTCAGTTCATCAGACTCTAAATGAGGTGGACGGAATTTCAGTCTGGCAGAGGTGGTACTCGATTGACTTTGCATGGGAATACCCTTTCTGCCAAACTCTAAATTAGGCCCATGCACTGTGATAGGACACTTTTCACCCTCTGGACTTTTGGTTTGGAACTTGAACATTTCTTTGGACATTTTTTTTTTTAATAGTGAGAGGATAAAGATGTTTTGATGTTTTTCTTTTTGAAATCATATGAATGTATTTAGTTGCTGAAAATGTTAACATTATTTCCATATCTGATTTCGTATTTTAATGTTATTTATTTTAACCATTTGATTCAGTTTCCATGTATTGTTATTTCCTAGGTGATTCATTGCGGAAGATGTAGTTCTTCCCTTTCCCATGTTAATGAGACTGGTGGTGGTGTGTGAGGAGATAGTGAACATGGCATGTAGATTGGGGTACTGTACGACCATGTTAACCCTTAACTTGGTTGATGAATTGTGGTTATACCTTTAGGTGTAGGGATTTGAGTAGAGTAAATATCATTTGCTGAGTCTACATATACCTAGTTTCCCTATATTAGTGCAGTGTCTCATATGTGGATGCGTTTAGTGCTCTTACTTTTAGGTGCAGTATTTAAACGTGTAACATAGTAGTGATTGGTTGTAGTAATATGTATTTGGGGTGCATGGTGGTTTTGTATGACTGGGTAGTGTGAGGTAAGTGTGCACACAGAAATCTTGCAAAGTAGCATATTAGGTGTTTTTTTTTATCAAACCACTTCAGTTTAGAGTCATTACAAGTTTACATTATACATCACATTATAAACAGGTTAGTTACGGTTTGTTTTCAGTACATATTTGGTTGACCATGTATATTTAAAAACAATGTGATCTACATTACAATTTGAAGTGGATGGGTAGTAAAATATGTTACAAGAGAGTATTATATGTGTAGATAGTATGAGGTATGTGGACAGACAGGGAGGGAGACAGGGGACATTTTTAGATATGCTTTGGTGTACATAAACATACGTTTGGAAACATTGATAGTTAACATAATGCATTTAAAAAATGTTTAAAATGTTGTACTTAACTTTTATTTTGTTGTGCATTGTGTTCATTTTACTCTACCACTGGCACATTGATTTCTATGACTTGTAGTAGCAGCAACATGGTGTTTGAGTAGGTTCTGTGGAATTTATAGGCAGACTGTGGCTATTTATCTTTTTTCCCTCCAGGAAAGGTGTGGAGGTTTAACCGTCATCTTCCTATAAATGGAAATTCTACTCTAAACAGGGTGGAAAACGTTTCCATTGGACCATCCACCTGTTTTAGTGTATTACACCATTGATTGAGGAAGTGAAGTTAAATGCTGAGGTATCAGCAGTAGATGACTGATTTTCATCTATCAAACTGCCACTCTCCAAATAGGGTGGATGAACATCAATAGAATAAAATAGTTGACAGCCTGTACGCATCTACCAAACTCTAAATTGGGCCCTAAGTATGAACAGTTATCTGTAAAGACTCCATGAAGACCTGTATTGTGATGGCGTAGCCACCAGGGACTCACAATCCAGGTGACTTAAATGCTGAGACTAGTTAAGGACTCAGCTGGTCAATTGAATAAACATTGGTGATGGATAACCAAACTTTGGGCCAGTTCTCACTATGTCTCTCAAAAAGATGTATTTTCTTTTTGAAGTCTGTGTATTGATATTTATAGCTGTTTTCATTGGTAGCTCCAGTGATCTCTCAGAAAATCAAAGTATTACCAGAAACCACTGGTCACTGGCCTTGTTGAAGCTAAGGGTGACCTTAATTTCAACCAGCAGTATCTCTAAAACCATAATGGCTAAAACAATAATTCAAATTGTTTTGCTTTTAGGAAAAGATCTTCTGACCAATGCAATGACATCCATGCCAGTGAGCGAAGACTGTCTTCTAGTCTCGTTGGAGCAAATGAAGAGGTACACACAGACAACCACCTACCCACACCATACAGGTTACATGTGTCCTTCCTACATGCCCTACACATAATTAGACCCGAGGGACTCATATTTTTAGGGAGCTGGGCAGAACTTTCCTAAGACATAATGAGAGGACAGTCACCCCACGAGTGGGCTGTGGCCACCCACAAGAATTTGGTGTACCTATGTTAACAAAACATTAAAGAGGAAAACTACACATGGGCTTGTGTGATTGTTACGATGACAGAGGGAAAATACACAGACTTGTCCAGAAAATATACAAGGGGCAGAACTGCTTCACAGGCCATAGTAAGGACTTTCATCAAAATATAATTCAAGTAGATCTTCTTGCACTGTTCTTATTATTTAATACAAGTAACATAATGGGCATTTTTCACGACCTCTGAGACACCCATTAGCTGTCACCTGCTCTGACTCTGCAGCACAACTCTATGCACGCCATATCAATAATCCTCCTTATAGCATTGTCATTCCCACCGAAGAGAAAAGCACAAAATTCACTCTTCTCATTGATGCACCACTTAGCACCACACCGTATTTAATCTTCAATATGCGTGATGGTAGGCATGAGACTGATGGAGGTTAATAATCACTTTTCTGGCACAGAGTCAGAGAGATAGTGGAATCAACTGGAGCCATGGGCAACAAGTAGAGAAGGTCAGGCATGAACCAAGCTCACTTCGACATACCAGTAAAGGCCAGCAAAGGTAGCTAATTCTTGTCACTATTGCAATAATAAAGAGGTGAAATGCAAGCAGTAAGTTATTTAAAGACACTCACCATGAGGAACAGACCGGAGTTCATAGAAGCTGCCGCAGTATTTGATAGAAAATTGCAAGTTACAAGTCCTTGTGATGTTCTGCATTCCATTTCACTTGTCACCCACCATAATATGCTCCATTTAATAACTTGTTCAGTGCACCATAGCCCAAGGACCTGCAGGAGTGTGCAAAACAATGAAGCAAACATTAGTATAATATTATATATAAATTAGACAATAAGAAAAAAATAATACAATAAATAAAATGAGAAGAAAATAAAATAGGGAAAAAACGGAACATTTTATCAATATTTAACTCATCCCGGAAAGTCTAATTGAAAAATGTAAAGGCTTGATTTAGAGTTTGGCAGATGGGGTTACTCCGTCACAAACCTTTTAGATAGCCCATCCACCATTTTACGACCCGATTTTGTCCTCTGGATATCGTAATACGGTGGATGGGATATCCTTCACAATTGGTAACAGAGTAACCCATCTGACAACCTCTAAATCAGGCCCTTAGTCTTCAATGCCTCCCAAAAAAGACAGATGGGCCATTAGATGTTGAATATCTAATGGAAAATAATTCCAGAGACAAGGAACAGCTGCAGTGAATGGCTGTTCGGAAAAAAACACAAATGGTAAAATTTATGAAGTTATAAATGAAGAACCACTTAAACCATAGACTCTCTAGAGCAATCTGAGATTTGTAATTTGTCAGTGAAATGAACTAACTGGCCAATATAAGGGCCTGACGAATGTGCAGCAAAGTCTTATGTCAATTCAAAAGTGCACAGGAAATCAGTGTAAATTGAAACGTACCAAGATATTGTAATCAAATTTGCCAGTGACAGAAATCTCTTGGACAGAGGTTCTGAAATGAGAGTGCTAAGATGAGTTTGATTTCTCTCAGCAAGGAAAGTTTGAGACAGTATGTGGCTTGAAGGACAGTTCCTAATGAAGACTGAAATTCAGAGACTTTACTCTAGAAGCCAGGGTTGGAGTAATATCCAGCGGAGAAGGAGTTTTAAGCCAACATTGAACTATGGGAGGTGTGGTAGCAGTTGTGAACAAAATTAATTCAGTTTTTGAGGAATGGACTATTACGAAGTGAAGAGATAGCCAGTTCTCGACAGCACCCATACAGTCCCACATTGTTGGAAAATGGATTATTGGTAAGGGCAGGTAAGTACCAACACTTAGCAATAGGTCAACCAACCCCCGCTAGGTTCAGTTAGGTCTCAATAAATTAACCCCAGCTCAACCCTTGGTAGCTTGGCAACGAGCGACAAGGCTGGACTAAGGAGACAAAGCGTAAAGCATTCAAGTATCACAATAAAGCAATTAAATAAAACACAAGAAACTGTTTGAAAATCCAAAACCAATTTATGAAAATATGAAATATTGTTAGCTGCTTTAAAATGACACTAAAATGAATAAAATCGGATAAAGGGAACTGGAGATATGAATTTTTGAAGAATTAGCGCATAGAAACGAATAGCGCCAAATCTGGTCATCTGGTCGCACCTCGACCGGGACGAAGTCAAAGTTTAAGGCCGACCGCTATGGAGCCCTGCTCAGCTACAGCAAGCGGGAGGCCTTCATCAAAAGTTTACCTTCGTACTTAGTTGTTTTCTTGAAGACTTTTATCAGCGGGTTGAAGTCGCCAGTCTGATCCGACCTCCGAAAGCCCTTCCTCGAATACACGTCACGGGAGCCCTCAATGAAGATTTCTACGCTCGGACTTAGACAATTTTTCAAGGGGAAAATCCTTTGACCGGGGCAAACCTGAATCTTGATCCAACATCCCTGAAGCCCTCTTCTGATATCCTTTGTGGGAGGTCCCTGTCAACTTTTTACATTCGGACGTAGTCACTTTTTTGGTGATTTTCTTCCCTGGGACGAACCTGTAAGTCAGGCAGGGTCGCAGTTGAGGCAAGCCGGCTAGAGTTGCCACGGCAGGTCGGTCCCTTTATGGAGCTTATTTTCTAAAAGTTCTCCAAACTTCTCCAAACATTCTTGATCTTCTTCCAGAAGGTCTTTTAAAATCTTTTAGGAGTCCACGGCTCCCCCCAAGGTTCTAGAAGCTCTGAGTTGCTCCTGGAGGGTGCGGACTACAACTCTAAGAATGCACCTGGCACAAACTCCAAATTAGCCACTGGACAGTGGTTAGCTGGTCAGTTTCTTAAGGAGTTGGTGGAGAGGACTCTGGTTAGCATTTTTCACCTGTAGCAAACCAGGGGTCCCTCCTTGAACCAGTTGAAGCCAGGCAAAGTCCTTCTTGTGCTGAAGCCCAAATGTGCAGCTGGCGCAGTCTTGCTGAGTACAATGTCCTGGCACAGGTCAGGGGTCCAGCAGGGCAGCCCTTCTTCTTCTGATGTTCTTCCTTGTAGGGATCTGAGGTGTGGGTGCAGCTCTGCCAGTTTTATCCTTGCTCCTGGGTGAAAAACTGGGGGGTCCTGGTTCTTCAATCAGATGCAGGGTCCTTCCCCCTGGGATGACCACTTCCTGGGAAGTGTGGCAAAAATCTATCCCAGGGAGCAACATTCTTCATAAATCCATCTTGACTGAAACTGATTTTTGGAGTTTACATCTGGCTGAGCCCACCCACTGGTGTGGCTAAAAATCCTAAACACACCCCTTTCCTGCACTCCCCTAATCTAATCAAGAGGCACCTAATTGTCTGGGGTATCAGGATGTGAGGGAGGTCCTGGGTTGCTCCAAATGTCCTTCCCTGCCTTTGAAGATCAGTTTGGCAGCACTCCCCCTTCCTTCTTCCCCATCTTCTGAGGTAGGGGTCCTCCCCCAGGCACATCTGTTTGTGTTTAGCCCAGGCCTCTTCATGCCTCATCAAGCAGCCTGGCCAGGCTGCCAGAGGCTGGCCAATCAGAGAAGGGCACTACAGAGCTGAAGTTGGCAACTTTTCAGGTAGAGTTTAAATCCTTTTACCTGAACTTGTTATATTAAATCCAACAATTGTACGTTGCGGGATTTATTAGAACAATTAATTTGATACCAAACTTGAGGTATCTGACACTTATGGGGGCTTTGTTAATTAAAATAAAGTCTCCCCAGCCTATGGAGGCCATTCACTACAGTGAGGGAAAAACGAAATTGTGTATTGCCCCTCACCAGGGCTTATAAAACAATTTTATAAGATCCCTGCTTATAGTTACATGGCACCCCACCCTAGGGGCACATAGGGCACACCTTAGGGGTGACTTATATGTAAAGATAAGGTAGTTTAAGAGTTTAGAAGTTCTTTTAATTCCAAAGTCAAATTGTTATATAACATTAGTTTAAAAGCAGCCAGCAAGGCAGGCCTGCCTTTAAAATGACACTGGGCACCATAGCAGTGCACCTATAGGTGCACTACCTATGCTGGGGTCCCTAAACCTACATGCCCTACCATATACTAGGGACTTATATGTAGGTTAATGTTGCCAATCATAATTAGCCTAATTTGCATATCCACTTTACACAGAACACTGGCCCTGGGACTGGTAAGCAGTACCCAGGGCACAGCCAAGAGTCAGTAACCACCAGTGTCTGTCCAAAAAGTATGGGAGTGACCTGCACAAAAGGGAGGACTTTCCTACACACACACACACACCAGTTACCATACGCCAAGACAGATTTGCTGTCATTGACATTCTGGTGGATAGAAGTACTGAAGCTGGTTACCACTGAAGAATACTGTGTAGTCGACTACAAGATACAGGTACTTTATCGTACTACTAGATGTGCACATTAAGGTAGCTGTAGGAAATAGGACCTCCCAGCAGTGATACTCTGTTCCTATCTAGCTTCCTCTTGTTCACCTTTACACATTCTCACTTAACATTCCACATTCCCAGTTGTAGAATAGTAGATGTCACACATCTCTATTTATTTTTAGAACAATTTACCAAATAGACTTAAGAATCATACAACTATACAGTACTTTATTTTACAACAAAGACAGTCCTCAAAAATATAAAGAAACATAGAAATTTCACTGTGCAGGAATTACTATTGTTGCATATCAGCCTACATAATCATCCAGGTACCAAGGTCTAGTATGATTTCTCCTCAAAGGGACTCTTATCCCACGTTCCATGTTTGCCCATAAGGCGATTTATTTCATTCTCTTTCTCTGTACTTTACTATGATTCCACACCCTTCCATCCATGGTCTTTATTTTGCCTTCCAGGACTTCTCTTACCTTCAGTGGGTTCGTGTATCTGAAGAACTTTATCATTGGTCTCTTTATTAATCCGCATGAATCAAAACCTTTCTTCCTCTTGTCTTCTTTTCTATTTTTCTTATTAGCTATTCTCATTAAATTTCCCTCTCCCACCAACCTTTTTTCCGGTCTTAGCACCCCGGAGACATAAACGGAATTACATCTTCAGCCTTTGAATAAAGTGACTGAACTATTGTCTTTGGTACTATGTGGTGTTACCACGTACACCCAGAGACTTTTGTATATCTCTGACTTCCAACACCTACCATTGAACTTTGGTAGCTAGATGTCCTTCTTCAGGATAAAGTTGAACCTCTCAACAATCACCTTGGTTTCTGGATAGTGGATAGCTGATTTTTTTGCATTTATTACATCACACATGTAAAAAATTATTGGTTTGCCCCACGTTAATTGCATTTCATTATCTGTTTTTTAGATCTTCGGAAAGCCTTTGCCTAAAAAAAAAACCTGATCGAAAAAAAATGTGGGCTCTGCTTGTGTTAATGTCTCAGAATTTTGCTATTTGCGGTGATCTGGAGGCTAGATCCAGCAATGCTAGAATATGATTGAGATCTTTCCCTCCTTGCATCGGGCCCAGTATATCTAAGCTGACTTATTCCTACTGACTGTTAGGTTGCACTTCACAGATCATAGGTGTTTTCCCTACCTCCTAACCTTATTACTCAATTGACATCCTATGCATTTCCTTATCCTATTTTCCACCATAAGATTCATCCCCATTCACCAATACTTCATAGGCCATCTATATCAATCTTATTTGCATACTTTCCAATGGTACTAATCTTGTTTCTCTAAGTAACATACATGCATCAGTTTATTTTGCACTCCACAAAAGGGTAGATGTATGCCATTTCTTTTCATTTTGAGGAAACCACCATTTCTCAATATTCATTGGATCACTGACAGAATATCAGAAACAAAAATATTGTGTGGACAGAATATTGAGTCAAAAAAAGTTGAGGGCCAATATATAAAGAAGGTACGTGCAAACAGGTAAGCATAGATTTACTATTTATAACTCTTCATCTATGTATCTTGATATATATATTGTCAAGGTACACATATGTGGTGTTATATATAGTAACCCTTTGCTTACCTATAGAAACTTACATTCACAATATTTTGGTCCTCGATATTCTTAACACAATATTTTGTCCCACGATATTTTTGTTTCCGATATTCTGTCTAAACACCATATTCATCTGCACCCCAGTTAACATCACATCTCTCTCCATTCTGTTCTCCAATTCTTCTCTTTTTATATAGCTGCGGATCACTTCACAAATCTTAAAGCCCCTCACACTCCTTTTCTATTATCTTCTCGTCCCCTTCACTTCTGCTTGTCCATGCCTTGACAATTTGCCTATACAGTCTGCAGTGACATTCTTTACCTCTAGGAGATACACAACCTCAAACTCATATCCCTACAAGTAAACCTCTCTCTTAGCTATGCAAGATTAAACAACATTCAAACCACACGTACTTAATATACCTACTAGGGGTTTATGGTCAATAATTATTTGAATTGTAAAGCCCTCTGTAGTAATGTACTCATTTTTTATTTGGAACTACCAATAAATACTGAATCAATAATTGTGAATCACAAATCCATAGGATCTAAGGAGTGGCAGTCTGAAACAGTGATTCAGAAGGTGTTGTACATCTTAACATAATGAAGAGCTAACTGTGATTTGGTTAGAGTAGCAAATTATGAATGTTGTTCTGGCTGCCACTAATGACATCACTACCAGGAACTAGATCACAAGAGGAGCCTAGGAAAGAGGACAGAAGCAGAAGAAAGGAATGATGACTGTTGCCAACATCATAGCAAGCAGAGACACGGATATGGAGGGCTGTGGCAGAAAAAGTAAACACAAAATTCTGAAGAGGAGCTTCAAGGTTTTGGGACAAACATGTGCTGGCCATATCCATTAATTGTTTAGAAAACATCTTCAACTGTCTCAGAAGTCAATACGTGATAAACATGCAAGTGTGTGTCATTCTGATCAATGACATTTTTTAGAGCTGTTATGGCCTTTGTTGCTAAACTAAGGAAATTTAGCAAGACAGCAGATACCATTGGAGGCCCTTTTACTGAATCCCCAACATCCACTGCAGCGGACTTAATTGAGTCCACTCTACCACCAGAGTATGTACTAGTAGTGGCCCCTATCGATACCTTGGTACCCCCATCTACTCCTACGGGTAAGTTCTTAATATTAAATAATTTTTATTGTAGAGCTAAAAATATTCAAACACACATGACGTGTACATGTGTACCCTTACAAACAATATAAATTCTCGCAGACGGTTTATTAAATCCAGATAGGCACTTTTTCAAATTTTACAAATGTATTGTGGGAGTTGCAGACAATTAACTTAAGTACATTACAACATTTAGTTAGGAAGCATTATCTTTTCACCAACTCATTACTTATTAAATCAATACTGTTCTATCACACTTACTAGAAACGTGTAAACTTATTAGATGCACTGTTTATATTCTAATCTTAGTGCTTATAAGCAAGCAGTAAACATTGCTTTTGCCTATAGATAATCATACACAACATGATGCAGAAGCACGAAAGGTATAAAAGGAGGAGTGGGAAAAAGAAACTGGAGAGACTAATAAACCATCACCTAGCACAATCCCTTCACAGCATAATAACAGCACAGGTCAAGGAATGTCAGACGTCCACAATCTACAAAGGTCACTTCTATTGGGCAAGCAACGTATTAGACCAGCTCTCATTTCCCTCTGTTAATATCAACATTCTCTGCTGTGAATAATTCTCACAAATCTTCCAAACAATAATTTGATGGTACCACATTCAAAATAAAATGCATGTGCATTATTTCAAGATTAGGACAACATATATCTCACGATTTGATCTCTCCGTCAGAGCCACATAAGTTCGCAATACAATCTCTTTGTGATGTTATAAACGATCGTCACATTTTTATCTTGTTGCTCTTCATTTTGTTTTACTTTCAAATACAACATTGATCTGTTCAATGTGTTCCTAGCATATACTTGTATTTACTTTTCATGCCCAGAAGGGCTGTTGTTGCAAAACACCTGATTTCAGTGGTTTTCTTCTTGTGAGGCAGCTGAAATAGACCTCCCAGTCAGTTGTAGTAGGAGAAGATGCCTCTATGTACGGACCAGTAATAAAGGTGCCATACACCGAATCACTTTGTCACACTACAACTGAGTGGGAGGTCGGTTTCACCCACCTCACAGGAAGAAACTCATTAGTTATTTGTTAATAATGTTATACTATTTGTCCCTATACATTCCCACCTGGAGATCTCCAGCAGGGCGGCACAGATCTCCACCTAACTGTGTAAAGATATTGATAGTAACTTTGTACTCGTAAATTCAGTCTTGGATGGCTCTCCACCCCCTTGAACTGAGAGCGTAGAGACATGCAGGTTTACACTTTGGTATAAATGTACACTTAGAAGTGGTGAGTAGCACAAAGTATAGATTTACACCTGCGTGTAGGAGAAGATTTGCATTTAGGGAAATTTATATGTGTACATTTTCATCCGCAAATAGGCATCTCAATATGACTTAGCCAATAGGGAATTATCATGAAGTTCTTCTCTGGCAAATCAGTTGCCATGTTAACACGTATGAGATGTGTGTATTGCCTCGATGTCGTGCTGCAATGTCAGCAAGAAGACACCTCACATTGCAGACCACCTGACTATTTAAACTATTTAGATTTTTGACATTTCTGTGCAAAATCTTTCTTGCCCAGGATGTCCAGATATGCAATTGTGTTCCATCAACACATCCAATTACATTGGGAGAATGTGCAATTATGTTAAATTGGATCTTGGAGTCCAATAATTTTTTTAGCTCTTTTTATTGGAGTTTTCCAGAGCACCAAAGCATATGCAACATTATGCCAAAGACAAACAATACAGTTAATTTTAGGAGATGTCACCCCAGGCCCACTCATCACAATATATATCTAGGATGTCTGCATGCCCTGTCCTTCCCAACCCCTCTTCCACGCAGTGCAAGGGTCCCTCCTGTTGCCTATTGCATCATATTCCACAAGGAAGGAGGCCGTTTTTTGTATGTTTCGTTGTGCAGCTCCATCCCAAATGCACTCTTTCTTCAGCTGCTGCACAGATGTCCATTGCCCTAGCCCACTATGACATGGTTGGGGTCAGGGCTGGCTTTAGCACTGGTGGCACCCTGTGCGACAATCTTGTTTGGCACCCTCTCCATGACCTCCTCCTCACTCCATAGCCCCTCTCTTACATACATTTAATTTATTTTGAAGCTCTGGTAAAGACTAGTTTTACTACACCCACTCAGTTAACCACATAAAATACAGATATGTTCTTTGCAGCAGGCATATTTACCCTCTGTGCTACTTTATGACGAGGCAAAACTGCCACTGGACAAAACTAAGGGCCAGATGTATCATCAAGGCCATTTGTGATTCGGAAATAGCAATTTTTAAG
The DNA here is from genome assembly GCF_031143425.1 of Pleurodeles waltl. Lineage (NCBI taxonomy): Eukaryota > Metazoa > Chordata > Amphibia > Caudata > Salamandridae > Pleurodeles > Pleurodeles waltl. The sequence goes on along the minus strand of NC_090449.1, from coordinate 289,643,891 downwards.
AAATCGCTATTTCCGACTCGCAAAGTGCCATGTATCACATTTGCGAATCGGTAATAGCGATTTCTTAAAAATCGCAAATGCTATTACTGATTCGCAAATTGCGATACCAGACCCATTCGCACCTATTGGCCTGTTGGCCCATATCTGCAAATTGTTTGCATTTCCAAAATTGCGATTTCTGAACCAGAAATCAAAATTGTGGAAATGCAAAACCCCAGGGTGCTGGGGGCCTAAGGCCCCCTCTGCTGCACCCCAACAAAAATGTTGGGACATGTAAGGTGCATATATGCCAAAAAGGCATGTGTGCTTTACATGTACAATTTAAGAATGCATTTTAAATGCATTTTTTAATTTTGCACATGGTTACCACCAAGTTCAACTTGGTGGTAATTAGCGATTCCTAAATGCCAAAATCGCATTTAGGAATTGCTTCATAGATGTGCTAAGGAATCGCAAATAAGGAATCCTTATTTGCGATTTCTAATTTAGAGAGTAGCAATTTGCGACTCTCTAAACAGGGTCGCAATTTTAAGGAATCGCTATTTTAGCGATTCCTTAAAATTACGTTCAGAATGTATTTCATACATTCTGAAATGGCATTTTGTATTCGCAAACGGGCATTCGCACCATTTACGAACGCAAAATGCTTTCATACATCTGGCCCTAAATCTCTCTCTGTCAGGAACATCAATCACAAGAGTTATCTTTACATTTTTAACATTGACTGACATCTGGTGCGCATAGAACTTTGCTTCAGATGCTTTTAAATTGTACGTTATTGCCAAACACAGCGCCCCCTCCCCTGAGGTCGGTGCCCCCATCCATGTCAACGCCTAGTGCGGCCGCACCAGTCACACACCCCTAAAGCTGGTCACGCTGGGATAGCCACAGATCTCCAATTTTGGGTGATCTCCCATTTTTCAATCATATTGTCAGGTGCAACTATTCTTTTAGCCACCCAATCCCTGTCCCAAGCCCACATTATCCTCATTAGTGCCATTTGGGCAGTGACTTCATTGTGTCTTCCCACAACTCTAGCCAGTCGAGCATGTATCATTGTCCAGTATCTGAATATCAAGGGCACTTTCATAGCATGGTCACAAATGTGTCCTCACTTCCCCTGCATCTAGTGCAGGCTGGTGTGGGGCCCCTCCACATTTTCTATAAACGTATCAGAGTGAAATAAAACTATGGAAATAATTGAACTTACTGAGGTGAACTTCACTTGGAATCACCAGCACATTGGCAGTCATTTTCGCATCCATCCAATCCTCCTGCTCTGGTGGGCCCAGGTCCCTTTCCCACCTTTCCCTAAGTGTTTGCAACAGGTCCGGCATATTAACTATTATATTAACACCCTATCAGGGGCGGCTCCTCTGCTCTGGCTTATAGCCTTATAATTGTTCTAAGAGCACCTGTATGGCCACAAATGTTACTTTTGGACTGACAACTGAGTCCATTCTCTCTGGATAGAGCCAATCATTTCTGGGCAGTTACTTTGATTCCTGACAGTAGCTCATGATGTCCGCTAGTTACAGCCCTCTATCAAATGGAGTATGCTTACATATGTTAAAAGCTACTGCAAGCGTTTTTCCATCCCACATATAATTGTTGAAAGTGGCTTGTAGAGGGGTAAGGAAACCACCTGGCAGGGTATCTGGGTAGTTAGTTGTGGAGGGGATACAGTCACTGGGGCAGTGCAATAGTTTTAAATAGGCTCTTTGGCCCATTATCGAGATTGGGAATTTACACCAAGCTTCAAGCTGGGAGCAAAGATGGAGGAGCATCGGATCTATATTGTGTTCCTAGCTTTGTGCCAGATCTGGAGTAATGTGTAACCCTAGGTATTTTTAGCTAGAAGCCCTATTCAGAGGGTTATACACTTCTGACTCCACCATGTCCAATGAGCTGCTAATTAGAAGCACCACATATTTTCCCAGTTGACCTTAAGGCCAGAGTCTTCCCCATAAATATTTAGAATCTGTATAAGTCAGAGCATGGAGTGTCTCAGATACCTAGCACATAGCAAAGCATCATCGCAGAAAGCGCAATTCTATCTTTTTTCACCGAATCTGATCATCGATGCAAATCCATTCCCATAGTGGTTCAACTGCCAATGTAGGGGAGAGAGGACATTCTTGTTTCATACCTCCCTGTATCAGTAATGGGGGAGATAGCACCCATTCACCTACGCAGCTGCACATGAGAATTCGTAAAGAACTTTGAAATATGCACAAAACTGAGGGCTGGCATTCATTTCCTCGAGAACTGTGTGTAGGAAAGGCCATTCTACCGAGTTAATTTCCTTCTCCAAGTCAATCAAGAGTACCACTTGTGGCTCAGTAGAGCAATGTGCTAGGTCCAGAGCCTCATGCAGGCGGCGAATGCAATATCTTAGTCCCCTGTTGAGCATGAAGCTGTTCTGCTTCTAGAGAACCAGGATATCGTGTCACCCCTATAAGGTGATTAACCAGCACCTTGGCCAGGATTTTGGATTTAGTATTTATCAGGAAGATCGGCCTGCAGGAGTCACAATTGGTCAGGGATTTATCTTGCTTACGAATGATCACCACATGGGGTCCACAGACCTATAAGGCAAAGGGCCAGATGTAGCAAACTTTTTTTTGCAATCAGTTTGCGGTCGCAAAAATGCATTTTGGTATGTATCAAGTCCAATTTGCGACGACATACCGATTCGTGATTAGGAATGGGCGTTTCAAGGGCGTCCCTTCCTAATACCAAATCGCAGACGTATGTATTATTGTTTGGTGACCGTGATTGCGGTTCCAAAACAATCACAGTTACCACCAATTTCAAATTGTTGTGAACCCATTCGCAAAGGGGAAGGGGTCGCCAAGGGACCCCTTCCCATTTGTGAAAGCATGCAAAAACATTTTGAAGAGAACTTTTCTTTTTTCTTTTTTAAATGCATCCCGTTTTTCTTTGAGGAAAACAGGCTGCATTTTTTTAAAAAATTGCTTTATTGAAAAGCAATCACAGACATGGAGGTCTGCTGAGCCCAGCAGGCCTCCAGCCCTGTGATTGTAGAGATTCGCAATGGGTTGTAAATTGCGACCTACCTCATGAATATTAATGAGGTAGGTCCATTTGTGAGCCCTTGGAAATCACTATATGAAACTCCTGGAGTCTCACACATTCCAATAGCGATTACTTAATTGTATTGGTAATTGCTATTGTATTTAATGATACATCTGCCCAAAGTCCCTGTCCAAGGAGTGTTTTGGTATAACAGGCACAGCTGTGGGATGGGATGCATTTCATTTAAATAATCCCCCAAGAAAATGGTTGGGACCCGCGGTTTTACCAGTGGGCATGCCACTGATCGCACTTCTAAGTTCCTCTTTTGATATCACCTGGTCCACTGCCACTCTAGCCACAGGTAGAAGCCTGGGAAGGAGCAGGTCCCTGATGATGGGTTTATGTACCAACTTGAGCAATTGCTCCTGTTTCTTATACAGTAGTGTGTAATAATTTGCAAAGGCTGTTGCTACTCATATGGGGTTGGTGACTATGCTGCACTCCTGAATGTGAATGCTGGGACAAATCTTCTTTTGGCATCCCCATTTTGAGCCAATATGACAGTTTGCCCACTTTGTCCCCAACTTTGTATATTTTGTATTTAGTGACAAGAGATGCCATTTCAGGCTGGACCCAAAGTTTGGTTTTCAGCGCTTCCCTGGCTGCTTCTAGTCTACAGAGGAGCTTGGGATGCTACCTCCTCTAGCTCCTTGACTGTCTGCTCAAACATCTGAATTGCTGCATGCTTTTTAGTCCTGTAATGAGTGGTATAGAAGAAAGTGTCCACTCTGAGATCCACCTTGAGTGTTTCCAACAGTCTGACATTAGAGTGAACTAAGCATTTGTTTAGGCCTCTAAAGTGTACAACGGCCTCCAAAGCCACCTCTTGGAAGTCAGTCTCCAACAGGAGACCGGTAGGTATGTGCCAGGCTGCCCAGACACCCCCCTACGGAGACTGATGGTCAGCTTGACCAGGGAATCATCAGACAAACATCTAAGCAGGAGTCTAGAGTCTGTGACCTCTTGGAACACCCACACCGGGGTAAGAATATAATCCAATGTGGCTGCATGCGATGACTGTAGTAGTGAGTGTTCATGCGTGCATATGGGTGTATGTCAGAGTCACCAGATCCTCGGGGTCTGTGCACGTTCCCAACACGTCCACCACTGAACAGCTCCAAGATTCTGATAGATAAATCACAGAGACTGAGAAAGTTCAAGAGGGGATTAGGAAGGGAACAGCTGGGAAGGAGACCTGTAGTAAGAAAAAGGTTAGAACACACAATATGAAAATTATATCTCCTGAAATCAATACTAGGCTATGATTCTAAGCCTAGTCACTCTGAAAACATGAACAATCTAAGAGTTAAGTTTGAAATGACTAAGTTTCAAGATGGCTGGATACCTGTAAGGGAATCAAGATAAATTAAATGAAAACTTTCTTATTCAAGTACTTTCCTTTACATGAGAATCAGAAAAAACATTCTGACTAAATTTGAAACCAGTCATATAAATCCTGTTTTGAGAATGTATACTAGGACCATACAATTTTGCGTCTAGAAACTCTGGCCTTCTGTGTACTCTTAAAATGTTTCAACTCAAATTGCACATATTGCAGATATATATATATATATATATATATATATATATATATATATATATATATATATATATATATATATAGTAAACACCATAAAAGGATTGTGCACCATGAATAACACAATATGGATTCAGGAAACAAATCACATAACTTGTCAACTCGAATATTACATAATAAATACCTTAGAATAGTGGCATACAATAAACAACATGAAATAAACTCGAGGAGAGAATCGTGCGCCTTGCCGATTCGAGTGTAACCATGTAAAATACCAAGAAATGGTAGCACGCAATGAATATCAAAGTCAAATCATCATTAATCGAATCGCGCGTCTTGCCGATTCGTAAAACACGACGTAAATGTCAAGAAATAACAGCTCACAATAAATAACAAGATCAAAGTACAATGAAACGAATCGCGCTTCTTTTGCCGATTCTTAAGCCACCATGTAAATGTCAAGAAATGGTAGCGCACAATGAACAACAAAGTTAAATCCTCATAAAATGAACTGCGAGTCTTGCCGATTCTTAAGCCACCATGCCAATGTCAAGAAATGGTAGCACGCAATGAATAACAAAGTCAAACCTTTATGAAACAAATCGCGCGTCTTGCCTATTTGTAAACTACCATATAAATGTCAAGAAATGGTAGCGCGCAAGTAATCTGTTACTCATTTAAGAATTAAACCAAGAATATGAAAATTCTCAATAACGGTGTAGGAACAGCCAAACCACTGTCTTACCGCCTGGAACAATGATCACCAATGAAGGATGAAGGGCAGAAGACTGGAAGATCCAGGACAGATCCGGGACAGGAGCTCAGGAAGAAGCTGCTGCTCTGCACCGGGACCTGTGAATAGTGAGCACTGGGAGTTGGGCTGGCTCTCTTTCATAGAGTCTTGGCCCAGCCCAGAACCACGCCCAGGCATGTTGCAGGGAAAGTCTCTGGAAGGCCCTGGAAAGGGGCCACACCCTAACACACTCTGAAAACCTGCAGCAATACATTGGAAAGGAACAGTATTTGTAAGCATATTAAAAATAAGTTTTCAGGATTGAACTCTGCAATGCAAAAGTTTAAACCACAACATATCAGCACAATGCATAAATTACGTTGTTTTGAGAGTGCTGGGTTTTTGCATTTTTGTCGCCAATAGAGCGCGTACTGCTCTGGTGTTGACAGTGTATGAGTCATCACAAATCTCACTGGTTAACTGCTTGCATCCAGGTCCCAATAGGTTTTCCTAGCATAGGGAGTAGAATTAGTGGAATACAGTCTAGTATCAGCATCAGAGTTAAAATCCAACAGAATTAAGATCCCCACCTAGTATCACTGTACCTGCTACTACTTTTTATAGTAAAGCCAGTAAGCCCTGAAATGTGTTTTTGATACGTGCGGAGGGATAAATGCACTGGCGATGGACCATGTTCTACCCTCCAGTCTGAATGTATGATGGAACAATGAATGATGGAACCATGATGCCTAAACAACGCGGTCGGAGCAATAACCACGTTGTTACCACGAATGCCTTTACCACGCATGCCTTAACAACGATTTTTCGTTGTAAAGGCATGTGTGGGACGGCATGCGTGGTTCCAGCAGGCGATCCTGACCTGCCCTAACGCACAGAAGTACTCCACCCCTAAAACTAAAACTACCCGGCCCCCAATCCAAAACTAAAACAACATCAACCCCACCACCGCCACCCCTCAAGCTAAAACTACCCCGACCCTGCCCCTAATACTAAAACTACCCCGAACCCCCAACCCCAAACCTAAAGCTAAAACTACCCCAATCCCCCACCCCGCCCCTAAAACTAAAACTACCCCAGCCCCCACCCTGCCCCTAAAAACTAAAAGTACCCGACCCCACCCCTAAAAACTAAACCAACCCGACCCCCACCACTAAAAACAAAACTGCCCCAACCCCCCACCGCTGTCCCTAAAAACAAAACTACCCCGAACCCCCACCCCACCCCTAATACTAAAACTACCCCGTTCCCCACCCCAATACTAAAACTACACTGATCTCCCACCCCGTAATACTAAAACAACCCGACCCTCCACCCCAATACTAAAACAACCATGACCCCCACCCCAAAAGCAAAACTACCCTGACCCCCATCCCCGCCCATAAAAACTAAAACTACCCCGACCCCCCACCCCTGCCCCCTAAAACTAAAACTACCTGACCCCCACCTGCACCTAAAACTAAAACAACCCTGACCACCCACCCTTGCTCCTAAAAACAAACCTACACCATCTCTCCACCCTGACCCTTAAAAACCAGAACTACCCCAACCCCAACCATAGAAACCAAACTACCCCACCCCTAAAAACTACCCCCCAACCCTGCCCCAGCCCCACTTACCTGACCGCATCCTCTCCTGATGCTGACTCACTTTTTCTGAGCCTTAACCACATGTGTGCGTTGTTCAGCACATGCCTGGTTAAGGCACAGAAAAGTCAGTGTTCACGTAAGCGTTGTTACACTTGCGCTGTTCACGATTTCATTGTTCTGGAGTCGTGCTTCCGGGTGTTTCCCCTCCAGTCTCCCTGTGATGAACACCCAGCAACCCAAGGAGGCATTAAAGACATTTGTCATGTCAAAAGGAAAGGTGCAGTGAAGGATCGCCACACCTCTGGAGCCTCTTGTGTATCCAGAGTGAAAGACGTAAACATGACTGCCCAGGAAATTACAATGTGTACCCAGGAGGTGTGATTCCTGCAGCAGTAACAGTAGTGGTGCCCATTTCTTGGTGCGCAAAAGTATAGCCTCCCTTTTAGTTTTGTTTTTTAACCAATTTATGTTTCAAGAGACCACCTTGGACTAGAATCAGTTTACATCCCTAGCCATAGGAGAGGATTCTCAAGATCTGGTGGAGGGGAAGCAGTGCAGCCACTGGCAGCCTCCTTTTTCGGCTCCTAATTCACCTTCCTTCAGGTGGTCCTTGCAGTAACACTAGTCTCAGTCTCTCGTTGTGGTCCACTTGCTCCCTTCACTATGCCACAGTTTGCTCCTGTTATTCATTCCAGTCCAGGATGCTAGGCCCCACTCCTCGCAGCGCTCCACCAGTGGCCCTCTCAGTTCCAGCAGAGCAGGCTGATTGGCAGTAGTTTGGGGAGGAGGACCTCCCTCGTTATGTACCTCCATTCATGGTTGCTATCTGCACACCGCACCCTGCCGGTGAGCACATTGTTCTCGGCTGCTTGGCTGATTGAGGAGTTTTTCAGTCCCATGCAAACACGATGCAAACCCCTCATAAATATGCATTTAATATAATATAAAAGAAGACCATTTAGTTTGCCTCTAGAGCTTGAGGGGGAAATATAAAAATACAAAAAAAGATGTGTTAGCTTCAACATGGACAACGAAGAATTGTGAAAACTTATTTGGGGGAACTAATGGGCTAGTACCTGAATATTTTGCGATTCGCTAACCAATTTCAAACTGGTTTGCAACCACAAACAATACTTACTTATGCCTACTATCCCTCCTGGGGTATAGGTCGTCAACCAGGAATCTCCATTCATCTCTCTTTGGGATTGTTTTGACTCTGATTCCAGGTGTAGTACCTTGCAGTAAGTTTCGAAAACTCAGCCCCATGTGTTTCTTGGCCTTCTCCTTTTCCCTTGAAAGTTCCGGTCAAGGCCTGCCTGATGGTTTTTAACGTGGGCTTGCAGAAGTCCCAGCATCTTTTCATGATTTCTTCATGGGCATGGAGTTGGGAAGTCTGCTGCCATAGGTCATTGTTGCTGATGGTGTGTGACCAGTGGATTTCTAAAAGGATTTTCCTTATCCAGGCGACGTGGTAAATGTGTGATGCAAACCTCAGATGCGATTTATGAAGGCAGGCAAGGCCACTTTGCATGGCCCTTAGTGGCTTCATAACTGTGGATTAAAGCAATGCAGCACAAATGACTGCATTGCCTTACACTGCCCTGGAAAGGTGTTCCATGGGCATTGCCTGGTTGTTACCATGCAACTCTAATGGATTTTTAAGCATTCCCAGATTTCCCAGAACTGTTAAACCTGGGAATGTGCCAAAATGCTGTGCCTTCCCATGTGGAGAAATAATGAGGAAAGTATCTTTGTTACTTCCTCTTTCAATGTGTGCTCCTTCCTGCACACAAAATCAATTCTGCATGCACCTTGCACCATGGTTAAAGAGTGCTTGCCTTGGTGTTAGGAAGCCAAAAGGGCGCCAGAGCAGGGGAAAAGGCAGGAATGAAATATATTGACTTAAATACTGGACATTTCTGCCCTTTTCCTGTCATGCAGTGTAGCACAGCAAGGTGACTTGCTGCTCTGCAGTGCATGTCGTTTCTCATAAATATGCCCCTTAGATTGCATCTAACCTTTTGTTACTCGTAGCAGTGGTTATGCTCAGTGTTTAGGGAATCGAAGCAGAGTCTGCACTGCACATTTAAAAAGGAACATGAGCTTAAATTCCATGTTTTATGCAGGTCATTACATCCAACAATAGTTTAAAATTAACATGTGTGCCTGAAACATATTTTTGATAATGTCTGGTGGAAAAAAAGCTACATACGATATTTTGACAGTGTGCAGGTCATAGAGTATAATTATCTACACCGCACAGGTGACTGAAAAATGTACATATTACCTACCTTAATGTTGAGCCAGAGGTAGCACATGGAATGAAATGGATGGGAAATGTACCAGAACATTAACTTGATCCATTTAGCAGTTGTCGCTAATGGGAGCTGCCTGCTGTTGGAACTTCTATCCAAAGAAGGTCCTGGAGACAGAACGAGCTGTGTCTGTCTATCATCAGATGGACGGTGAGCTAAAGGCATACTTTTGCCTAACGGCAAGACTAACAGGAGCCTTTGCCCAACCTGAACGCATGGTCTGGAGTATAGCTAGGCAATTTGCTATTTTTTCTATGCAGAATGGTGTATGTGAAACCAGGGAAAGAAATGTATTTTTTACTGCTGGATTTGCATCCATTTCCAACATAAAGGAAATACAGGAACGGTGGACTTCATCCTCTGTTCTGTAATTACCATTTTCCCGGCCCTTATATTATGGACTGGGCGATTATGATTTCAGGGCAGCGGCCCCTGCTGTTCTTCTCCAGTGGGTTATTTTTCGAATGTAGCGCAAAGGGAAGCTTAAGCTGCACGTCTACAGTGCCACTGGAGACAGATGCTAACTAAAACGCTAAGCAGTGAGCTACAAGATTTAACACTAACTTTATTTTCATCAACAAAATGTAATACGTAATCTTCTTATTCCCTCCAGCCTCATAGTGCTCCCACCAGGTGAAGTTCAAGGCTATAGCAAGACTGGTAAAACGGGGTATCTATCTTCAGGTTCTCGGCAAGACCACAACTTTTATTTCTAACCTCGAGAAACATTTCAAAGCGAGAAGGCAAAACTTTGCACTGGGATGAAGCACAAAACATAACATTACCAAACCTTGCTCAATCACCAGTTTGTTGCAAATGATGTATAAGTCTCCATCCTGCATAATTCCTGATTGGTTATTTGTAGTTCCCAGTTTTTTTTTCTATGGATCTCGGGATTTTAATAACTACTGAGCCCTACATCCAGTTCGCCCCATTTTGGTGTCATTGTAATCAGATAGCTGAATTGGTTTGAGAATTTTAAGTTGCATATTTCCTAACAGTCATCTTGTTTTGGTGTTGCAGCACGTGTACTTCATGCAGTCCCTGAGATGGGGCTTGCGTGCCACGTTATAAAGGGCAAGCTAGAGTGCCTCACAGAAACGTGCTTCCTAAATAGAAATTACTTTGTTTTAACTTCTTGGGTACAGCTACAACTCACAAGACTGCAATCTTTTAATTCAAATGTTTAATGATCTAGTTTCCTACATTGTGATCTACAGTGGGAATAAGGACCTGATTTTGTCCAGCAATTGGCATGATATTGCAGCAATGAAGATTTAGAAGTTCTCCCCCATATTTAGTGCAAAACCTTTTTAATTTTGATTTCGAATTGTGGATTTTTGATTCTGAGTTTGAGGAATCCTAGTGTTTGACCAGGATCTGAGCCCAGCAGTGACCAGAAAGGCCCCATTTCAAATCATTCATCTCCAATTAGCAACAAATGCAAAAAAGGCCAAACTGGAGCAAGCTTTTGGGTCTGAGTGGAAGCAACGTAAGCACAGACCACTCCTGTAAACGAGGAAGAACAGAGGCCGAAGAACAAATTGTGATGCAATCTTCTTCTGCTCCATTCAATGCAGGAAGCAGTATTTATGGACATACAAAGTATTCCAGTTAGTTGGCATCACATGTAGAATTCAAGAGGCAAGAGATGGAAGACAGAAAGAGAAATGGAACTCAAGTTGTCTGCTCTAGATTGGGAGCAAAGTGAGACAGTGTCGGCCTTCGAAGACCATAATACTGTATTGGCAGATGATCAGAGATTTAGAAGCACTGCTTTGATCACACACATGACGTTCATGGTAGCAGGCAAGAGAAATTAAGCCAAACCCCTACACTAGAAGAGGTTGTCCAACTATGTGATTGGCCATGATACTGAAAAAAACCTTGAACCATTTGATGTACCCTATTCCATGCACCAAGCAGAAGAAGAGGGCTGGGCAGTGATTATGGGAAGGTGCACGCAACACACACAAGACATTTAAAAGTTGCTTAGGTAAGGATGTTTTTGCTGACACTTTCGACGTACCTCAGTAATTTCCTTCCCAGTACCAAAGGTTTTCACCAGTCCATGTTTTGTGGATGCGTCTTTAAAAGCAATAGATGTAGAGTGACAGGTTAATAATTAATAATAAATTGCATAATTTAGTCAGGAAGGAGTGCATTTAGAGTAACTATTTTCCAACTAGCAATAACATTTGGTAGACGTTCACACTTACTGATCCCAGGGAGCTTAGCAGGAAGACTTTCATGTGGGTCAGCACTTGAGAGGACAGAAGGTCTTGAGGTGATGAGAGGGGAGAAATAGGGCAAGCACCAAGGTTGAAAAAACCCTTTGATGTCTTGTGAATGAAGGGCCTCTGCCTGCATCCAGGCTGATGGGACTCATCTTGCATGAGATAGCCACTCAATGGTGGCTATTCCTCATGGACTGTCAGTGTGGCCTGTTGTCAAAAGTTTCCTAGAGGGAACAATGCGGAGGTAGAGTTTACCTAGTTTCCCGTAGCTGGAAGGTGGACTTTTTTTTTACTGAAGGTAACTAAGGGCCTGATTTAGATATTGGCAGACAGAATCCGTCACCCTTCTGACAGAGTAACTCGTCCACCAATATCTAAATCAGGCCCTAAATGTTCCTCTAACTGCGTCTTGAGATACTAGTGCCAGCCGGACAGTGATGGTAGAAATGTTGGCTTCTTCAATGTAGCACTTGAAGTGTCAAATATTGAAGATCAAGAGTGTTCAGAGTATAGAACATGGCTGCCCAACACCTTTAGCAACACTGTAATGGAGAGGATTGGCTGCCCAGGAAAGGTAGCTGTCAGTCCGATTCTGTGTGAGAGTTCCTCATAGCCAGTGAATTACCACAGGCAGGGTGGACTCATGGGAAAGCTAACGCCCATGTTACTATGCAGTGAACCTTGGAGTACTCATGGTTGGGTTCAGGACCAAGTAGGAGAGTAAATGGAAGGAAGCATGTGCAATCTGTGGTGGTGAGCACAATGGAGTAATTGCTACCTACTGTAATAGAGAGTTCTTGAGTCAGATTACAGCGCTGAGGAGCAGTCCTAGCATGGGGTTTGTAAAAGAAAGTCCCAGTCGAACCAGAACAATAGAGCTCCCTGAAACGGGCCTACATGTGTTCCCACATAATATAGTCTGACCCACTGATAGAGATTTAAAATTAATAATAACACAGTCCTATTGAATAGTAATAGGGCCTGGACCAATCCAGCTGATCCTTAGGGAGAACAAGATCTCCTTGGTAAGGGTTAAAGGAAAGTCCCTGTGCCGTACTAACCCATCCAACACCTGATTGCACAATTCCCCATATATCTCTATACAGTTCTTCCATAACCGGGTGACTCCAGTCAGAACCACAACAAATGGGCAAACAGCAGTGGGTTAGACTGGTTTGGGAGCAAGTCTGAGTTAGACACCATGACCGTTGGATCCCCTGCTGTGGGAACAGCCACTGGAGCCAGGTCATTCAGTGGGGTAGGATGAACAGGTCCGCCAGACAATAAACCCAACCCTGTTGATATTAAAGGTTTGTCAATGGAAAATAGTTAGTGCTGTGTTGAAGCAGTATTACTTGACACAATGGCCTTGTTAAGGTCACTCTGTGTTACTGTACCGAAAAAGATGTCAGCTGGGTTTAAAAAACAGACAAACAAGCTAGGATCAGGGAGAGCTCAGCCTGAACCAGATCCATAAATTTTGTGATCGAGTCATCAATAAATTGCTCATCCCAGCCAATGATGTGCAAGGATGTGGCCACATCTGTGTCCAATGCTCCATTGACTGGGGCAGGGTTCCCTCGAATCATCCCTGTCACGTTATCTAGCTGTTTGTCTGTGTAGTTGCATTAAACACACGGTGCCAGTGCCCCTTCTTAAGTTTCTTCCCCTTAGCTAGCACCTTATAAGCTCTATGATTAAGAGCGGCCTCCTTTCCTACCTATGGGGAGTTTGGGTTAGAGCAAGCAGTTTGGGAGCTAGACAAGAAAGACATAGGTGTTTCCCCCACAGATGCAGAATTGGTGCATGAGTTCAACGACAGCCTTCTGTCAATGAGGGCTATTTCTGTATTATGAACCCCACTGCCCTCTCCACCATCTGATCAATCGGAGTGCACTTCAGTGAGGAGACCGGAGCAAGCAATCAACCAGATGCTTTCCTCTTCCCCATAATGAACTATAAAGCAAAGTGGTAAAGATCAAACAGCAGTGAAGCGAACACCTCTAAACTCTCCCTTCTTAACAGATTAGAAATGTGAAAGAGGCAAGCAAAAATGGAGCAATAATAAAGATGAAAATATCTTTCATTAAACTTCAAAGTTAGTGCCAAAGAAAGTGGACCCAACCCAGCCTTGTCCGGGCAAACTCGGGCACAGATGGATGCGCTCTTGGCCCAGTCTTTGACTGGGCACACGCCCAGGTGTGTCCCATGAAGAAGGAATGCAAATACGCTTATAGCTCTGCTGCAGCTGGGGTTGCCTCCTGGTATAAGGTTGCCGTTAGAAATGGGGTCTTTGGTTGACAGTCAGGTTACCCCCTGTTCAAGCAAGGACCCTCACTCTAGTCAGGGTAAAAGAGAATCACCCTCAGCTAACACCTGCTTACCCCCTTGGTAGCTTGGCAGAGCAGTAGGCTTAACTTCAGAGTGCTAGGTGTAAAGTATTTGTACCAACACACACAGTAACTTAATGACAACACTACAAAATGACACCATAACACCAGTTTAGAAAAATAGGAAATATTTATCTAAACAAAACAAGACCAAAACGACAAAAATCCAACATACACATGTCAAGTTATGAGTTTTTAAAGATTAAACTCAAAAATAGCACTCAGAAACAGAAAATGCTTAGATGAGGTGTTAACACAGCATCATGACAGAGTCGTTCCCAACAAGCCGACACCAGCGGCGCCGGACACGGAGTCGCGTAGACCCCGAAGTACAGTACCTTTGGTGAAGAGTGAAAACAAGTCGATGCGCAAAGTCGAGGATTGCGGCGTCTGGGCAAAACGTTGAATCCGCGCACTTCGAGCAGCGTTGGTCACGACGTGGTGCGGCGACTTCCACGGAGTCATGGACTTCAGTGGGGCTGCAGTGGCGTCAGGCCTGCCAAGGTCGTCGCATTCCAGTGAAGATCACGGAGTCGGTTGCAGATGGCGTCAACGGATTCAGCAGCAGTATCGGTCCGAGGTTGTCCGAAGTCGATTTCCTTGGATTTCCACCAGCTTTCCTTTCAAGGGCCCAGAAACTGGATAGGGCACCACTTGTCAGAGCCGGAGTCTCTCCAGAGACTCCAGGTGCTGGCAGAGAGAAGTTTTTGCTGTCCCTGAGACTTCAAACAACAGGGGGCAAGCTCTAAATCAAGCCCCTGGAGATTTCTTCACAAGATGGAAGGCACACAAAGTCCAGTCTTTGCCCTCTTTCTCTGGCAGAAGCAGAAACTGCAGGATAACTCCACAAAGCACAGTCACAGGCAGGGCAGCTCTTCTTCCTCAGCTTTTCAGCTCTTCTCCAGGCAGAGGTCCCTCTTGTTTCCAGAAGTGTTCTAAAGTCTGTGGTTTTGGGTGCCCTTCTTATACCCAATTTCTCCTTTGAAGTAGGCCTACTTCAAAGTAAAGGCTCTTTTGAATGTGAAATCCTGCCTTGCCCAGGCCAGGCCCCAGGCACTCACCAGGGGGTCGGAGACTGCATTGTGTGAGGACAGGCACAGCCCTTTCAGGCATAAGTGACCACTCCTCCCCTCCCTCCTAGCACAGATGGCTCATCAGGAAATGCAGACTACACCCCTGCTCCTTTTGTGTCACTGTCTAGTGTGAGGTGCAACCAGCCCAACTGTCAAATTGACCCAGACAGGGAATCCACAAACAGGCAGAGTCACAGAAATGGTATAAGCAAGAAAATGCTCACTTTCTAAAAGTGGCACTTTCAAACACACAATCTTAAAATCAACTTTACTAAAAGATGTATTTTTAAATTGTGAGCTCAGAGACCCCAAACTCCACATGTCCATCTGCTCCCAAAGGGAATCTACACTTTAATCAGATTTACAGGTAGCCCCCATGTTAACCTATGAGAGGGACAGGCCTTGCAATAGTGAAAAACGAATTTAGCAATATTTTACTGTCAGGACATAAAAAACACATTACTATATGTCCTACCTTAACCATACACTACACCCTGCCCTTGGGGGTACCTAGGGTCTATCTTAGGGGTGTCTGACATGAAAGAAAAGGGAAGGTGTAGGCCTGGCAAGTGGGCACACTTGCCAAGCCAAATTTACAGTTAAAACTGCACACACAGACACTGCAGTGGCAGGTCTGTGACATGATTACAGAGCTTCTTATGTGGGTGGCTCAACCAGTGCTGCAGGCCCACTGGTAGCATTTGATTTACAGGCCCTGGCTCCTCTAGTGCACTTTACTAGGGACTTACTAGTAAATCAAATATGCCAATCATGGATAAACTAATCATACAATTTTACACAGAGAGCATATGCATTTTAGCACTGGTTAGCAGTGGTAAAGTGCTCAGAGTTCAAAAGCCAACAGCAACAGGTCAGAAATAATTAGGAGGCAGGAGGCAAAAAGATTAGGGATGACCCTGCATAAGCAAAAAAGTCCAACAGTTGCCTAGGACTTGTGGTCCCCTCAGTGGCCCCCAACAAGGTCATTATGCCCTGTACTGCAAGAATGCAAATGTGATGTGCCTATAGTGCTGCATCAGCGGTTGGCACCTCCTGGCATGAGGTTATCTGAGGTCAGTGGTCGCCCCAGGTGGCCCCCAACTGAATCAACATGTCCACACTGCGGGAATGCAAATGCACTTATGGCTCTGTGGCAGCAGGTGGCGTCTGCTTGCTTGAGGTTGCCTGGGGCTTCAGCCCCTCCAGTGGCCCCCAACAGAGTCAACACGTACCGCGCTGTGGGAATGCAATCGCGCTTAAACCCAAAATGGTTGGACATTAAAAATAAATTTGATTTAGTTGTTTTCCAGGAAACCTGTGTTATTACACAAGGGTTTTTTCCTGCTATTCTTCTCCTGCTATATCCTCTGCTCATGGGAGAGGTAGGGATGGTCTCTTCATATGGGTAAAATTGAATCTCAGGGTGGAAGTGACAACTATTGCCTCAGGTAATCCTTCACATCAGGCACTGCTCATTAAAGATAGTCTGGGACTCTTCTATTTTTATATGGTAAATTTCTATAATAATACCTCCACTAATTCTCTCTGTTACTTATACAAGAAGTTTTTCCACTACATAATGAGTTTGAAACCGATTGGGCCTGGTGCCACACTCCCACCTAGATTCTTGTTTTGCGGGGACTTTAATGTTAAACTTTGGGGATCAGTTTGAGGAACTGGGCTCTAGGTGTTCTGGCGCGTAAGTAGGTGACCTGGACATCAGAGGGAAAGTATTGAGGGTTTTTTAGTTACAAATAATCTCCTAAATGTAATCACTTCTTACAGGATGAAGGACCGAGCAAACTCACTTTTGTGAGGGGGCTAGGAGAGGTTCATCATTGATTATGTATTCGCTCCCAGGAATTTCTTTCAGTGGTGCCCTAATAGTTCAATCATAGAGACTCAATGGGGCGGCCACAACGCATTATCCTTAGAAGGGGTTCTGCCGTGGGCAAGGATAAACCCCCCGCAACTGGAACCATAACCAATTAGCATTCAAGAGATAGGCTTAGACTGGTTTGATTTTTGAAGGCCCCCAAGTCTACTCTTGGTCTCTTTCTTAAATACCCCCTGTCAGTTTTTAAGGGGTGTTTGACTGAGGACTCTGGGAAAGCTTTATTTGCACGCTATCAACATTTATGCATATACATTAAGAACCTTTGGCTGAAACCTCAACAGCCTGCCCAAGATCACCCACAGTGGTTTGATGAGCATTGTTCGGCGGCTAAGCACCGCTTGAGGAAGGTTCTCTCAGGGCGCCCTAGAGATGTTGAGAAGGTGGAGGAGGCTAGAAGGGCTTATAAACAGGCTGTTAAGGATAGGAAGAACTTTTGAATAAAAAAGATGGGGAAACCTGGAACTGGCAGCCTCACAGAACAATAATAAAGTGTTCTGGGACATTGTCAACAGGTTTCATCAGTGGGTTGCCCCACCCAACACACCATTTAGTCTGTAATATATCTGGTTCAGAGTTGGTGAAGCACTTCACTACCATTTATGAAGTGTCTGAGGATAAACCTATTAATGATATGATACTGCCGTATTTGGACCCCTCCTCATTTCAGACTTCCCTTCTGGAATTGGAGGAAGTCATGAGGCAGAGCTTGAGTGGAAAAGCCCTGGGCCAGATGGGATACCCATGGAGTTGCTCAGCTGCAATATAGATATT
Source organism: Pleurodeles waltl (assembly GCF_031143425.1). NCBI lineage: Eukaryota > Metazoa > Chordata > Amphibia > Caudata > Salamandridae > Pleurodeles > Pleurodeles waltl. The sequence continues at coordinate 289,626,232 of NC_090449.1, read as the reverse complement.
TGGGGTCCTTTGCTCACAAATTTGTTCAATAACTCTCTGGGGAGCAGGGTCCCCTGCTTCTGGATGCTTTCAATAATTGCCCCAATTCTTAAAAAAGGAGACAGTGGGTCACGCAAGTTCTACAGGCCAATATCCCTTATCGATAGTATGGTGAAGATCCTGGGGAGTGTAATTTTCATTCGTCTACAGGTTTGGGCAAGTGAAAATAAAATCATATCCCCTTGTCAATATAGTTTTCGTCCTGGCCCGGCACAGTGGAACAGTGCCTGAATCTGCACTTGATTGTGGGCAAATACACCATCGCCAGGCGCTGCCCACTGTACCTGGCCTTTCTGGATTTATGGACTTATCCATAGCATTTGATTGTGTAAATAGGACCAAGCTATGGCTGATTTTAATAGATCTGGAAGTTGAAGTTCCTCTGGTGAACTTTGTGTATACTTTACACAAGAATTTGGGGACCAAGGTGCGATGCAGTCAAGCAGGTAAAACCTCAGACGTTTTCCCTTCAGTCAGCGGGTGCGCCAGGGATGCATTTTGCCCCCCTGTTTGTTTTTATATTATTTATATTAACAAATGAAGTTCCCACTGGCCTGAAACTACTAGTGACATACCTACAACTGCTAACAACCTTGTCCTGGCATTATAATACACGGACAATGGTGTTTTAATGGTACTTTGGTAGAGTCCTTTGCATGACTTATATGCAGCCAAGGTTTTTCAACTAATTATGAGAAATCGCAGATAATTTAGTGTTGTCAAGGCAGGAGAAATCTAACATTCCTTAGGATTAAAGACCAGTCCCTGAACTCTGTGCAGCATTTTATTTATCTTGGTGTTCTCTCTGACTCAACAGGCTCTTGGCAACACCAGGTTAACGCAGCTCAGGTAAAAACTACGCAGGGTGGCTGGGTCTTTGTTTAATCTTGTTCAGAGGATAGGTAGGTGCCTTATTTCCTCTTATATTAAGATCTATAATCTGTAGTGCGTTCCTTCAGCCACATATTGAGCTGGGGTGTGGAGGTCTCATAACGCTTTCTCCCTTCAGGTGGAAGAAAGGAGAATTTGAAGATGTCTCTTGAACCTTCCGCCGACTAGCTCCCATTTTATTTTCCATACAGAACTTAATTTGTCACACGTTTCTGACTTAGTTAAGATGGCCCCACTCCTGCTATGGGTTGGCTTGTGGTCAAACGCGGAAGCAAGTTTTAATAGAAAGGTTATTTTAGACTGTCTTAGCTTGGATAAGGGTTTTTCACTACCTTGCGTGAAATATGTGCGTAAGTCATTTAATGATATTGGTCTGCCTGAAATGTTCACAGCCCCGAGTACCTTCAGAAAATCCGACAAGAGACTAGTGAAGTCTGTCATGAAAAATTCTGTCTCTCCCAAAGAATGGAGGAAGGTTTTAGCAAGCACTTTAGTCGTAATGATTTTATCTTTTTAGCGTCAGGAGAAATGGCATATTATTAATCTTTGGGTCTTTCACAGTGGGAGGGGTCTCTTCTTTTCAGATTTAGGGCAGGCACAGTGAGGCGTCTTTTGTGTTTCTTTGAGGGAGCAAAGGTGTGGGACAGTACCTTAACAGCCTGTCTTTGTGATGAGTTGGCCATGCAATCTTTGCTGCATTTTATGTTTTTCTGTAAATATTATGGGCGATTCTTTGTATGCTGCCTTAAACATATTCTGAAACCACTTCCCTTTAAAAGAAATGCAGATATGCTTTAATGTATCTTCAGCTGCTAGGTAGCCCTGATCTTTGTTATCGTGTATGTTGTTTTCTTGAAATGGGGTCCTGGGGGGGACCTGCCGAAGTATGAGGTCTCCCCCCCAGGGTCTATGGGGAGGGTGGTGCGGTCCAAGACGCCGTGGGCTATTTTGGGCGTCTTTTGGGCTCCTTGTGGGGGGCATATATAGCCGGCTCGTTTTGTCAGGGGCAAAAAATTTTCATTTTCCTGTCAATTTTTCTGAGTTTTGCTTGTAGCTTTGTGAAACCGTAATAGCGATCAGTGATACGGCAGTTTGGGCGTTAGTGCTTACCGACGAAGTCTGTGGATTGCTGCAGCAGTTTGGCGATAGCGGTGTCCGGTGCCGTTTTTCTGTGCGTGGTAGTCCGTGTTGGGGTAGAATGGAGGCCGGGCTGGTAGAGGAGGCGCTCGCTTTGCCCGTAGGGCAGCCCAGGGGGTGGCGGCCGCTGTCTTGGCGTGCTCGCCTCCGCGCTCTGCTGGCGGCAGGAACGAGGTGAGGAGCTCTGGGCGGCCTGCGGGGAGGGGCCGTGGGCGGGCAAGAGGTACGGTTTCCAGCCGGGCAGCTTTCAAGGCTGCCGGCTTGAGAGGGCGATCTGGGGCTTTGACGCACGCCCAGAGAGGAGGGGCAGGGCCGACTCGGGCTCGCGTTCGAGAGAGCAGGGGGCGGGGAGGGCCCAAGGCACTGAGGGACAATGGCCTCTCTCGCGTTGTTGGGGCCGGCAGCCGGCAGAGGCTCAGCAGCGATGAGGAGAGTGGGGAGGGAGCTAGCCCTCAGGGGCCTGAGGAGATGGGAATAGAAGAGGAGTGGCAGGAGGTGGCAGGACAAGGCAGTGAGGATGGTGAAGGTGTAGGGGAGGACAGAGGGGGTGGACCCCATGATACCGGTTGCGGCTAAATGGCCCACAATGCTAGAATGGAGCACATCGGGGAGCGAAGGAGAGGAGCAGGTGGGCTCAGGGGCTCGGGTAGCACGTTCCCCTTCCCCGTTGCCGCGTTGTAGGGTGCCAAGCAGGGTTTATGGTGACTGGGCGATTGGGGGGGTGGGCGAGCCTGCTGCTAAGGGGCCCCTGGTTACTCGGTGACAGACAGTTTGCGGGGGGTGCAGTCTAGGGATAACCTTTTTGCCGGTACGCCGGACCTTTTTTGGCAGACGGAGGGGATTGGTCCAGTGAAGTCAGGCGAGCCACGGGCGGCTCGGGTACCCTGGCGCGAAGTTGAGGCAGAGCCTAGGGCGGCCAGCCGGTGTATGTCAACAGAGGTCCGGAAGAAGTTGACATTGACTGCGGATGCTATTGATGGGGGTCTGGAGGCGCGGGTGTTGCGCCCGGCGGCGCCACCCCTCGTTGGGAGCAACGTCCGAGTCCATCAAGGCATGGTGAGTGTGGACGGAGTGAGGGCCTAGAGCTGAAGCAGGGGAGCGGAAGGCAGACCACCAGGAGCGTGGGGGGGGCAAAGGACGGATTCATGGTTGCAAGAGACGTGCGTGTTAGATTTCGAAGAGGACAGCGTGGAAGAGGGGGAGTTAATTGAGGAGAGGGAGGAGGACGATTGGTGGGCACAGGGGGGGGCGGGGCCCGCTAATGCTCTGTCTAAGTCATTGCAGAGGCCCCGGCAGGTGTTCTCGGTGGTACAGAAGGTTCTGAGTGGATCTCAAATTGGTCGATGGAAGGCAGATGAGCGGCCACCGTCTTTGTCGGCAGGTGAGGACAGTGCGGGCGTGCGCAGGGTTTCAGTTGCGGTTGAGGCGAAGGAGGACGTGGGTAAGGGCGCAGCGCGGCTAGTTAAGGGCATTTACGTGTCGGATATGGGCGTCGGGACTGAGGGGTCGGAACTCGTAAAGGGGGAAGGTGGGGATAAGGCAGCAGAAGGAGGCAAAGCAGAGGGGAAGAGCGACAACACAGGGGATAGCCAGCAGCGAGATGATAAGGCGGAGCAGGCGTTGGTGAAACGGGCGAGGCTGCCATACATGGGTACGGCGAAACCCTTGGGGGCACATTTGATGCAAGCTACCAAGGAAAAAATTTGGAAGGGGGAATACGTAGAGGTGCTCAAGCTGTTGCATAGGGAGGTGAGAGCTAAAGAAGGATCTAAAGAAGAAGAATTTGAGCTTTCCAAACGTCCAAGGGTGCCGGTGACTATAGAGAATTGGACCATGGCCTTTTTGATTTTCGCTAGCGTTTATTGTGAACGCTACCCGGAGCGGTCAGTTGCGTTATTTAAGTACATGGATATAATTCGGAAAGCCCATCTCAATTATGGGGGCTTCGCATGGCGGCAGTATGATGAGGAATTTCGCGCTCGTATGGCCGCGGATCCCGAAGTCAAGTGGGGAGAAATAGATGCCGATTTATGGCAGCATACAATGGGACCGGCAAAATTTGGCAAGACCATTTTTACGGCCAGTGGTTTACCGATTACTTATCGGCCCTTTCGGGAGCGCCCCACCCAAGGGGTGGGGAGTGGAAACACCAATCAAGCAGGAGTCAGCTTTTCAGGCGGTCGGACAGGGGCCTGTTGGGATTATAACAAGGGCCTGTGCCACAGAGAATATTGCAAATTCAGGCACGAATGTTCTAAATGTGCTGGGAGACATCCAGTCACCAATTGCTCCGGTCAGGCATCAGCAGGGGCGTCGAGCAATCAAGGACAGGGGGCTTGGGCAAGGGACCAGGCAGGAACAGGGGGGCGCGATCAAAGATTTAGACAGGGAATTGCGGCGAAAGGCTCGTACACCGGTTAAGTTTGCGGCGTTGACGGAGTGGTTGCGCGGGTACCCGAACGAGGGCAACGCGGACATATTGCGTCGGGGTTTTGCACACAGGTTTCGTTTGGGTTATGAAGGCCCTCGGCAGCGTCGGTGGGCTGAAAACTTGTGTTCGGTAAGGGGGAAGGAGGACTGGGTCTGGGCAAAATTGGGAAAAGAAGTGGAAGAGGGACGTATGGCGGGCCCCTTTTGCGATTGGCCCTTGCCTAACCTCATCGTCTCTCCCATTGGTGTGGTTCCGAAGAAAGAGAAGGGGCAGTACCGTCTGATACAACACTTGTCGTAGCCGGAAGGCGCGTCTTTGAATGATTTTATCCCTGAGGAGGTCACCCGCGTGTCGTATGCGTCGGTGGATGTGGCCATGGGTATGGTTGATGCTTTGGGGCATGGGGCTTTGATGGCGAAAACGGATATAAAATCGGCATTTTGGTTGCTCCCGGTTCCCCCGGATGATTTTGAGCTGCTGGGTATACAGTTTGGTGGATTTTGGTTCGTGGATAAAGCTCTGCCGATGGGATGTGCGAGCTCATGTGCACTATTTGAATGTTTCAGTTCCTGTCTGCAATGGATTTTTACGGAAGCGTACGGGCATGCAATGGTTACGCATTACCTGGACAACTTATTTTTTGCAGCAGAGGCGGACTCCCCGCGGTGCGCGGAGATGCTGAGCGGTTTTCAGGAACTTATGGGGGACCTTGGTGTGCCCTTGGCCCCCGAGAAGACAGTGGGGCCTAGTACGGCGCTGTTGTTTTTGGGTATCGAATTGGATACTGTGGCGGGTACGGCGAGGCTGCCGGATGACAAAAAAGTGGATATGATTCACAGAATTTCACACATTTTGGAAAAGAAGAAAGTCACGGTGCATGAGGTGCAAATATTGCTGGGCCATTTGAATTTTGCCTGCCGGGTTGTGAGGGCAGGGAGGACGTTTTGCCGGCGTTTAGCCTTAGCTCTTGCGGGGCAGGCACTGCCTCACCACCATGTGCGGCTCAAAGTGGGCGTGCGCGAGGACCTTCGGATGTGGCTTACGTTCTTGCAGGCTTTTAACGGCATTCCTTTAAAGGCATGGCAGGAATGGGAATGGGACGTCCAGATATTTTCGGATGCGTCCGGGGCAACGGGTTTTGGCATCTATTGGGAAGGTAAGTGGTGCACGGAGGAATGGCCGCCCGAGTGGAGGGGTGGTGGGCGTAGCATTGCTTTCTTGGAGCTTTTTCCCCTGGTGATAGCAGTGTGTTTATGGGGGGACGCTTTGAGACATAAGAAGGTGCTGTTCAGGGTGGACAATTTGGCCGTAGTTCAGCTGGTCAACAGGCAGTCTGCAAGGGAACCCCAAGTGCTTGGGTTGCTTCGGGCATTTGTTTTACAGTGTTTGAAGTTGGACATTTCGTTTCGGGCGCGGCATGTGCCGGGAGTGGACAATGACATTGCCGATGCTTTGTCTCGTTCACAGTGGGACAGATTCCATGGGTTAGTCACGGGTACGGAGTTGTGCAGGACGAGAATGCCGGAAGAGCTATGGAGTATAGGCACAAGAGGATGCTTCAGCTGGTGGTAAACTCTTTGGCGCCTTCAACTTGCCGGGCGTATCTGAAAGCGTGGGAGGAGTTTAAACAGATGGGGGCGTGCAGGAGGAGTCGGCCAGAGGATGCGGTGGAGGATGTCGTGCAATTTATTCTGACATTGATTGAAAGAGGTCAGTCTCGGGTGACGATAGCGGGTAAGCTTGCAGCCCTTGGTTTTATGGGTAAATGCTTGTGGGGTTACCAACCGTCGGCGGGTGAACTGGGCCAGAGGATGTTGGAAGGTTGGGCGCGGAAGGGGGGTATGCAGGGGCGTCAGCGTCGCCCGGTTTCACTGCAGTTGTTGAAGGGCGTGTCTCGCTCGCTGTCTACGGTATGCTTTTCGGAGAGGGAGGCTGCCCTTTTTCGTACGATAATGTCTTGGATGTTTTTTGGGGCCTTCCGGGTGTCGGAATTGCTGGGTTCGCAACACTCTATGGGGCTTTGTTGGTCCGATGTTCATTTGGGGGCGCGGGGGTTGCTCTGCACATTTATAGATCAAAGACGGATCAGAGGGGCAAGGGGGTGGTGGTATTTCTTAAGCGTTATCCTGTGACGGAGATTTGCCCATTAGCTTTGGGGCGGCAGTGGAGCATGCAGAGAGGAAGTTCTATGGGAGTAGTTTTCGCGCATGCGGACGGATCTAGGGCAACACCTGCACAGTTGTTGGCAGTCTTGCGCAAGGCCTTAGCGTCACTAGGCGAGGACCCGCGTTGTTTTGGTACCCATTCGTTTAGGATTGGGGTAGCATCCGAGGCGGGGCGGAAGGGTTGGACGAGGGAGGCTATCATGTCTTTGGGAAGGTGGAGGTCTGACTGCTTTAAAGGCTATGTCAGGGGGCGGGACGGGTCAGCAGGGGGCGCGCATTAATGTTTTTCTTTCTGTTTCAGGTGTGGTAGCTGGACCCGACGAGGAATTTGTGCTCATATGGGTGGTGGGCCACTCTTTCGTAAAATGGGCCCAGCGTCAGGCTCGGCGGACGGCTCTGGCCGAGAATTTAGGCCTGGATTTTCGGCGTTATCATGTTCGTTGGTTCGGGAAGGGGGGTATGCGGTGGCAGGAGCTTATATCGCGTTTGCAGGGGGATGGGGGGGGCGGGCCTTGCCCTGATGTTTTGTGTCTCCATTTGGGGGAAAATGATATGGTAATAAAGACGGGTTTGGATTTGTTGAAGGCCATGAAGAAGGACTTGTCGTTGATTTTGTCACAGTGGCGTGGCTCCCATATTTTGTTTACTGGTTTTGTTCTGCGTCGGGTGTGGAGAGGTGCGAGGAAGCCAGGGGCAGTTGAAAGGGCTAGACGTAAGGTCAATAAAGAAATGAAGGGATTTTGTTTAGAGAAGGGCATTACGTTTTTGGAGCATAGGGATTTGCGTTTTGAGGACTCCGAATTTTTTAGGGACGATGGGGTCCACTTGTCTTTTATAGGTATGGAGCTTTACCTCTTACAGTTGCAGGACGCATTGAGAGATCTTTTCCGGGAAACTTAATGGGGGGGGCAGAAAAAGGCCGTGGGCTTTTTCTGGTGGCGGCGAAGAGAGCTTGCAGCCAGCGAAACACGGGTGGATGGGCAGGATGGCAGGGCAATTTTGGATAATAAGGGGGGTACTGCTGCAGCAGGTAGCGTAGGGCAGGAAGGAAGATTGGAAGTGTTCAGGAGGAAGACAAATTAGTAGGTTTGGGAGTAGTTAAACAGGAGTTGAGGCAGGAAGCAGGAGAACCTGACTGGGAGGGGGGAGGTTGGGGTAGGAGAGGGGGGAGGATTTTGGGGTTTTAGGTGGACTTGATGTATAGTGAGGTTTTTAGTTTTGTAAGGCAAAGGCCGAGGTTAATGTGTTGTAAGTGCACCTGTTCCAATAAAGCGGCCTTTTACACACAGTAACGGTGTCGAATTTCCGTGCCTCTCCTCCCAAATGGGGTCCCGGGAGGGGACCCGCCGAAGTATGAGGTCTCCCCCCTGGGGTCTTTGGGGAGGGTGGTGCGGTCCAAGACGCAGTGGGCTATTTTGGGCGTCTTTTGAGCTCCTTGTGGAGGGCATATATAGCCGGACATTTTGTCGCCGGCCACCATTTTGTCATAGGTGACACGGTGGCCGGCTCGTTTTGTCAGGGGCAAAAATATTTCCCTCCCACCCTCCCCCCACCTTTTTGGGTATGAGGGATTTTTCCATTTGCAAGGTCGTGTTATTTTGAACAGGTGCACGATGGGGTTTCCTATGTTACGGGTTTGGTGTCGCTGAGGAACAGATGCGTCGGCGAAGAGAGCTTGCAGCCAGCGAAACACGGGCGGATGGGCAGGATGGCAGGGCAATTTTGGATAATAAGGGGGGTACAGCAGCAGGTAGCGTAGGGCAGGAAGGAAGATTGGAAGTGTTCAGGAGGAAGACAAATGAGTAGGTTTGGGAGTAGTTAAACAGGAGTTGAGGCAGGAAGCAGGAGAACCTGACTGGGAGGGGGGAGGTTGGGGTAGGGGAGGGGGGAGGATTTTGGGGTTTTAGGTGGACTTGATGTATAGTGAGGTTTTTAGTTTTGTAAGGCAAAGGCCGAGGTTAATGTGTTGTAAGTGCACCTGTTCCAATAAAGCGGCCTTTTACACACAGTAACGGTGTCGAATTTCCGTGCCTCTCCTCCCCAATGTCCGTAAGTTGTCGGAAATCCATGGAAGGGTAATGGCAGGTCTCTCAGTATAGTATAGTATAGGGACCTGCTGGCTTCATACCAGCGATGGGGTCTCCCTGTTGTGTAAATGGACTTTATTGGAGAGGTTTTGATTACAGTACGAAGACACGCCTCTTCCTGATGCGTATTAATATTTCAAGTATCACCCATTTTATTTGTATTTTATCGTTTGATAAATTGTATTATGATCTTTTAAGATTTTTAGGTAACAATTACTACAGATATGCTGACTTGACTTGACTTGACTTGAGTACGTGAGCCTTGCAGTGATGGAGCAACTTCTGATGTACTGTTTTTGCTTTCTGGATGACGCCAGGAATTCTCTCTGGGGAAGGCCTTTGCTGCTTTTGCAAACCTACTAAGGATAAGCTAAATATGCCTCACTGAAACCTCTTTATATTACTAGGGTTTTCATTTAGCTTTGTGAGAGCTTCATCACACCTCACATCTAGACTGTGGCATCTCTCCCCATTGGTTTAAAAATCAAGGCCCACATTTATACTTTTTTAGAGCAGCATTTGTGTCATTTTTTTATGCAAAAGTGGCACAAATTTGCAAAATACAATTGGGCCATATTTATACTTTTTGACGCAAAACTGCGCCGGCGCAGTTTTGCGTCAAAAATATTACCGCCAGCTAACGCCATTTTGGTGCGCCGTGAGGGCGTCAAATTTATACTTTGCCGCACGGCAGTGCAAACTACAGGTGGGAGTCATTATTTTTTACGCACACCGCAGCGTCAAGTCGTAAAGCAAAATGACGTTAACGCAGTAGAAATGACTGTGGGTCGATTTACGACCCCGCATACCGGATATGTGCCGTTTTTTGACGCAATATCGTCAAAAAACCCCGCAAACACTGCCATTTCACCAGAGGAGAGCCAAAATAGATCCCAGATGCCACAACAGACCCCAGGAAGATGACATCAGACCAGGAACCAGCCAGGAGGACCCACACAAGAATCAGGACACTTTTAAGAAGAAAAGAAAGTGTCGCTTCAGTGCAGAGGAGCAGGAAATTCTGGTTAAAGAGGTGACGGAACACCAGCACCAACTGTTTGTCACTTCAAAGTTGCCAATCAGTAGGAGAGAGGCTATATGGCAACAAATTGTCGACAAGATTAACAGTGTGGCTGAAGTACGCAGAACACTCATCGAGTGCAAGAAACGCTGGCATGACTGCAAGCGCAGGACCAAGGAAAAGATGGGCAGGAACAGGAAGGCAGCACTGCAGAATTGGAGGTGGGAGTCCAGCACACCAGGAGGCCCTGGACCACGTGGAGGAGATGGTCGCAGCCGTCATCCCTGAGGAGATCGTCACAGGGATTCAAGGACAGGACAGCGCAGACTACCAGGAGACAATGCACATGCAGGGTAAGTCGCATGGGGAATTATAATGCAATAATGTCAACTGTGAGCAGGGGGCGGATACCGACCACAAAATGCATGGAAGTCATCTTATACATGGAGTGGCATGGGTAAAGGGGCACGGCATGGGGGCATGGCCCGTTCTGAGAAGACCTGGGGCACACCATTACACAACACCAAGAACAGTCCCATGGGGGCATGCTGTCATGCCAACGATGGAGCAAAGGGAAAGCCACGTCAGGAGGGAAGCCAACAACGTCAAACTGACATCCCGGCACATGTCAGCCACCATACCCCCTACATTAACTAGGGCCCTATTAACAACCTCTAGCCATACCGACAACTGGAATGTAACAGTGACAACAGTTGCCACTACCACCTCCGCTCTGTGTGCAGCTCAAGTAGCCAATGGCAGTAACCTCCCCATGGATCATACACACCTAAATTAGGGGGCGAGGATGACAACTTCAACAATCCCCAGAAACAAGATAAAGGCCCCAGTACTGTCAAATGTCAATGCCCATAGTTGTCGCAAACATCAGCCAATGTAAACAACAATAGAAGCTACACAGCACTAAGGACACACCCATGCTGCATATGTCAGGGTCCATCCTGTGCCTGGGTAACAATGCAACATCCCAAATGTCATACTGCTCATACAACAGCATTGAGGGCGGGGGGCACATGTAACTGGTCACTGAAATACACCTGCACAGTCAGAGGAGGAAATAGGACACTGATACAATTATCAGGGAAATCCAATGTAACATACATTCCCCAACATCAGCAGTACACATTACCAATGCCAACATCCATATCGTATCATAACATTGCTATGCATAGGATATGCCACATGTCAAATACATTTGAGTGGATGTGAAAGATCAGAGATTGTGGCAGGTCCAGATTGTTAAGTGTGCTGCCAGGGCCATCAGAACACCCACAGCCAGTGAAAGGTCTCACCATGAGAATGGATGTAGACGGAGGCTTGAGTAGGACAAGAAGGTGGCAATTCTCTATTTGGCCTAAACCAACACCTAGAGGCGATGATGCTGACAAGTCTAATAACTCAATAACATACATGTGACATGCAGGTGGTCCATAGGCCTGGAAGAATGCCCATCTGAAGGACTGGAGCAATTAACACGAAACAAGATCACAAAGTGAATTCATCAAAAAGCAGGCGTGTCACATCAAAACTGCCACAACACAGACACACTAATTGTACCCTGTTTCATTGCAGAGGAAGATGGATCTCCTGCGGATATGCCTGTCCCAGATTACCCTGATGACATGGATGACGAACCGATAAACAATCCCCAGGAGACTATCCAAAAGGTCCTTGAAACCCTCAAGACCCCACCTTCAGTCACAAGGAGGAGCACAGAACAAGCAGCCATCGCAGAGGATCCACCCAGCACCCCAATTGTAAGACCTGCCAGCTCCAATACAGCTGAGGACTCAGACGACACTGGCACCAGCTTTGAGAGAACTGTAGTTGGAGTACAGCGGGAGCTGGCCAAGGAGGTGCGGGTGGGGATGCAAAATATGGCAGTCAGCCTAGAGGGGGTGCGTTCGTGCATGATGTCATCTGCAGATCAGGCAGCAGCTATGCAAGCCCTACCATCTATATTGTAGGAACTGCAGAAAACCCAGAAGGAAATCAGCACAGCTGTAATACAGTTGACCCAACACCTACAACAGCAATCCTGTCAACGCGTGCACGAATGCAACATTGAACCCCTCAGGGCCGACCTGGCTGCCTACCATCGTGATGTGGCTGCTATTCTCAAGAACCAGCAGATACTCCTTGCTGCAGTACTGCCCTTAAGACCTTCACACGGAGCAGCGCCCGGGATGTCTGACTCCACGTCTTCTAACACTGAGGTGTGTGTTGCCCCTTCACAACCAACAACAACAAGGACAGAGGAGGCAACACACACATCAGCAGAAGAAGACATGGAACAGATCTCATTCACAAGGAAAATGACCCGGAAGCACTAGTCCCTGCCACATGGCCAACTATTACCAAGGTCCTGCGCTTTGTAACTTGCCAGTCTTGCAACAACTGTACTCAAGCACTGTTCTGCAAACCACTGTATATCTTGTCACCCAGCCCAGTGATTGTCTCTCTCCTACTCATTGGCAAATTCTGTCCCTTTGCACTGTCTGAAACATCAACCCCAGCATGTCAAAAGCATTTTGGTAAACCCTTGTGTTGGATCACAATGTAAGATGTCACCATAATGGACTCACAATCATGGACAATGTACATATAGCACTACAGCACTTTTCATTAAATAGCACTTACACAACAAATCTGTCTCTGGGTAATGTGACATATCAACTGTGCAGTAGATAACTGAAATGTGCCTACTGTCAAATTACGTAGCTTGTCAATACAACTGTCCCGATATTATGTAGTCAGAGAAATTTGCACAGTGCCCATGATTGCAGCATACTCTGCCCATCCTGAGGGACATATCTGATGAAGTGAGAAACCATACACCATCATGCTGTGTTGGACAGAAGAATGCTTCCTCAAGGGATATCTAAGTCATCAAATAGTGGGCGCAAAATGTTGTCAACAAGCAATAATAACACATATAACAGTGCACACTAATCTAAGCAAACACTACAAAAACTGCATAAATGAAGGTGTCTGAGTTTACATACAAATAGGTAATCATGCTGAACTGTGTCACAAATGACGTATGAGAGTCATGAAGACAAGAATACAAGAGTGCCAATGAGAACTCATCTTATAAGGTGTCCTTGAGCATCACACTGCAGTCAGACCTAAAACTTTTTCCCCAATACCAAGTCTGCAAGCACTGTTTGTGACTTTGAAAACACACTTATCAACAGAAACACATTGTCATCCATATTAACTGTGATTGGTGTTTGCAACGAAGGGTGGACACTTTGCAAGGTAGCTCTGGGCTAGCTGCCAATCGTACAGCTCAGTTGGGATTTCTTTGTAGCATAGGACACAAATGTAATAGTACAAAATTTAAGTACACTGAATCCAAACCCAGGATCAAGTACCATTCAACACATACTATTAAGGGTAAACCAAATATTTATTAAATGCTAATCACAGAAGAGGAAACTGAGGAAAAAATCTTACCTACCCTAATCTACCCTGACTACTCATTACCCAAAACTGTCCCTAACTAACCTAAGCTACACTTACTTATCACATGTAATGAAATGTTCTAAACATCTACCCCCCACCCCCCCTTATGAGACAGGATACATGGAGGACAACACATACTAACCTAAACACATACTATACTATCCTAAACAAATATATATATATATTTTATTTTAATTTTTTATTTTTGTTGTGTTTTTTTAAACACACAAGAACCCCAACATAGCCCCCCACCCACCCACCCACACACTTAATAAGTAAAAATAGAAAGAATCAGGACCCCCCCTCCCCCCCCCACTAACACTATCTAAACTAACAGCCTATACTAACCTAACACTAAGCCCCCTAAGCCCACTAACTATAAGAACAAGGAAAGAGGAGGGAGGGGAGGGAATCATGTCCATTTCAAATACAGTCTAGAGGTTGGCCCTGCGGAGGGTCCTCTTGATAGACTTAACATGCCGGTTAATGTGCCGCACATCCCGGCTCAGGTGGCTCAACTTGCGCAGCACACGGTCCATCTTCCATTCCATGTTGTGGAAGGCTGCAGGGTCAACAGATGGAGCTGTGGCAGTCTGGGTACCGGTGGAGGAGGTATGTGTGTGTGTGGTGCCAGGCCCAGTGGGCTGTCCTGCACCTGTAGCAATGCTGGGGCCTAGAAGTCCAGCAGATGTAGGCACAACAGTCCCAGCTGTGGGTGGGGCCACCTGGCTTGAAGTGGTGGTTGTGCTGGTGGTGGCTGTGGCTGTGGTGGGCAAAGTAGGGCCACCCTGTGGGAAGGCTCTCCATGCCCCGGAGGCCCGTTCATGGCGATATCGCCGAGCCATCCTCCTGAACCCTGACTCCACCAGCAGGATGTGCTGGTATCTCATGGCCCAGCGCTGGAATGCACGGACCTGGTCTGGAGTCATGTTTGCAGCTGTGAAGACAAATGCAAATATTCTACATTAGTAACTGCATTGTGTGAAATGGCACAAGAAGTTAATCAGGCAATACATCTACAGTACTTGTAACAGCTCATATCACAATACAGATCATTGAATGTCCCTGAGGAAGTACATGGCAGGCCAGCCTACAAAGGTCACATCACACATAGCACATCCAAAGCCTACAAGATGGGTAACAACTGGCTTTGACTTGCAATCTTAGTTCTGCCAGTTATCAGGTAAGAATCATGCTGCATACCCTCCGCCAAGACCTGGGCTACAAATGTCAGTGTACGGAAAGCAAAACTAAAGCCACATGGTCTGCAAGTTGTAACTGGACTTGCCAGTATAGTACCAAGTGCCAAACCTGAGTGTGTATACTTGGTTCCAACCAAACAGTCACTTATTCACATGTATGTGTAACATATTGGTAGCATCAGTACTAGGTACCCCATTCACAAACCCATGCCCGTGTTTGAGGGTGGGGGGCTGGATAAACAACTATCAATTTCCAACAACATGTACACTGAGGAGTGTATAGAAAACTCCACACATGTTTGACTCTACACACACACCACATGTAAGGTCTATCAACAATTAGGAGTCAGCAAACTCTAGATCAATCATAGGGCCACACATGTCAGGAAATGCAAAACTTGTTACACAACATATACTTCCAGTAAGGCCTGACTTACATCAGACACAGAGTTACAAGAACACCCATGATCATGAATTGCATGCACACCTAGGCCATTGCACTCAAGTTCCAAATACTTGTAGCACTACATGTGGAAGTACATGCTACTAGGAGGTTCTACCTACAGTTTCATAATTACGTTGGTAAATAGGGAAGCAGAAGTCTATTGGAAAGCAATTTGCTGTACCAATCTTGGAGAATGTGGGTCTGACAGGCTGACTATATCGGAGCTGACTTCCGGTGCGACTCTTGTTGATACAAGTGTCATCCACATGACTAACCCCAGTACTCACAGTGGGGCCTACAGGAATGGCCTACAATCCCTACATAATACCATTGGAAACGCATTGGCCAACTCAAAACATGTGAGAAACTGAAATCCCACTCATGGAACAAGAGAAATGATTGCCCAACGCATCACACCTTGCTATGCGTTCAACACACATGAGTCCAGAAACAGCAAACACAACACATAACAGACATATCAATACTTACTGGAGTGGTCGTGGTCCTCAAATGTCGCCACCTCTCCCACAGTGTAGGGTGCCGGTCCACCTGTAAGGTATGGAAGGAAGAAATGTGCTCAAAATCTCTGCACAGCGCAACAATTTCATAAACATATACAATGTGTAGGCTGAATAAGGAAATGGCAGCGATTCAGACATGATGGTACTGCATCTGATATATCACGGACAACTTGTACATAGCATGGGTCTCCTGTGACAGTTACACACATATCTGCACACATACATTGGCCCTAACTATCATGTGGTTGCAAAAATGCCCCGTAATTGGTGACCAGAAACAAATATGGAGTGTAATCGTCTCATCATGTGCATCCAAGAGAGACATCCAAAGCCTGGTTACTTGAGGACTGCATTACCAGTCAAACATGCCTTGTGGCCATGACAAATTAATGACACATAGGTACAATGTACAGAGGGAGGGGCAGGGACTTTTGTAAGCCGTCCTGTTGTAACATTTGATTCAATTGAAGTGGCCCAGCTATGGTGATTGCACCAACCATGGAGATGTGAAGCCATGTGCATATTTGGAATGTGGCACAACTAACTCCAACAAACATTCTAAGATGTTAGCTGAGGGCACCTTACACCTTTTCACGATGTTTTCAAATCCATATCTGACATGTATCCAAAAAGATCAAGGAACACAATAATCCCAAACATTCATAGTACTTCCGTGAACGCTTTCCTTCCACACTCACCAGACTCACATGAGACATATGTCTGAGCCACTTTGCTATTATCAATTGACGTGAAGGCAGCACTCATTTTCAGCATCATGTAGTGATTCTAAAGTCAGTCTAGCTATTGCGTCAACAAAGTTAGCCAATATGTTGGTACATCTTTACTTCTCTGTCAATAGTACCCTATATAGACATGATTGGCTCCTATTTTGTTTGGTTGTCTGACACAAAGGCTGCACCAATTTACTTCATGGAAAAGTATCCTGTAAGTTTGCTGAGCACGTTGTAGGAGGCTGGCCTGGCTTGTAGTGGGTACCAAAGGTACTTACACCTTGTGCCAGGTCCAGTTATCCCTTATTAGTGTAGAAGAGGTGTTTCTAGCAGCTTAGGATGATAGAAGGTAGCTATGGCAAAGCAGCTTAGGCAGAACTAGGAGACATGCAAAGCTCCTACTATACCACTGGTGTCATATGCACAATATCATAAGAAAACACAATACACAGAAGTACTAAAAATAAAGGTACTTTATTTTTATGACAATATGCCAAAAGTATCTCAGTGAGTACCCTCAGTATGTGGATAAGATATATACACAAGATATATGTACACAACCATAATTATGCAGGTAATAGCAAGAAAAGTAATGCAAGCAATGTAAAGTTACTGTAGATTGCAATAGGAGCACATAGGTATAGGGGCAACACAAACTATATACTCCAAAAGTGGAATGCGAACCACAAATGGACCCCAAACCTATGTGAGCTTGTAGAGGGTCGCTGGGACTGTAAGAAAACAGTGAGGGTTAGAAAAATAGCCCACCCCAAGACCCTGAAAGGTAGGTGTAAAGTGCACCTAATACCCCCAGAGACCACAGAAGTCGTGATAGGGGGATTCTGCAGGAAGAACAAACACCAGCAAAGCAACAACAGTGAATTTCCGGACCTGAGTACCTGTAAGACAAGGGGACCAAGTCCAATAGTCGCGACAGTGTCAAGAGTGGGCAGGAGCCCAGGAAATGCCAGCTGAGGGTGCAAGGAAGCTGCCACCTGTTGAAAGAAGCTTGGAGTTCTGCAAGAAAGAAGAGGACTAGGAACTTCCCCTTTGTAGGTTGGATGTCCCACGTCGCGATGAAGCTTGCAGAGGTGTTACCACGCAGAAAAACCACAAACAAGCCTTGCTAGCTGCAAGGGTTGCAGGAGAGGTTTTTGGGTGCTGCTGTGGCCCAGGAGGGACCAGGATGTTGCCACTTGTAGGAGGAGACAGAGAGGGCGCCCAGCAACTCAGGGAGCCCTCACAGAAGCAGGCAGCACCCACAGAAGTACCTGAACAGGCACTTGGAAGAAAAGTGAACTGGAGTCCACCCAAAGTCACAAAAGGGTGTCCCACGACGCCAGAGGACAACTCAGAAGGTTGTGCACTGCAGGAAGGAGTGTCGAGGACCCAGGCTTGGCAGTGCACAAAGGAAATCCTGGAAGAGTGCACAGGAGCCGGAGCAGCTGCAAATCACGCAGTACCCAGCAATGCAGTCTAGCGTGGGGAGGCAAGGACTTACCTCCACCAAACTTGGACTGAAGAGTGAATGGACTGTGAGAGTCATTTGGACAGAGTTGCTAAGTTCCAGGGACCACGCTCGTCGTGCTGAGAGGGGACCCAGAGGACCAGTGATGCAGTCTTTTGGTGCCTGCGGTTGCAGGGGGAAGATTCCGTTGACCCACAGGAGATTTCTTCAGAGCTCCTGGTGCAGGGAGGAGGCAGGCTACCCCCAGAGCATGCACCACCTGGAAACAGTCGAGAAAGCCGACAGGATGAGGCGATACAAGGTTGCTAGTAGTCGTCTTGCTACTTTGTTGCGGTTTTGCAGGCGTCCTGAGCAGTCAGCGGTCATTCCTTTGGCAGAAGGTGAAGAGGGAGATGCAAAGCAACTCTGATGAGCTCTTGCATTCATTATCTGGTGAGATCCCCAAAGCAGAGACCCTAAATAGCCAGAAAAGGAGGATTGGCAACCAAGAGAGGTAAGAGCCTATAAGAAGGAGTCTCTGATGTCACCTGCTGGCACTGGCCACTCAGAGCAGTCCAGTGTGCCACAGACACCTCTGTTTCCAAGATGGCAGAGGTCTGGGACACACTGGAGGAGCTCTGGGCACCTCCCCTAGGAGGTGCAGGTCAGGGGAGTGGTCACTCCCCTTTCCTTTGTCCAGTTTAGCACCAGAGCAGGGCTGGGGGATCCCTGAACCGGTGTAGACTGGCTTATGCAGAGATGGGCACCATCTGTGCCCATCAAAGCATTTCCGGAGGCTGGGGGAGGCTACTCCTCCCCAGCCTTCACACCTATTTCCAAAGGGATAGGGTATTACACCCTCTCTCAGAGGAAGTCCTTTGTTCTGCCTTCCTGGGCCAGGGCTGCCTGGACCCCAGGAGGGCAGAAACCTGTCTGAGGGGTTAGCAGCAGCAGCAGCTGCAGTTGGAGACCCCGGAAAGGCAGTTTGGCTGTACCCGGGTTCTGTGCTAGAGACCCGGGGATCATGGAATTGTCACCCCCAATGCCAGAAAAGCAAAAATATGCCCAGGAATGCTCAGCATTGCTGCATGAGCCTCCAACTCCACTTCTGAACAAGCTGATGTCTCTAAATCATTCCCTAGTAGACAGTCTACAGGTAAATCTGAGGCAACCACAACTTTCTTTGGACCAGTAACCCCCCCCCCAGTTCAGATTCACAACAGCCATGGGGTGGCTAAGAGTGTTGTTATGAGCGTCTGTCACTTGGTACTGCTGACCAAGTAGGTGTTGTTCAGGGTGCACCAGTTTCTCTATTACCACTGGCACCTGTGTCCCTGTAGGCCTGAACCTCAACACCATTTATTAGGGGAAGTTGCTTGTATTTATCCATATTAAGGGGACAAGCAACCAAGGTGGCCAAATCAATGGCACCTTCAGAGACTAACACAGACTCTGTGGTCTCCCTAACAAGACCAACCCCAACTAAATTACCAAAAGTGAGCCCAGCTACTCCCTTGGAATGGCTATTAGTAGGTTTGCTCCCACCACCACTGTTATTACTAGGGGCACTCAAATTTGCAGTAGGGGTTGTGGTAATGGGAGGTTTGGTGTTTTTCTTTGGACAACTAGCATCAGTTGTCCAATGGCCTTTGACTTTACACAAATAACACCAAGGCTTTTTAACTTGATTATTGGAAGAGGATTTGGACCCACCACCCCCACCAGAGGATTTTTGTGGGCCTGATGAAGACCCAGTTTTACTTTTGTCCCCACCCTTGTCAGAAGACTTACTATCCTTCTTCTTGCCATCCTTGTCACCCCCTGTATGAACTTTTCTGTTCACTCTTGTTCTGACCCATTTGTCTGCCTTCTTTCCCAATTCTTGGGGAGATGTCAGATCTGAGTCCACTAGATATTGGTGTAACAAGTCAGACACACAGTTATTCAGAATCTGCTCTCTCGGAATAAGATTATACAAGCTTTCATAGTCAGAAACTTTACTGCCATGTAACCACCCCTCCAAGGCCTTCACTGAACAGTCAACAAAGTCTATCCAGTCTTGTGAGGACTCTTTTCTGGTGTCTCTGAACTTAATCATGTATTGTTCAGTGGTTAAGCCAAATCCATCCAAGAGTGCATCCTTCAAAACTGCAAAATCATTAGCATCACTTTCTCTAACAGTAAGGAGCCTATCCCTATCCTTTCCATTGAAAGATAGCCACAATATAGCAGCCCACTGCCTTTGAGGGACCCCCTGTACCATACAGGCCCTCTCAAGTGCAGCAAACCACATTTTTTTGTTTAAAAAAAATATATATATATATATCTTTTATTACTTTTATAAAGGTGATAGCATGAATCAAAAAACTTTGTGAAATTCCCCGGTAACTTGAACCCTCCCGCCCTCCAACGTGCACTGAGTCCTTCAATATATTTCTTATGATGAAAAGTCTCAAAAGTCTCGAGGTAGGTAAACGCTCCGGCGTTGTTAGTAAGTATTTGTAGTGTCGTGTTCGGAGTCTGAATTCGATAAAGAGCTGTCTTCATCCGAGGAGGTGGCATCGGTTGGTTTTAGGTTTTCAAGCAGTAAGTCCCATTGCGTAACACTCTCTCTGGGTCTTTGGCCTCGGGATGCTTCTCTCATTAATACTGTGCTCTCTATTTCAGCCCATTTTACCAGTGCACCTAGCCATCTAATTATTAGTGGGCCACCTGGGTCCTTCCAATGTAATGTTATTTCTCTCCTCGCTAATATCAAAGCTAGGTCTATGAATTTGTTTGACATCTTATGTGTCGATGGGCGTGGGAAGTCCCCCAGGATTGCTGCTATCGGGGTAGGTGATAGCGTTCTATCAGTGCAGCTAGCTAGCTTCCCGAATACTTCCTACCAGTATGCGCTAATGAGGGGGCATTTCAAAAACATATGTATTATGTCTGCTGCTGGATCGGAGCAACGTGGGCAATCAGATTTATTTGTATGATATATTTTGGCTATCCTTTTAGGAGTTAGGTAAGCTCTGTGGAAAATGTACAGGTTTATCAATTTAAATCTTGCATTTCTAGAGATAGTGTAGACGTGGGATGTAATTCTGTCCCATTGACTGTCTTCTAATATCATGTCAAGGACATTTTGCCATTTTATCTTGAGTTTATTTAGCGGAGTGTGGGTGTCACCTTGCAAGAGTTTGTTTATACCAGAGATTAACTTCCCCTGCTCGCCCATTGAGCATAGGAGTTCGCATCCCTTATGTGCTGGGGGTTCACAGGTTCCCTTGCCCCATATTTTTTTAATGCTTCTTACAATGGCAGTGTGTGTGAGAAACAATCCAGGAGGGATATCAAATTGTTCCTGTAGCTCCACGTAGGGACGAAGTTTCCCATTACCATACAGCTCACCTATTTTTGTGATGTTGAACGGGGTCAATTTGTTAATATGTTTGAAGATTTGTTTATTTGGGGAGCAATTCAGAGCCTCCAAAGGGATTTCAGGAGCATAAGG
Organism: Pleurodeles waltl; assembly: GCF_031143425.1. NCBI lineage: Eukaryota > Metazoa > Chordata > Amphibia > Caudata > Salamandridae > Pleurodeles > Pleurodeles waltl. The sequence continues at coordinate 289,605,130 of NC_090449.1, read as the reverse complement.
TGTTTTTAAACGGGAGCGTTTGAGGTACTGTTCCCAGCAGTGTTTGATGGATCCCCATTCTATAGGAAGCGGTTCTTTCTGTTTTCTGGGGATCAGTATTATTTGCAGGATTTTGCTTAATGGGCATGTTAATGGTATTTGTAAGTCAGCAGCGATTTGTGGTTTATTAATCAGTCTTGCTAACGATTGCAATTGTCCCGCCCAATAATAGATTTCTAAGTTAGGTGCAGCTAGTCCCCCTTCCGAGGTAGGTCTTTGGAGGGTCCGAAATGCTATTCTGTGTCTACTGGGACCCCAAATGAAGCTTGCAATTAATGATTTAGCACTTTTAAATATTGAGTTGGGAATTATTAGGGGTAGCGTGGAGAAGTAGTATAGAAGCCTGGGCAGTACTATCATTTTGATCAGTGCAATTCTTCCAGCAACTGTAAGGGGTAAGGTGCTCCTAAATTGCATGCTAGCTTTAATTCCCCTGATTGCGCTTTGTATGTTCCCTTATAGTAAATCTTCTACTGAATGATAGATATTGACTCCAAGATATTTGAAGGTGGATGAGGCCCAGGGTAAGCCCTTAGTGTCAGGGGGTTTTGGGGTGTCTTTGGAGGTTGGGAAAATAGAGGATTTCCTCCAATTAATCCTTTATCCCGAGGCCAAGCCGAAATTGTCTAGCATTGCTATCACCGCAGGGAGATCCGCCACCAAGTTTTTAAGAAATAGTAGCATGTCATCGGCATATAGCGCGATGTGGTGTGTCCAATTGTTAATTGAGATGCCTTCAAAGTGACCTTTGGATCTTGCAGTTCGTGCCAGGGGCTCCACTGCGATTGCGAATAAAAGAGGGGAGAGTGGGCAGCCTTGTCTAGTCCGTCTTCCCACCATGAATGGCTCAGAGAAGGTATTGCCCGTACGTACTCTTGCTGTGGGGTTTGTGTATAGCAATTTCGTCCAGCGGACGAAGCCCTCTCCCAGTCCAAGTTTTAGCATGACTTGCTCTAGATAATCCCATCTCAGGCTGTCGAAGGCTTTTTCGATGTCTATCGAGATTATAGCAGCTTGTGGTAAGGTGCCAGGTAGGGAATGAAGAAGTGATATTAATCGCCTGATGTTTAGTGCTGTGCTGCGCAGTGGAATAAATCCTGATTGATCCTGGTCAATCAAAGAGGTCATGTGTGGTAGAAGTCTGTTAGCTAGTACTCTACTTAATATTTTATAGTCTAAATTCAGCATTGAGAGCGGGCGGTATGAGCGGACATCGGTAGCAGGTTTGTCTGGTTTTAATAAGGGAATCATTATGGCCTCATTAGTGGATTGCGGTAATTTGTTATTTTGCCAGGCTTCTGTATATAGTGTGCAAAGTCTGGGTGCTAATGTGGCCTGATATAGCTGATAGAACTCTGTTGGGAGGCCGTCTGCTCCTGGTACTTTACCCTTTGCCATGCTTTGTATTGCAGTTTTGATTTCTACAATCGATATAGAGGCTGCTAGGGTTGTACTTTCTGTAGCTTCCAATTTAGGGAGTCTCAGTGACTCCAGTTCTGCGACTTGGGTACCATTAATTGTTTCGGGAGGTGGGGCGTATAGAGAGGAGTAGTATTCAAAAAAGCAATTATTAATTTATTTTTGGCTAAGTACTCTGATCCCTAGATCTGTCTCTATTTCAAGTATAATAGTTTGGTGTTTGGGGGGTTTAGCTAGCCAAGCCAGAAGAGCGCTTGCTTTATCTCCTTCCGCATGCTGTCTACTTAAGTATTGTTTATAGTTGAAGCGAGAAAGTCTAATGTTCTCCTCTATTATTTTCGTTTTAGTTTCCCTCAAAAGAGAGGACAGTTCAGGGCTAGAGGGGAGCTTGCACTCAATATCTCTTAGGGACTCTTCTAATTTATTAAGCTCTGTTTCGATAGATCTGCGCACTCCGATACTTTCCCCAATACAATTACCCCTAGTTACTATTTTAAAGGTTTCCCATTCTATTGCTCTAGAGGATGCAGTTCCTGCATTTAGTTTAAAATAATCGTTGATACTATTGAGGAGGTGATGTTTAAAGGCCTCGTCCTCTAATATTTCAGTAAGGAGTCTCCAAGAGGGTATTACTGGTTTTTCTTTATGCCAATTAATTGATATTAATAGGGTGTTGTGATCTGATATGGTATGGCTCAGGTATTCATCTGAAGTTACAATGGGTTGTAGCTCCAGTGAGACTAGTATTGCGTCTAATCTTACGTGTAGATAATGAACCGCAGAATAAAAGGAATATTCTCTATTATGTGGGTAGAGGTGTCTCCAGCAGTCTCTGATTTGCCAGCCTTGTTGCCATTCTGAAAGGGCCTTGGCTGCTTTTATCGATTGAATCTGTGAGGGGGGGGGGGTGTGATCTGTCCATCGTAATATCAGAAATGCAGTTAAAGTCACCTCCTATAATTTTCGGATTCGCCAGAATCGGACTTAGTTCCCCAGACATTTTGTCAAAGAATTTCTTCTGGTCTTGGTTCGGGGCATAGAGGCCTCCAATGGTTATTTCTTTCCCATCTAGCCTGCCCGAAATGACTACATATCTGCCTTCTTTATCTATGTATGAATGTAATGGCTGAAAAGTGATGCCCGGGCGTATCCAAACTAGTACTCCTCTCGCAAATGCTGGGTAGTTAGTGGCAAATATTTGGCCTCTCCACCTTTTCCATAGCGCTGCCACTTCCTGCTCTATCAAATGGGTTTCCTGTAAAATAGCAATATGTGCCCCTCTGCGTTTGATGAAGTTGTGTACCTTATATCGCTTAGCTATATTATTTAACCCCCTAACATTCCAGGTTATTAGCTTGTAATTTGAAGTCATGGATTTGGTTCATTAGTTGTTGGTGAATAATGTAGGTGTGTTTTAGGGGTGTTTTTTCGCTACAACTTTCTAGTAAAAGTTTGGGACTAGATATGTCTTTCATTTTAGGTCTCAGTGCACGAAGTACCCTTATAACTAATTGAAAAAACAGAAATCCCAACTCCCACTCCCCAGGACTGGTTACAGAAACTTTTCCCGTCCAAACTGATAGCATTCAGTTCTATAATCCTATAGGAGGGTGGCGTGGAAGGGACCGAAAGTGCGCACCCCGAGCCCTCCCCGGGGCCCGGCCTCAGAATGGCAGGATCAGAGTAATACGCTCTTTTATCCCAAAAATCAACGATTATTGTCCCGGACCGACTGCTGGGCAAGGATCCCAACCGGGTTTATACGTTTTTCTCTTAAGTACTCACGGATCCGAGAACCCACTCTAGTTGGCGTCAGATGATTTCTTCAGATGTTCCTGGAGTTATTCTAGGTAGGCTTGTGGCCGTGTCTCGAGAGGATACGGAGGTGCCCCCTCCGCTGGAGTCAGGATCTGACAAGTTGCTCGATGTTCGGTGTTTAGGATTAGGACCCTTGCTGAGGGCCGCTTCTATTGCATCTCGCATTTCCCGTAAGGATTGGTGCTTAGGGGGAGCCGCCTCTGTGAACCGTTTAGATGATCTACTACGCTTCTTCTTCGGGTTATTGAGTGGGCCGGAGGGCATCGTCGATGGGGTCAGGTTCATTGACACTAGCCATTCCTCCACCAGCTGTGGTCATGAGAAAAAGCTTGTCTTGCCTTCGTGTTCTATTCTGAGCTTGGCAGGGAAGAGCATTGCATATTTAATCCCATTGTCTCTTAGAGTGCGTTTATGTCCGTTGAAGGAAGCCCTCTGCATCTGTGTCTCTCTCGTGAAGTCCGGGAAGATCATGACCCATTGGTTTTTGCATAGTATTTCACCTAGTTGTCTTGACTGGGCGAGGATGTGGTCTCGGTCTTTGTAGTGCAACAGTTTAGCTATGATTGTGTCCGGTCTAGCTCCTGGGGCGGTGCTTTGTTGGGGATCCTATGAGCTCTTTCTATTGCGAAGTATGCCGTCAGGCCCTCTGGTGCCATACTAGTTCTAATCCACTCCTCCAGAAAGGCCTCAATGCTGGTTGCTGAGGATTCCATGCCTTCCGGTATTCCAATAAGTCTAAGGTTATTCCTACGTGCACGGTTTTCTGCATCCTCCGCTCTGGTTTCCAATGTCTTAATTCAGGAAGTCAAATGTGCCATTTCCTTAGATGCAGTTTGTTGCTTGAGGTCGATATTAGTTAACGATTTTTCACTTGCGTCCACTTTTTCTTTCAATTTGCAGTGATCGTCTCTGAGTAGTGAGAGTTCAGATGAGAGGTGGTCGATTTTCCCCTCGAGTGCTTCCCGGGATTCTTTGATAGCCAGGAGTATCGTGTCCAAAGTTGCTTCCTGAGTGGTAGGGTCGTGTGAGGAGTTCTTGCTGGAGGACTGGGTGGATTGATGTACATTTGTACATTCCGTTTGGGCCTGGTTGTCTCTCTTCTTGGGTTTCCCCATGGTTGGAATTGTGCAATGAATAAAGTGTACGAGTTGAGCAAATTTTTCAGTGCAGGGGTTTGACTTAGCGGTTTCAGCTCTGGTTGCCTGTCTTTTTCCCCATCCAATAATCACTGATCGCAAGTTTCTATCGTCGATAGGAGGAGTGTTCGGGTCTTCTCTGCTTTTCACTCTGCACCCCCCTGCGCGATCTGTTTGGGATGTTCATACGGGGTCTGGTTTCGTGGCGCAGGTTGGGGTGTATCGGGCGTTTTATAGCTGTTTACTATTGGGATCTTTCAATGTAGACCCTTTGCTGTTAATGATTACTCTCTTTGCATTGACTCGTCGGTTATCTAGTGTGCCTCCGGGGGGTTGGCTCCAATTTTCAGGGAAGGATCTGAGGGCCGCATCTGGGACATGCTGCTGTGCCTCACCTCTCGTTCATGTGTTTGTTTCTCGGCGAAGCTAGCACGAGGTTCTGAATCAGAGCGGTGAGTCAGGTGAGAGGACCCACGAGTCGTGGGTTCGCCCCAATGTGTAGAGTCTCAGGTTCTTTATCGCTCAGGTTCCGAAGCGGGGGTATTTTATTCTAGCTCCTCTGACCCTTCTTTATCTACTGAGTTATGCGGGAGTAGTGGTTCGTGGGTCCAATTCTTGAAATGGGGGGTCTCCGCTTTGCTTGCGGTTGTTAGTGGTCCTTCGATGGGATAGTTCAGGTTTTTCCCCCCTCTCTACTAGCCAGTGATGGGTGATCTCCGCTCAGTTCAGATTGGAAATGCGGCGGTGGTTCGTCGGGTCTTCCCCTGTGTCAGACCGGTCTCCGGGATCGTCTATTTCTTTTCTTTTCCATACCCCCATTCCGACTGGGGCCCTCCGCGCTCTCCCCATTCTCCGGCGGTGCTGCACTGCTCTCTTTTGCGCACGCCCTTCTTCACTCACCGGGTTCTCTGTTGCACTTTTTTGGACCCGGCTTCAGGTTCCGGTTGCTGCGTTTGCTCAGGGGTTTCCTCTCATTCTCTGGCCTTCCATGGGTGCAGCGTAGGACGCGGTCGCCATTTTGTTTTCGCACAACTTTCTCCGGCAGACCGAGAGTTTCACAAAACTCTCCTCTAATAGGGTGCAATACTCAAGAAAAAGTAGCACATCTAGGATCAGCCGAGCTCCAGAAGGGCCCACAGTGGTCTGCTGTTAAATTGTCGGATTCAGTGCGGGAGATATGCCGCCCGGGCCCCGGTTCAGCCCCGGAGCTCCGCACTAAGCTTGCAGCCTCATCGGCTGCCGGCCACGCCCCGTGCAGCAAACCACTTGTTGATGTCATCCCCCTCCTTGTAAAGGGGGACTATCTTGTGCAGATTCCTGGAATCATGCTCTCTAACAGGATTACTATAAGGAATACTGCTGCTGCCACCATGGGGTCCAAACCCCAATCTCTGTCTCTCCTTCTCCAGGTCTAGGGATTCCCTATCTAAGGCCAGCTGTTGCTGTTTAAGCTTCATTCTGGTCTCTTCAACCCTCAACGTTTTGAGTTCCCTTTCTAACATGTTGTCTTCTTAATGCTTGGACACAGAAGATAAATTGGAAACAACAGAGAGAGATCTGTCCCTAACTGACTGAACCCTAATAACTTGGCCTCCAGGAATAAAGACTCCCCTACTATGATGGGAACCTCCATTACTACCAACATTACTAGGTGTCCTGCTAGGGGGTATATCTGGAACAGAACCCTCCCCACCTCCCTCAAGGAGATCCCCTGAGTCAGAATGGGAACCTTCTATTAACCTCTCATTTGAAGTGCCTCCTAGGGACTCATCATTCACAATAAGCATGTTATATAGAAACTATTTTGTAGGGTTCTTTCCTATCACTAAACCTCTATCTAAGCAGAGACTCCTTAGGCTCTTGTAATTTAAATTGTCCTAAGTAGTATTGACCATTTTAAGAGTAGAGTCTACCACAGACATGATAGCAGAAGGTTTAGAGACAGTGAGAAGGAAGAAAAAGTTTCAGAACTTTTTAAAGAAAGAGAAAAAATCTTTTTCTAACTTTTTAGAAACTTTTAGAAGTTTTTACAATACTTTTCAGAACTTAGTAAGTAGTTTAAGAGGAGAAAAGCAAAACCTTTTGGTTAGGTGTACATACACTGAACTTGTTTTGTATATTATTCTCTTATGAAAAGTACAGAATGACAAAGTGGTAAGTAGTTACAAGTACTTATCCCACCGCTGCACAACCAATGTAGGAGGCTGGCCTGGCTTGTAGTGGGTACCAAAGGTACTTACACCTTGTGCCAGGTCCAGTTATCCCTTATTAGTGTAGAAGAGGTGTTTCTAGCAGCTTAGGCTGATAGAAGGTAGTTATGGCAAAGCAGCTTAGGCTGAACCAGGAGACATGTGAAGCTCCTACTATACCACTGGTGTCATGCACAATATTATAAGAAAACACAATACACAGAAGTACTAAAAATAAAGGTACTTTATTTTTATGACAATATGCCAAAAGTACCTCAGTGAGTACCCTCAGTATGAGGATAAGATATATACACAAGATATATGTACACAAACCAAAATTATGCAGGTAATAGCAAGAAAAGTAATGCAAACAATATAAAGTGACAGTAGATTGCAATAGGAGCACATAGGTTTAGGGGCAACACAAACCATATACTCCAAAAGTGAGATGCAAACCACGAATGGACCCCAAACCTATGTGAGCTTGTAGAGGGTCGCTGGGACTGTAAGAAAACAGTGAGGGTTAGAAAAATAGCCCACCCCAAGACCCTGAAAGGTAGCTGTAAAGTGCACCTACTACCCCCAGAGAGCACAGAACTCGTGATAGGGGGATTCTGCAGGAAGAACAAGGAAGGACTCACCTCCACCAAACTTGGACTGAAGAGTCACTGGACTGTGGGAGTCACTTGGACAGAGTTGCTGAGTTCCAGGGACCACGCTCGTCATGCTGAGAGGGGACCCAGAGGACCAGTGATGCAGTCTTTTGGTGCCTGCGGTTGCAGGGGGAAGATTCCGTTGACCCACGGGAGATTTCTTCAGAGCTCCTGGTGCAGGGAGGAGGCAGGCTACCCCCAGAGCATGCACCACCTGGAAGCAGTCGAGAAAGCCGGAAGGATGAGGCGATACAAGGTTGCTAGTAGTCGTCTTGCTACTTTGTTGCGGTTTTGCAGGTGTCCTGAGCAGTCAGCGGTCGATCCTTTGGCAGAAGGTGAAGAGGGAGATGCAGAGGAACTCTGATGAGCTCTTGCATTCGTTATCTGGTGAGATCCCCAAAGCAGAGACCCTAAATAGCCAGAAAAGGAGGTTTGGCTACCTAGGAAGGAGGATTGGCTACCAAGAGAGGTAAGAGCCTATCAGAAGGAGCCTTTGATGTCACCTGCTGGCACTGGCCACTCAGAGCAGTCCAGTGTGCCACAGACACCTCTGTTTCCAAGATGGCAGAGGTCTGGGACACACTGGAGGAGCTCTGGGCACCTCCCCTGGGAGGTGCAGGTCAGGGGAGTGGTCACTTCCCTTTCCTTAGTCCAATTACGCGCCAGAGCACGGCTGTGGGATCCCTGAACCGGTGTAGACTGGCTTATGCAGAGATGGGCACCATCTGTGCCCATCAAAGCATTTCCAGAGGCTGGGGGAGGCTACTCATCCCCAGCCTTCACACCGATTTACAAAGGGATAGGGTGTTACACCCTCTTTCAGAGGAAGTCCTTTGTTCTGCCTTCCTGGGCCAGGGCTGCCTGGACCCCAGGAGGGCAGAAACCTGTCTGAGGGGTTGTCACCAGCAGCAGCTGCAGTGGAGACCCCGGAAAGGCAGTTTGGCAGTACCCGAGTTCTGTGCTAGAGACCCAGGGGATCATGGAATTGTCACAATTCAATGATCTTAGACATGTTACATGGCCATGTTCGGAGTTACCATTGTGACGCTGTACATAGGTAGTGACCTATGTACAGTGCACGCGTGTAATGGTGTCCCCGCACTCACAAAGTCCGGGGAATTTGCCCTGAACGATGTGGGAGCACTTTGGCTAGTTCCAGGGTGCCCACACACTAAGTAACTTTGCACCCAACCTTCACCAGGTGAAGGTTAGACATATAGGTGACTCATAAGTTACTTAAGTGCAGTGGTAAATGGCTGTGAAATAACGTGGACGTTATTTCACTGAGGCTGCACTGGCAGGCCTGTGCAAGAATTGTCAGAGCTCCCTATGGGTGGCAAAAGAAATGCTGCAGCCCATAGGGATCTCCTGGAACCCCAATACCCTGGGTACCTCAGTACCATATACTAGGGAATTATATGGGTGTACCAGTATGCCAATGTGAATTGGTAAAATTAGTCACTAGCCTGTTAGTGACAAATTTGGAAAGCAGAGAGAGCATAACCACTGAGGTTCTGGTTAGCAGAGCCTCAGTGAGACAGTTAGGCATCACACAGGGTACACATACAGGGCACATACTTATGAGCACTGGGGCCCTGCCTGGCAGGGTTCCAGTGACACATAGACTAAAGCAACATATATACAGTGAAATATGGGGGTAACATGCCAGGCAAGATTGTACTTTCCTACACAACCCCCCCCCCCAAACGAAGGACAATAAGACTAGCCATGACCTGATGAGTCTTCATTGTCTAAGTGGAAATATCTGTAGAGTCCATCTGCATTGGAGTGGGTACTCCCAGGTCTATGTTCCACTGTATAGTTCATTCCCTGTAGAGATATGGACCACCTCAACAATTTAGGGTTTTCACCTTTCATTTGTTTTAGCCAAAGTAGAGGTTTGTGGTCTGTCTGAACAATAAAGTGAGTGCCAAACAGGTATGGCCTCAACTTCTTCAGTGCCCAGACCACAGCAAAGGCCTCCCTCTCTATGGCAGACCAACGCTTTTCTCTAGGGGTCACCCTTCTGCTGATAAAAGCAACTGGTTGATCCTGGCCCTCAGAATTCAGTTGTGATAAGACTGCCCCTACCCCTAATTCAGATGCATCAGTTTGAACAATGAATTTCTTGGCAGGGTCACAGTGACACATAGACTAAAACAACATATATACAGTGAAATATGGGGGTAACATGCCAGGCAAGATGGCACTTTCCTACACACGTGCTACCTGACAGCTAGCAATTGTGATCCTTACCATAGTGCATCAATTATCCCTGTATGTTTCCCCAGCATTACACACAGTCAGCAAGTTAGCTAGCAGACATAGTACAAATCCTCTGATGTCACTACAGAGCATTTAATCGTGCACATTTACATGATTAGTACTCACCAACAGTGCCACCAATCACAATTCCCAGGTGGTCCAAGAGATCCTGCTCCATGGTGATGAGATCAGCCCACCGGCGCTTCAACTGGTGGTCACTCCTCTGGCTGGCATACACACGGTGCAGGTGATGCAGCACCTTTCCCCACCGGATTCTGCGCGCAACTGTTGGATACCCCTGTATCACCCTGCCCCCTGCCTCGATCATGAGTAGCAAGAAATGGCACACAAGCCATATGAACACCCCCCCCCAACTCCTCTTCACCCATCCTGCCAAGACGTGGCCTACCAGACATAGTGGAAAAGTGAAAGGGAATAGGGGTAAAAGAAATAGAAAGTGGAAAAGGGGGAAAGTAGGGGTACAAATACAGATGAAAAGTAAACTTAACCACTAAAAGAGCCCAACTATCCCCAAACTAACACTACCCACAAACAACAAAAACACAAGATAAATGGACAAATGTACACAAAAAACAGTAGTACAGTATACACCAACAATATTTATTTCACAAATGGACAATACAGATAGCACACAGGCCAAAAAAGCACAAAATCTCAGGACACCACTCTCTACACAGCCACACAGTCTAGAAGGATCATAGACTGCAAAGTGGAAGTGAAAGTACACCCACTGTACATGATCTGTAAACAGGATATCCTATTACATCACTTCCTGTATGAAATGTCCGCCCTTTTTCGCGTTATGCGTCATTTTTTGTCTACCAAAACTGTATTTGCATAATTTTTTTTGATGCACAGGAGTGAAAATTAGCCCGCATCCACATAATAGTACATGGCCTGTACAAATATCTGGATGTAGGCTAATTTTCACTCCTGTGCGTCCAAAATAATGACGCAAATACAATTTTGGTAGACAAAAAATTACGCATAACACTAGGAACGCAAAATTTCAGTGCATTAACTGGTTTTGGGCAATGTTTCAGTTTTTTTGTTATGTTACATTTGGGACACATCATAGATAGGCAGATGGAACACACTATGGTGTTGATGGTGTATGTTCACATGTGTGACATCATACTGCAGCGGACCATGATCCGCTACTCCCTTCACAGTATTTTTACGGTTGGCTGACGCAATATTTGGTCATAAGTGTGGCCTACAGATATGTGTTGCACAAATTGTGCATGTTTGGCATAAGGAGAGGATAGCAATGTGGCGCACATATGTACAATACCTAAATACCTTTGGCTCAAAGTGTGTGCTTTGGCAACTAATGTATTTGTTGACCAAGTGTGTGTGTATCACATGAAGCATTATTGCACATATGCTTGTATGAATGTGACGTCCATGTGTCCAATCCTTAGATGCAAGGCATTATGGAAATGAGAGAGGGCATGTGTTAGTCATATATGTAGCAACATCCGTAATGTGGACTTCCAAGATTTAGGGTCACGTAGACACCACATGTGACATAGCATGCACCAGATAGATGGCAGATGCTTGTTCATGTCAATGGTCCACATTTTCAACATCCTATGTCCTAGAGTATTGGTAACAGCTTCCTAGGCACTAGTTGGTGAATCCCATAGTGAGTCATACACATGCATTGAGGAAGTGGGTACCATATTGTTTGCACAGACAGACAAGGGTGAATCTCAAATGTATGATGACACCACAGCTGAGGCCATGGAAGTGAGCCCCAACTATCAAGTGGCTGTGGTGGACCAGCATACAAGACAGGACGTGTCCACATATTTCCAGTGATCAATTGCACATAGGTGTCTTGTTCATGTGTGTGGTCCAATTATGATCCTGTATATTGTTTGGGGTGTAATTTGTCACAGTTCGGTCCAGGACTCATCATGAGTCAGTGGCAGCTATTCCTGTATGTACTGAGTATCCTTGGTTGATCAATGTGAGTAAAGTGGGTGAGGACATGTGAACCTACATGGGGATCATCCCACCCTGTCACTAAAGACGTGTAATGAGACAGTCAACAGGGCACCCTTGGTGTGCTGAGGGAGATAATGTCTCAGGTGTCATGTTCTGGCATGTGTCATTACAACATTTGTACACAGGTTAGCCTCTGCAATTCCCACTGCATCTGGGAACATCATAGCCTCTGTGCTGATTATTCTCGCAGCTATTCACCACACATGGCCCATCAATATGTTGTGAGCACTGTGATTCTGTGTGTGAACTGTCATGGTCCTGACATGTGTGTATTTTTCATGGACATTATCAGAGGTTGCTGGTTCTGCTGAAAGCCCCGTACCCAGTCCCTGCCTACGGCCCTGGGACACTGTCACACTTTGTCATTCATGCATAAATGAGACCCAGACAAGGGATGGGCCATGAATTTTGCTTTTCACAGAGGATTTTACTCAAATGGTACAGTTAAAAGGCAGATGATGCTATACAATGTATTTGGGTATGCACTGAAGAAGCTCATGCCCAATACCCCCTGATGAATGAGAGGTTTGCTACCTCAAGTGTGGTACATATGTAGACACATGGATACTTTAGTGTGATGCACAGACAGATGCCAGTCAGGCTGACAGAATGCAGGGTGATTCAGAATCCAGCAATTTGACAAGTTACATAATCAGTGGTCTGACTCAGACTATATGGAAGACGAACTAGACAGTTGACATGTCAAACTGTGTATGTCCTGTGTTTTTGAAGTTGACAAATGAACCCAAGGGCTGTGTTACAAAGCTTAATTAGTATCAATGCTTAACGGTGTAATTGACAAAATGGCAACTCCTATGCTGTTCCAGGCATCAGCAGGGGCAGTGCTTGTTGAAATGGGTGGTGTGAATGGAGGTGATCACAGGTGTGGGCTGCATCTGTTTCTCACCAGTCCTGTAGGTGAGATTTGCATTCTAAGGGCCAACAGACATTTTCACACGGGAAGCAATCTACAAGTGCTAACAGGGCTTTGAAACTAGAAGACAGTGTATAAATTAACCTGACGTCCATGCAGTCAGATGTTCTATGACAATGGCATACCATAGGAAAGGGTGTAGCACACTGGATTGCTAATGTTGGTCTGTGTGTGTAGAGGAGGGAATATCAGGGTACACATCTTAGTATTCCAGGGACCTTTTCCGACAGGTGGGTTGTGACCAGGGGCATGGGTGTGTCAGGAGTTAGGAAATGGGCTGACATGTACATGGAATGTCATGTGTGCAATGCTGCTCATATGTGTGGCACTTGCGCTGTCTATGTTCTGCTTCTATGGAACTCTGGTCACAGATAGTCTTTGCAAATATTGGATGCAGTTGGACTTACTGCTGTCAAGGGTCTGGTCAGACATTCCTGTTACTGATGCCAAAGCACATTGACTGCCTCATGTATGAGGCTTGTTTTCCCCTTATTGAGTGATGGTGTCTTAGTTGTGTGCCATATGCTGCGTTGGACCTTGATTTCAACATGTATGTGTGAAATAGGTGTGGTCCTCTGCTATTGGCCTTCAAAGGAGAAATGTACATGATAGATGTCATTTATAGTGTGTGTCTGTATGTGACCATTGTATGTTAGGCATCACATTAGCTCTGGGATTTTCAGTGCCCTAATCAGTATCTCAGCAATGCTCCATGAGGCAACACTCTTATTCTGATAAGTAGAGAGGAAGGTGTGCAAAAATTAATAGCCAGACCATGATATGGTGATTATTATAGGTGTTTATTTAAATTAGTTAACTAAAGTGGTGAAGGTGATTATATTTAAAAGAAATTGTTGACGATATGTTGCCACCTGTGTATACCAGCGGTCGTGTTCTGTAGTTCCCCCTCATGTTGCAGGCCAACATCCTCCTCTTCCTCCTCTTCAGGCATGTGTGGCTCTGGTTCCAGGAGGGGAATGTTCCTTTTAATGCAAATGTTGTGCAATATTGCACATGTTAGGATGATCTTACAGACCTTTTCCGGGGAATATAGGTAGCTACCACAGTGATGTCGAGGCACCGGAACCTTGAGTTGAGGATGCCGAAGGTCCTCTCGACTATGCTGCGTGTCCTCCTATGTGCGTCGTTGTAGGCATGCTCTGCAGCAGTACTCAGGTTGCCAAAGGTGTCATAATCCATGGCTGGATGCCATACCCCTGATCAGCTGCAAGAGAAAATTAATGGGATCATGTTGATGTAGCTGGCCCCATTGAAATCACCTTGCATGGCAGTAGTTGTCTTGTGTTGTCTGTGACTCTTTTGTGTTATAATGTAGCATCCTAGGCTTGTAGGATGTACCATCTGCATTGTGTTGTTTCCTTGGCTGAACGAGTGTTTGGCTGCTGACCGGTTGTCAGCAGTCTGTTTTGGGATTTGCAGTACAGTGTGCCCTCCCTAGCATTGTGACTTGTGATACAGGTGTCCCTGTGTCTTCACTGGGGGTGAGATGATAGTTCCATACACAGGTTAAAATTTACAGTGTTGTTAACACGTTCAAATCAATGTACCCTGGACATCCCATACCTTTACACTTATGCAATAGATTCATGTAAACGTCATCGGGACACTTACATTTTGCAAGGTGACATTTAGGCAACCCACTCCACACGTTGTGATCTTTGACATCTTAACATTAGGCTGTACAGTAATTTCAGATGTGTGACAGGTTCACTGCAGACCTAAGAAACATGGCTAGCGATGTCACGATCTCAGTGTGTTCCTGTTCACATGTTGCTGTTGTGGTGTATGTGTTGTGTGTCCTAGAGGGTTGCTGTGCAGTGTGTATATAAGTAGGTTTTTGTACTTACCAACAAGTAGTCCATTGTCATACTGTCCATCCTGGAAGTGTTCATTGATGGTGCAGTGACGGAAGATGAAGGAGTCATATACACTCCCAGGATATTTAGCCACAATGTTGGTGATTAATCCCTGGTGATCGACAATGGCCTGCATGTTGATGGAATGTGTGTGCTTCCTGTTGCAGTAGAGGTGTTCAGTTGCAGCAGGTGGCACAAGGCATACATGTGTGCAGTCGATTGCACCAAGGACATGTGGGAAGCCACTGATGAGGTAGAACCCCTGTTTTGTTTCCTGCTGCTTCTGCAGTGTGTTAGGGAAGCAGATGTGGCGGGGTGTAAGTCCAATGATGGCATCCAGTACTTTGGGCAAAAAGGCGGAGAATGATGGTTGTGATATTCTGGCAACCAGGGCACCAGTTGTTTGAAATGAGCCACTTGCCAGCATATGAAGTACGGCAAGCAGCTTGGTTTCTGTTGGGATGGTGCGGGATGTCAGCAAAGTGGGGGCCAACTGCGGTTCAATGTTGCGCAGCAGCTTCTGAATGGCCTGCCAGTTCAACCTGTACCTCTGGATGATGTCGTGTTCTCTGAGGCCATGAAGGGTTGTTCTGGGGCGGAATATCCTCTCCTGCCTTCTGCGCTGCCTTTGGGGTCCCTGCTGGTGTTACTGTAGCTGCTGTAGTTGCTGCTGGGCTCTGCGTCTGCGTGCACGCTGGATTAGAATCACCTCCATGTCTCCCTGTTGCTGCTCTGCTGCTCTGCTGTTGCTTCTGTGTGTTCTGAATAAATACAGGTGTGTTTGCCCCATTTTAACGCCTGCCCTGACCCAGGCGTTAATTTTTGATGCAAATCGGGCTGTGCGTCATTTTCTGGCTCCGCCTCCCGGCCGTGCGTCATTTTTGCCCGAAAGCAGAAATACGACGCACGGTCGTTTAAGTCATTTTTTGGACCGGAACGCCTACCTTGAATATGATTAACGCAAGGCAGGTTGCCACATCCAAAAAACGATGCACACAGTGGAATTTTGTCATCCGCGGGCTCGGGCATCAAAGTTTAAATACGGGGCAACGTTTGCGCTGAATGTGCGTCAAAAATTTTGATGCACATTTGGCGCAGACGGAGTTTAAATATGCCCCAATTGTATTTTGTACGTTTGCGCCGTTTTGTGTCAAAAAGCGGCACAAATGCGACGCTAAAAAAGTATAAATATGGGCCTAAGTTTCCGTCAAGGAGGACAGGAAACAGTCACCCCCTTATCCAGCACAGATATGGCTTCATCCATTAAAAGGCAGACAACTGTCTCCGGACTACATTGATGAGCCAATCTGCACTGGTAGCAAAAAGTATATTTGTCTTGTATTTGTTTTTTTAGAGCGCACTATGTCCAAAGGCGTCAAAGAGCTAGCCACCGGAAAGAATACTATTGAGGGGAGCCAAGAAAATACAGCCATTTAGGCTGGTAGTTAGTAATTGGACGCGTGAGTTAAGGCCAACCCAACATTAGAAATCTTTACCTAAAACAGAAGCTCATCATTAGGGTGATCATTTGTCGGATCACATAAGTAATGCTTTTTCAACAAAATCCAAACATCCCCTGCCTTCAGAAAATAAAGAAACATTCTCTGTGTAAAAGACGCATTTACGGTGGGAAGCCAAACCTTGAAAAAAGTCATAACAATTTGCTTGAGCAATGCAGCTGGAACAACACCTCACTTCCAAAACCACACAACGTGTTTATTAAATTACACGGCATGTTAAAGTAGGCCATTCGGCCATCTAGTTACACTGAGGAGAACTCACTGTTCCTTGACATCATAGACAACTTGGACACACCCAATATCCATGTAAAGATGCAAAATTGCACATTGATGATAATCCAACCAACTATAAATAGGATATTTAGTTGTTCATGACAGAATACAGGAGAGTATGCGGCTTAATAGTCAGAGCTGCCAACTTTGGACCTGCAGAATCCGGTTCTAGACTCGACGATCGTTGAATATCCTGTGATTTTGGCAAATCACTTACCCCACATGTGCCATAAAATAAATGTGATTTTGTGTAATGTAACTGGTGCTCGTTTAAAACACTCCAACACCTTCAGGTAGTGTTAGCACCATCTAAAACTAAAAAAACAAAAATAAAGATACATGCAAGATGGCGGTTGCATTTTAGAAGTGACCCCGCACCATCTCCGACAGTACTGCCCAATCCAGTGACCTGGGCCCCCTTAAAAGTGCTAATGAGAGGCTGTACCTCCTCAGAAAGAAACACATAACGCTGCCCCCCACTGATTGGTATTCTCGACCCCTGGAGGACCGAAGATCTAGAGGCTGCACCGACTCTCCTGCATTGAACGTGGCTGCTGCCCGGATCTGTTGCTGATGGGCCAGCCACTCCTGAGCTCCTGGGGGCCTGATGCAAACTGTGATTTCCTCCTCTGCCATACCTGGCCTTCCTGCACCAACGGCTGCACCCACTGGGGGAACGTTGTGGCCCTCCCTTGCCTGACTGCAGTCCTCTGGACAGGCAGAGCCTGCGCTGTGGCTTGGACTGCTGCCGTTGACATCCTGGGTTGCTGCGCTGCCCCTTGGGTGTGATCATCTTCTTCGCTACTCTGGGTGGCACAGGAGGGGATCATGCTGCCTTTCCCTGCATTGACACCACTTGCAGTGTGGCTGCGCAGCTGCCGGCCATCACAGGCCCGGCAGTTCTACGGCCCCAGTGCACCGGAAGGCCCAGAGTCACTGTGTGGAGGAGTTTGCTGTGGGTCCTAGTGGCAGCTGCATGCCATGGGGCCCCGTTTCTCCCAAGGTGTGGACTTTGCAGTGGATGGCACTGTGTAATCCACAAGGGATTTTAAAGGTGAAAGGTCTGTGGTGATTTACTCTATGGTGCTTTAGTGCTTTCTATTTGCCCCATTGCACCCATTTATTTCTGGAGGTGGGAGGCCCTTTCAATGACAGTGCACTGCACTGGGAGCTGGAGTTACCCTCCTGGAGTCGCAGCTAGGCTTGGCTGAGGGAGTATGAGCCCTTGGAGAGACCCCCCTCAGATACCTAGCTAAACACTGGAACTGCTCACCACCAGCGACTGGAGAGGTGTGGGGCTAAATATCTGAGAGCACCTTTCTGATCCTGCCGAGTTGCTGAGTGAAACCCCCCTACTGGCTCGCCCGACCCTACCACTCCTTGTAGCTGTTCTGGATGCCATGAGGGTGCTGGATGGGAGAAGCAAACTATTGGTGACAATCTCCTGGCTCCACAGATCTCCTGCTCCTGACAGGAGGGGAAAAGGGTTTGCTTTTCAGAACTGTTTGACATCATTGGTCACCAAATACTCGATATTCACAAACTCTTGGGCTGAAGACTTGGTCTACCTCAGTGGAGCCTCTCCCCTGGTTGCCTCTGCCGACTGCTTGTGCTGCCTCCCAAGGGCAAATGGGTTGTGAGTATAACATCTACAGTCTCTCATGCACAAGTGTTTGATGGCCTGTGACTGCGGTGAGGCTCTTCATTCTTCACACTCCTGCTACTTACTAATTATCAATATCTTTGTGGCCTCCTGTGTGCCAGGTTGGACGTTGCCTCCTCCTGCCTTCTCCTTCATTTCACCCTAATGCAAGAAAGGGCACGGGCAGACTGCCAGCCTCCACCTCTCAATCCAAAATTGATAAATACTCCACCAACGTTCCAGAGGTTAAGAAAATGCCTGCCTGATGAAGACCCAAACCTGGCATCTTCCACACCCTCTGACATGCAATACATCCTACAGGCCATTCAGACATCTAAAGAGGCCCTGGAGACCAAAATTGGAAAGTTGGCATTGAGTTTGCCCTGTTGAGACAAGATTTGAGGGCTGTCTTGGGCAGGAAGACGGAGATCAAGAACCACGTATGCGTGCTGGAGGATGATTCCACCGATCTCAAATCCACAGTTACCTCCTCGATGACGAAGGTCTGTGCCCTAGGGGTGAGGGTGGAGGATGCAGAGAGCCACTCCCAGAGAAGTAACCTCAGCCTGGTGGGGGTCCCGGAGTGGGCCAGTGAACGCCCTCTGATGACCGTCATGGAGATGTGGCTTTGGTCTTTGATGCCGGAGTAATCACTGTCACCCTGTTTTGTGATCAATGGAGTGCACTGCGTGCTGTCACAATGACCTCCTCCTGGGGCCACTCCATAGCCACTGATCATCAAGGTTTTGAACTTTCATTATCACAACACAATCCTCAGAAATGTCCGGACACGAAACCAGCTTATGTGTCAATCCTCATGCATTATGAAATTTCAGGACTCCACTAAAACAATGCAAACCCAAATTAAATCATTTGACGCTGTTATGCAGAAACTCAGGGAGATGTCCATTTCTTATGCACTACTCTTCTCTGTGAGCCTTCGTGTGGTGCCTAACTCCCATACTCAATTCTTCTATACCACTGAGGCTGTTTGGGAATGGGCCACTGAACAAAGATCACTGCGCCAATATGAGCCCCCGAAAGGAAGCCTACAACCTGCCCATACCTGTCTGCAAGTATCCGATCCAGATCTCAACATCCACCCAAACCTAGAAATAAGAAAGGGGAACAAGAGATATCCCCTGTGACCTCAATAGCAGACCATAATGACTCCCAGCCCGACTCCATGGATGACGTCATGCCTCCACCCTCCCAGGCCTTCTCCAAGTCTGAGGAGGATTCAACAGCTAAGACTATTTATCTCACTGTGGAGTTATCAGCCTTGTGATTCATGCTAATACTCAATGTTAGACCATATCCTTTGCCCAGGGTGCTTGATGTGCATATATATCCTCTGAGTACAATGTTTGTTGAAGGGGGGTTGCTCAGTTGCCCCAACTTATGTGTTCATTTGTTGTTGCTGGGACTTTTGTGGGTCAAAGATGCTTCCTGAGAGTGGTGAGGATTGTTCTTTTGGGTGCTCTTTTTGGTTTCTATTGGTTTTTATTAACAATTACTGTGAAGGTATGCTATTCGGATTATCCTATCTGCTCCATGACCCAGCTCCAGCCGGGGTTCTCGCCTACCTATTGCTGACTCTGTCATGGAGTTTACTATCCTCTCCTGGAACATAAGAGGTCTACAAGCCCGTATTAAATGCACTACTGTCCTTAAGTCCCTTCAACGTCACCAGCATGCTATAGCTCTCCTGCAAGAGCTCCACCTTCTTGGTACTCGCTGTCCCTTCCTATGCCACCTCTGCTATAATCGCATCTTTCCCTCGAGCTTCAGTAGATGTTCCAGGGGTACAGCAATCCTCCTACACAAGTCCTTTCGGTTGGCGATTACACAGGTACTCAAGCCACAAATTAGGGCTAGGGGAGATTTATAGACCAAAAGGGGTTGCTTCCCTCAAAAATAAATCACTATCTATCACTATGAAATCCCCGGGTCTGTGAACAGGATAGTCTAAGGCAAAAGGAAAAGAAAGAGAAAAGAGAAGAGAAAAAAACAAAGAGACAAACCAAGGCAACAGCGAAGGCATCCTTTTTATAAGACAAAGTCCCTCACTCACCCAAAGGTGGCATGCTTCATCATAGGAAACCTCCTCATTATGTGATAACTGATCACAGTGTGGCCCACAACCCCTTCCTCTAAGAGGGGGGAGATCTTACGGATGTTTTTAGGGGTACAATCAGCCTATAATGATGAGTTAAGTGTGTGAGAGGGTTTCATAGTGATAGATAATGATTACCCAGGTACTACATGACCCACTGAGGAGATATGTTGGGGTCGTGGGCACACTACAGAGGAAGCCTTACACCCTCTTTAGTCTCTACATTCTCCCACAACTGCATAAGCAGGTGTTTTAGGACCTAACTCGACTCTATGTATGTTGTACTGCATTGGTAAAATGAGGTCTCTGGCAACAAGCTACAGCTGTCTGTAGGAACGACCTAACAAACAGCAGTATTAAAATCTGTGTTAACATTATATGGGCCGCTTAAAATCTTTGTAGAATGATTGCCTAACATCCAAACCATTAGGAACCAAGGCTATATCGCATGGTCAAGTCATGCACCACACTTTGATCTACAGAAGAGACTGGTGTGTCCTTGACACATTCAATGTGTTGGCACATATTTATTATGAACCAGAGTCACTAATAAGTTGCAGAGTGGGCCACTTGTAAATAAGCGTCTTGCAACTATGGAAGTGATTTGTGAAATCCTTTGGAATCACATAATATGCATTAACTGCTTTTTAGCTCCTTGTCCCAATCCTTATGTTCTGAGGCACCTTGCTGCCCATCTAAAAGAAAAAAAATTAAACTCTTCTCCCTCAGGTGGGCATATAAAGGACCACCTCTAGCTAAAAACCTCCTGTTTTGTCTGTTTCCTTTGGGAGGCAGTCATCCTGTGCCTCCTGTTTCTGTATCAGGGTTCCAGCTTACCTTGAGTGTTCTGTGTGGGCTTTTTATGCTTGCAGTAGAATGTGTTACGGACATGCCAAAGTTAGAAATCTTCATCGGCCCAGCAGTGATCTTTGTGCCTTCAGATGAACTACAGTCCACAGAAGGTGGACCACCACACATTAGGTTGCTGTGAAAAGTTCACCTTCAGCGTGGACTAAGATTCTCACCCTAGCCAATGTGACCTTTTCCATCACTGGAACTGGAACAATGCTGCTTCCAGTCGTCAGATGTTACACCCTTATGGGTGGACATCTTGGTACTGAAAAACCGCAACAGTGGTATAACTGGAAAGGGAATATTCCACTGGAGGAAGCTGGAGGGGGCAGCTGGAGCTGTTGGACTGATATCTGGGAGGTTTGAGGGGACTAATGCAGCATGTGAGGTGGGGGAATGGGGTAGAGTACATGCTGATGGTGAAGGCAATTCTAGAGATTGCTGGCAAGTGGTAACTTTCCACTCACAGCATCTTGTGACAGCAGGAATGCTTTGTTGAGGCACCAAGGGCCACTGAAGCTGTCCTATCATTTTATACAGAAACAACACTGGTTCCCTTCCAAATAATGTAGTACTTTTCAAGATTTTCTCATGTTTTTGTTAGACATCCATTCTACAAACTTTAGGAGGAAGTGAGAGGAATTCAAAGGAGACTACCCCATGTCCTCTCTCCAAAGACTTTATTAAAACTGGTTTGTGCCAGCCTATGCAGTATATTTTTGCAGCTGCCTAACTAGGTTGAGATCTGAAACTTCAGAAGGAGAAAACAGGCCTTCATGTTTTACATCCGGTGGATCTGGAACACATCCAGATCTGGCAAGTAACCTCCATCCTCTACTTCCAGAAGAAGATGAGGGTATTTATTTTCTAACAACAACTTTTTCATGCAATACGCATTCATGCCTTCCAGTTGCTGACCTTTCAATGAAGAATATTTCCTCACTTCCCCTTCTATCCTCATATGAGATGGCTGCTTCTCTCCCTCTTCTCTTGTTTACCTCATTGGTATATTATTGTTTTCATCCTCTTTGGACCCCATTTTGTTCACTGCTCCATTGCTTTACCCCTTAGTTTGTACTTCATAAGTCTTTTATATAGAATTTTACATGGATAAATCTAAAATAGACATCTAGCGATAACCAAAGATTCTACTTTTCTTCCATATGTTAAACAGAATGTTGAATTTTTAAGAGTAACATATTTAACACCTCTTCCTTGGAGTGTTTTTTTCTCTACTCGAATCGTGAGACCATGCTTTGGTGGTAAGCATTTACAAAATGTCGGTTCCTTCTGATCAGTTTTAGGTTTTCTGTGTCCTAAAGGGAACCATTTAATCCAGTGAGTTCGAAGCGCGTCGACAATAGGGAGCAGAAGTAAGCGCTATTACAGAAGATTAGGCCTTCGGGGAGAATTCAAAGCATTGTCTTGTATTGCATATCATTCCTGTTTGAGCTACCACAAAGACTTACAATTAGCACCTCTGCGCCTTTCTGTTCTTTAAAATTTTGAGAATTAGTCAGGCTCTTTTTCAAGTTGGTGCAGAACCTGAATTTTAGGTTGATTTTTTGTGTCAATTTTTGTTCTTGAATTTGTATTATTGACAAATGTTTTTGATGTAAGCAATGTGTGTGCAGTGCCATTTTTTTTGTATGAGATAATTGCTCACTTTTGTATTTGTTCTTCTGTGTGCGATAAATGTTATTCAATTACAATTGTTCTGGATAAATCTTATGTATGAATGCTAGGGAGAGGCAATTGGTTTTGCCTTCTCATTCTCAATAATAACTTTTTCCAAGTTAATCACAGTGTTGGCTCTTGTTTCTTTTGTGTAGTTTGATTGGCCTAGCCTTGCTGTTTTATAGGCCATACCCATTTTCTATTACAGTACTTTCAGAAAGTTGGCATTTTCTTGGCCTTTCTATTTCGTTTCTGCAGCCTGTGTCCTAGGTCACATGACTGTGATTAGCATGGAACTAGGCCTTTGTGTATTCTTCCTAGACAGTGAAACAGAGGGGGACTAGGAGCAGGCATAATGGGCCATCCTGTCAGGATGGATAGGGTGGAGCTGTTCCCTTCTCAATTACATTTCAAATGAGATGCCTCAGCACACTCACAAAGGCCTTCACATCAGTCCTTTGTCACCTAGACCTCTTGTAGCCCAGGCAGGGTAAGATGGTAACTTTACAGAAACCAAATGTAGAAGGGCATAGAAGTTTCTCCCACTTTGAAGGCTGACACAGGGTATACATATTGGACCCTCAGGCCAACTCTTGAGTTCACTTCTGGACCTGCAGAGTGCCACCAGGAGGACTGCTTTGTACGTCCCTGCTGCTTAAGGCCTGCTATATACCTCAGGGGACTGCCCTGCTGTTACCAGAGGACTGCTCTGCTGCTTGACGCCTGCCTTGTACCCTCAGAGGACTGCTGTGCTGCTTGAGGCCTGCCTTGCTGCTTGATTCCAGGACTACCAGAGTGATGAGAAGGGCTAGATGGCTAACCCCCTGTTCTGAGCCTCAAAAAGCACCGAAAACTTGATTCCTGCACCTGCACCCTGCCTAAAGTGAGCCCTGCCCCCCAAGTTGTGCCCACCCAGTCCTGGACCCTTGGAAGTGGTGATAAAGGTGCCCAAACAGCCAAAATCCAAAACTTGGGGTTTAGACAAATTTATACAAAAAAGTAGTCTGAGAACCAATAGGAGACCGGGGCCTACCTGCTTGCCGATCCACCCAGGGCCCATCACTAGTTGTCCTGACATTGTGGTAGCTCTCACTACATTCTTCTCTACAGCAGCAAAACCTGTTTGGTGGCTGCTCTTCAGAAGGGTATCAGGCCACGTGGACACCTTCTCGGCTACAGTCTACAACTTTGTCCTGCTGGAGATTTGAGACTTCAAGAAAATTGACAAAGTCCGAATGTAGAAATCTGCATCACGACTTTGCCTACAGACTCCCAAATGACAATGCTTCCTTCATGGACAACACTGGCTGCCTTGTCCTGCTGACATTTACATTCCTAGACATTTAAATGTTATTCTAAGTCTGAAGGTAAGCTGAGACCAGGTCCAATCCACTTCTTCTATCTGAACTGTGCTCCATCGCACTCTACAAAAACGTTGGACTTTGCCCCAGTCTCGCATGACCAAATGCCCATGGTTGGTGCTATGATTTTATAGGTGCTATTTTTCACTGAAAACCTTTTTTTAAATTGTAACTTTGCTTCTACTGATTTTTGGTGTTCTGCTGTCAAATTATTCATAAAATTTGGCTCTATTTGTCTAAATTGGTGGGTCATTTTTCTTGTGTTGTGTTTTCACTTTAATGCTGTTGGTGTGCTTACTACATGCTTAACACATTGCCTCTAACTTGAGCCTCACAGCTTTTCTGCCTATCTACCAGAGAGTAAAGCACAGGTTAATTTAGTGGCTTTTCTTGGTCACCCTGACAAGGGTTCTGGTTGTTGCTTGAGAAGGGTCTTCACTCCTTTTGTCAAAAACACAATTTC
The DNA here is from genome assembly GCF_031143425.1 of Pleurodeles waltl. NCBI lineage: Eukaryota > Metazoa > Chordata > Amphibia > Caudata > Salamandridae > Pleurodeles > Pleurodeles waltl. The sequence continues at coordinate 289,580,862 of NC_090449.1, read as the reverse complement.
CTACATGCCCTCAAAAATACTTTAATTGCTTCAATGATAAACTCTGCTCATTAAAGTTATGCCTGGGCGAAATTTTAGTAACACTTGCGTATTTTGTGTAATTTGGTAATTTTGAGTAATGATATTACATGAAATTATGCCATTATGCCACATCGTGAAATTTCAGGGAGACATTTTAATGAAGATGTGCCTAATTTTTAACGCATGCAGCGTTTCAGGGATTTTGTTTTACCTGAGCAGACCATTTAGATAATTCTTTTAGCATCCCAATCCGAATGCGAGCAGCAGTGTTTTGAATGCAGGCAGCTGTTCCTTTAATGTGGGCAATCAACAAATATTTCAGGCAGGTATTTTTTATACAGGCATATCGTTCAGGTAATTTATGAGCACAAAACTACAAATCCGAATGTGAATGGCAGTGCTTTGAATGTGAGCAACTGGAAATCCACTTGAAATTATATTTTCAAGTTTAAATTGCATTTGAGTTGCATTTCGATCTAAATTATAATACTAAAGGATGGGTTGCATTTCATGTAAATAAACGTAATTTTGCATAATTTTGGGGAATTGTCCAAAAATTTCACATAATTACACAATAGCAAAATACTCAGATGTTCCATACCACGTCCAAATTCATTTATAGAGCGTCCAAAAATACACTACTGTTTTAAAAAAAAGTAATGCCAATAGGATAGAATTAGTAATCCTTCAAGGTATACCAAATGCACCCAAGATGATATATCATATGTAAAATACTCAGGACTCATTTTATCTTTAGTAAAGGCTGTTCATGTCTGACTGTCACAATGTATTGAATAACCACTTAGCTGAGTAACCACTCCCAGACTGAAGTGCCTAAATTTGATTTTAGCAGATCTAATATGTGTTAATGTTTAACACCACGCATAAGATCCACCAACTATGGTTTGAACATTTTTAAAATGGCAGAAGCGAACTGCGATACTCAATCAATGCATTCAAGGTTCCTGGTTGAGTTCTACAGTTCATCACATAAGATGATATTGCAACACAGCTTAAATATGACATTCATAAGCTACAACATACTTACTGATGCCTCACAATCCTCAGGTTGTTTGCTCTTGGGCATCATATAATGTGTACCTTCACCAACCTTGATTAAATCCATCTGACCATTGCATGACCTCAATATTCCAGTTGCATGACCTCTCAGCAGCTTTCAACACTTTCTCCCACAGCACTCTGTGCACCATACTCCACAACATAGTAATCTGCGGGAGAGCCCTAGAATGGATCCATTCCTTCCTCTCCGGGAGGACCCAGAGGGTCATACTCCCACCCTACACTTCCAGACTCACAGGAGTGAACTGCGGAGTCCCCCAAGGATCCTCACTGAGTCCCACACTGTTCAACATATACATGGCCCCTCTTGCTGCCATCGTCAGAAGCCACGGTATGAACATCGTGTCATATGCCAATGACACACATCATCAAAAGGAACTTTCACTCAGGAATCAAAGCCGTCACCCACTGGATGAGAGAAAGCTGCCTCAAGCTCAACTCACAAGACGGAGCTCATCATCTTCGGAAATGCCACCTCAGCTTGGGACGCATCCTGGTGGCCCACATCCCTCAGTGCCCCCCCCTGCACCGACCGAGCACGCCCGCAACTTAGGAATCATCCTCAACTCCTCTCTATCCATGACCCACCAGGTAAACTCTGTAGCCTCCTCCTGCTGGCATACTCTCCGCAAACTTCGGAAGCTATTCAGATGGATCCTAGTAGACTGTCGATGGACAGTCACCCACGCCTTAGTCACTAGCAAGCTCGACTACGGCAACACCCTCCAAGCCAGCACCTCAACTAGGAACATCATAAAACTCATCCAGAATGCCGCTACCAGACTCATTCTGGATCTCCCTCGCCGAGAACACATCTCCCAACATCGGAGGACCCTCCACTGGCTACCAGTCGAGAAGCGAACCACCTTCAAGCTTCTCACCCAAGTGCACATGGCCATACACAATGCAGGACCAGCCTACCTGAACCACTGTGTCTCCTTCCACACCCCCACCAGATCCCTCCCCTCTGCCCAGATGGCCCTTGCCACCGTCCCTCGCATCCACAAAACTACCACCGGATGAGGCCCCTCCCCACCAGTGCCTTGGGACCCTCACGGGTGAGTAGACGTGCTTTACAAATACTGATTGATTGATTGAATGTAGCTACTCTGGCATTTAATTGCTAAATCATTTAGTCAACCACTTCAATCCGGTATCCAGTGATCTCAAATCACCACTCCAGGCCCACAGGAATGCATTCTAGCCTCTATACTCTTACCAAAGCATTGAATTTACCATGGCATGCATTGGTTGAAACAAAGGACAGACTATCGGACACAACCACAGAGGCAAACTCAAGAGTAGAATAACATTGCTTTAGAGACTGCAGTGAGGCTTCTCTGAGTAAGTCTGGAGTGAGGCTCCTTCGTGTTCTTTGCAGGGGTCCCACTTAAGTTTCATTACGCTACTGGCACAAATGCAGCAAAATCCAATAGGTACTAACAAATGTTCAACTATTCTATGCTCTCACAGGTCTCCCGATGAAAATTGTACCTCACTTGTGAGGGTAGGCCTACTGCCTACCACAGGAAACAGCCCAAAACGCAACATGGATGTAGCACATTTTTCCATTGAAAACTGGCCCTTTTTCTCCAATGTGGGTAGCTAGAGATTTTGTACCCTAGCTCAGCTGGCACCTAGGGAAACCTAGCCAGCCTGTACATTTTTTAAAACTAGATACTTAGGAGTATGTAGAGTGGGCTGACTTGTGTGGCTCACACCACATTATTTTACCCAGAATCCCTTACAAACCTTAAACGTTCATAAAAAAACACATTTTCCTCACATTTCTGTGATGGAAAGTTCTGGAATCTATGAGAAGCCACACACTCCCTTCCACCCAGCGTTCCACCAGGTCTCTCGATAAAAATGGTACTTCACTTGTGTGGGTAGACCTAGTGCCTGCAACAGGAAATGACCCAAAATGCAACATGGACACAGAGCATTTTCACATCGAAAACTGACCCTTTTTTTCCCAATGTGAGTACCTCAAGATTTTGGACCATAGCGCAGGTTGCACCAAGGGAAACCTGGTCAACCTGTACATTTGTTTAAACTAGACACCTAGGGGTATCCAGAGTGGGCAGACCTGCGTGGCTCCCACCATCAGTGAGCTCTGCAAAGCTTGCACTGTGGCCTGCAGTATAGTTCTTTATCACCGCAAAAGATTCCCACAGGAGCTTCTTTGCAAGAAGCTCCACAAACCCCAGAGCACTGCATTGCATTGCATTCCAGCGAACTGCTTCCAGTCAAGTTCTTGTGATCACACATGGGTCCACGGTAGTCCTTGCATGAAGACTACTGTTAACCCTGAGATGATCCATCCCTGACAGGGGCACTTGGCCCAGGCACACAAGTGGGGTAGTGTTTTTATTAGGACAAGTAGGGAAGCGCAGGGTGTTAGGAACTTTGTGGATCCCTGCACATTCCTGTAGTTTAGGTCACAGAAATGCAAGAAAAAATAATGTGTTTATTCAGTGTTTAACCTTTGCAGGGTATTCTGAGTCAGAAAACTTTAGGGAATCCATGCAAGCCACACCTCCCTGGACTTCTCCCGGGTGTCTCGTTTTCAGAAATGCCTGATTTTGGTAGGTTTCTCTATATGGCCGCCAAGCCCGAGATCAAAAAACGCAGGTGCCCCCGTTACAAAACCTAGTTGCTTGTGATTAATAATTTTGATGCCTCCACAATACATTTTGGGTTCTTCCCTGATGCGGGCACTTGGCCCACCCACAGAAGTGAGGCACAATTTTTCTCAGGAGACTTGGGGGACGCTGAGATTCCATGGCCTTTCCTCACAGAAATGCAAGGAAAATGTGTTTTTAGGCAACTTTTGAGCTTCACAGGGGATTCTGGATAAAAACTACTGGCGAGAGCCACGCAATTCATGTACCCCTGGACTCCCCTGGTTGCCTATTTTTAAAAAATGTGCAGGTTTGCCTAGGTGCCTGCTGAGCTAGGTCCCACAATCCACAGCTACCCTTAATGACAAAAAAAAAGAAAACAAGGAGTTCTTAGTAAGGGTTATCGCCACAGATATGAATCTGTACTAATTTGTTAAAGTTGATCCACCACTTACACTTACACTTGGTTTTAGCACCTCCAGAAATTTTGGTTTCAAAGCATATATACTTATCAAAGTATCTCAATATTGTAACCAAGCCTTCTGAAGGTGAGCCATAAAGCCTCTTCATGGTTCCAATCGCTTTATGGTCCACTCACACACCACACACAAGACTTTCATACCACCAGCCATGGGCCCAATCCAACCGATCAGTGCACTCACATCAACCTACCACTGCCAGACAAGGGCCCATCATACGAATATGCCTAGGTTCCCTAAAGCAATAACACAAACAAATGACCTGTGGGACTCATTCACCGACACATCTATTTTGCTTTGGCAGCATGCAGACTCAATTAGTAACTTGTATCACATCCAATGTTATTGAAAAAGTTACAGAACACAATACCTTGTAGGATGATTGCTTTCCCACCTTATACTGAAGATGTTAAAACAATCATCCTACAAATATTGTGGCCCTCATTATGACATTGGCGGTAAATCCCACTTATCGCCATGCTAACTGCTGCCAACATAACGCTGCCGCGGCAGATAAAAGCCAACCATATTATGACACACACATGTCAATCTGTCACTATACAGCCACACACACAAGTCCGCCAGCCCAAAGGTCAGTGATAAACTGGCGGTATCCAAACCCAAACTGTTACGCCAACAGAACAACGCCCACAACATTATGACCCACGAATCACCACGGCGGACATTCAATGGCGGTAAATCATTGGTGGTACATACTGCCGCGCTCAAAATACACACACTCAAACAAAACTACACCACATTGGTCAATTCAAACTACACACACCTGACACCCATACACACACCACTATAAAACACACACCCACAGTACCTACAACCCTTTACGACTACAAACCATTGCCACCAGAGAGATATACAGCAAGAGCACAACTAGAGCCACATAACACCATCACCTATACACCATCCACGCACCTTGCATCACACACCTCAACACATAACCCCACACACCCTCACCCACACCACTCACATTATACCCATGGCACCACAATGACACCCTAGGTTCTCAGAGGAGGAGCTAAGGGTCATGGTGGAGGAAATCATTTGGGTAGAGCCACAGCTATTTGGATCACAGGTGCAGCAGACATCCATTGCTAGGAAGATTGAGCTATGGTGGAGAATCGTGGACAGGGTCAACGCCGTGGAACATCACCTCAGAACAAGGGATGACATGAGGAAGAGGTGGAATGACCTACGGGGGAAGGTGCGTTCCATGGCAGCAAGACACCAACTAGCTGTACAGAGGACTGGCGGTGGACCCCCACCTCCTCCCCCACAACTAACCACATGGGAGGAGCAAGTCTTGGCAATCGTGCATCCTGAGGGCCAGGCAGAAGTAGCAGAAGTTCTGGACTCTGGTATGTCAAATCTCTATTACTATCACCCCCGTACCTGCATGTCATCACAAACCCCCACCCTTACCCTCACTCACATCCTTTCACCACCCCACCATCACAACCCACTCATCCCAATACCAAGCCCGGCATGCAGCACCAATGCATGGACACCCCTCACAGACCTGCATGGACACCTATCACCACTGCATGCACACTGAAGAGAATCACATATCCCACCAAATAGCAACTCACACAAAGGCAAATCTGCCAGGGCAACAACAACCATAGAGGGCAACACACCCATGCACGATATGTCCCACGCAGAAACAATAACACTGCAATTACATCCCCACAGGTACCCCAGCCAATGTCACTGGAGAAGAGGTGCCAGCAACGTCCAGTCCCCCCCCAGAAGAGGCCCACAGTGATGACAGCAGCTCTGCACGCCTGGATCAGGATGAACCAGCTGGCCCATCAGGGATCTCCGGACAGTCGGTTACCCAGGCCCAGTCCCACACCACCACAGAGTCTCCCCCTTAGGAAACACCACCACAGCACCCACCCAGCATGCCCATACTTCCGTCCCCACGACACGTTAATCAGCAGTGTGTCAACCACTACAGGGACCCGAGGCCACCCCACAAACACAGGACGATCAGGGACCTGGGGTCAGTGGCAGTGGGCACACGGTTCAGGGGACAGAGGCACAGGACAACAAGGAAGCTGGGAGGACTGCTGTGTGACAGGGGGAGGACAGGCCCAGGGAACCGACTATGCAGGAGGCACTCACCGCAATCCTGGGAGCATACCATCATTCCCAGGATATGCTGGGCCAAATACTGGACAAGATGCAGGAGAACATGTGGCTGCAGGAGGGACAGTACCTGGGGATCAGGGAGGGCTTGAAGGACATCAACACCACCCTGGTCTCCATTGCAGGGGTGCTGGCAGACATGGCCAACACAATGAGGGAGGCAGTGGCACACCACCGGGCCCCTGACACTTGCCAAACTGATGAACAGCCCTCCATCTCTGCTGCCGCAAGTGAACAGGAGGCCCCGCCACAGGACCAACAGGCCACCAGCACCCCTCCCCTGCAGAAGGAGAACTACCCCGTAAACGTGCCAAGACCCCCACCAGGAAATAAGACTCTCCTGATTGTCACCCTTGTGTCCCACTCTGTCACCCTGTCCACCTTGAACTGCCATTGCTCCCCTTCCTATGCCCCCTTGGACAATGCACCTGTGATACAAATAGACTGGAATCTATCCTGGACTTTCCTCCATCATCAACCCAGCCCTTTCCACTGCCCCTCTACTTCTTCACACTTAAATAAACACCCTTTGAAAAATAACAAGTATGGAGTATGTCAAATGATTTAAGCATGTATTCGTTTATCAGGGTTTAAACATTGCAATTCAACTGTACAGTAATGTATACATAGGAAAGACCTGTAGTTGACTGCAGACAACACACCAGGAGCGAAAGTGGGACACAAATATCTGCAAACAGAGATGCCAAAGGGTACAGTGAGTGGCCATAGAAGTGGGAAAAACAGCCTGCTAGTGACAATGTTAAACACAAAACTGTCAATTAAATGTGACGTTACACTGTCTTACCTGTGTGTCATTGGAAGTATTGATGAATTATTTAACTTCTGTTGTCCTTATCCTCATCCTCTGCCTCCTCATCTTCGCTGTCTGCAGGGTCCACTGCTGCCACACAGCCATCTCCAGCCTCCTCCTCCTGCAGAAAAGGCACCTGGCGACACATGGCAAGGTTGTGCAACAAACAGCATGCCACGATGATCTGGCAGACCTCCTTGGGTGAGTAGCACCTGTTAGATTGAGGCAGCGAAACCTGGACTTCAGGAGGCCAAAGGTCCTCTCTATAATTCTTCTAGTTCACCCATGTGTCTCATTGTAATGTTCCTCTGCCTTTGTCCTGGGATTCCTCACAGGGGTCAGTAGCCATGAGAGGTTGGGGTAACCAGAGTCACCTGCAAATATCGAGGGACAACTGTTAGCCACACACTAACCCTTAGGGCCCACACCACACACCTACACCAACATATACTGGGATGCTGCTATTCCTCAGGATAAAGGCATCATGCACAGTCCCAGGATACTTAGCATTGACATGGGAGATGTACAGGTCTGCCAGGCACACCATCTGCACATTCATTGAGTGAAAGCTCTTTCAATTTCTGAACACCTGTTCATTTCACCGGGGGGGGGCACAAATGCAACATATGTTCCATCAATAGCCCCAATTCTGTTGGGGATATGTCCCATTGCATAGAAATCAGCTTTCACTGTGGCCAAATCCTCCACCTGGGGGAAAACGATGTAGCTGCACATGTGTTTAATCAGGGCAGAAAACACTCTGGTCAGCACAATTGAGAACATTGGCTGAGACATTTCTGCTGCCAAGCCCACTGTCACTTGGAAGGAGCCAGTTGCCAGGAAATGGAGCACTGATAGCACTTGTACAAGAGGGGGGATCCCAGTGGGGTGACCGATAGCAGAGATTAAATCAGGCTCCAATTGGGCACACAGCTCCGTGATTGTGGCCCTGTCAGGTCTATGGGTGAGGATAATGTGCCTGTCCTCCATTGTTGCCAAGTCCACCAGGGGTCTGTACACGGGGGATATCTCCATCTCCTATTCATCCGCAGCGGTTGCAAACTATGGGGTAAAATAGTGAGCAGATGGTCATTATATCTTAATTCCAACCACTACAGTTCAGTGCAGGTTGTGATTGTAACAGTATTATGTTGGAGATGTCCAAATTTGTGTACTGTGACGCAGTTAGGATCCATGACCTGCCCCCACCCTGAAATGGCATCCACCTGTCCTGTATGGAGGGACAGGTGGAAATGAGGTAATTCCGCTGCCGTTGTGCGCCGTTGTGGGAGGCGGTCGAAAACCACTGTGCAACACCTCATTGGTTAACATTGGGCCCTATGGGGTACAGTGGCCAATGGTGATGTACGCTGTCAGTGACGGTATACACCGCCGCGGACGTCATCGGCATTTTCTATCTGTTCACTCACTTTCTACCTAACCTTCAACAGGAGAGGACCTGCATTGCATGTGCTGCTGTGACCTGTGTCTGGAACTGACTTTGGCTCGTGTGACAGGCGAAAGGGCCCCTGCCTTCACCACAACGGAGTTGGAGCGACTGGTGGATGGGGTCCTACCCGAGGACCAAATGCTGTATGGGCCTCCAGACCAACAGATGAGTACACCATGAGTACGATGCATGGTGCGTGAATGCATGGAGTGCTGTGTGTGAGGACCTCATGTAGGGGGTGGGTGGTGGATGGGCCCTAGGCAGCATGCATCATGTATGGTGGGCCATGTCTGCGCTAATGGGGATGGGAAGGGGCATGGAGGCCATGAGTGTAACAGGCAGGACAGTTGGACTAATTTCTTTTCCTGTGTCCATTTCCCTGCAGACCAGCACCCATCAAAAGAAGGGTATATTTCGTGCCATCGCCAAGGACGTGCGGACCCTGGGGATCTACAGCAGGCAGAGCACCCACTGTCGGAAACAGTGGGAGGACCTGAGACTCTAGGCATGGATGACCGCGAGGCCCAGCTGGGGATGGCCTCCCAATGAGGAAGGGGTGCCCATCAAACCCTGAGCCCTCGATGGCCCGCATACTGGTGGTGGCCTATCCGGAGCTGGATGGGCGCTTGGGTAAATCACAGCAGCCACAAGGGGGTGAGTACAGTCCCCCAATATACAACTTGTGCCTGGTGGGGTGGTATCAGGGTGGGGGTGTGGGCCCTGTAGGTGCCCCTACGCCAGGCCTGGTATTGCAGGGTTGGTCCCATGTCGGGCAGGGTTCTGATGTGAAAGTACTCCAACCAAGCTAGTAGGTATCCACTACTGGGCAGGGGTCTGTGGGTTTCAGGTATGCTGCAATTGGTGTTAGGTGTCCCTCTCCATGGGCTGGTGACTAGCATTGTGACTGGTAGTGCATTGCCTAGTGCGTAGGTGTGTTTCCTGTGTGTGAGTGTGTCATGTACGCCAACAGTGGTGTTGTTGGTGCCATTGACCAAGTGTATCCTTTGTGTCCCCCCCCTTTTGTTTTGTCACCCTGTCCTTACGTGCATTAGCATAATCTGGTGGAGGAGCAGAGGCACCGGCGAAGGAGGGATCTGCATCCCACAGGACCCAGGAGACAGAGTCCACCGATGCTGAGGGTACCAGTGGGATGGAGGGCGAGGGGAGCACCACGGCGGAGACTGGAGGGGACAGTTTGGACACGGGTTCCTTCTCCGATGGAAGCTCCCTGGAGGTGGCGGACACCTATGTACCCATCCCAGCTACAGGTACAGCCGCCACCCCGGTACCAGCACTGCCCTCCCAGCAGCCCCTCAGCGAGTTTCCCGTGCCCGCTCACCCAGGAGGGTGGGCATCTCCCTCGCCCCAGGCACCTCAGGCCCTGCCCCAGTGAGCCCTGCTGCCCTCAGTGAGGAGGCTATTGACCTCCTGCAATCCATCTCTGGTGGGCAGTCAACCATTGTGAATGCCATCCAGGGGCTGGCAGTCCAAATGCAACAGACAAATGCATTCCTGGAGGGCATTCACACTGACATGGCAGCCCAACACAGATCAATCTAGGCTCTGGCCTCCTCTCTGATGGTAGCCATTGTTCCTGTTTCCCAGGCTCCCCCCCAACCTCCTCTACCCAATCCGATTCCCCTCAGCCCCAACCTATCCCAAGCACACAGTCAGACCAGCATGCACCCAGGTCAACACACAAGAGTGAACATGGCAAATACAAGCACCACACTTCATCCCACAGACACTTACACAAACCCCATCTAGAAGCAGACATACCAACATCCACTGCCTCCACTGTGGCCCCCTCCTCCTCATCCTCCACCTCCATCCCAGTTTTGTCTCCACTCACACCTGCATGCACTACATAATCATCCACTACCCCATCACCAGCACAGCTAACAGCACAAGCCCCTCACTGGCAGTCACCACCCCACTTCCATGCACACGTCTCCTGTGTCCTCTCCCACTGTGTCTGTGCCCCCTCCTCCCAAAGTACACAAACACTCAGACACCTAACAACCATCCACCTACAACAGCATCCAGCCCATGCACCTGCACCCAAACACAGCAGATAGACACCTCCTACCACCACTTCCTCTTCCTCCACTCCCAAACCATCTCCCTCCTTCCAGCCCAAAGTTCCTAAGAAGCTTTTCCTCTCCACCAATGAACTCTTCCCTACCCCTCTCCCCCATCCCTCACGTCATGCCAGGGCGGTCAAAACTCAGGCAAGCACCTCAGCCACCCAGTCCACGGGCACAATAGTGTCCCCAACTACTCCAGGTGGGAAAGGATCCCGGCCACCAGGCAGGCAGACTGACAGGGTGCCAGCCCCAAGTGCAACGAGGAAGGGCAAGGAGTCAGCCCCAGCTGCAGGACGGAAGGGTAAGGGGCCAGCACCAGCTGCAGGACGGAAGGGCAAGGAGGCAGCCACAGCTGCAGAATAGAAGGGCAAGGAGGCAGCGCCAGCTGCAGGAAGGAAGGGCAAGGAGGCAGCCCCAGCTGCTGGAAAGAGGGTCAAGGGGCCTGCAACAGCAGGCAGGAGAGACTCAGTCGGAGCCCCCACCACCAACCATGGTGGTGCAGCCGTCCGAGGCCAGCACCGCCACCTGCACTGCCACCAGCACCGCCAAGCACCACTGCCAGCAGCAGCAGCCCCAGTGGGCATCCGTCTGAGGCTACAGGGGAAAGGCTGGAGCCTCCCTCACCACTGCCAGCACTGCCACCTGCACCGCCACCAGCACCGCCACCAGCACCGCCACCAGCACCACTGCCAGCAGCAGCCCCAGTGGGCAGCTGTCTGAGGCTGCAGGGGAAGGGCTGGAACCTCCCCCCACCACTGCCAGCACCGCCACCTGCACCGCCACCAGCACCACTGCCAGCAGGAACAGCCTCAGTGGCCAGCCGTCCGAGGCTGCAGGGGAAGGGCTGGAGCCTCCACCCACCACTGCCAGCTCCACCAGCAGCACCACCACTACCACCACTGGGCAGCCATCACCGCTGGCGGACAGTGTGTAGTCCTGCGTCCATGGGCTGTTGTGCGGCCTGGCCCCAGCAAATCCTGTGGGTCTGACATCCAGCTGAGAGACTGTGACCTTGCACTCCCCAAGATCTGCATCACTGGGTACAATGCCCCCTCCAGAACCAGTGGAAGAAGCCAACCACTCACCCCATCCTCCACAGGATGAAGCTCACTGGGCGCAATGCCCCCTTCAGAACCAGTGGAAGAAGCCATCCACTCACCCCATCCTCCACAGGATGAAGCTCACTGGGC